>NC_063336.1:97681631-97718795 GCF_021869965.1 Rhincodon typus
GAAGGGTTTAGGCCCGAAATGTCAGCCTTCCTGCTCCTCTGATGCTGCTTGGCCTGCTGTGTTCATCCAGCTCTACACCTTGTTATCTCTGCATTTGTATCCTGTTAACTTATACATTGTGAATTGCCATGGTAATGTGACCTCTGAGGCAGCTACTTTCTGTTTCAATGCATGAAGGCAGAAGTCATTAAAGGCAACATGTGGAACAGTACAGACCGTTCACAAATTTGCATAATTTATTCAGAAGCATGAACGCAAAGAAGCAACATTTCACTAGTTGTACTTGCTTGTCAGCATTAACTGAGAGACATCTGTGCTGGGTATAAGCTTTTTGTACTGCCTGACTGCAACTTTAAAGTTGACCTGAAATTGTCCATAGTTATAGTCATATAATCAGATGGGTCCCAAGCTGACCTGTGACTGAGACATCTCACAGCACCATGTAAGTCAATACTTGCAACTTTAAAGAGTTGAGAGTAAGTAACCTCCACTGCCCAGACTGACCTTGTGTCTGTATTATTTATGCTCCTTCCCCTGAACTCTTCTGCATCATATAACAAGCAATACAATAAAGCAGTCAAACCTCCTTCTAGTCATCACATGTTCAGGTAAAGATTGTAACAGCTCATATTGGATTATTCCTCTGAAATAGGCATTGCCTGGAAAAATATGCCTGCTGGATCATCAAGTTTATTTTCCTCCTTCTGTTCCTCTATTTCACTTAAGTTTCCACACACACACATACTCGCGCACGCACGCGTGCACATATACACACAATCACACAACATGCTGTGGGATATTTGCAAGATGCTCTTGAATTTCCACCTAAAGTCCATCCCGCTTCAGTAACAAAGCTCCATTTCAATATTCAGGATTTCTCTGCTGACATTTGCACAGGAAATTCATTAATTTGTGCATTCATGCATACCAACCATCAAAAATTTATATATTGGGCCTCTCAGGATTGAAAGATCCCACACTGCTATTCCAGAGTCTTGCGATATCATATGTTTTATTGTAAATCTCTTTTGCATATTCAGGAACATTTGAAAATGTGTGTCCAAATTGGGTCCAAGCTTAAGAGGTTGAAATGGCATTTTCGCAATTCATAAATTGTTCATCTCTTCAGAGGTAGTGTAACCAGTTGCAGAAAATAACCCAGTGAACTATACTGAAGAGATGAGCAGCGAAATTTTCTAAGTATCTGTTCTCAAGTGTGATTTGCAACACAGGAAAATCATAGAATTTTTCAAAAGTACTTACTCACTTACCATTAGGAATTAGCTTTCGACACAAGCTAATATTCAGGGCTAGTTTTGAATTTTTTTGATTGTTCCAATGTTTTGTAGCTGTTTGTCAGCTCTTATTGTATTCCTCATATATGGAAGTGCTAAATCATATTGGTAGAACAAAGGCACAGATTATTTAAACTCTGCTTTCATTTGCACTTCAGATAAGTCCCTGCAAAATAGTCAGATGAAATGCTTAAATGTGACATATGTTTATGATTAGATTTGTTTTTATACAAAAAGGGAGTCACTTTATAGAAATGTAACTGCGTAATTAGTCTTATTGGTTCATATTTAGGAAAGAATTGCAGTATTACAGGGAATACTGATAGGAATGAGTATACCCAGGGTGCTATAATTATTAACCATTCCTCTAGGAGTTGATTGTGACACAGCACATACTGATTCACTCCATACTGCGGCATTGTAAAATGCTTTCCCACTACGCTAATCTCAAGTATAATTAATCCTTACTTTGATTCTTAGTTTCTATGAAATTTAGAAAATACTGAGTCATACCGCTCACGTCTTTCTGTGATATTAAAACAAAATAAATGAGGGAGAGGAAATTTTTATTGAACACATTAAAAGTATCAAGCTTAACAACAGTGGTTTGCTTCTGTAATGTATTATAGATACGCTGGGAGCATGCTCGAGCTCATTTAGTAGACTCAAAGCACTTCAATCCTGCTTAATATTCACAGAAAAACTGTTTAATGCAAATTTAAACATAGATTCTGCCAGATTTTTTTGTAATGTTTAAAAATAAGGCAGTTTTGCCGGGCAAAATAACAAAATAAAAAAAACTTGGACAGCTTCACCTTACAACACATTTTGACTTAGCTTCTGGCTATAGTTTGTTAGAGGACAGTTCTGGCCTTGAACAATGTGCAAAAGCTCTGATATTATGTTTTGCAACCCTATATTAAGTTCTAACACAGGGAATGGCAATTACAGTATTTCCAAGAAAAAATTGTTGTACGTCACATGTTAAAATCAATATGTTCCTACTGGTCATTCACGAAAGTAAACCCAAAGCATATATTTCCTACAGTTCAGCAGTGCTTGTAAATTAGAACCTCTGAGACAAACATTTAGGAAATTGTTTCGGGGACAGAAGTGTGGGAAAAATGCAACCAATTCAGAAATCCACTTAAGTAAAGGTCAGTTTTTACACTGATTGGTTCCAATCAGCTGACTAATTCTTACCTTCAATTCTTTAACTCTTAAAGGTGTATGGAAGTATGTGGGTGCAACGGACCTTTGTCACTAGGACCCAAACAGGCGATAACAAACTGAAAGCTTGCTTAATTCTTCCTCCTAATTTCTTTTAAAATGACTTCAAATCACTTTCAATTTAAAGTTACTATTTTCACAGCAAAGGCTAATTTTATCCAGTTCTATCATGCCACTACAAATGAAAAATTTGAAGATGACCGAATGATAAGTGTATTTGGCCATCAAGGTCATCCCCTCCATAAGCTACAATTTTTCTATTGTAGACTTGACTCAATTTATTTGGTTACCTGTTAATGTATTATAGATGTATTAGGACCATACTTGAGCTCTTTTAGTAGACTCAGTGGATGATGACCAACTATGAAGAACTGTTTACATAAATAAACTTTGGTGAAATATCTCCCTTAAACTCTCAAGTAGACTGGTAAAACATAATGTTATCCAACTAACATCAATATTTACAATATTCTAAGATATTCTACTTCCTGAATGTTGCATTGTTCAAGAGGTTTTTGCATTGGTTCAATAAAATTGATGTCATAATGCTTCTGAGAGATTTGAAGATTTATTTTAGTAAGTGTCCTTGAAAATCTTTTTTATTCAGGTTGATATCATTTCCTTTTCAATGTTGAGATCATATCCTATGTAATAGTGTCAGGCTCCAGAGCAAAACCAGTAGAATGAATGATCCATCATCAGTACAATAGGAAGTTGGTGCATAGTTATAGGGAAATAGTAGCAGAGACAGAGAGAAAACATATCCAAGGGAACAGGAATGACAAGAAGTTGAGGAGGAAGGAGGGAAAGATGCGGTCATGGTGACATGTGGCGGGGTCACGGCAAAGATCAAAGACTAGCAGAGAAGGCAAAACTCAGCACAGCCATAATAAAGAGACAGCAAGAACTGCAGAGACTGGAGTCAGAGACAACAGTGTGGAGCTGGAGGAACACTGCAGGCCAGGTAGCATTAGAGGAACAGGTAAGTTGACATTACGGGTTGAGACCCTTCTTCAGAAATAGGGAGGGGGAAGGGAGCTGGGAAATAAATAGAGAGGAGGGATGGGACTGGGAAGGTAGATAGGATGGTGAGAGATGAGTGGAGGTAGGGAATGGTGGGGATTGGTCGATGGGATGGGTGGGGTGGATAGGTGGGAGAGAAGATGGGCAGGTTGTGTCAAGTCAAGGAGGTGGGAATAAGAGGCCTCCTCCAGTGTCACAATGACACTACCCGCAAACTGGAGGTGCAACACCTCATATTCCGTCTTGGGAGCCGACAGCACGATGACCTAAACGTGGAATTCACCGGTTTTAAAATGCCCGACGCCTGGCCTCATCCCATGTCCAACCCTCCCTCTCATCTCTCGTTGTTAAAGACAATGGGTACCCGAAGAACTAGGTCAGAAGATGCCTATCACACACACGACAACAGGAAGATACTACACGCCCTGACATACTCACCACACTACCTTATATCAGGAACACATATGAACTGACCATAAGAGTCCTATGACCACTGGGCATCAGAGTAGCACACAAACCCACATGAACCCTACGCCAACTGCTCAACCGGACCAAAGACCCCCTACACACTATGGACGGGACCAACGTCATGTACAAGATTCCCTGCAAAGACTGCAAAAAACGCTACATTGGGCAAACAGGAAGGAAATTAACCACAAGGGTACATGAACATCAATTGGCAACAAAAAGACACAACCAATATTCACTCATCTCCATCCACATGGATAAGGAGAACCACCAATTCGATTGGGACAACACCAGGATCCTGGGACAGGCAAAGCAGAGACAAGCATGGGAATTCCTAAAGGCATGGTACTCCACTAAGAAAGTCATCAATATCCACATAGAGCTAGACCCCATATACACTCCATTGTGAAGGAAAACTGAAGTGAGGTAATCCAGCTCAATGGACACCAGAGTTTAAATAACAGACAGGAAAACACAACAGCGCTTCATCAGAGGCTGCACTGATGATGTTACCCAACAGGGTAATGAAATGTCTGTGGAACAACGAACCAGCTCAGCCAGACAACCAACCACAACATCCACAACCTGAGCTACAAATCTACTCTAAAATCTTACTGCAGTATGCTTTTTGTGTTATTAGTATTGAAAAGCCATTTGGAATCCAGTGAGGCAGAGTTTCAACAGCAAATTATACTTTGCCAAGGAAATTTTTTTTTAAATGACTGTAGCACTAAAACTTGTGCTAAAATACATCATTTAGAAATGTGAAATGGGTAATTACAATATGAAGAAAATTCATCTGAAGAAATTATCAGATGACAGAACAAAGAGAATTTAGGGAAAGGTGCATTTTGCAGTATATCATGTGCATTTTATTACATAGTATAATTACATTTCCTTGGATCATAATTTATCTCAATTTTTCATGTCCAAAAGTTAAATTTTTAATTTTTTTTTGAGAATCCTACCATATTTGCTCCACCCACAATTTCTTTTACAATGAACCAGCCATCAGCACAGGGAAAACCAACCTACCTTGACTTTCAATAGTACGGTTAAATTGGCATTGGAGCATATAGAGCTGAAGAATTGACTGAAGGTCTGATGTGGGAAGGAAGGAGGGTTCCATTTCATTGGATACTGTCACTAGTTCTTGGACAGAAATGAGCTCTATTGATGGAATGGACTCAACCAGAATCAGGTTTGAATCTGTGTCCGAGTAGCAAATGTAAGTCAGGAGGGGAGGCTGGCCTTAAACTAATAAAATGGGGCAAGTTAAAACAGAAGGCAGCAAAACAGATTATAGGAAAGGAATATATCAATTGTTAAGAAAAAAAAAGCAAGCCATAGAACAGCCATCCGAGTGTGAAGAAATCATATTGAAAATGTGTCAAAATGTATGTTCAGTCATGGGATTAAATGGGAGATGCAGGCTGTCATGCATTGTGAGGAACCAGGCATAGCCCAGATTATCGATATATGGCAGCAGCAATTTCAGAACTGAGAATTAAACATTGCAGGAAATATTCTTAAAAAAGAAAGAGAGGGAAAACATGATGGCAGAATTACCCAAAGTAAAAGGATTGCAGCTATCAGCAAGATAAAATAGAATCTAGATGGATAGAAATAAAAGATATGAAGGATTGTCCACACTAATGGGTATAGTTTACTGACCACCCACTAATGGAAAGGCGGAAGAAACATGAGGGCAAAGTGGAGAACTGAGCAAAAATAATGGAATAATAATCTAGGGGTTTTTCAACTACTCTGACATTATTCAGACAGAAAGAGCACGAGTAATGGGAACAAGAGAAGGAGTGACTCTAAACTTAGCAAGATTTCTTCCTCACCCAATATGTAAACGACTATTCAAGGAAAGTTTACATTTGGAACTCATAAAGGGAAATGAACTAGAACAGAAAAGTAAAAGTAAGAATCATTTAGGCAAGCTTTACCATAATAGGAAACACTTTAAAGTAGTGATTGAACAGGAGATAAATTTGATGAAAACCGGGATAACAGACTGAAGAAAAGTTGATTTTGAGACACAGACTGAAATTTGCGCAATGGACCAGTAAACAATGATGCAAAACAACAATGGAAAACATTTAAATAGTTGCCAACTAGATATAGGGAAACTATAGTCCACTGAAAGGAAAGACAAAACTAAACATTAGCGAGACTCGATGGATGACTGAGACATAAAAAAAAATTGAGAGTTAGGAGGCAGGCAAATGTTCAGTACATAGACAGTACAGGAGTCCAAGTTAAAAGACAATATGGAAAGTATAGGAGAAAAATCAAAACCATTAAGAAGACAAAGAAGAGCAAAGCAATTAAAATATCAAAGAGCATAAAACAAGCTCATAAAATATTTTATGTATATATCTATAAAACGTTAAGTATGTGAGTGAAAGAGGACCTTGAGGGATAAATACAATAACACAACAATAAAATGTAGAGACAGGAGAAGTATTAAATGATTATTTTTATTGGAATTTACCAAGGCAATAGGGCTGGTAGACATAACATTTTATGATTAAGTATGTAATAAAAAATGTTATGAATAATATAAAGTTGGGCATGCACAAAATAAGAAGATAAAGCCCCTGCTCTGGATTGCAATGAGAAATTTAGAATTTAGGGAAGAGATAGCAGAGGCATTGCTACACATTTCTAATAATTCATTAGAATTACATATAGTTGCATGCTAATGTAGTGAATCTAATTCATTTGTTGTGATTCTCAATGAGAGGATGCCCGTCGAGCAAAATAATCAAACTTACTGAACGATCTCAAATCAAGAAAACACCAACAGGGGGTAGAAATTTCTAATGGTGGAGAGGGAGTAGAGGATGTGCTTCTCTCCTTCTCCCTCAGCCCTGAAATGAAAGCCAACTGGAAGCTGAAAGACCCGTTTGGAAGCAGGATTACTGCCACTCATTTGGGAGGAAGTCTCAAACCTGGGAGATGTTCCATTCTAGAAAACAAGGTGCAGAGCTGGATGAACACAGCAGGCCAAGCAGCATCAGAGGAGCAGGAAGGCTGACGTTTCGGGCCTAGACCCTTCATCAAAAATGGGGGAGGGGAAGGGGGTTCTGAAATAAATAGGGAGAGGGGGGAGGCGGATAGAAGATGGATAGAGGAGAAGATAGGTGGAGAGGAAACAGACAGGTCGAAGAGACGGGGATGGAGCCAGTAAAGGTGAGTGTAGGTGGGGAGTTAGGGAGGGGATAGGTCAGTCCAGGGAGGACGGACAGATCAAGGGGGCAGGATGAGGTTAGTAGGTAAGAGATGGGGGTGCGGCTTGAGTTGGGAGGAGGGACTAGGTGGGAGGAAGGACAGGTTAGGGAGGCGGGGACGAGCTGGGCTGGTTTTGGGATGCGGAAGGGGGAGGGGAGATTTTGAAGCTTGTGAAGTCCACATTGATACCATTGGGCTGCAGGGTTCCCAAGCGGAATATGAGTTGCTGTTCCTGCACCCTAACCCTAACCCTATCGCAGATGTTCCATTCTGATTGGTTGGTAGCTCTATCATTTCTAATAGTATCGGAGTTCTAAAGAAGACCATGATTGATGGGAATGTTATGGTACAGAGGAACAATAGGACCTTGGGAGAGGGAGGATAGGTTTGGTCAAACCAAGTTCTATCAGGCAAGCAACCCAGAAAGAAAGTGGAGAGGCATCTTGGGAGTATGGTGCTCTTGATACATGAAATTCAATCCCTAAATGAGAAACCCCCTTCCATCCCAAGTTTCTTCACCTACTCAGAAGATGGACTATTGATTTGTGTGCCTGATAACCCTCTGTATTGTGAGGGTGAGTTTGGAGACTAAAGGAAGGCGGCTCATCATCTGATCGATGTTATATATGTCTCCCACTGAAAATGTACCCAAATGGGGCATGCCATAGTCAGCCTAAAATTTAATTTCTTGTTATTTTTGTTTTTTTTTCCAATAATCAGATTGAAACAAGTGGAATTAACAGGTGATTGTCCTTAAAATAAAAGTATGGGGCATGCCAAGGGCAGCACGGTAATTCAGTGTTTGGCACTGCTGCCTTACAACACCAAGGACATGGGTTCAATTAAATGGGTGACTGTCTGTGTGGAATTTGAACATTCTCTCTGCATCTGCTTGAGTTTCTGCTGGGTGCCCAGGTTTCCTTCTACTATCACAATGACGTGCAGGTTAAGTGGATTGGCCAGAGATGTACAGTATCCAAGGATGTACAGGCTAGGTGGCTTAGCCATGGTAAATGCAGTGTTGCAGGAATTGGGTGGGGGCCTGGGTCTGGGTGAGAGATGCTCTTTGGAGAGTCAGTGCAGGTTTGATGGGCCAAATAGCTCTTACTGCACCATAGGGATTCTATGTTTCTAAAAATACATACTTCATTTTAAATAATCAATATGATTGAGGTATATGTTACAAAACCACTAGGACATGGATCATTCTCTGTGGACATGTGGCACTATGTCGCTACACAGTTCTACCAGATGCTGTTCTTTATTTAAGCAAGGTAGGTCAGGAAGCTGATGTGACAACAGCTTTCATTTTTGATTTTCATGAGTACAATTATCATTAGCATGAGTCATGGCAGTCTTGATGGCATAGCTTTGCAAAACTATGTTTAATGATTCGGCCACTTTAAGAAAAACACCAGATCTTTAACGTTTCATATTTTTTTTCTCTTAATTCATTCATGGGATATGGACTTTAGCGACTGAGGTAGCATTTATTGCCTAACTCCAGTTGCACTTGAGAAGGTGGTGGTGAGCTGCCTTTGAGAATTATTGTAGTCCATTTTGTGTAGGGACAGCACAATGCTGTTAGAAATGGCGTTATAAGATTTAACAAGACAGCCAAGAATGAACAATATATTAATAATTTGGAATGGTGAATGACATGGAGAGGAACTTTAATCAATAAACTTGTTTTTTAACTAGTTCACACATTGCCATCAAAAATTCCTCCTTCACTTTCAGTCAAACAGAAACAAACTGACCTCTTCCTGAGAGAGATTTGCTTGTTCTCAGGAAATCTGAGTCTGTCTTTGTTCCTGCATTCATTTGCTGTTAGTTGTTTGCTTCCAGCTGTCTTTTGTGTCTGGTTACAAATTTTGGCATTTTTCTTTCTTATCTGTTGGGACTGCTTCCAGTTCAAGGGATTGCCAGGTCACATAGACCCATAATCATATTATCCAAGATAATTACAAATCAGTATTTTACAGTGGGTTCAATGTTTTAAAAGGTTTCTTTTCAAATATTCTTAAAAAAAATGTCGTTTTCCTGGACATTTTTAAGAAATTATAAATTTTTAATACTATACTGCATTGGGTCAAAATTTCTTATTTTACTTTACAACTGGAAGAAAGTTAGAGCATTGCTAATTTAAATCCCACTCAAACAAAAGACGCTTCACAGCCCAACTCTTTTGTTTCTCGTAAATGGTCCACATGGGTCCAGTATGGTGCTTGGAGTCTGGCTGCTCTAATATAAGAAGCCTCTGAAAATCCTTTGCTGCTATTTCATAAATGGCTGACCACACCAGGAATTGAGTAAATCAATTACATTCATGTTGTGATCCATGGGATAGTGAGACTAGTAAAAGGCAGATCACTCTTCCCATCTCAGCCTCAACACATGACACAACATAAATAAATAAGCAGGTTTCAGGAGTAGGAAGGAAAGGACTTGATCCACAGATACACTTCCACATATCTTAACATACTTACAGATATTGATGTGCTTACACTCTGGTCTTTCTCAAAAATGTAATACTACATTCCCAAAACTGCAAACTAGTGAATAATATCCACGGCAATGCTATGGCTTTAATAGGTGTGTTTTGTCCTGGTTATTTTTAATGAAGAGAGGTTGAGACAGAGGCACCAAGTGATCTGTTCCAATCCAACAAAGTAAACAGCTTGTGAGGCCTTGGAACAATAGAAGCAGCATAAAGAGTTGGGTTCAATTTCCCACAGAGCCTGGATTTTAGTTTAACTTTCAGTACCTCTTGGGGTTTAGAAGCTGCTATACATCTCTCTCTGCTACAGCAAAAACACTTGAGTTTTCTCTTTGTCTTTCTCAGAGATTTTTCTTGATGCTTTTTCCTGCTGGGCTGGAGAATTTATGTGAGACAATCTAGTTTACTGAATTTGCCTTTGCTTAGGTTGTGTTTACTGAATGTTACTATTTTGCAACAGCTGCTGTTTAGTAGCTAAATAATCTAAAATTCTGCTAAGTTTTCCAACAGAGCCAATTTGTTCTAATTTTTTTTTGTTTGCATTTTCAACTAAAGAGTAAGAATAAAGTGTATTTTGCTTCAAGCCTGGTTGTTTGACCATCAAATTGTAACCAGAATACAACACGTTTTACTTGCCTTTAAAAATAAGAAAAAGTTTGTGGTCTAGGCTATTTTCTTAATATATTTTGAAGGGGGTTTAATCTGGCCCATAACATATCAAATAACGTAATTCAATCTTGCCCTGTCTATTGTAATGGTTATTGTTTATGTAAATTAAATAGAACATTTCCCTGTAATTGTTACAGGAATACATCATATTACATCACATGAGATATACTCTGCATTATAATATGCATTTCTTCAAGAGCATACCTGTGAAAAGTATAGAGTGATGAGAATACACAATCAGTATCATATTCTCATTTTTCATACAAAATAATTTTCAATTCTTAATGTAGAATTTTTATCCTTACTAATGTAAGATTTTTTTTTTGAAAAAAACAATTGTTGAGACTGGCATAAGGATGAAGGTTCACCTAAAAGAAATTAATAAGTTACACACCAATACAGAGTAATCCAGCATGGCACAGGACAGCATGCAATGCTGCACAAGGATCAATGCTGAGACCACTGTTGGTCAAATTCTACATCAATAATTTATACTTTTGAGACAAAATATTCAATAGGGCAAAGATTGGGAAGCCAGAGGATTGGAAAAGAAACCAAAAAAAGAGAAAATAAACTTTGAGGGTAAACTTGCAAGTAATATCAAACTGGACATCAGGAACTTCTTTAAATACATTGAAAGGAAGAGAGAAGTCAAAGTGAACATAGGTCCCTTTGTGAATGAGGCTAGGGAAGTAATAATGGGGAATCAGGAAACAGCAAGAGGAGTTAAACAAATACTTTGTACCAGTTTTCACAGTTGAAAACATGACTCCCAACAATATGGGAACGTGTTAGAGTTTATTATAAAGGATGTAATAGCAGACCATTTAGAAATACATAATTTGATCAAGGAGAATCTGCATAGCTTCATGAAGGGAAAATCATGCCTGACGAATTTACTACAATTCTTTGAGGAAGTAACAAACAGGATAGATAAAGTGGAAGCAGTGGACATCATATATTTGGATTTCAGAAGGTGTTTGATAAGATACCTCGTATTAGGCTACTTAATTAGGTAAGAACACATGGTGCCGGATGTAGTATAGTAGGAAGTTAAGCGGTGACCTTATTGAGGTTTATAAAATCATGAAGGGCATAGATAAGGTGAATGACAGGTGTCTTTTCCCTAAGGTTGGGGAGTTCAAAACTAGGAGGCATATTTTTAACGTGAGAGGAGGAAGATTTAAAAAGGACACGAGGGGCAATTTTTTTACACAGTCATTCATATGCGCAATGAATTGTCAGAGGATGTGGTGGAGCAAGGATAAAGTTATATCATTTAAAAGACATTTGGATAAGTTCATGAATAGGAAAGGTTTGGAGGGATGTTGGTCAAGCACAGGCAAGTGGGACTAGCTTAGTTTGGGAACATGGTTGACGTGGACTGGTTGGACTGAAGGGCCTTATCTCTGTGGCTACTTCCCTTAATATCCTTGAATGCATCCATCAAGTCCATGGAACTTATTGATCTTTAGCCCATTTGTTTCTCACCTTTTTTGCAAGTGATAGTTATTGTTTTTTTTCTCTCCCCCTGTCCTTTCGCTGCATGTGTATTTAATATTGTTGGCATGCTCTTCATGCTTTCTACCAAGAAGACTTGTGCAAAGTATTTATTTAACTCCTTTTGCTGTTTCCTGACTTGATGACTCTATGCAGCTTGTGGTGTGCCATAGGGATCAATGTTGGGGCATCAATTATTTACAATATATTTCAATGACTTGGACAAGGCAAGTTAATGTACTTTAGCTGAGTTTGCCGATGACGCAAAAATAGTTGGGGATCACAAGTGGTGGGGATGAAACTAAAAGTCTGCAGACGGATAGAGATAGGCTTTGAGGGGGCAAAAATCACAGCACGTGGAAATAACACGGGGAAGAGTTGAGGCAATGCATTTTGGCAGGGAGAATAGAGGAGTTGAATATTATTTAAATTGAGATAGACTGCAGAAAGCTAGAGAACAAGGGGTCTCATCCACGAATCATATAAAAAAATCTAGCATCTCAGTTCAACAGGTAATAGTGAAGGCAAATAGAATGTTGGTCTTTATTTTTCGAAGGGAATGGAATATTAACATAGGGCTGTTTTGCTAAAGCTGCACAAGGCTCTCATCTGACCACAGCTAGCATACTGTGAACAATTTTGCGTCTCTTATCTAAGAAAAGATATATTGGCTTTAGAGGCAGTTCAAGGTTCACCAGACTGATACCAAGTATGGAGGGGTTGTCTTATGAGGAGAGGTTGAGTAGACTGGGCCTGTCTTCATTGGAATATAGCAAAGTAAGAGACAACTTACTGAACCATACAAAATTCTTAGAACTCTTGACTTGGAAGATGTGGAAAGATGGGACTGTCTAGCACCAGAGGCCAGAATAAGGGATCCCACATTTCAGACAGAAATGAAGAGGAATTTCTTCTTTTAAAGTGTAGGAAATCCATGGAATTCTTTACCAAAGAGAACTGTTGAAGCTGGGTTATTAGGTATATTCAAGGCTGAAATGGACCAATTTTTAATAAGTAAAGGAATCAAGGGTTATGGACAAAAGGTAGGAAAGTGGAATTGAGCCTTATCAGGTCAATCATTATGTCGTAGAATAAAGAAGCAGACTGAATGGGCTGAATGGTCTACTTCTTCTATGTTATATGATCCAATCTTTCTTCCCTCCCTCCCTCACAACCTTTGTCGTTTGTTTTGTCTTACCTCCCTGTAGTTATTCTCCCTCCTTTTACACCCTAACCCTAACACTTTCGCATTCCCTTCTCACTCCCACCCTCCTTTCTTCCTTCCAACCCTCCCTCTCTCCCTTCCCTTGTTTGAAAGCTGAGCCAGATTGTAGTGAAAAACTGAAAGTGACCTATCAGAGACTCAGCCAGGTGGAACTAGAGCAATAGCTCTTATTCCTGAAATACTGTGGGAAAAGGAAACCAGAGTGCCCGTCTATTTCTGCCAGGTTTTGCTGTAACACACAAATTGCAGTCCGAACCACAATGCATTACTCAAATTCCAACAGACAGAGTAAGGGACAGCTAATGATCTGCAGCAAAACACCTACATCCCTGAGTTTCTTGGCTGGGAATGCATTTTTATTTCCCTCGGTCCCTCAGAAATGTTCCCATCTACCATCAACCTGTCTGCAGAGCCTTCCTTTCCTTTTAAGTTCAATATTCTGACTGGATGCATGGAGACACAAACAGACATTTCACTGCTCCACTTGATCAATGCACTGCCTCTAAACACTCATTCATTGACATTGTTATTGAGATGCAGCCCACCCATCAAAACCACATCAGGCCATTTGTTAAGCAGGGTGGCCTTTGCCAATACCCAGGTTGCCCGGTTCCAAAATAAAGCAGGACAAGCCTGAAACCTTGAATTCTATATCCCTGTGTTTATGTTTCTATGTAGAAATCAATACTCAGCTTTCAAAAGTCATATTTTTCTTGAGGTGATGATAAAAAACTTATTTTTAAAAGGGCCTGGACAACTGGATATTCAAAAAGAGTTTATAAAACTTGTGAGACATTTTATTATGCCTTTCTAAATGCCTTCATTATGCTATCTGTGTTGAGTGAGCATCTTTAATTTTTCCACAGGAGGTCTGATTTTACATTTTTACTTGAATCACAGATAAACTAAAACAGGTATGTCCAGGACTTAGCAGGATTTAACAGTCAGCTTCATTTTAGCACCTTTGATCCATTTGGTCTTAGGCCATTAACATAAGATCTGAAGCCTTGGTTAAAATTAAGCACCTATTTTCTGAATTGCTTTTTTCACAATAGTCTACCAACTCATGCATCAAAGTTGAAACACACAAACTATATGGTAAACTCCAACATTCCCTTACCTAACATTAAACCATTAACTTCAATATTCATGTCAAATCCCTTGCATTTATTTATCTCCTGCTGATCCCCTTGCTGTTCTCTGAAGAACAGATTATCTTGTTGACAATTTCACATCACAGGTTTGCCCAGTTTGAGTTTTTTCAAATATCTGTAGTCCACTGTAATAAAACAAAGAACTGCAGGTGCTGAAGGTATGAAATAAAAACAGAAATTGCTGGAGAAACTCAGCAGTTCTGGCAGCATCTGTGGAGAGAAAGAAGAGTTAATGTTTTTGGGTCCAGAATCCTCCTTCAGATAGTAGCATGGAAAAGGTGGTATATATGCTGATGACAGGGGGTGTCTTGTCTCCCATAACTGATGACAACTAACCATTAAGCACTCAACAACCGATACCTTGAGGCTGCCTTAACCTGAGTGTATTTGATGGTAGTAAAATATGATCATATGAATTGCTTCAATACAATTAAGTCCTAAAGTAAAGCCGTTAAGCACCTTATGATGGAAAATCTAACTTGCTTGAGCTTGAAGTGAACATTTATAGTAAGTGTGACAATCCTGCAGCTTTTACAGGTGTGTTTTGTCCTGGGTTCTTATAGAGAGAGACTGGAGGACAGGTGCAAAACAGTCTAGGAGAAGATAAAGAACAGGTCGCCCTGAGGTGTCAGTACCTGGGCTGGTGAGGGCTACAGGAGGCAGTCTTGTCCATCCTTCCTCTGAGGCCTCAGTAATCATGGAGCCTCTTGGAGAGAGGGGTTCTTTATCCTCTGCAGAGATTGAGGCAGGCTTTGGGAACCTGCAACACGAAACTGAGAGATGGTGTTGTGGATAATCGTTTCAGTTGGCTGCAATGATTAAGTGAGAATGGTTTTACTGTGAGAGCTGCAATGGTTGCAATGGATGCAATGGAATGAAGAGCGGTCCTTATTTGTTCAGTGAATCATGGCTATTTCTGCATTCCCACAGGATGGTCCCAGTGTTTACCTGTGAAGGCTGGATTCTGATTTCACAGGGGGCGTGGACAAATTATCAGGAACTCTCCCACCCTTATGGGCTGTCTCTGCTTTGCTATGGGTTGTCTTCTCCTGTGATGAGCAAAACAGAGCCAATATGTGAGGGAAGAGTGGGTGGCACGGCTGTTAATGCTGGTACATGTGGGCGATGTGTGGCAAGGAATTCTGAAGGACTGAGGACGCAGCACAGAGGGCATGCAGGCTTCGTTTTGTGAAAGGTTGGCGGTGGGGTTCAGAAATGAGAGCAAGTGATAGAACGTGTTCCGTGTAGTAGTCAGAGTGGCAGAGCATAGACCTTGCTGGAAAATAGTGGAAAGCAATGATGGAGTGAGTTTGCAGAGACAAGAATGCGACACCTATACTGATGGAGTGGACAATGTCCTTCTTTTGGCATTGCTGGCTGGAGACAGCCTGGAGACAGCACTGCCCTGGGTGGCAACCAGGTGGGGAGCATCTGGTCGTGCAGCTACATCTGCTTGTCCACCAGGACGACGTTACCTTTCCTTTGGAGCACCCCATCCACCAGAATTTACAGACCCCTGTGTCACTGCGGTGCCATCTTCCCCTTAATCCAATCAGGCTGATCTCCTTAACCAAACCCATCTTGAACTACTGCACAAATGCTATACTTGATTAGCAGTTCTACCCTTGAACCTGACCTCGCTTTTTATTATTTCATATAAACCTCAATATTCAGGTCCCAATCCTCATCATTCTGTGGCAATGTCTCTGTAATTGCTATCAGATCATTGTTCTTTACTTTACAGTGCACTATTAATTTGTTTACTTTATTGTGAATGTTACACATATCTCAATACAGAGATTTTTGTTTTGTCTGTTTGTTATCTTTGTATTGTCTAGCTTTAATTGCTGGCGTATTCCTAGATTATTTTGTCTCTGCCCCTTCCTGTGATTTTCTAACCCTCCTTTCCCACATTACTATTTTCATCTCTTAGTCTTCAATATTCCACACCTTTTCTGTTTAATCCTTTTATCCAAGCAAAATGCTTTTTCAGCTGTGATATGATAATGTTGTGTCTATTCAACTTCTGGAACATGCTTAGTGTGATCTCAGGCTGGTGAAACAAGGTACAAACATCCTTTTTGAATTGACAACAGTTTCTCAAGAGTATGAATGTAGTGGCTGGATATCTGTAGAGTCAGGATAGTTCCACAGTCATTTAAAAGTGGCAGTAAGGACCTACCCAGGCAGCTACTGGGACTCCCATCGCCATTCCAGGTGACTGACATTTTTCTCCAATGTGGATGGTGAGCCTATATCCTGCACCCCAAACATGGCAGGTCACATTATGGAGCTGAAATCTCATCAACCCTGCAATTTTTCTGGAGTTGGACCAGCTTCTTTATTCTCTCAGGAATCATGAACCATAGCCCGGATTTGGGAACAGTGCGGAAGGTGTTGTATTAAGATGACATACCCACAACGCTCCTTGGACCTTCCATGCCATTTATGCTATGTACAGCACTAATAAGCCTTTTAGTAATAATGACAGGTGTAGAACTGCTGAGTAAAAGAAACATCCATTCAGAAATCTTCTTTGAAGGAAACAAAGCTCCTGCTAAGTTAATACACTTATCTCATCCTCCTGTCAACCAATCATTCAAGATGACTATTGGTGGTCAGTAGAAACAAATGGCCAGATATTGATATTTTCCAATATGAATGCTTGACTGAAAGATGAAATTAGCTCAATAGGAGTTATGTTTTGACAACTGAAATGAATTGTTGACTTTGCTTAATTGACATGATACATTGTATTGTCAGAGGCTTTTTTTTGTAAATCTCTCAATAGCTTGTGGAGATAATTAAGACGTATGAAGCAGTTAAAGGCATTGCTGTTGAAACAGCAATTGCCCCATCTGCTTAACATTGCTATTGCATTGTAGAACCAACAGTTTTCTTTTCCAAAGAAGATTTCTGTTATATTTCTTTCCTGTCTCAGAATTTCCACACTTGCCATTGTCATCATATGGCTTTTGGCTTTGTACATCATGCCACACTGGGTGAGTGGACATGGGGAAAGCTATTTGCAGGCCATTCACATGAAAATTGAGATGTGAAGGGCCGGCAGGTATAAGTGAGTGTGGGAATGCGAAGAGTGAGGGTTAGAGGATTTAGGACCTTCCGAAACAACTGGTACAAAGTCCTGGGAAACAGGTCCAGCGTTCTAGCCAGTCTGCTTCAGGATTCAGCACCCCCTGCGCCTCCCCATGGATACCTATGTTCTGCTTCTGGCACCAGCAGGCCTGACTCTATCCTGTGGCTATCCATCCCCTCCCACTTGGCTCCTTATAACCCTGCCAACCTCAACATAATTTCCCAATTTCTATATTCAAAGGTCTGAGCAATGAAGCAAGCATGCTTAATGTCTTCTTAACTACCCTGTCTATCCCCACAACCCTGCCAGTGAAAATCACATAATTTGGAGCACTTATTGCCTATGCCAGTCTAAATAAAAATCAGAAAATTTCCTACCTCAAGCTATCTCCCTTGGTAGCTAGAATCTGACTCTGAGTGTTAGCTTCTTGCATTTGCATTTAGCTTATCGTCTGAATCATGGTTGCCTTGAGGGGATGGGAAATGTCAGGTTTGCTAGTTAACTTTCTTTGTATAACGCAAATGTCTTTATCTCTTCTTTACACCACCAAAGTTACATTTTGAATTGAAACCAGGAGGCAAACTATTTTTGGCAAACTCTTCTATGAGAGGAAATACACAACAATTAGAGTATGACAGCCTCAGAGGAAAGGAGAATTCTGGGATGGTATTTGAAGTCTAGAGAAAGATCTGCATTAGGAAGGACTGAGGCCACAAAAGGAACACAAAGATGATCATTTTATAGGTATCTCATATTGAATAATCATGCAGAAATAATGTCAATCTTGAATGTGTAGAGATAGCTGAGGAGATTGTAGATGCATTGGTGGTGATCTTTCAGGAATCACTGGAGTCAGGGAAGGTCCCAGAGGATGAGAAAATAGTTGACATATCACCCGTATTGAAGAAGGGAAGGAGGCAGATGATAGGAAACTATAGACCAGTTAGCCTGACTTCAGCCTTGGTACAATTTTAGTGTCTGTTATTAAGGATGTGATTGCAGAGTACATGATAAAATAGGGCTGAGTCAGCTCAACTTTGTCAAGGAAAGGTTATGCTTAAATTGTTAGAATTCTTTGAGGAGGTAATGAGCTAGTTAAACAAAGGAAAGCCAATAGATATGATATATTTGGATTTCCAGAAGGACTTTGAGAAGGTGTTGCACAGAAGGCTGCAAAATAAGATAACATCCCATGGTGTTGGGGGCAAGGTTCTGGCATGGTTAGAGGATTGGCTGACTGGCAAAACGCAGAGAGTGGGGATGAAGAAGTCTTTTTCAGGACAGCAGCAGTCAGTGTTGGGACCACAACTATTCATGTTATACATTAACCATCTGGATGAAAGAACCAAGGCTATTTTTGTGAAGTTTGTCGACAACAAAAAGGTAGATGAAGTGATAGGTAGTGTTGAGGAAGCAGGGAGGCTGCAGAAGGACTTGGACAGGCTAGGAGAGTGGGCAAAGAAGTGGCAAATGTAATTCAAATTGGGAACATGTGAGGTTATGCACTATGGCATAAAGAATACAGAGATATTTTTCAAATGGAGGAGAGGATTTGGAAATCCAAAGGACAAAGGGACTTGGAAGTCCAAGCTCAGGATTCTCTTAACGTTAACACACAGGTTCAGTTGGAAGTTAGGAAGGTGAATGCAATGTTAGTAATCATTTCAACAACACTAGAATACAAGAGCAGAGATATACTGCTGAGACAGTATAAAGATCTGGTCAGGCCGTATTTGGAATATTGTGAGCAGTTTTGGGTACCGTACATATGGAAGGATGGGCTGGTATTGGGGAATGAGGGAGCAGGAGTCCAGAGGAGGTTTACAAGAACAATTCTGGGGATGAAGGACTTATCGTAGAGGAGCGGTTGAGGACTCTCGTTCTGTACTCAATGGTGTTAAGAAGGATGAGGGTGGATCTCATTGAAACTTACAGAATACCCTGAGACCTGGATAGAGTGGATGTGGAAGAGATATTTCCATTAGTATTAGAGACTAGGACCCAAAGGCACAGCCTCAGAATGAAGGGATAATCCTTTAGAACTGAGATGTGAAGAAATTTCTTCAACCGAAGTGTGGTTAATCTGTGGAACTTATTGCCACAGAGGGCTGTGAAGGATAAGACATAGGGTGTATTGAAGACAGAGATAGGTAGGTTCTCAATTTGTAAGGGGATCAAAGGTTATGGGAGAAAGCAAGAGAATGGGATTGAGAAACATACCAGCCATGATCAAATTAGTGGACAGATCCAATTTAATTCTTCTGCCATCTTGACCATTTCAAATGCAGGTTCAGAACTCTTACTGACAAAATAACACTTCTGCAAACCAAATACAACAACAGCATAGAGTCATAGAATCATATAGCACAGAAACAAACCCTTCGGTCCAACCAGTCCATGCTGAAAATAAGCACAAACTAAACTAGTCCCACCTGACTGTGCTTGGTCTATATACCTTCAAACATTTCTTATTCATGTACTTATCCAAATGTATTTTAAACGTTGTA
Organism: Rhincodon typus; assembly: GCF_021869965.1. Lineage (NCBI taxonomy): Eukaryota > Metazoa > Chordata > Chondrichthyes > Orectolobiformes > Rhincodontidae > Rhincodon > Rhincodon typus. The sequence continues at coordinate 97,701,543 of NC_063336.1, forward strand.
ACTGTACCTGCACCCATATCTTCCTCAGGAAGTTCATTCCAAACATGAACCACTCTGTGTAAAAAATTGCACTGCATGTTGTTTTTAAATCTTTCTCTTCTCATCTTAAAAATATGCTCCCTAATTTTGAACTCCCCCACCCTAGGGAAAAGACACTCGCCATTCACCCCATCTATGCCCCTCATGCTTTTATAAACATCTTTAAGGTCAACCCCCAACCTCCTATACTCCAGGAAACAACGTCCCAGCCTACACAGCCTCTCCTCATAACTCAAATCTTGCATTCCCAGCAACATTCTGGTAAATATCCTCTGAACCTTCTCCAGCTTAATAATATCCTTCCTATAACTGGGCAACCAGAACTGGACACAGGGCTCCAGAAGAGGCCTCACCAGCATCCTGCATAACCTCAACATAATGTCCTAATTTCTATACTCAAAGGTCTGACAGTGAAGCAAGCATGCTAAATGCCTTCTTAACCACCCTTTCTATATGTGATGCAAACATCAAAGAATTATGTACCTGAACTCCTCAGTCTCTCTGTTCTACAACACTACCCAAGGCCCTACTTTTAATTATATAAGTTCTCCCCTTGTTTATTTTACCAAAATGCACTACGTCACATTTATCCAAATTAAACTCCATTTGCCACTCTCCAACCCATCAACCCAATTGGTCAAGATGTCTTTGTAATCTTAGATAACCTTCTTCACTGTCCACTATGCCACTTATTTTAACCATGCCTTCTGTATTCTCATCTAAATCATTTATATAAATGACAAACAAAAGTGGATCCTGCACTGATCCCTGTGGAACATTGTTGGTCACAGACCTCCAGTCTGAAAAATAACCCTCCACCATTACTCTCTGTCTCCTGCCGTTAAGCCAATTTTGTAACCAATTGGCAAGTTCACCCTGAATCCTATGTAATCTAACTTTAATAATTACTCTGCCATGCAAAACATTGTCAAAGCTTATACTAAACTCCAAGTAAACAATGTCTACCACTCTGCCTTGATCAATCTTCTTGATTGCTTCCTCAAAAAACTCAATCAAGTTTGTGAAACACGATTTCCCTTGCAGAAAACCATGCTGACTATCCCTAATCATTCCATCTTCACTTGACCACTTTTGGACCATAATTTTACGTTATTCAAAGGACCAGTGTTTTAAAGAGGTTGTTGGCGCGATCATTTTCAAATGGATGAAGATTAAAAAAAAAAATCAATGGTTCTGCTGCATTTTTGGCTTCCTTTGAGCTTTTGCTATTGTTAAATTTGTAGTGACAGGACTATTAAGTAGTTATTTTAGCTGCACACTGTCATCACAGCCTGCATTATGATTCACTACAAGGCTTTGTAACAATGATCCTGTTAAATGCTACATGCATTGCCACACACTGAGGAATTCTCTAGGTATGGCACAGCCAAATATTCCAAGATATTTTAACATCCTGAATTATAACAGCAATGTTGCGCATGTTAGGAATAACCTGATTTCATTTATTGAACTGAATACTCCATGCAAAAGTCAAAAAACCTCACATAAAAACCTGTTAATTATTGCCCATTTTACACTTTTCAAACTCAGCAAAGTTTATATCAGTTTTTTGGATTGAGGATTGTAGGCAGTTCAGAGAGTTTACCAGATTATAATAATTGAGAGTTTTGGTTGTATTAAAATAAGAAAAGAGCAACCAGGGTGTGTGGTCAAAATCAGGAGATGATTCTAGAATGTCTCCTCAATGTGGATTCACATTGAGAAGTTGAGAACAGGGTAGGCTTTAGATCTGGATTCTGTCCCTGCATGGGATGCTCCACCACAATTTTTAATTCTTCAGCCAATTAAAGATCAGTGAGCAGATTTGCCATTGAATCAGATTGGTGCGTTGGCTTCCCATGGGGTAGGACCTTCACTGTTGGAATTGTAGGCCTTCCAGCATTCAGGAATCAGGAGTTCCACAGGCCAAAGTGGGAAATGCTGATCTGAGAATACAAAGTGCGAGGGACCAGCGCAAATCATTTGATTTTAACTCTTTACAAGGTCACAAATGACTGGACATGATCCTGCAGAGGCTTTCCCTCCAAGGAATAGACAGTAGCTGCAACTAAGGCACAATGTGGCTCTTTCCTCGATCCTTTGTGGCTCTACACCATCCTACTTTGACCCTCTGGTGGGCCACCGTTCTGTTCAACATGAGCTGCCTATGTAGCTATCTGGAAATTCCAGCCTGCATGCGAATGGAGCACAAATAGTCCCCACAGTTAGTAATAATTAGCCTCAATAGATTGCATGCTGCTTCATGGTAGGCAGCCAATCAATCTTTTTCTTTGTTCATTCACAGGATGAGGGCATCGCTGGCTCGGCAATAATTGCCCAGGTGCCAGTTAAGAGTCAATCACATTGCTGTGGGTCTGGAGTCACATCTAGGCCAGTCCAGATAAGGAGGGCAGTTTCCTTCCTTAAAGGACATGAGTGAGCCAGATGGGTTTTTTTTCCTGATAATCAACAATGGATTCATGGCCATTATTAGCTTCTTAATTCCAGACATTTTATTGAATTCTAATTCCACCATCTGCCATGGCGGGATTTGAACCTGGGTCCCCAGAAAGTTATCTGGGTCTTTGGATTAACAATCTACACGATAATACTGCTTGGCCATCACCTCCCCCAATGCTGCTGAGCTATCCCTGAGCCACCCTCATAGGAAATGAAATTGGGTTGAGGTCTGATGGCAAATCGTCATGGAGTTGAGTAGTACAAAACTGTATGTTCTTTGCCTCTAATTCTAATGCAATAAACAATCCTAGTTGTGAACTGTTTCTTTAATCAGTGTGTTGAACCAGTATTGGATTGTGAGTGACATAAAAAAAAGCACTAAAATCTGAGGATAGAAAGACACTTTGAAAGAACTACCATAAATTAATTAAAAACTTCATCAAAAACCGATAAAGAAAAATGTCCAAGATAAACGTGTGGAACTCAGTTTCGTGTAACATCAGTGGGCTGAAAAGGATCTGAGCACAGTTTTGATCAAAAATGTTTAACAAAGAAAATATCAGAGAAAGAGGCAATGAGAAATATACAAGTAAATACAAGCTGCTCAATCAATACATTGTTCAAGATGTTGAGGAGGAGACAGCTACTAACCTAGTTTTAATTACAATGTGCTACAAGCCAGCTCTTAAGCTTTGACACATGGAGCTCACATTTCTGCAATTGGGAGCTCTTCCTGAAAACATGTATGCCGGTAGAGTTCATGACAGGTCGCAAATTCCACTAGGCTAACCTTACCTTCCATGTCTTAAACTTGAAATGAATTAGTCTTATTTGCTAACTTTTCTAATTACTGAATCTTAAAGATACTCTTTTTACAGTAACTTTATTCTAATTCTCTGAGTTTTACTCACCCCTGGTGCTTCTCTGTTAACTCTATCATAATCTCCCAGCTTTTGGAACATTATGCCTTCTTGTAAAATGTTTGGGTTGGTCACTGGAAAGTTCCTGTCTCTTTTTACAAGTTATCAGTCTCTATGTGATCATATCATTTCCTATTCTATCTACAAGGTGACACAGTAACTCACCAGATACTCACATTCCTCACATTCACTAATTGCACCCTCTGAAAATCAGTAGCTTTACTAGTACTTGCAAATGGTGGTCAGAAATGTGCAGTTGCTGTAAGTTTCTGTCTTGTTGTAGTTTACTTATCCACACCCTAAGCAACAGAAGTAAGATAAATGTTATACTGTTGATTCTAACATCCACTTTCCAACAGACTCTGTCACACTATGTTTGTTTGACTGTATGTAAGTTTGAATGGCAGAGTGAGAAGGGAAAGGTCAAGATATAGCAGTAGGCTGGATTTATGAGAGGTCTTTGGTTTCATCTTTAATGTTTCTCACGTACATTTACTTACTGGGGTCCTGAGGGGCTTGGTCACTTATGACTCATATAATGGGTTCTGTGGCATCCACATGGCTTCATCGATGTCTTTTCAGCTTGGTAACTTTTTTTAATTTTGGTTGCCCTGGGCCTCCTCCTGATGTCTGTCTATCGGGAGCCAGGGCCCCATGTATCTCCATCCCCACTCCATCTTGAGTGGCAGCATTGGAAGATGAACCAGGATCCTGTCGCTCAACTCGGAACCAGGACCTCGATGTCACTCGCTGTCCAGTGATGGAGGAGATATGGGACTTGCACAGTGTGACCATCTCCAGCTTGGAGGTGGCGGAAGTGGAAGCGCCAGTGGGGGCAGAAAAGGGAGAACATTGCCAAGACCCCAGGAACAATGGAGGAGCAGAGAGTGGGAGCTCTATCAAGAGAGAAGGATGAACTTTTGAAGCAGTTTCAGTTTTAGTATCATCAATTTAGTATTAATTTATTCAGTATTTTACCATTTATTGTTCACTAATTTATTCTGAAATCCAAGATGGCGCTGGAACGTGGCAACATTATTCACTTTTCACTGTACAGTCAGTTCTGTTATAACATGCTGTAGAAATAACGGGGCCTGTGGGAAAAGTGGGGTTAGGGGCAGACCACCAAAAAGTATCACTCAAAATCGCTCAAAAAACACTCAAAATCCTAACACCAAGGGTAGCACAGTTTGGATAATGTTTAATTCATATCTAGTAATGAAATAAAAGTAAATTTAACACCTTACCTTGAAAAAATGTCAAGATGACTTGATGGGGGAGGAGGTTTTGAGGTTGGTCCGTTGTTAATGCAGGGGCTGAGGGTTGTCATCATCATCATCATCATCATCACCTTCAGGTACAGTTGTGTTTGCAGAGTTAAGACGAAAAATAGTTAATCCAGAGCTGGATGGCTGTGGTTCATTGTCTTCTGACTGTTTCTTGGGGGTTGGCTTAAAAAAGACATCCAACTTTTGCTGCTTTGCCCTTTTTCTTCGTTCATGAAGAAGCTGTTCATAGGGTGCCAAATAAGATCCCATTCCATGAACTGCTACCCTGCTGCTTTCTGCATTGCAATCATCCTTTAAAAGTTGCAACTGCTTCTCAATTCAGGATAGAAGACAAAACAGATGTGGAAAGCTCTCATGGTACTGCATCCTGGACATCATCATCTTCATCTCCAGCTACCACTTCCCCCTCAGCGAGAAGTGGTTGTAGATCAGCTGTAGAGAGATCTTCACAGTGGGACTCAAGCAGCTCTTCAACATCCTCACTCTCCACTTCTTCAAATCCAACTTGCTTTGCTAGATCAACACAACAATCACGTGATGCCAGTGTGGAGACTCTTTCGGCACTAACATTGCATGTATTCAGGACAAAGCTCATGAAATGATCATGTGATGCCAATGCATACTCCTCTGTGCACCAATCAGCCAAAACAATTTTGCGTTTTAGAAATAGCATTCCCCTATTCTTCAGTCGCGTTATAGCCAATTTGCATTGCTGGAACACGCGTTATAGCAGAACTGACTCTAGGTACAGGTAGCAAGATAATTAAATAAATGAATAGATAAATCTACATAGATCTAGAGCAGCTTTCTCAAAAGGAATCAAGAACTTTTGATTTGTTAGTCTTCATATGGTTCATGTTTGATTCCTTGTGTGATGTACTATACAAGTGCAGAAATGTGACATCTATGCTCTTATGAGTTAACTTCATGGACTTTAACAAAAATAACTACTTACAATGCATAACAAAAGAGGACATGGTGCTGGAACCCTAAAGGTTCAGGTTTATATTTTATATGATCTGACATCATCATAATGTTGCCCCTTTCACAGATGTGACTCTTAGTGTAAAAATATAATTAACCCTTTATTCTACAAGTACCAAACTAATCTTCAGTGGTTGGCAATAAGATACAATAATGGGCATTGGTTTATTGTATATGTCTTTCAGCCTGTACAAAGTTATTTTAGGGTATCCTATTTAACAAGTAATATTTCTCCACGAATATTTAACTCCTTATCCCATTTTGCACCCTCCCTGCAAGTCTCTTTGGTTTAAGATATTAATTTCCAACAGCATTGTCAGCTGTCTTAAAGGATGTAAAGTATGCATAAGCTCTCTTATTGTTAGCTGGAAGAATGAGCACAGGGTTGGAGCGAGTTGACAGCTTCTTTGAAAACATTAATTTTCCAGTACTCGGCCAGAAAGTCGAACAACATTGTGATTGAGGACAGACTTCTGGGCCACAGTCTGTGAGAGATTCCTGCATAGTAAAGTGGTCTGTAGACTGAAAAGCAATTTAAAATGATTCCTTGTGTACTTCTAAGCCTTTTATCAAAAGATCATCTTTATGCTACAGGTGATCTAAATCTGACCAGGGGCTTAAATCTCCATGATGGTCTTCTGGGATTTTAAAAGACAGATTTTTGTTCTTTTCTTCTATAATTTTTTTCTAAACATAAAGGGTTCCGGTATAGGCTTTTGTTGGTTTTTCTGAAGAGTAACAAGTTTTAAAATTTGAACATGGGAATGATTAAACTCATTTTAAACATATCCTTTACCCTTGACAGCTTCTCCTGAACGAAACACCATTGCTGAACTGTCACTTTTACCAAGAAAAAAAACTTTCTCATCCCTCAGTGGTGATTACTTCTTAGATGTTGCAACCTGGAGTGGTCTGTTTTGAAATTTCCATGCTGTAGGTTGAAATCTTATTGTTGCTTCAGCCAACCACTTGAAAATGGTTTATGTTATATCACGTGTGACAATCAGTGCTGACGCCTGAGCAAGTTTGGCATCGATGAGAAGTTTTTACAACACGCTTAGGACAAAAATCAATGGTGGGAGTGACACCCTCTACTTGTGATTTCTGAGGCATTAGCAGCTCTCTGATTAACAAAGTGGACATGGTCAGAGTTAGAAGACTGACCACAGGAAGCCCTCTGGCTCCTTAGATAAGAACCCTGATTCATTTACAGAGTTCAGCCTGTATGGAGAATGATATGGCTTGTAGTTGGTTAATGTCTTCTTTAGATTTTCAAAATCATTACAAGCCTTTATCCGGTACCCTGAGCACAATGAACTTTGCATGACAATAAGCACCTGTCTAGGCTTCAGGTTCGATAGCTCAGTGATTACAGCACTTGTCTTGTAAACTAGCTGTTGGGAATTTAAGTGTTGCTAGGCCTTTTGGGTCATTTCACATGCCTGCTCCCTTCAACAACTTACGTAGTGACTGACATTTAGAAACATCAAACACACAGAGCAAGGATAGCTCAGTTAGTAGTGCATCAGACTTGTAATTTCAGGGTTCAAGTCCCTATGCTGTGTTCTTTTAGAGTCTTGTGGTGTTGTGGTAACATCCCTACCTCTGGATCAGGAGGCCTGGGTTCCAGTCTCATCTGCTCCAGAGATATGTAACAACATTTCTTAACAGGTTGACTAGAAAATAGGTTAATTTAAAGAAAAAACTCCTTTTACAAGAAGTTTCTATATTAGCAATTATCCATGATAGTCCCTAAATTATTTATAAAGCACTCAATGGTTTTACATGTTTCTTGGCTATACTGAATAAACTTTGTCCAGTCTATGATGGACTTTTGCTTTAAATGAAAATAGGAATCATAGGTTTAAATATATCTTCTCATATGGCAGTTTCTTGTCTGATAAGAATGTCATTAGTACTCTCACTAATTGCATTCAACAATATACTGACCTAATGTTTTATGGGCTTTGCATTGAGACCTGAAGTAGTATGGCATCTACTAAACAGCCAGTGTCATTCATTATACTCAATAGGCAGGCTAATCAGAGCCTTCATATTCTCAAGAGGTTATGCTAGAGGTAAGGCTTCTTCAATCCTCAGGATAGTTGCTTTGTGGGCGATGGTGACAAAAAAAAATGGTTCTTCTGTTCCAGATCCTCTTTTTGCTTTTTTGTTGACATTTTTTTTATTCTGGGATCTGTCATGTGGATTTTCTCTCCGACAATATTATGCCTTTCTGCGAAGTTTACTTATCTACATGAATATATTATTCAGTGTGGCTGATTGATTATTTCTCATTCCACATTTTTTTTCTATAGGCTTTAGCCCTTTTTCAGCTTTTGTGTAGGCTTTCGCTGTCCATGGTTCAATGCCCAAGTGGACCTTAAAGTCTCTTGTTCACTGGTTCCTATGATTAATGTATGGTTAACAACATTACGTTTGTTAATTATTTTATACAGAATGAAGAGAAACAGGTGGTGGGTACTAATTGTCTGAGCACAGATAAATAGAGTGAGGCAGTCTTGTGTTGTCGTAGCAGAGTCTCTACCTCTGGACCGGGAGGCCTGGGTTCAAGTCCCACCTGCTCCAGAAGTGTGTTATAACATCTTTGAACAGATTGATGAAAATAAAGGTTAGTAAAAAAATATAAATCACGTGAGGGACTCTTGTGGTGCAGTGGTGGTGTCCCTACATCTCGAACGGGAGGTCTGGGTTCAAGTTTCACCTGCTCCAGAGATGTGTCATAACATTTTGGAGCAGGTTGATTAGAAAATGTCCAATTGACTAGGGTAAGAGTTCTATGGCACAATGGTAGAGTCCCTACCTTTGAACCAGGAGGCCCGGTACAAGTCCCATTTGCTCAGATCAGGTTGATTGGAAAAATATCCATATAAATAAGGATCCTACTATGTTTATGCCCAGGTATTCTTGGAGTGGGAGTACATAGTGTCTACCAATATACTCAATTTTTTTTTAGAGAGAGGTGGGCACTGCAGAGGGTGGGGTGCTTTATTTCCCCCTCAAACTCCATTTTAATTTAGACCCCTTCCCCTCTCCCTATCTTCCCCTCACTTTTGATGGTTTTTTAAAAAATTCATTAACAGGTTGAAGGCATCACCGGCTAGGCAGCATTTATTGCCCATCCCTAATTGCCCAAAGGGCAGTTCAGAGTCAACCACATTGCTGTGGGTCTGGAGTCACATGTAAGCCAGACCAGGCAAGAATGGCAGTTTCCTTCCCTAAAGAACATTAGTGAACCAGATGGGTTTTTTTTCCAACTATTGACAATGGATTCATGGTCATCATTGGATTCTTAATTACAGATAATTTATTGAATTCAAATTCCACCATCTGCCATGGCAGGATTTGAACCCAAGTCCCCATAATGGTCCCCTGGGTTTGTATTGCCCTTAGCAGGCTTTGTACATAAATTAATCAATTGTAAATCACTGACGGTGGTTAATAGATGGAGAAAAATATCCTCTGGGTAAGTTGTTGATGGGAGAGAAAACCACATTATGTCGTTTGTAAGAGCACCTCCTGATATACAAAAAAAGGAAAAATAAAAGAAAGATGGAAAGAAAAAAAAGCAGCATAAAATATGCATAAATAGGGAGAGCTCTTGTGGCACAGTGGTAGTGTCTCAAATTTTAAGCTCAAAAGCCTCTGTTCACGTTCCACCTGCTCCAGAGGTGTGTCGTAACGTTTCTCATTTGTTGATTAAAAACTCTCATATACTTTGAGCTCTTCTGGCACAGTGGTAGTGTCACTGCCTCCGAACCAGAAGGTACAGGTTTAAGTTTCACCTGTGCTTGAGGTGTCCTTGAATGTTTCAAGTTATAAAAAAACTAGTACAGATTGGTAACTCACTGGGGCCAGTTTTATTTCATTAGCACAAATTCCATGCTTGGTGACAAAAAGCATAATTAGAGAGGGGCTCTTATGCATAGTGGTGATATTCCTACTTATGGACAAGGAACCTTAAGTTCAAATCTACTTCTGACTTGAGTAATATCATCTCTGATGAGATTGATTGGAAAATATAAACTTAAACTATGTTTAAACACGGGTGATTTGATGTTGGAAGCAAGAAGCAAAAAGCATTCAAATGCGTGCGTGAAAGCATTTCTGAATATAATAAAATAGATAAAAATATGGACGGGCTCTTGTAGGACAGTGACACTGTCCTTACCTCTCAGTGAAGAGGCCTGAGTTTAAGTCCCATCTGTTCCAGAGGTGTCGAATAACATCTGTGCACAGAATGATTAGACGATATCTCTCAATAGTGAGCAGCAGTGACACTGAGTGTGGGATGACAGCAATAAGACTGAGGAATTCAAAAAACTCTCACCATGTAATTGCACCAGTTGCTTAGAATGGATTCTATGAACATCTGTTGACACTGACCTTCTCTTCAGATAAATGCCTAATGTTCGGCACCATTTGAAATGACCCAGCTACCGAAGCAGTCTGTGTCCAAATGCAACAAGACCTGGATTATATCCAGGCTTGGGCTGAAAAGAGCCAAGTAATATTCTTATCACACAAATTCCAGGAAATGACTATCTCCAACAAAAGAGAATCAAACAACCATCCTTTGGCATTCAACAACATTACCATCACTGAATCCCCGCTATTAACATCCTGGGATGTTACCATCGACCGGAAACTCAACTAGACTTGCCATATAAATGTAGTGGCTGCAAGAGCAGGTCAGAGGCTAGAAATATTGCACACAGTAACTCCCCTTCTGACTCCCGAAAATCTGTCTATAAGGCACAAGTCAGGAGTGTGATAGAATAGTTCCCACTTGCCTGGATGAGTGCAGCTCCAACAACACACAAGGAGCAGCCTGCTTGATTGGCACCATATCCACAAACATTCACTCCCTTCAACACTGACACTTGGTAGCAGCAATCTGAATAATCTCAAGACACAGCAGAAATTCACCAAAGATCCCTAGACAACACCTTCCAAAGCCACAAGCACATCAATCTTGCAGGACAAGGACTGCAGATTCTTGTGAACATCACTGTAAATTCCCCTCCAAGCCACACACCATCCTGATTTAGAAATACATCACTGGATCAAAACCCTGGAATTCCCTCCTTAATGGTATTGTAGGTCTACCTACAGCACATGGACTGTAAAAGTTCAAGAAGACAGCTCATCATCACCTTCACAAGGGCAACTAGGGATAGATATTAAATGGTGAACCCCCTAGTACCACATCCCTTGAGTGAATTAAAATAAACACAATTCCCCTGCTCTGTGGTCAGCCCTCTATGATGGCCTTGTGGTTTACCCAGAACATTGTATTGTTGTTGGCTCACCGTGATCTGTTTGTGTCACTTACCTCCAGTTCCATTGGATTAATTACTGCTGCCACTAATGTGGAAATGCAATGCCTACACTCTTGTGAGTGAACGTTTGCAGGCATTATAAATGATAGCTACAGAAGACATGTTGCTGATGCCTTACAACTCAGTAACATATAATCTGATCCCATTTTGACAAAACTTCTTTCACAAAAGCTAATCGCTATTCTTGGAATAAAGGTACAATTACCCCTTTATACGAACACAGCAAAGCTTCAGATGTTGACAATTAGATGTGAACATAGGAGGTATGGTGAGTAAGTTTGCAGATCACTGTTAGTTTTCATAAATAGATTTTGTAAATAGATTTCATTAATCATGCAGTACAACACATTTAGAGAATATGTGTGTTCCATGAAATTATGAGCATACAATACTTCTGATTCCAAGTTCAGCTTTGAATGTTCATGCATATTTGATGACAGCAGTAAACGAGCTGCCAAGGTGTATGAAACCTAAGCATCAGCCAACAGCAAATGAGTAACAGATTAACAGGCATCACACTGTGATATGCAAGTTAGGAGATGTAGCTGATAAAGGGTTCTGTTCAGGGAGTCTTATCTTGACAGCTTTGTTAAGATATGTCATTTTATCTGTGTCAGTTCCTAGGTCACATAAGTTGGGCACAGTTGTGATCTGGGCTATCGACTGCTTCTAGCACTAACGGCTGCAGAGTGAGCCTTGGAAGCAGCAAATAGGACAAACTGTCTCATAATATCATATGCTGCAGCACCTTCACTTGGCTAAACATAAAACAGACATTAGGGGGCATAAAAGATGATTTTTTTCAGTCCTCCAAGTGTTTTAGCAGGGTGCCATTTTTTGATTTATCAGAATTTTTTGCCTCCGTTGTTGTATTTTGGATCCTCACCATAGTCGCTATGTGGATTTGCTGCCAGTGTTGCCCTTTTCGGTTGTTACCTACAAGGTTTGTTTGGTCTCATGTGGTAGAAGAAAACCTTGTTAGTCTAATGAGGAAACAGTCTTGTGTTAAACTAGAATCATAGAATCCTTATAGATTTGAAGCAGGCCATTCAGCCTATTGAGTTCACACCAACCCTCTGAAAAGCATCCCCACCCTATCCCTGTAATCCTGAAATATCCACGGCTAATCCACCCAGTCTGCAGATTCCTGGACACTGTGGGCAATTTAGCATGGCCAATCCACCTAACCTACAGATCTTTGGACTATGGGACGAAACAGGATCACCTGGAGGAAACTCACACAGAGAGTCACCCGAGGGTAGAATTGAACCCCGGCAGTGTGGGGTAGCAGTGCTAACCACTGAGCCACCATGCCACCCTAGATGTAATTAATTGCATTATAGCGATCAGATATAAATTACATTGGTACGATGGACATAGATGCTAAGGCTATGAAGGAGACCTAGATGATAAGTCTACCTCCTTTGAGATCCAACACTGTTCTCAAATCCATAATACATCATTATGTTTGGTGGTGCTTCATCCAATTGTCAGCATTAATGCTGTCAGACCGTTACATCCTTATGTAACATCAGATACTCTTTGGAAAGGTTAAAGAATAAAACTGGACCAGTTTAATACCTGTGGAGAGACTGCAACAGTTTCTCCCCTATACCTGCAAATAATTATCCCTTTATATATCAGACTGCAGAATATCCAACCATATCTCTCCCCGGTGAACTCTCACCACAAGACCCAGTGGGTGGCTTGGTGGCTCATTGTGGAGTTTGCACATTCTCTGCATGAGTTGCCTTTGGGTGCTCTAGTTTCCTCACACAGTCCAAAGATGAGCAGGTTAGGTGGATTGGCTATGTTAAATTGCCCCATCGTGTCTAGGGATGTGTAGGCTAGATGAGTTTGCCGTGGGAAATATAGGGTAGGGGGATGGGTCTGTGTGTGATGCTCTTTGGAGGGTCAGTGTGGAATTGTTGGGTCGAATGGCTTGTTTGCACACTGTAAGGATTCCATGGAAGACCCAGGACAAGGAGGACCTTGTTCTAAATCATTTATTTCGTTAAGCCAGAAAGTTAGAACAGTGTGATGTTACGATGTGATGGCTCTGCATCAGTGCAAGGAGGCTGGGTGAGGTGTGACATGAGCAGAAACTTGATTTTAATGGCAGGATTACATTAGAAAATCTTAAATAGACTGAAGAATAGATTCATAAAACAAATATATTTGGATAATTTGACGTTGTTGAATTAATCAAATACATTACTGGGGCTTCAAGAGAAAAAGCAGGAGTTCAAGTTACCAAAAATGTAATTTGTTCCTACACTGTACTTGACAATTGGATATACATTTTGTAGAGCTGGGTGACTACATTATGAAACAGATTCTAATCATCACAGAATGCCTTGGACACATTTTAGAAAGTGCATAGTCAGAATTGACACAATAATTATTGAATTAACTTGAGTGATGCTGAACACTGAAGGAGCCCATTTATTATGATACAATTTATTATTTCACAAAGTCTGCAAGACTCGGGGCACTTGAAAATGGTGGGTGAGAAGTCCCACCCCTATTTCTAACAGCTCCAACATTTCTTGGCAGGGGGTAGGGGGGAATATGATTCACGGGAGGGTAATCCAAATGAGCACTCAGTTCAAACAGCCCTGCTAATCTTCAATTGAACCCCATACTTTGTGTGATTTATGAATTGATGAGGTAGATATAACACTTACTCGAAGCATGGATAAAGTCTATTTAAGTGTCATGATCTGAATATTTTAAGGAATCTTCTGGTCTCTAAGCATGTGAACAAAAAGCAGGGTGAAACTGTTGATGAGCAGAAAAGAAACACTGTCTGCTGGACTTCTTTGTTTGATAGGCCATCGGATATAGGTTAAAATAATAAGAATATCAACTGTTTGTGTTGTTTCAGTAGAGTTATTTTGAGGACTATTATATCACGTTTTGACCACTCACAAAACCAGTTCAAGGGTGAGTTACCTTCAACGTGAAGCATGAATAGAAGTTTATTTGTGTAAGAGATTAACCATTTGAGACCTGTCATGATTGTAATGAGGTCAGCTAGCTAGACCTCTTAGAATATGAGTTCCCTGATTGGGGCTGTTAATCTGGTCCAATCAAGGAGCTCTGAATGACAGATAAAAAAGGGCATGTCAGAGAGTCTGGCACCCTGAGAGCTGACTCTGAATAGGCAGTACTGAAGTCAAGCACTCTTCATGTGTAAGTAAAGTGTGACTTGGTGACAGGATACCAGCCTCCGTTAAGTTATTTCAAGACGTAAAAGCTTGTTTCATGAATGGGAGATAACAAGGTGTACAGCTGGATGAACACAGCAGGCCAAGCAACATCAGAGAAGCAGGAAAGCTGACGTTTCAGGTCTAGACCCTTCTTCAGAAATGGGGGAGGGGAAGGGGATTCTGAAATAAATAGGGAGAGAGAGGGAGGCGGATAGAAGATGGATAAAGGAGAAGATAGGTGGAGAGGAGACAGACAGGTCAAAGAGGTGGGGTTGTAGCCGGTAAAGGTGAGTGTAGACGGGGAGTTAGGGAGGGGATAGGTCAGTCCAGGGAGGACGGTCAGGTCAAGGAGGCAGGATGAGGCTGGTAGGTAGGAGATGGGGATGGGGTTTGAGGTGGGAGGAGTGGATAGGTGGGAGGAAGGACAGGTTAGGGAGGCAGGGATGAGCTGGGTTGGTTTTGGAATGCGGTTGGGGGAGGGGAAATTTTGAAGCTTGTGAAGTCCACATTGATACCATTGGGCTGCAGAGTTCCCAAGCGGAATATGAGTTGCTGTTCCTGCAACCTTCGGGTGGCATCATTGTGGCACTGCAGGATGCCCAGGATGGACATGTTGTCCAAGGAGTGGGAGGGGGAGTTGAAATGGTTCGCAACTGGGAGGTGCAGTTGTTTGTTGTGAACCGAGTGTAGGTGTTCTGCAAAGCGGTCCCCAACATCCGCTTGGTTTCCTCGATGTAGAAGAGGCGACATCGTGAACAGCGGATACAATATACCACATTAGCAGATGTGCAGGTGAACATCTGTTTGATGTAGAAGGTCTTCTTAGGGCCTGGGATGGGGGTGACGGGGGAGGTGTAGGGGCAGGTGTAGCACTTCCTGCGGTTGCAGGGAAAAGTGCCGGGTGTGGTGGGGCTGACCTTTTTTTTCCTTCTATCAGGTGTGCATGAGTGAGAATTGTGTTCAATTATCAGAAGTTTATTTTCTTCATCTCCAAATGCATCCTGAGACCTGGCCATGTTGGATGCCAAGTGGGTGACTATGGAGGTATAAAAGTGGCCATGGGGATGGAGAGGGACATATACTGGCAGTGACATGGGCTGTGTGTGGTTGATGAGGGCCAAAATGTCAAATAGTTTCTAAAACTGGAACAAAGTTATAGTGGACTGAGGCAGGCCTGATAATGGACCTAGCTTGGATGTTGCCTTTACCCAGGGCCACCCGGGATTTGCAGTTCCAAATCTATCATGCCCTGTATACCTAGAGAGAAAACCACTCCAATTTTAGACTCAGCTCACTCGTTCAGGTTTTTCAAACTTGGGCACCTCATGTTTCTGTGCAACCTTCAAAGCATAACATTTACTGGCTGAGATTGGTACTGAAAGTAAGAGTAGGATTATAGTTGAGGAGATCTCTTAGTTAAGCTTGAAAGCAAAGGCACATTACAGTGTGGTGGGGGATAAAGGACATTATAACTCATTTATATACCTGCTTTAACATACCAAAATTTTCCAAGGTGCACTGCAAAGCAAAATCTGACGTAGACCAAATAAGTAACTATCTGGAAGATGACCAAACAGTTGGTTCAGGGTTTCATATTTAAGGAGAATATTTCACTAAATTAAAATCTGACATTTTGAGACAATATGAGTTCAGTTAAAAAGAATCAATTAACTTCTCTATTAAATAAAGTGAGAGCATCACAAGAGAAGCAGTAGCTTAGTGAATGAATGGTGAGTCTTTATTTATTTAAGCAGTATGATCAATTATCTCATCAACAGAGGCAGGCAGGGCAACTCAGATCCATGGTATTCACATCCATTCCACTGAGAATTCCAGGATGCTCCAGGGTGAGCACATATGCAGGAAACTACAACAGCTTAAGCTTTCAGGGCTTGAGCAGCAGCTGGCATCACTGCAGTGCCTCCACAAAATTGAGAGTTTCATGGCTAAAGCATTTACAAATGTGAACACCCCACAGCTTAAGGATAGGCAAGCAGAGAGGGAATGGATGGCCATCAGGGAGGCAGGAAGAAGCAACAGCTAGTGCAGGAATACTTTGAAATGACCTCAGGTTCTAATTAATATTTCATTCTGAATACTAATGAGTGATCGCTCCTTTGAGGTGAGCTTCCAGTGTCAGCTCTATAGCATTGTGGATTGTTCAACTGCATAAGGAGGCAGGAAACAGGTTAACAAAACAGTAGTGATTCAGTCGGAGAACAGGCAGACATTTCTGTGTGAATCATCCTCCCTGCTGCAAGAAGAAGTAGCTTCAGAACAACTTGAGGGGATGGAATGAACAACCAGCAGTTGTGGTCCATACTGGTAACAAACCATGACATTAAAAAAATGCAATGAGGTCCTGCAGACAGGACTAAAAGTAAGCAAAGAAGATACTGGAAGGGCCTCAAAGGCGGTAAATTTCTAGATTATTCCCAGTTTTCCATGTGAGTCTAGATATAAGAGAATATGATAGATAAGTGGATGATTGGAAAGATGGAGGAGAAACAGATTTAGATTAATAAAACGTTGAGATAATTTTTGGGATGATGGTACCTAGACAGACTGTCTGTAACACATCTCTCCTACATTATGCAGCTAAGTAGATCTGTATACTTGCCTGGTTCCATTTTTGATTCAGTAAACAACTGCAATAGATTATCTTCCCATCCCTACACCATTACATCTGGATTTACCAAGGGACTATTCCTAAGCCCTTCCTATATATCATCTATCTACCAGAACTTCATGATTTTATGTAAAAACATAGGGGCTTCAGACCACCCATCTACACCTAACTAAGATCACCTATTTCTATCTCTGTATTGTCACCCAGCAATATCACTTCTGCGATAGTAGGAACTGCAGATGCTGGAAAATCTGAGATAACAAGGTGTAGAGCTGGATGAACACAGCAGGCCAAGCAGCATCAGAGGAGCAGGACTTGGCCTGCTGTGTTCATCCAGCTCTACACCTTGTTATCTCA
>NC_063336.1:97719195-97744709 GCF_021869965.1 Rhincodon typus
TGAGATAACAAGGTGTAGAGCTGGATGAACACAGCAGGCCAAGTCCTGCTCCTCTGATGCTGCTTGGCCTGCTGTGTTCATCCAGCTCTACACCTTGTTATCTCAATATCACTTCTGTAACTGGTTCCATCTACTGGAACCCTTGTCTAATCCTTTGTATCCTGTAGACTTGATTATTTAAATGCTTTTCTGACCAGCCTCCAACCATCCATCGTCCACTAACATGAACACATTCAAGACGATGTCAGCATTATTAAACTCACCAAACCCCAATTCACCGAGTCCTTACTGAAGCACAACAGCTCCTGAGCCAGACTTTTAAATTGATCATCCTTGTGTAAAAAATGTTGGCCTCTTGAGAAAGCTAGCTTTTAATTACTCCACCATTAGTATCCGACTCTTCAAGCTACAAAGGTTCTAAACAATGGATTTTCCTCGATAAACTCTCTGCCTCTCTCCCCTTCCTAAAATAAAACTTCCTCTTTGATCAAGCTTCAAGTAACTGAGAAACATTTCTTTTGGTCACACTCCTGTGAAGTGCCTCAGAGGGGTTTATTAAAAGCACAGTACTATTCCAAGTTGTTGCTTTTGTTAGACATCACGCATTGCACAATAGCTCCAAGAAACAGTAAAATGATTGCTTAACCCAAGTACTATGCAAGTCGAAAACTAGTGTATTTCTCACCTACCTTCATATTTCACCAGAAATAATTTCTAAGCTACACTCTAATTCATATTGTTGAATTGTATAGCATACACACATCACAAGAACGGTATCATATATTGTAAACTGTCATCAGAACTGGCTATATATGAAGACTTTAATGCTAAATAAAGTGTAAATATTTCACAGTATTACTGAACTGTTAGTGCTGAAGGAGGCCATTCCAACCATCATATATGTACTATCTCTACAAATGTACAGTTTATTAGTCCCATTCTCCCATCTTCTCCCCATAAATCAATGCATTCTTCCTTTCAATTAGTAGTTTTAAATTCTTCAGTTGAACGTGCTGCTATCATTGTTTCAGGAACTTCACTTCAGACCTTAACTGCTCACTGTGTGAAGAGTTTTATTTTATCACTTTTTTACGATCCTGGCTGCTGTTATTTCTGGACAAGTCAGATCTCAGACAGAAACCTGGCTTGATGGATCATATTTTGTTTTTTTATTTTGCTTTTAACAAGGTGGTCTTTCATTGATACATTTAAAAAAAATTGCAATGCTGCAGATTTGGTTTTACAACAAATGAAAATTTTGCACCAAAAGAAACAAAGGTAAAATCAAACAAACCAAATTATTTACACATAACACTAAGTTAAAAATTTTGAAACACATGGTAAAATACAATCCCATTAATCTCAATGGCACCTCTTTACAGTACTGACTCCAGAGAGAACCACCTTTATGGTAGTAGTGTTTTTTTAATGTTTTAATCAAAGATTAATCAAACATTAACATGCCTGAGATATTAGTCAAAGAAAATAAGACCTGTTGATAAAAAATGTTTTAACTGCCCCGTAGGAACATTTCTTCAAATCACTACTTGAGCAATATTATAAACATAATGAGAAGATAATTGATTTCAAGCAATACCATTTAAAAGAACATTTTTAGCTAGATGTCGAAAACATTGGAAATATTCCATTATGATTATACTATCACTTAATATAATGGCCAAAAGAAAAACAAATCCCTACAGTGGATAAAGAAGTATTTGAATCAGTATGAAAGTGCACGACGAAGCCACTTATTTCATAATTAATTCAAATGAGCTCAGCATAAATCTTGAATGTTACGTTTGCAAATGAGGCACAGTTTGACTTTCATGATGGCCACTCAGCTCCTGACTTCTTTAAAGCCCTGGTACAAGCACAGATAAAAGAACGAGGTAAGGTGAGAGTAACTGTCCATCATTTCAAGGTAGTTTTTGACAAATTATGACATCTTGTACATTTGTTTAAGAAAGGTTGTCAGGAGAAACTAGGGCACTCTAGATTTGTGAGTCTGACATCGTTTGTGAGTAAATTGTTGGAGGTGATTTTAAAAGATAGGATTTATGGACATTTAGAGAGGCAAAAATTGATGAGGGTTAGTCAGCATGGTTTTGTGAGAGGAAAATCATGTCTCACAAACTTGATTGAGTTTTTTGAGGAAGTTACCAAAAGATTAATGAGGGCAGAGCTGTAGACATTGTTTACTTAGCCTTTAGTAAAGCCTTCGACAAGGTTCCACATAGTAGACTAATTAGAGTTAGGTCACATGAGATTCAGGCTGAGCTTGCCAATTGGATTCATAATTAGCTTAACGGCAGGAAACAGACAGTGGTGGTGGAAGGTTGCTTTTCAGACTGGAGGTCTGTCACCAGCGGTGATGCACAGGGATCAGTTCTAGGCCCTGTTTCGTTTGACATTTATATAAATGATTTGGATGAGAATATAATAGGCATGGTTATTAAGTTTGTGGACGACACCAAAATTGGTGGCATAGTAGGCAGTGAAGAAGGTTTTCTAAGATTATGGAGGGATCTTGATCAAATAGGTCAGTGGGCTGAAGAGTGGCAGATGAAGTGCAATCTGGATAAATGTGAGGTATCGCATTTTGGTAAAACAAACAAGGGCAGGACTTATACAATTAAAGGCAGGGCCCTAAGTAGTGTTGTAGAACAGACACACCCAAGGGTTCAGGTACATAATTCTTTAAATTTGCGTCACAGTTAGACAGGGTGGTTAAGAAGGCATTTAGCTTGTCTTCATTGGTCAAACCTTAGAGTATAGCAGTTGAGACACCATGTTGAGGTTGATGAGGCCTCTTCTGGAATATTATGTCCAATTCTGTCACCCAGTTAAAGGAAGGATAGTATTATTCTGGAGAGGGTAAAGAAGAGATTTACCAGGATGTTACTGGTTATGGAAGGTTTCAATTATAAAGAAAGGCTGGATGGGCTGGGACATTTTTCGCTGGGGTATGGGAGGTTGAGAAGTGATCTTATAGAAGTTTATAAAATAATGAAGGGTATGGATAGAGCTAATGGTAGTTGACTTTTCACTAGGATGGGGGATTTCAAGACTAGAGGGCACATTTTAAGGTGAGAGGAGAAAGATTTTAAAAAGACATGAGGGGTAAATTTTTTTACAAAGAGTGTGGTTCACATTTGGAATGAACTTCCTGAGGAAGTAGTGGATGTGGGTACAATTTCAATGTTTAAAAGGCATTTAGATAACTACATGAATAGGAAAGGCTTGGAGGCATATGGGCCAGGGGCAGGCAGGTGGGATTATTTTAGTTTGGGATTATGCTTGGCATGGACTATTTGGACCAAAGAGTTTGTCTCCATGCTCTATGACTCTATGGCTTATCAAGAAGCCTTAACAAAACAGAAAGTTCATGTGAAAATGTCAACATTACTTTTTGTAGGTCTGTCACCCCAGGGTCCAAGATTACTTTAGGCCTGTCGGAGTAGTACCCTTGAACCCACCATTTTCAGCTGCTTTATCAATGACCTTCCCTCCATCATAAGATCAGAAGTGGGGATTTTCACTGATGATTGCACAATGTTCAGCACCATTCATGACTCCAGATACTGAAGAAGTCTGTGTTGGTTGGACTGACCAGAGACAAGTAGCACACAAAAAAATTGAAATTACTGGAGAAACTCTAGGGGTGTGACATCTTCTGTAGAGAGAATGCAGAGTTAACATTTTGAGCCAGCGACCCTTCAGAACTTCTTCAAAAGAGGCAAGTAACATTCATGTTACACAAGTGACAGGTGAGGACCATCATGGGAAGAGAGAATCTAAACATCTCCCATTGGTATTCAGTGGTATTTCCACCATTGAAGCCTCCACCATCAATATGCTGGAGTTACTGTTGACCATGAACTGAACAACCCAAGCCATTTAAATAGCTACAAGAACAGATCAGAGGTTGAGAATTCTGAAATAAGCATGCTGCTCACTATCTACAGGGCACAAGTCAAGGGTCTGATGGAATGCTCTCCGTTTGCTGAGATGCAACATCACTCCAGCAGCTCAACCTAGATTTAGTGATGCTTTAAGCAAGCATTGTTAGATGCTTCTTCTTTGTGTCTCTGGGCTCTGGGTTTATTCTTAACTATTATACATACACTATGAGTCCGCACCAGGCCTACCTGCTGCTGCTGCTGATGCCGTCGCTGCAACTGAGCTCTTCAACAAGGGGGTAAGTAAAATAAAAGAGACAAAAGAAATAAAAATGAGAAAAGAAAATAAAGAAAAGAAACAAAGAGAAAAGCCAATGGATTGGACGAGCCCCAGGTTCAGAATCCTTACCCTATTGCCATCTGACTGGAATTATCCTGAATTGGAACTATATTCCTTCTCTGTTGCTGGCTGAGAAGTCTTGGAACTCCCTTCCCAATAGCACTGTGGGTATACCCACAGCACATGGACTACAAGAAGGTTCAAGGAGATGGTTTACCATGAGCTTCTCAATGGCCATTAGGGTTGTGAAATAAATGCTGTTCCAGGCAATGATGCCCATATCCTGATAGAGGATTTAAAAAACATACTCTAAAACAGATCCAATTCCAAGTACTGAACTAACAGTGCTCATGGCACAACTAATTTGTGTTAGATTTTGCAGTGTCTGTAGCAATAAATCCTATACATGGATGATGGAGACTACCTCACTGTAGTGTGTTAATCTAAAAGTTGTTGTGGGGTAATCTACACTACTCTCTGATGTTTGCAACTTCAAATAACATGTATAGACTAGTGTGAATTTGGGCTAATTGCCCTCTAATTGCAAATTAATTACATTTTAAAATATTTCAACTGCATTTCTAGGGTAAATGAGTATTTAAAGAGAATGGCCAGACCTTTTAAATGATTTTGGTTTGCATTAAGCTTTTTCTAAGTCTAATGAATAATGTTAAAAAGATGTCTGACTTTCATATCACTTCTTAAATTAATAAGTACAAATTATTTGTACTTATCAAAAATATGTTTCATTTCTGTTTTCTGAAAAATGTTCATATTTTAAATTTTGCAACACTTTAAAATAATTTTCCAATGCTTTTATTTAAAGACTACAGCAGCCTTTTCCTTTTTTAACATGTATGGTACAGTGACTGTGAGCCATGCCCACTACTTGCCTGCCTCTTTCACCTACACCAGAACGTGTAGCAGGGCCTCAGTACAACCAGGTCAGGAACAAATTGTGTCTTAGAGCAGCCAAAATTCTCATCACCTGAATCTCAGTAGGCTTGTGAAGACATTTATTCAGTGTAGGCAGGGAGCACTGCTGTATTGTGTCGGACTGCCAATTCCAGTGAAATATGTCAGACCGTTTCTCTTATTCTGTGTAATGCAATACTACAAAGACTAGATCAAATCTGCCAGTTTGATTTTGGAAAACTGAGTGAATTTGCTCCAGTGTAAATGGGGAGAAGCCAAAATGTTTCAATTGTTGGAATAGAGCAACTGAGGAAATGAAGGAATGCGAGCAAGTTTACATTCATACCTGAGCAGTGTAATTTATCAAAGGATTTTCTTGATCAAAGTTTTCACTGGAAAACACTTTAATGCCAGTGGATTTTGTATCAATAATTCTAACCAGAATCTTTGGTATTGAAGAGAGATGGACTACCAGTTTCAATAAATCTTTTCAGTTTTTCAATTCCTATTAAACATGAGGGGCTGTCAGAAGGAGCAGCTCACTGAAAAATATCAGGAAACATTGATACTCCTTTCGATGTTTCAGAGTGTTTGTGCAATCTCTTCCTTCCATTTGTTCAATTTCCTTCTCCCCTTCTGAACGTTAATTTGGATGAATGAGCCATGTGTATAATGTATTCGATTTTCATTCCATTTGCTGCCAAGATGAATATGCACCTTAATAAAATGGCAGCACAGAGGAAGGCAAATTGACCCTTTGAAAAGACAGTTCCTTCGAAGCCGCTGACAACTCAAATTGCATTTCCTCGCTCTTCTCCGCACCATTTGAATCATACAAATACCAATAATGTAAAACTGCTTCAAGGGCACACTGCTAAATTACATTAATGCAGCCATATATTTTATTAATTGGTGATCAGTTGAATGGATTTACCCAAATGAGCTGTATTTCTGCAATTGGGTTAAGGATAAGCAAGTGTCTGTACAATTGGCTAAGTATTATAATCAGTTTGTGACAAATTTTCTTGGGTGTGTTGAGTTCAAATTCCCATCATGAGCAGATTATGCTGTGTTAGGTAGGTAGGTAAGTAATTAGCCAGAGTCAATGAGAAACTGGAGGTATGTTCTTCTATGAAAAAGATAATCTCAGATGGAGAGAAACAACTGGTTACACAGCTTAGTCATAGACGTCCACCACTCAGATAAAGACCTTTCAGCCCATCAAGTCTGCACTAGTCAAGAACAGCCCCCTAACTATTGTAATTCCATTTTCCAGCATTTGCGCCGTAAGCCTAGTTAATCCAAGTGGGCATCTAAATAGTTTATAAATGTTATGACGGTTTCTGCCTCTACCACCCTTTAGGAAGTGAGCTCCAGATTCCCACTACCTTCTGAGTTGAAACAAATTCCTCACATCCCCTCGAAAGCTCCTACATCTTACATTAAATCAATGCACCTGGTCATTGATCCTGCCATCAAGGAGAGAAGCTTCTTTCTGTCTATAATCTCAATCATGTCATTCTTTAGTATCTTCTGATATAAGGAAAACAACCCCAATCTATCCAATAATCTGTCTCCGTAACTAAAATTCTCCAACCCAGGCGACATCCTGATAAATCTCCTTTGCATCCTCTAGTGCTATCACATTCCTCCAATATGTAGATTCCAAATGCACACAATGTATTAGCTACGGCCGAACCAACATTTATACAGTTTCGACATAACCTCCCTGCTCCCTCAGCTGATAAAGGTGCTGTCCTTTATCCCATAGGCCTCCTTAATCACATTGTCTACATGTCCTGCTAACTTAAGAGACTGGTGGACAGACACACCATGGGACACCAAGCCACATCAAGCAAAGGGGAAGTGATGGATCAGATCCCAAGTCTGCTGCAATGAAAAAGGGAACTGAATTTGGTGCCTTTGGTGTTATTCTGATCCACATGCTGAGCATGTAGCTAACTAAGCTAACTGGCCTCTTCTATATCAAGGAAATAACCTTATAAAGAATATGTCGTATTACAATGAAATAAAAATCTTTCTTTCATCACAATACACTTTGAGTGTTGAAGCCTTTGTATACACGAATCATTTGCCTAGGTGGAATTTGGATAACTCTGTCAGTCAAAATGTGGGTCTAACTTTAAGAGACCTGCTCATGATATCATCACTCCTGGTGATATGATGATATGTGACCTGAGAGTGTATATCTATCTTGTCTGGACATCATTGAAAGCATGAGACTCCACTTGAAGCATCTGCCTCTGCTTTAATCAATGTACTTATTATTAGCTCAGATACTTGTGGTAATAGAGTGTTCCACTACAGAAAGAGGAATTTGGCCCATTGTATCAGTCATCAAGCACATATTTACTCTAAACCCATTTCCCAGCACTTGGCCCATAACTTTGTTTCCTTTGGCATCGGTGCCTGAGGAATGTAATGATTGCATAGAGTAGTTGACCACAATAAACATCAATCAGGGTCTTCAATACCGTGATGTCTACCCAGTTTCTTAGTAATGGGAGATGACCATAGGCATTGCCACATCAGGTAAAATACTCTGCTGGAGACAATATGACAGCAATTTCTGCCTGCAGAGGCATGTATTGGTGGCTGAATACAAACTACCCTGACCTGCTCAGCATTTATTTATTAGTCACTTTCAGAGCATCTCAGACAAGATAATTTCCATGGAAAAGCTGTGAAGGTTATGATATGAAACCTATGATAGTATTTCCAATGAAGTAGAGCAAACTGACAAAACTTACTGTAAACTTGAAATTATGAAGGATCTTAATTGCCGAATAAAGAAAGACTGTATCCTTTGGTGTAGAAGTTAATGACATATACTCATTAATTTAAAATTGAACTATGATCATGAGTAGAGAGATCAGGAGGACATTCTGCATGCAAACAGTTGCTGGATTAAGCTACACTTTTTACAATAGTTGAGGCAAAAATTATTTCATATTTTCAGTAAAGTGTAGATCAATAGCTAGATCAATGGGAGTTGCAGGACCATAGAGAATGACCAGTTCATCAATATTTAGAGTTGGATTAGGCTAGCCAAGAAAAAAGTAACCAGATGTATTCCCAATGATTATATTATCCATTAATCCAGACAATAATGCTTGGGGCAAAAGCAAATACTTGGGTACAATTTCACACGAATATGTATGTGCTACTATAGAAGAAAATGTGAAAAAAAAACAACAAAAATAGCCTAAAACCAGGGAAGAGATCTCTTCCTATTGACTCCGTACATGTCAATACATGGATGCCTGAATGCCAATTGATAGGGGAATGATTTGGCAGGGAACAACACAGGGTCTTAAGAGTATTATTAGGCAAGTGGCCAAGCAATTTGAATTTATTTATAAAGTGATTTATATAAAGAGGATGTACACAACAATGCTGCAATTTGCATTGTTGGAACAACTGGAGGAGCTATTTCTATACAAATTACAATTTGTCAATCGCACAAAGAGTATTCAGTGGGATACTTGTCAATAGGAAATGCATTTTAAAAGTAAGAACAATTTGTAGATTGCTATTGACATCTCTCCCTCCCAATCCTTCCCAGAGATGTCCCCCCACCTGCCTGACTCTTTTCTCTGTTCACCCAATCATGTCCGGCGTCCAGCGATTCATTCCGGCCAAACAACGAAGTAGTCGACTTAGGTGTCCAGTCAGATGCTCCAAAGATTAATTTAGAAGCAGGGTTATGTCATTAAGATCAGCAAGGCATCCTTGTATGTGGCCTTGTGTTTGGTGTCACCTATCAGGCCGTAGTGTAACTTGCTGGCTCCTTGCCAAACAGTGAAAATTAAACCCAATGTTCTATCTTTTTCACTTCCCCACTCCAACTTCATCTGATTTCAAATATACAGTTGTAAAACTCAGTACTACGAAAAAGGATTATTTCAAAATTTAATCTGTGCACTTCCAAGTAAATCTCTGATTGAGTTGTCCATCAGTGGTTTGGGTTTTTAATGTGGTGGTTATTCAGCCATCATTGTAACACAGTAAAATTAGCTATAAAATAATACTTATATATCAAAAGTTAAAATATTGCATTATTCATTGAAAAAGATAAAGGAAACTGCAGATCTAAAATGGTAATACTATTTAGCTTTGATTTTACAAAAATTGTTCAAGATACAGGTAGCTTTAAATGTTTCATGTATAAAATCAAGAACTGTGAATGTTGGAGATCTGAAACAAGCCAAAAACAGAAAATGCTGGAAAAACTCAGCAGGTTTGGAGCCATCTATGGAGAGAAAAAAATTGTGTTAATGTTTTGAGTCCGTGCTTAGTGTCCTGAGTTTCTCTAACACTTTTTGTTTCAAATGTTTCAAACATCCTAAGCAAACTTGGCCATTTGACTATGATGTGGTCTATTCTGTTAAAATTCCTAATGGGGAATTAACAATGTTTTTATTCCATCTTCTTCCCTCCACAAAACTGTTTTTTTGTGAGTGTTTTCGTAGTCGCTTGTTTTCCATGTTTGATTTGCCAATTCTAACTGACACTGAAAAAGTCAACATCTTGAACACTGGTCTCGCACCCGACCAGGGTTAACTATTTCAATCAAACTCTCGGAGATGTTATGAGACTTTTCCAGGGCAATTGGGACTTGAACCCGGACGTTTTGGTCCCGAGATGGCACACACTTGGCTGGACCATAAAATCGTTTCCAGATCTGTTTAATGCCTACCAAAGAGCCCAAGCTCAACAAGTTTGCTCATAGCCAGATTTAACAGGAAATGACTAGGATTGGTTTGATCGGCGTTCTCCTCACCCAATCTTCCTGGGCACACTGAGGTTCATTTTGAAGTCCTACCTCCATGTGTGCGAAGGTTCCAAACTAAACACAGTCCACCCATTTCCCCTGGTCCTTTCCTATTCATTGAGCTGAGCTCCACAACTGCTGGTGATTTTATCAGTAAAAGCTACAGGGGGAGCTCTGCACGCACATTACATTATTGAAGTTTGGAAGTCAAATATCTTCGGTAAAGAAGCAAATGTTTGCATAAGCTTTAATGAAAAAAAGGAGTCACAGGTGAATTCAGAACTGAATTGAAGTTGTGGAAATGGAATTTACATTACTTTTAATTCAGATATGTGTATGGGTGTGGAGCTGTTATGAGCAGGCTTTACAGAGTAGAGAAGATTACATCTGGAGAGCATTGATGGCCGGGACAGATGAGAACTAAGGAGAACAGTAAGTTTCAGAGCACAAAAGCAAAGCAATACTGTGAAGTTAGTCCACAGAGGCTGGTATCCCGTCACCAAGTCACCCTTGATTTATACTTGCATAGTGTTTGACAGTGGCATGGCTTCCTCAGAGGCAACTCTCAGAGTGAACAGAACCTCTGACATTCCTGTTTATATCTGTCAGCAAGGGCTCCCTGATTGGACCAGGTTAACAGCCCCAATCAAGGAACATTGTATGAGTTCGACCTGGCTGACATCATTACAATCACTACATCCCTGGTGACGTAGGCCTGTTCTTTTTCTTGTAGCCTCTGCTGGGGCATTTTTACACCGGGTCCAGTTCCTCTGATTCAACCTTGGATACAGGTGGCATAAATCAGACTGTAGTCCATCTCTTGTACCCAGAGCATCTCAGAAGAAATTCATCCTCTTCTTCAGGCCATAAAGGCACCGAGGCTGCGACATCTGCTGTGTCCATCTCAGATTCTGAGGTTTCTTCGATTCTAGGTGGATGGGGAGAACACACAGGTTCCAACAGCCTTGCTGGCTGTTCTGAGGATCCAAGTATGTTTTGCTCCGGCCTTATTTGTGAGTTTGCAGCTTCCACATGCTTGTTCAGGACCACTTCACCTAGCTGAACTTTGTACGTCACAGGACCAAGCATTGCTATGACAATTCTTACCCTTGCAAGGCCAAACTTCACCCCCTGAAGTAAACTGTCTTTCTCGCTTACAGGAGTTTCATGTCCGCTTTGGCATTCTTGATGCCATTTCACTTTGCCACCCATGTACAGGAAGACTAGATTTAACCTGGTACAGAGTCTTCTCCCCATTAGCAGGTCTGCTGGAGCTATCTCTGTAATTGCATGAGGTGTGGTCCGATAATCAAATAGGAACTGGAACAGATTGGTATCGAGTGAAGTTCTAGGCTGTTTCTTTAAGCTTGCCTTCAAAGTTTGGACTAATCTTTCCACCCGACCATTGGACAATGCATAGTACAGAGTTGTCCTTATATGCCAACTGCTGTTCGACGTTAGGAAATATTCAAATTCACTGCTGGAAAATGATGGCTCATGATCTGTGACCAGCACTTCCGGGAGCCCATGTATTGTAAAAAAATGTTCACAGCTTTTCTATCTTTGTCCCCATGTTTAAAGAATGAACTCTAAGTACATCCAACCACTTGGAGTAGGTGTTCACAATGACTAAGGACATTGAGCCCATGAAAGGACATGCATAGTTGACGTGCTGAGTCCAGAGTTTACCCGGCAATTCCCACAAATGTGGGTGAGCTGCTGGCGGTAATTTTTGTCCCTGTTGGCACTCTGGGCACTGCCCCATCAACATGCTATGTCTGCACCCAGTCATGGGCACCAGACATAATTTCTTGCCAACATCTTCATTTTGCACACCTCTGAATGATCCTGGTGGAGTTCGGCCAGTATTTGGCGGAGTCCTTTGCTCGGGACAATCAATCTTGCTCCCTATAATAATATGCCATCCTCTATAGTGATCTGGTCTCATCAAGTCTAGAAAGGTTTCAGTGCTGGTTGTGATGGCCCTTTTGTTTCCTTCATCACTACCAGCTGTTTTAGTTTTCCCAGAACTGGATCTTCTTGCATCCATAGTCTGATACTGTCAATGGTGATCAGAATGGTGTCCAAAAAGTTTGACACCAGAGTTGACTCTTCTCGTGGCAGCATGACCATTGATGTATCTGCTAGCAGGATGTGCTCAAGACCTCCGCATTTGTTACTTGATCTCTCAGGCAGTGTTCCAGCTTGTAATTGTGCATACTTTAGAATGAGAACCCACTGCTGAATTCAAACTGAAGCTATGGGTGCCATGGCCTTGTCCTCTTTCAGTAGCCGTAGCAAGGGTTTGTGGTCTGTTACAATTACACATTCACGTCAGTAAAGATATTGGTGGAACTTTCTCACACCAAAGATGACTGCAAAAACCTGCCTTTCTCTATCTGGGCATATTTGCGCTCTGCATCAGCTAAAGTCTGGGAAGCATACACTATCGGGCATTTCTCTCCATCTATGAGCCAACACTACCCGATAACGTATGGTGAGGTATCACATGTCAGCACTAGATTTTGCTTGAAATCATAGTGCGCCAGCATCTTAGATGATGATAACTGCTTCTTCACTTCCTTAAAGACTACATCTTGGCTATGAGACCATTTGCAAAGCAGACCCTTTTTCAATAACAGATGTAAGGGCTCCAGGATGGCGGCCAGGTTACGTATGAACTTTCTTCAATAATTCACCAATCTAAGGTAAGACTTAAGCTCCAGGATAGATGTGAAAGCTGGGGCACCTTTGATTCCCCTTTCTTTATCTTCCAATGGCTTTAATCCAGTCTTGTCAACTCTGTAGCCCAAGCAGGTCACTTGGGGTGCCTGAAATACACATTTTTCCTTTCTGAGGCATACGCCCACCTTGAAGAAACATTTAAGGACTACGTCCAAGTTCTCTAATTGCTCTTATTTATTTCTAAATCCCTTGTTTATATTTTGCCTTATTTTTCTCACAGCACCAATGTTGTGTGTGTGTAAGCGCAGGGACTCAGTGAAGACACCATTGTATAAAACACTTCATTGAATTTTTCCACCACCAGGATAAAGACCCATGGAACCAGTAAACCAGTACCAAGCAAAGCCTGATAAGGGCAATACTGACATGAAGAACGTGAAAGGAAAGAGATTAAATCAAAACACAGTTGGAGGGGGAAATAAGGCATTCCACCTCCTGTGGTGCCCACTAATCCCCTAAAGGGATTGAGAGCATTGGTAGACACCGCTTGCTCTCTCTCCAAGGACACGCAAAGGCTTGATCATAGCCGCACTCCTACTTATATCTGTCAGCTGGAGCTCCCTGATTGGATTGGGTTAACAGTCCCAATCAGGGAACTCATATGTTCTGAGGTCCACATGACTGACCTCGTAACAATCACTACACTGCTCTAAATTATTTAAATGCAAATGAGAAAATGCCAATCAGGCTTTTAAAAGAGGCAGAGTGTCAGGTAGACTTCAACCAATATTAAAATTACACCACACACAATCCTATTTACGATCTGCTGCATCTCAAAGCGTACTGAAATCGAGCAGTTTGTCCATGGTGGAATTTTGATTGGATTCTATCCTGCTGGTCAGTCTATACCATGGCTTAAATCCAAGTTTCCATTAAAGATAAGCACCACAAACATTCCTAAGATCTGTCTCTTTGATATAAATAACAAAATTACATTTGTAAGTTTGAGTTCCGTACCTGATCACGTGCTTCGTTGTCTTTAATGCAATTACTAATATGCGCTAATTGAATTTTTCATGGAGCATTCAGGCAAGACAAGAATATTCACAAGCAGGGATAAAGCTATTGATTACAAAAACTGAAACATGGTGCATCTTATTATTTACCTTTGGATATAAGAGTATTATTTTAAATCCTCTGAATATCTGATCACCAACGTGCAGTAAAGAGAAAAGCACATTTTATTTTTCAAAGGAGCTTGTTTATCTCCCAGTGATAATGTCGCCTGAGAGCAATCCATCCAATGATAGGAGTCTGTGCAATCAACAAACAAAGTGAGAAGGAACCATTCATGACTGAAAGGTCAATTTTAGGTTGTGGCTTAGCACACTAGAAACATCTTTATACTTGAACATTTGGAGGAGCTTAGTAAAAGTTTCCAAATGACAAACGTACTGCGTACTGTTCCTTTATCTGTTCTACCTTCAATAAAATTATCTAGTCATTCAGAGCCTGAAGCAATCTTTGAAAGTCTTATTCTTTCAGCATAACCCTGCTAATCCGTAAACACACTCAGTTGTTATTGTAGATAAATCCTAATTATTTCTCCACTTCCTCAAATAGCCTCAAGATTTACTGCATTACTAAATGACATCAATTTTAAAAATTGTAAAGTTAGGACATGATTATTTCAAATGTATGATTGCAAAATAAGGACTAAATTATGTCGCTATCTCCTGATTCTAATTTGGCTTCACCTGAACATGCTTTATTACTCCATACTGTTTACAATCTAAAGTAGATTGATTCATAGAATTGTAAAAGTATTAACAGGAGTCACCATGATGTTCCACTTTGTCAATTACAAAGAGTAAATGGTCAATTCCTTGTGTGTCTCTAAGGTCAAAATTGTACTTTGTCTCTTCAGCATTTAATTCTTAGCTCATTTTCTTCTTCTGGATCTAGTTCACTGGACAGATTCCAGAGATAAAAGGTTTGCCTTATGAAGAGAGATTGAACAGGCATATACTGTCTGGAATCTAGAAGAATGAGAGGAGAATTAATTGAGGTGTATAAGATGTGAAAGTGGATTGACAAGGTGTATGTAGAAAGAATGTTTCCTCGTGTCGAGCAATCCAGAATGAGAGCTAATAGTTATAGAAAAAGGGGTGGCAGATTTAAAACAGAGATGAGGAGGAATTACTTCTCTGAAAGTGTTGTGAATCTCTGGAATTCACTACCCCAGAGTGCTGTAGATGCTGGAACTCTGAATAAATTTAAGGAGAAGATAGACAGATTTTTAATTTGCGATAGGTTGAAGGACTATGGAGAGTTGGCAAGAAAGTGGAGTTGAGGCTGAGATGAGCTCAGACATGATCGTATCAAATGGCAGAGCAGGTTCAAGGGGCTGAATTGCCTGCTCCTGCTCGTGGTTCTTATATTACATTATGTTCTGCTATCCTTGCCTCTTCTCTATCTTTTTGTCTTTTGGGTGGGAGATGGTAAGTGGTGGATGAGTTGAATGAAGGCTCCTACTCCACCCTGGATACCATAATCACCAACATTCCTAAGGAAGACAGAATTACCATCCTTGGAAACTTCAACACTAAGATTTGAAAGGACAGCTGGCTTTGGAAAGGAGCCATCAGAAATAAAGGAGTTAGGGTTTGCAACTCCAACAGGATTCTTCTGCTCACCAAATGTGCAGAAACATAGCTGGTCATCACACAGTTCTACCAAAAAGACAAGTCAAGACTTTGGAGGTATTCACGATCAAAACTCAGGCACATGATCAACTATGTCATGGTTCGATCCTGCAACCAAAAGGATGTCCTCATTACCAAAGCAAAGACCAATGCAGACAACAGATGGACGGACCACTGGTTCATTTATTCCTTAGTGTCTACTGAGGTCCACCAGAAGTAACTGAAGATGAAGAAACAGTTCAGAAAAAAGACTTGTTCATCAGGAATGACTACATCATTGAAAAGAAGAGGAATGTTCTCCATGCCTGGCAACACAACATCAATGGCGAGGCAAAAAGGAAAACTCAGCAAACAGCAAAGGCAGAGTTTACAAAGAAGAACAAGGAAAATCGGGAAGCCACAGTACGCTGAGAAAGCTAGGGAGCAGCAACTCCTGGCTGACGAGTATAACACCAAGGGTTTATTTCGTGCCACAAAGGTAATATATGGACCTAACACAGCTAACCTCAAACTGGAGCATAGAGCCCTTTCAAGAGACAGAGGGAGCAACAACCTCTGATGGAAAAAAAACACTTCAAAAAACTCCTAAACTGTGAAACGATCATCGACAAGGACATTTTTGAGGAAATCACCAAATTCATTGGGCTCCCACCTAGTGTGGCAGAATTTGAAGCCCCCACAAGACACATAAACGCTGGAAAAGCCACAGGAGTGAATCGGATTCCAGTGGGGATTTTCAAACTTGAAAGAGAAGAGTTTACCCATCATTTCCATCAACTGTTCCTGAAAATCTGGGACAAAGAAGAAATCCCTGCTGATCTCAAGGATGCTGCCATCACCATCGCTGTCAGTAAAGGAGAAAAAGTGGACTGCGAGAACAACTGAGGAATCTCCTTAGTCTCCATCGCTGGGATGATCATTTCTGAATCCTCACTAATTGCGTTTTTCCATGCTCTGAGGCAATCCTTCCTAAAAGCCAATGTGGCTTCTGACCAAAGTCTCAAACTATGGACATAATTTATACTGCTCAGCAACTCCAAGAGATATGTCAAGAGCAACACCAACCACTCTATATGACCTTCATCAGCCTGACCAAGGGTTTTGACTCAGTCAGTCGGGAAGTGCTATGGAAGATCTTGTCAAAGGTCGGCTTTCCAGAGAAATTCATCAACTTTCTTCTTCTCCTCAGTGACACTGACAGTAATATGACAGAAGCCTTTCAGGTCAAGACAGGAGTTAAGCCGGTTTCCATCTTACCACTCCCATCACCCCAATATGTCCTCCATCTCCATCATCCCCATTCTTCACCATGACAAGAACAAACTCCTTAGTGGTGTGGAAATTGTCTCCATGATGGACAGAAAACGTTTCGACCTCAACCAGTTGAAATCAGAGAAGGAAAAGGACACCAACCTCGCTTATGAAACTTCAGGACATGTACGACAATGTCATCTCGGTTCTCTCAGAAGAGAATCTTCAAGCCTTGCTTGATGTCTTTGCAGAAGCATATCAAAGATCAGACTCAGCCTCAACCTCAAGAAGCCTCAAACACTTTATCAAGCTATCCCAGATCAAGTTCTAATCTATTCCTTTATTAAGATCCTCCCGAACATGGAACATTTCTATTGGCTGGGAAGTTACTTCTTATCTGTGACTAATATCGATGCAGAGATTCAACATCGTACCCAAACTGTGATCACCACCTTCAGATGCCGAAGGATGAAAATCTTCAATGACCATGACATCTACGCTGATACCAAGATCCTTGTGTATAAGGCAATCATCGTCCATATTTTTCTACATGGTTCCAAAACTTAAACTACATATAAACACTATTTCAAGACCCTTGAGAAGAAACATAAATGCTGTTCAAGGCTAATTGTCCACAACAGCGGGGTGGACAGGCGTACTTACATCCTAACTAATTAATAGCACCAGCATCGAGGGCATGATCATCCAAAAACAATTACGCTAGGCTGGCCACATGCTTAGGATACCTTAGGAACCAGAGAAAAGAATGCCAATGATCTCAAAGCCAAGGACCACTTCTAACTTCTAGAAACAGCTGTCAAATGTGTGATCAGAGATGCTGCTCTAGGATTGGGGTGATCAACCACACAAGGACCCACAGAATCCATGACCAGTGACATGGAATTTTCTAAGTGGACAATCATATATGTTAGCAAGTGATTGCTGATGATGATTATTAAGTAGTACAGCACACTCTTATTGCATTTGGAAGAGGCTACTAAAAAATTGCAGCTGTTAGTGCTTATCTTCCAATTCCTCATCCAATCAGCCATGCTTCCCCTGTTGTACCCATCCCACCCTTCCTTTGGTATCAGTCAGTTTAGTTCTATTCACTTTTTCTTTCCGGTTCCACAATTTCTCAAGAGGTTGTTCAATGAGATCTCAGGGGCTTCATCACCCAAAGGCTATTTCTCTTCTCCTTCCCTCCTTAACTTTTCCTCTTCCTATATGCCTGGTTTGCTTTCAAAATTTATCCTGCGTATTAATTTAAAATAAAGACAGCAAGTTCTTGTTTTACTCTATTCGTCAACCTCTCAAACATGTCAGAATTTAAGATTTAAATCTTACGTTTTTAGGGGCTTTGCAGTTTTATTTTCTTATTGTCAGCAAATATATGCGATAATTAATTGACTTCAAAATAAAACTGATGTTTCTTCTCAAAATTTTAACTAACAATAGTTTGGTCTCCAACCTTCAGACTTCCCTTTTGATCCTAGTTTAACTGTTGACAGTTTTTGAAGTTTATCAGGCGTGAATCAAAAAGTGTATCACAGTGAATGGTTAGAACACTGTTATCCACTTTTTATATATACTTCTTCCCACGTTCTTCCACTCAATACACATACAATTACTGCACATTAGATGCAATCTGCAGAGGTGGCAGAACGCATATAGTCAGGGTGAAGTGTGGAACATGGTCATTCTTCAGATGGCAGCCTTACCTTGAGCATGTGTTACTGACAGCATGCCCAAGAGGTGCCAGCACCATCAAAAAACCAGCAGAATGGAAGCCTCAGCATTGCCATTGCTAGAGGGTGTTCACTTCTGAGGCTGCTGCTTTAGGATGATGATACATTGTTAACCATGCACCCTTACATCTTCAAAAGGCAGGTAGGTTTGGCTACAGTTTCAAGAACACTCAAGAAGATTGAGATAAAACAGCTTGTTGATTGGCATTCCATATTCCACTTTCCCCATTCTCTCCCTTCACCACCAAAGAACATTGGCAGCAGTATGCATAATCCACAAGATACACTGGAATCAATTATCAAAGCTTCTCTCACAGCACTTTCCAAACCCATGGTCACTAAGACTGAGAAGGACAAGGGCAGCAGACATGTTGAAGCTCCACCATCTGTCTGTTCCCCTTCAAGTCCCATAGTAACCTAACTTTCAACTGTGTTGCTGTTCATTTATTATTGCTGCTTCAAAATTCAGGATCCTCATCCCAAAAACACATCGGGTGTCATCACACCGACAAGCATCACAGTAGTTCAAGAAGGACACTCATGACAACTTTGTCCTGGGCAATTAGGAATGGGGATTAACCAATGATAGCCATGAAGAAAGAGTAACAAAGATAAATCATAGGAGAGCCTGTTCATCCCGGGGACTAATTTTGTGCACTTTGACTATTCATAGAATTACTGAATTTCTAGAGTGTGGAAGCAAGCCATTTTGCCTATCGAGTCACACTGACCCTCTGAAGAACATCCCACCCAGACCACCCTATTCATGTAACTCTGCATTCCCCAGGGCTAATCCACCTGACCTGCACATTCTTGGACACAATGAGCAACTTAGTAGGCCAACCCACCTATCCTGCAAAACTTTGTACTATCGAAAGAAACCAGAGTACCCAGAGAAAACCCACACAGACATGGGAAGAACTTGCAAACTCCACACAGAGAGTTGCCTAAGGGTGGAATTGAACGCAGGTCCCTGGTGCTGTGAGGCAGCAGCGCTAACAACTGCA
The DNA here is from genome assembly GCF_021869965.1 of Rhincodon typus. Lineage (NCBI taxonomy): Eukaryota > Metazoa > Chordata > Chondrichthyes > Orectolobiformes > Rhincodontidae > Rhincodon > Rhincodon typus. Next base: position 97,738,544 of record NC_063336.1, read on the forward strand.
TCACTGTACTGCCCCATCCATAAGGTTACATTGCTTATCTCCACTTTATAAAAGATGTCACTTTTAGTTCTCTGTCTTTCCTTTGCATGTCCCCTAAATGCATCATTTTACACTTATCACATGTTTTCACTCATTTCATCAATTCTGTCCATTGTCTAGATTTGCTTTCAATAAAATACTGTTTGTGACTTGAGCCCACCTCCCACAGGGACCTGTTTCATTCGGCTGAATTTTGAAGAGTAACTGTGGTTAGCAGGGAGGTGGTGCAAATCAACTCCTAGAGGCGAGCATTCAGCAGCAAGTGTTAGTGGAAGTTTTAATAATGTAGCTGAGAAATACCTTCCAGTGGAAGGCCAGTTATTTAATATATACTTGTACCTGGGTACTTTTCTGAAACTGGATGGCTGCTGATTGGTCCTTTGAGAGATGGCACATGATCCTTCATTCGAGAGGAAACCTGCCTTCATGCCATTTACACCTTACCCATTTGAAAATCTTATTTTAATGAATTTCTCCCTCAGCCTTGGTTGACTTCTGACCCAAAACAATCTGACTCCTCTTTCTCACCTCCATGATAAATTTAGCCTATTGTGTGCAATGCCAATTTATGGCATCCAAGAAATAGATTTAACATGGTGTAAAATGAAAGCGCATATGCACTGTGACAGGCCCTGGAGAGTATTCTCATTATCATTAAAAAAAAACTCAAAGCTTTGCTAAATCACACTATTTATTTTGGAATTCTTACTACAATTTTCTTGGCAGCACTTTGTGATATATATAGAGGAGACACATACTTAATTAACGACACCTTTGAATAGGTTTATATTGACAATTTCCTTAAGAGTTTCCATTTTATAGTAAATACAATATGGGTTTAAAAATTGCAAAGAACTACAGGTGCCAGAAATCAGAAACAAAACTGGACCTGAAACATTAACTCTGCTTTCTCTTCTGCCTGACCTGCTGAGTTCTTCCAGCAATTTCTATTAACATGGTTTAAATTGGTCAGGAGCAGAAGGCTTATATAAATGTGGGCTTTAGGTTGACACTCACTAACATTGCCTTGATAGAATGGGACTAATTCAATGGAATGTAAATGGAGTGTGCTGTGCTTTTTTCATGAGATTTAGTTGCTCTTCATCAATTTGCCAAATTCAGCAAAGCTGAGGGTACTTTTTCCCCAAAGTCACATTCAGTCTTTTGTTGCTTGCTGACTTGGTTTATGCTCATTCTAGAATTATTTACACTTTGAACGCATTCTCATCAATAAGAAGTTGATTGCAATGCTTAGTACAATGATATTTGTGGGTACCCCGCGACTATGAGGAATAACTCCAGAGGGATTAATTTCTTGAAGTTTACAATGTATTTTGGAGGTGCCATGTGATTTAGAGTGAATGAGGTAGAATTCTGATCATGAATTACTGAAACCACATGGATGTAGACTCCTGTTTAAATATGGCAATCTTAATTTCTTCTCAGGGTATCCATCTATTGAATTTTTTGGAACTGGAGTCCTGCCATCCATGGGACATGAATTTAACCAAATTTTAGTTATTGTAATTGATGGATGTTCATTAAATATCTGTTGAGAAAATTCAGATAGCAGACATGCAATGAGGTTTTTCATCTAATAGAACTGGTTGACACATCAGCTGGGTACAATCCAACCATAGAGGATCCATTTGTCTTTGCTGCTGAGCTTTAAATCCACTGAAAAAACTGTTTTCAAAGCCTTTTATATGCACTTATATTCTAGTATAAATGCAATAAATGTTAAGTAAACAGGATTATTCTTGAACTAAAATGGTGAAGTTACTAGAGATCACCATACAATTAATTCAGGAAAGTTACTTGGTGCTTGAAATGTATAAATTCATTTAGCAGAACACAATTTCTTGCGGGCACCATTTATTTGCTTTTTTCAGTACCTGATTGGCTGCAATACATAGGTATTTGATCGTTTAATGTGCAAAAGAAAATACAATTATGCCCTTTGAGACTGTCAAAGAAATGCAGGCAGGTTGTAATAAAATGTTTTTGGGTACAGAATTGTTCACAGGTTGTTGAGAAATTTTCATCACATTGCAATCAATAAGCAACATGACTAGCTTCTGAGGAGTGAAAGGAAAATGTAGTAGTCATCTGCTCAATTTGTTCACTTATTGTACAATATAGCTAGAGATATGTCAGCTCATTCTCTGCTCTTATCCTTTCGAACCATCCTTCATCTACTTATTCAATCTAATCTTGAATGTTGACATTGTTTCTGCCTTAACCACAAACCTCGCACGTAAATTCCATAGCCTTTCAACTTTGCGTGTGAGCAAGTTTCTCCTAACATTGTTCTGATATACTCTTTCTCTATATCGCCTCGTTTTTAACACCTCTGATGACAGCAAAATGTCTACTTCTATCAGACCTCTTCCATTCTGAAAGAATTTGAGCAATCTTCTCAAATTGTTCCATAATCTGCATTTTTCTAACATTGAAGATATTTGATTTTTGCAAGCCATCGTGTTTGGATTTTCTTGCATTAGGAATCCACCCAGTGAATTTGTGCTGTGCATCTCATAAACTGCAATATCCTTTGTATAGTGTGGAGCTCACAAATGCACACGGTATTCTAATAGACGTTTCAGTTAGATTTTAAATAAATCTCATCGGTGTTTCATATTTTATGTTGTATACCTCTTGATATAAAGCCCATAGTTCTTTTTGATTCATCTACAGCCTTATCAACAAGAGATGCCTGCCTTTAGTGCCATGAGAATTTCGACTCAATACAACATGCACTCAAAACCTGGGATTATCACTGAATCCGAGGTCACAGGTCATGTGATGCAAGAGCATATTTGCCTTTGACTTTGGAATTCCCGTCCACAAAATGCAGTGGATGCAGACTCTTTAAATATTTTTAAGTCGGAGGTAGATGGATTCTTGATTACCAGCGGGATGAAAAGTTATCAGGGATATGCAGCAATGAAGAGTTTGAATTAAAATTTCATTTGGCTATGAACTTATTAAATGATGGAGCCAGCTTGAGGGGCTGAATGGCCTACTCTTGTTCCTTGTTCATATGGGACAGGTAGAGTGTCACCAGAAAGGAGGCAGATAGAAATTTAGTGTTCCTTCTATTTGTGAAAATACAGTAAATGTGTATAAGTTGAAACAAAAACAGCACCATTTAATTATATTAATTATATATTAATTGAGGGTGGAAAAAGAGGTGGGGGAGTGGCATTCCTAGTCAGGGCGAATATAGCAGCTACTGAAAGGCAGTTCGAGAATGATATGTCTACAGAGTCAGTTTGGGTTGAGGTCAGGAACAAGAAAGGAGCAGTCACTTTGTTGGGGTTTTTTTACAGACCCCCTAATAGTTGCAGAGAAGTAGAGGAGCGGATTGGGAGGCAGATACTAGAAAGGTGCAGAAGTCACAGGGTTGTAGCCATGGGTGACTTCAACTTTCCAAATATTGATTGGAAACATTTTAGTTGTAATAGTTTAGATGGAGCAGATTTTGTCCAGTGCGTTCAGGAAGGATTCCTGACACAGTATGTAGATAGACCAACACCAGGAGAGGCCACTTTGGATTTGGTGCTTGGCAACGAACCGGGCCAAGTGTTAGACCTGTTGGTAGGAGAGCATTTTGGCGGTAGCGATCATAGCTCTGTTTCTTTCACGATAGTCATGGATAAGGATAGGTACATATGGCAGAGTAAAGTTTATAATTGGGGGAAGGGTAATTACAATTCAGTTAGGCAAGAACTGGGTAACATAAATTGGGAACAGGAAGAGCACCACAGAAATGTGGAGATTGTTTAAGGAATGCATACTTCATGTGCTCGATATGTTAGTCCCTGGCAGGCAGAGAAGATGCGGTCGAGTGAGGGAGCCATGGTTCTCGAGAGAGGTTGAACGACTGGTTAAGAGGAAGAAGGAGGTTTATGTAAGGTTTAGGAAAAGAGGAACGGAAAAGGCTCTAGAGGGATACAAGTTAGCCAGGAAGGAGCTGAAGAAAGGGCTTAGGAGAGCTATAAGGGGGCATGAGAAAACCTTGGCAGATAGGATCAAGGAAAACTCCAAGGCTTTTTACACGTATGTGCAGAACAAGAGAATGACCAGAGAAAGGGTAGGGCCGATCAAGGATTGTAAAGGGAATTTGTGCACAGTGCCTAAAGAGATAGGAGAAGTCCTTTATGAATACTTTTCTTCAGTATTCACAACTGAGAGGGACCTAGTTGTAGAGGAGGATGTTGTGAAACAGGCAGGTAGGCTACAGGAGGTTGATGTTAGTAAAGAAGACGTGCTAGGAATTCTGAGGATGTTGAAGATAGATAAGTCCCCCGGGCCTGATGGAATTTATCCAAGGATTCTATGGGAAGCGAGGGACGAGATCGCAGGGCCTTTGGCGATGATCTTTTCGTCCTCACTGTCCATGGGTATAGTGCCGGAAGATTGGAAAGAGGCCAACGTCATTCCCTTGTTCAAAAAAGGGAACAGGGATAACCCTGGAAATTACAGACCAGATAGTCTTACGTCAGTGGTGGGCAAATTATTGGAAAGGACTCTGAGAGACTGGATTTGTGATCACTTGGAAAGGCACTGTTTGATTCGTGATAGTCAGCATGGATTTGTGAGGGGTAGATCATGCCTCACAAACCTTATTGAATTCTTTGAAGAGGTGACCAAACACGTGGATGAAGGTAGAGCAGTGGATGTGGTATATATGGATTTAAGTAAGGCATTTGATAAGGTTCCCCATGGTAGGCTCATGCAGAAGGTAAGGAGGCATGGGATAGGGGGAAATGTGGCAGATTGAATTCAGAATTGGCTGACCCTTAGAAGACAAAGGGTGGTAGTTGACGGAAAATATTCAACATGGTGCTCAGTTACAAGTGGTGTACCACAAGGATCTGTTCTGGGTCCTCTTCTATTTGTGATTTTTGTAAATGATTTGGATGAAGGAGTGGAAGGGTGGATTAGCAAGTTCGCGGACGATACAAAGGTGGGTCATGTTGTGGACAGTGCGGAGGGCTGTTGTAGGTTACAAAGGGACATTGATAGAATGCAGAACTGGGCTGAGAAGTGGCAGATGGAGTTTAACCATGAAAAGTGTGAGGTGATTCATTTTGGAAGGACAAACTTGAAAGCAGAATACAGGGTTAACGGAAAGATTCTTGGCAGTGTGGAGGAGCAGAGTTCCCTGAAAGCTGCCACCCAGGTGGATAGAGTTGTTAAGAAGGCGTATGGTCTTTTAGCTTTCATTAATAAACGGATTGAGTTCAAGAGCCGTGAAGTTATGCTCCAGCTATACAAAAGCCTGGTTTGGCCACATCTGGAGTATTGTGTCCAGTTCTGGTCACCTCATTACAGGAAAGATGTGGAAGCGTTGGAAAAGGTGCAGAGGAGATTTACCAGGATGTTGCCTGGAATGGAGGGAAGGTCTTACGAGGAAAGGTTGAGAGAGCTAGGGCTTTTCTCTTTAGAACGACGAAGGATGAGAGGTGACTTGATAGAGGTGTACAAAATGATCAGAGGTATAGATAGAGTAGACAGCCAGAGACTTTTTCCTAGGGTGGAGGTAGCTTTTATGAAGGGACATAGTTTTAAAGTGAAAGGAGGTAGGTATCGGGGACACGTCAGAGGTAGGTTCTTTACTCAGAGAGTGGTAGGGGCGTGGAATGCATTGCCAGAGAGGGTAGTGGAATCGGCCTCATTAGGGGCATTTAAGCGGCTATTAGATAGGCATATGGACGATAGTATAAGGTAGCGGTGGAGGTTAGATAGACCTTAGGCTTCGGGTAAAAGTTCTGCACAACATCGTGGGCCGAAGGGCCTGTACTGTGCTGTACTGTTCTATGTTCTATGTTCTATTAAAAAAAAAGACAAAGTTAAGGCAAATATCATTTTTTGTTCATTCCATGGCCTCTTTGTTTCACTTACCAGCCACCAACGAAGGCTGGGACCTGCCCACCTGCCGAGGACATGAGGCCCCTCAAAACCGTCAAGGACCGGCAGCTTGCTAAAACTGCCAAGGGCTGTGGGCCTGCTAAAACTGCCGAGGACTGTGGTCTGCTAAAACCGCCAAGGACTGTGGGCCTGTTAAAACCGCTGAGGACTGTGGGCCTGTTAAAACTGCTGAGGACTGTGGGCCTGCTGA
>NC_063336.1:97744719-97748849 GCF_021869965.1 Rhincodon typus
GAGGACTGTGGGCCTGTTAAAACTGCTGAGGACTGTGGGCCTGCTGATACTGCCGAGGACTGTGTGCCTGCTAAAACTGCCGAGGACTGTGGGTCTGCTAAAACCACTGAGGACTGTGGGCCTGCTAAAACCGCCGAGGACTGTGGGCCTGCTAAATCCACTGAGGACTGTGGGCCTGCTGATACCGCCAAGGACTGTGGGCCTGCTAAATCCACCGTGGAATGCGGGCCTGCTAAAACTGCCGAGGACTATGGGCCTGCTAAAACCGCCGAGGACCGTGGGCCTGCTAAAACTGCCGAGGACTGTGGGCCTGCTGATACCTCCAAGGACTGGGGACCCATCTAAACTGCCAACAACAAGGGCCGACCAAAACTGCCGAGGACCCCGGGCTATCTAACCAAAACTCCCGCACCTCAGCCGCAGAAAGAAGAAAAGATGAATTTGATACTAAAGGTGAAATTAAGAAATGATAATACTAATGAGGAATGATTTTAAAAAGGAATGATGTGGCTTCTCAGCCAAAAGGGAGTGGACGGGCCAGGTGCCCAAACACTACCTAACCTGACATATCTGCCAATTTGTATACTTTAGCCTTGTTTACATTAGAGGGGAGTGCAATGATTCAGCAACAAGGGCAGTCTCCCCTATGTCCCAATGCTGAGCCCTATAACCAGGCAGTGAGTGCCTTTGAACAAGCATCCAACCACCACCACTCAGTCACCGATCAATGCTAAGATCCAACATACAATACCAACTGAGTTTGCTCACTGTGTTGCTCACATGTTTTACACACACATAACTTCAGATGACATTGGTGCAAGAGTGTTGTCTACAAGCTTTTTACCACAGAATAACTGGAGATGGGAGTGGTGGTGTCAACACTCACTATCCTTCTACCTGTTTAACTGTGAATCTCACATTCTACCTCATGACAGACAGTACCCGAGATTCTTCTCTTAGCATCTTTTCAAAAGTTAGCCATTATTTGATTTTCCTTATTCAGAGATTTTCATATGCATATTTTCTCTTCTTATTTCATCAGTTATGTATTACATCCTTAGTCTGAAAAATGAATCGTCTCTTTCAGCCGGTTTAACTTTTCTTGGTGTGTTTTGCATCTGTTTCTCCTAAGAGTAATTTTGCAGGTAAAAAATAAGTTCTTCTAATGCAATCCGTCCTCACCATCAAAGACATTTTTCCCTCCCCACCCTTATCTGCTTTCCGGAGGGACCACTCTCTCCGTGACTCCCTTGTCCGCTCCAAACTCCCCTCCAGCCCCACCACACCCGGCACTTTTCCCTGCAACCGCAGGAAGTGCTACACCTGCCCCCACACCTCCCCTCTCACCCCCATCCCAGGCCCCAAGAAGACTTTCCACATCAAGCAGATGTTCGCCTGCACATCTGCTAATGTGGTATACTGCATCTGCTGTACCCGTTGTGGCCTCCTCTAAATCGGGGAAACCAAGTGGAGGCTTGGGGACCGCTTTGCAGAACACCTACGCTCAGTTCACAATAAACAACTGCACCTCCCAGTCGCGACCTATTTCAACTCCCCCTCCCATTCCTCAGACGACATGTCCATCCTGGGCCTCCTGCAGTGCCACAATGATGCCACCCGAAGGTTGCAGGAACAGCAACTCATATTCCGCTTGGGAACCCTGCAGCCCAATGGTATCAATGTGGATTTCACAAGCTTCAAAATCTCCCCTCCCCCTACCGCATCCCAAAACCAGCCCAGCTCGTCCCCGTCTCCCTAACCTGTCCTTCCTCCCACCTATCCCCTCCTCCCAGCTCAAGCCCCACCCCCATTTCCTACCTACTAACCTCATCCCGCCCCCTTGACCTGTCCGTCCTCCCTGGACTGACCTATCTCCTCCCTACCTCCCCACCTACACTGACCTTTACTGGCTCCATCCCCGCCTCTTTGACCTGTCTGTTTTCTCTCCACCTATCTTCTCCTCTATCCATCTTCTATCCGCCTCCCCCTCTCTCCCTATTTATTTCAGAACCCCCATCCCCTTCCCCATTTCTGAAGAAGGGTCTAGGCCCGAAACGTCAGCCTTCCTGCTCCTATGATGCTGCTTGGCCTGCTGTGTTCATCCAGCTCTACACCTTGTTATCTCTTCTTCTAATGCATATCCATGTTTGTTATTTTTGGGCCTAACCTTTACTGCACTGTCCAATCCAACGATGCAATGACCCAGTTTCAGATTACTAGTCAACTCTCTGACAGCTGAATATACAATACTGGATACTGCATATACAATCCAAATAATTAATTGGATCACACATTCTGAGATTGAAGTTTAGATTTATTGTCACATGGATATTAAAAATACAGTGAAAAGTGTTTTTTTTTTGCTTGTTTTGTGCAAAGTGTTGCCATGGCTCTAGCGCCAGCTTGAAACTGAATATAGTGCAAGAATTTATGACAATAGCATTCATCTTTCTTCTTCTTGTTCCTCCTCTACTGGTTCTCCATTCGCTGTTTGACATATTCCATGAAACAAATTACTCATTTGACAATTTTACTATGAAACTATCCGTGCTTGCAAGTGTTCCCACTGCCATCACGTTGTCTTTGTTATCTCTAGACTCCTCAAATCCACCATGATTATTAACTCTTTGCTATATCCTAATGGTTCACTGTTTGATTATGAGCCAAAAAAGGCAGTTCATATGAACAAAGAACAAGAATAGGCCATTCAACCCTTTGAGTCTGCTCTGCCAAAAACTAAGGTCATAGCTGACCTCATTTTACACTCAACTCCCCATTTCTGCATATCCCTGATAATCTTTCATCTCCTTGGTGATCAATATCTATCTACCTCTGCCTTTAAAAATATTTGAAGATGCTACATCCACTGCCTTTTGAGGAAGGGAATTCCAAAGGCGCTTACCCTCCGAAGTGTTTCCTCATCTCAATCTATAATGGACAATCCCTTATTTTTAAATTGTGACACCTCATTCTAGAATCTCCTACATGAGGAAACATCCTTTTCACATACATCCAGTCAAGTTCTCTTTGGATCTTATATGTTTCAATTAAGTCACCTTTGACTCTTCAAAACTTTAGAGGATGCAAGAAAGCCTCGCCTAACTCACCTTTCCTCATTAGGCAATCCCCTCACACTAGTTATTAGTCTGGTAAACCATTCATTCCAGGTATTAGTCGAGTTCACAATTAAGTTTTACATTACTGTGTTTACCATCACTAACGTCTTTTGATATTTGCTCTAGCTAACCACTCCTTATGCTGAAATGTCCATCCTGTTTTGTAATCTTTTGCCCATCTCATTATATCAGTCTTTACTTCTCTGCTTCCACTTTTTACATTGTAGCTTCCAGCATTGACACATTGCTTCCAGGCATGTTCATTCATGTGTTAGCTCTTCTTGGCAGTGTGTAGCCTTTGGAATCATTTATCCCTCAAGCTGTTTGCATTAATGTAAAAACCTCTCAGTTCTCCCTCAGCAAAGTATTAGCTCAATTGGAATCTTTAACCTCCATTTTAGTACATGACTTTTAATTTGTTTTCCCTTGTTTCTGTTTTGAGTCTATAAACTTGTCTGCTTAATAAGTGAATCAAACTCCATAAACTATTTTATTTTGAAAAATAATGGCTGCAAAATTCTATCCCCCTCCAAAGCTTAGGGTGAGGGTAAGGTTTAGGGTTAGAGTTAGGGTCCCCCCTCCAAAGTCTGTGGGGATTTGCAATGATGATGAACCCTTGCCTGTCCTTTTCAATATGGGAAGCATATTAATTGGAATGACTTTAGCAGCCTAGTATTAAGTGTGCTGTTAGAAAACCACAGAGTTTGTCTTATAGGTTGCACAGGCTGGGCTAGTTTCCACTGAAGCTTAGAAGAGTGAGGGGTGACTTGATGTGTATGAGATTCTGAATAGTCTTGACAAGGTGGATGTGGAAGGGGTGTTTCCCTTTGAGAGTCAGTCCAGAACTAGGGGGCATTATTATAAATTAGGGATCATGTTTCAGAACAGAGAAGAGGAGGATTTGTTCCTTGGAGTTTTGTGCAACTTTGGAACTCCCTGTCTCAGGAACCAGTGGAGGTGAGATCATTGAAGTTTTTTTTAAAACAGAGGCAGAATCTATCTGCCTCTGTTTTA
>NC_063336.1:97753849-97791502 GCF_021869965.1 Rhincodon typus
TTTACCTGGACCATCTCTAACACCTCTCTCCCCTTCCTGGACCTCTCTGTCTCCATATCGGGCAACCACCTAGAAACCGATATTCATTTCAAGCCCACCGACTCCCACAGCTACCTAGAATACTCCTCCTCCCACCCACCTTCCTGCAAAAATGCTATCCCCTATTCCCAATTCCTTCGCCTCCGCCGCATCTGCTCCCAGGATGAGGCATTCCACTCCCGTACATCTCAGTTGTCCTCGTTTTTCAAGGACCGTAACTTCCCCTCCTCGGTGGTCGAGAACGCCCTCAACCGTGTCTCCCACATCTCCCGCACCTCATCCCTCACACCCCGTCCACGCAATAAAAACCAAAAAAGAATCCCCCTCGTCCTCACGTACCACCCCACCAACCTCCGGATCCAACGCATCATCCTCCGACACTTCCGCCATCTGCAATCCGACCCCACCACCAAAGACATCTTTCCCTCCCCACCTTTATCTGCTTTCCGGAGGGACAACTCTCTCCGTGACTCCCTTGTCCGCTCCACACTCCCCTCCAGCTCCACCACACCCGGCACTTTTCCCTGCAACCGCAGGAAGTGCTACACCTGCCCCCATACCTCCTCCCTCACCCCCATCCCAGGCCCCAAGAAGACTTTCCACATCAAGCAGATGTTCACCTGCACATCTGCCAATGTGGTATACTGCATCCGCTGTACCCGGTGTGGCTTCCTCTACATCGGGGAAACCAAGCGGAGACTCGGGGACCGCTTTGCAGAACACCTACGCTCGGTTCGCAACAAACAACTGCACCTCCCAGTCGCGAACCATTTCAACTCCCCCTCCCATTCCTCAGACGACATGTCCATCCTGGGCCTCCTGCAGTGCCACAACGATGCCACCCGAAGGTTGCAGGAACAGCAACTCATATTCCGCTTGGGAACCCTGCAGCCCAATGGTATCAATGTGGATTTCACAAGTTTCAAAATCTCCCCTCCCCCTACCGCATCCCAAAACCAGTCCAGCTCGTCCCTGCCTCCCTAACCTGTTCTTCCTCCCACCTATCCCCTCCTCCCACCTCAAGCCGCACCTCCATCTCCTACCGACCAACCTCATCCCGCCCCCTTGACCTGTCCGTCCTCCCTGGACTGACCTATCCCCTTCCTAACTCCCTACCTACACTCACCTTTCCTGGCCCCATCCCCGCCTCTTCGACCTGTTTGTTTCCTCTCCACCTATCCTCTCCTCTATCCCTCTTCTATCCGCCTCCCACTCTCTCCCTATTTATTTCAAAACCCCCTTCCCCTCCCCCTTTTCTGATGAAGGGTCTAGGCCCGAAACGTCAGCCTCTCTGCTCCTATGATGCTGCTTGGCCTGCTGTGTTCATCCAGCCTTGCACCTTGTTGTCTCGGATTCTCCAGCATCTGCAGTTCCTACTATCTCAGATAGATTCTTGTTAGGCAAGGGATCAAAGATTATCAGGAGTAAATGAAAATATGGAATTAAAAACACAAACTGATCAGCTGTGACTTTATTGAATGGTGGAGCTGGCTCAAGGGTTTACTTCTGCTCCAACCTTACGTAGCTGTATGTAATTCTAAGGATAACATGGCTTAAAACCTGTATGTTCTGGCTTGCCATCCTGCACTCTTAATGGGGAGAATGGGCTAGTGAAAATAATCCTGGACTAGTTTCTTTTTAATTGCAAAAATATACTTTATTCATAAAAATTCTTTATGTCCATATAGAGCTACTGGAGCAGTTTTGTACAGTCTTTGTGTATCAAGAAAAACAAACCATGAATCTGACATTCCCTGCAGTTGCAAAGGCCAAAGGCATTTCTTACTTTTGTAGGACACTATTCATTAACATTTATATTTGACCCATAACCCTGGGCTAGTAATCTAGGGGCCAGATGAATGCCTCAGGGTATATGGGTTCAAATGCCACCGCTGCAATTCATAAAATCTGGAACTGAAAGCTTGCCTCAGTCATGGTGATCATGAAACTATTCGTTGCCATTAGGTTTACCAATGTTCTTTAGCCATCCTTATCTGATCTGGCCTCCACATGACTCCAAATCCATTGTAATGTGATTGGCTTTTGATTGCCCCCTGAAATGGAATAGTAAACTACTCAGTGCAATGGCAAATAGGGATGGGTGACAAATTCTGGCCTTGCAAGCGTTACCCATATCCCATTAAATACTAAAAACATATTGCTCTCTGACTCGACCAGGTCCTGTATTAAACTGGGGATGACATTTCTGAGCAGGAAAGATGATGGCTAATTTGTGCAAAAGGGCAAGGTGTGTGCTCTATGGTTCTCTGAATCATCTGGTTCCAGAAGGTGGGTAGAAGGAGTGAACGGACCACAGGTACCTGTAATCTGTACTTAAGAATACGTTAAGCACCTGAAATCTTATCAATGACTCGAATGTAACTAGCTATTAGGTACAATATAATAAAGCTATTCTGTTGATCAAGACCCAGTCTCATTTCTGCAGAAGATTTCAGGTGGACATCTTTCTACAGTAGCTGTTAGTATCTGATTAATACAAATAAAATGGTTTGGTGGCAATGAATTTACCAAAGGTATTTCACATGGTTCTGGTCAACAGGACCACAGCAGGTGCCATGGAGCAGAGCTGGTTTCCTAATATAATACAATGCTGCTAGAGGTATGGGTTTTGTCATGTATACCATGGTAGCAGTCAGCATCGCTGGCTCACAAACCATCAACACCGATCTTCTGAAGAAATCCTCAGTTCTTCAAAAGCTGCAGCCATCAGCGGAGAAAAAGGAAGAAAAAAAAATCCAGTTAGAAAACTGTAAGTGTATCTGAGACATTCAGCAGCTTTAGGCACAGAGAGCCAGCCAGTTTCTGTGAATGCAACAGCCAGCATTTAAAAAGACTGCAGAACTGATAGCCGTAGTAAACCCATTTGCTGAAGTTCCAAACAGATAGAAATCATGAAAACTACTGAAAAAGCATACAATATGACGTCAAGATGTCTCAGTGTAACAAGGGGAAAATGCCAAATAATAAACCCAAGGCAAATAGGTTGTTTTCGGAGGGGAAGACAGTGAAAACTTGGACATTGAAATGATTAGTGCTTGGACCCCAGCTTTTCACACAATTCAGGTCAATGATCTGAATGAGGGAATCAAGTGTAATTTTGCCAATTTCAGCGCAGATATAAAACTAGGGGTGAGTTTGAATGGTGCAGATGATCTAAGGAGGCTCCAAGGTGATTTAGATAAATTCAATAAGTGGGCATATGCAATAAAACATGAGTATGAAGTTATCCACTCTGGTGACTATGACAGAATAGCAGAGTACTATTTAAGTGGTGATAAATTTGGAAATGCTGAGGCACAAAGGGACCTAGGTGTGCTTGCATACAGGTTAAAGAAAACAAGCACACAGGCGCAGCAAGCAGTTATGAAAGTAAATGGCCTACAATGCAAGAGAGTTTGCGTACAGGAGCAAAGAAATATTATGTTGTTTGATCATACTTGGAGTATGTTGTGTGGATTTGCTGTACTTACCTAAGAAAAGGTATATTTTCTGTGGAGGAAATGCCGCAAAGATTGATCAGACAGATTCCTGGGAAGTGGTTTTCCCTATGAAGAGAGATTGGGCTGAGTGGGCCTGGACCATAATGAATGAAGGGGATCTCATTAAAATGTATAAAATTCTCAAAAGGCCGGACCGATTGGACGGAAAGGTGATGCTGAGGTGTGTCCAGAACAAAAGGTTACAATCTCAGGATACGTGCTAAGCCACCCCAGGCTAAGATGAGGAGAAATTCCTTCATTCAGACAGTGGAGAATCTGAGGAACACCATATCAAATAAGACTGCAGAAATGAAGGCACTGAATATATTTAAGAAATAAATAGATTTCTAGAATCTCAAGTTGTTAAGGGGTGTGGGGACAGCACAGGAGTATGGTATTGAGATAAAGTATCAGCCATAATCATGTTGAATGGCAGAATGAGTTTTCATAGGTGAATTGACTTAAGTTCTGCTCCTATTTTTCGTGTTTGTTGTTTGTAAAATGATTGATATCAGTCATCCAAAGGAAATTAATCCTTTTGAGAAAGGATGAAAGTTCTTGCCTTAAAAAGAAATGTTTCAGGCTGAAAAGCTAAAAGTAAGTTTTAGTTACCATAGTTATTTAGTAAATGAACGTCAGGGAAAGTTGTGAAACAAAATCAATGAGAAAAGGATGCTCATTCAGAGATTCATTAAATGAACAGTAACATTGACTTATTTAAAGTGAAAAAGTTGATGGCTGAAGAAGACTTTATTCAAACCCTTCATAATCAAGTGGGAACAAATCTTTGCTGTTCAACCAACAACAGTCTGAAATACATAAAAACTGTGTGACATATATTCCTGGAAGGAGCTAACTAGTGTGTTAGAACTCCTTATGTTCTAGTTTGGTTCCAGTTAAACATTAAGTCTATGTAGCTAGCAGTGATGTACACTTATTCTGAAGGCAAATCTAAGATTTTGCAAAATACTGTCATGTAACTTAGGTGTAATGTAACTAGCTATATTCTGTGATCAAGACTGAACCTTACTTCTGAAGACTTCAAGTGGGAATACTTACCAATGTGGTTACACTAACTTTGATTAAAGCTATTTAAAATGATTGGTGTCATTAAATCTACCCGAGATCTCTCAAATGGTTTCACTGGAATGATGCCATGCTGGCAGACCTGCTATTTGCAGAAGTACCATTCCAAAAAATACCTTTAATTCTCCTGATCTCCAGCTATTTTCAGCGGTAATGCTTGCATTTGACTGTGGATGCGTCAGTCCCCTTCTCTGGTAGCTTTTCAGTATTTCCAAGTTAATCTGCTGGTTGTTTTCTTGCTCACAAGACTCAAGGAAGACCACTGTAAATTTTTCCCAATAGTTTCAAACTGTACAATTTTCCTCACAAACTTAAAACTGATTAAGTAATACCCATAATGAATTATGAAGTTACTTGTTTACTTTGCTTACAATCCCATTTCAGGTCTATCTAACAATCACTTATTTCAGTTATCTCTTATTAAGCTGCAACCACACCTGATCCAAACTGCAACTCATTTGGATGGCCTTGTGTTCCTTGGTTCAACCGGTATCAATCTACCCAGAGATAGTAAGATCTAAGATTTCTGAAGAAGGGTCCTGACCCGAAACATCAGCTTTCCTGCTCCTCTGATGCTGCCTGGCCTGCTGTGTTCCTCCAGCTCCACACTGTGTTATCTCAATCTACCCAGAGGTTTGAGATTTCCAAATCTCAGATTCGTTTTTTTTTTGTAGCTACCCACTTCTATTCTGACATTTTAATTATAATCACCTCCCAGTTTATTTATGTTGCATTTTACATTTGCACATAATTAAGTCTTAAAACAAGTTATTGTTTTAAAACTAAGATATATTTTAAAAGACATGGACCATGGACCACGTATTCACAACAATATCCTCCAACCACAACAGTAGCTTCACACACTGCTCAACTTACCACACTCTCATCACTCCCTTCCCCAAAAAAAACTCTCAGTTATATATTTCACATGCATATGCCTCACCTCACCATGAACACATTTAGCACTATTGCAAACCTTACACCCACACCTCTCGGCTTGCACACACTAGAAGTTGTTGAATCTTGACTGATGCATTATGGGTCACACTCACTGACACATTTCTCTCTATCTCTCTTGTAGACCAAGATAGCAAATAACTATAGATGGCAGGAGTTGACCAGTGGGGACACACAGGCAATTATCATAGGCAATTGAAAGAGAGACCTAGTCATTGCCAATCTCCTTCTTACATTCCACCTATCCCTGTTTTACGTGCTGAGACTAGTTATCAATGTACCTCTTAATTTTGTCTCTTCCCTTTGTCTTTCTTGCAGCTACCCAAGGAGTACAACCTACCCTTTGTGTTCCCAAATCTCTCCAATTCAATAAGGCGTGGGGAAATTTTACCCAGAGGTCAATAAAAACCTCAAGTAGCTAATTAAGGGCCTCTTCCAATATCAGTGAAATTCTGTCAACGTGGGAGGAACATCCCAGTAATAACAGTAACTTTTCTGTAAGCTTGAGGGGCCCCTCATAACTGAGCACACTGTAGCCCACGAAGGAACTGCCAAGAGCTGCCTACGAAAGCTCCAATCTCATCCCCACCATGAACCCAGCACAATCCTGAAGAGGTTTCTGGGACTGGGGACATCAGATCTCAACATTTAAAGGGATGGGGGCCCTGATGCATCAAAAATTGCACCAGGAACAGCCATGGAAGAGTTGCCTATAGCTTTCAAGCCCACTGTTGGGCCCTGTGCCACACAAATTAAGTTGAGCCCAGGGAATGCATATGAGTGTTTCATTGATGTTAATGGACCAGACATACAAAGAGTGGGGTGACAAGAGCAGGTCAGAAGCTAAATATTCTGAGGTGAATAACTCACCTCCTGACTTCACAATGCTTGTCTACCACTGGCAAGATACAAGTCAGGAGTTTGATGGAATACTTTCTACTTCCTTGAACTGCAGTAGTTCCAACAACAATAGTCAAGAATCTCAAGGAGAAATTAGACTGCTCGATTGTTGAACCTTCAATATTTGGTCCCTTCACCCTGATGCACAGTAGAATGACATCTACAAGATAAGTTGCAACCACTCACCAAGTCTCCTCTAGCAGCATCTTGCAAACACACAAGCCCTAATACCTAGAAGGACAAAGATGGTAGATGCCTGGAATCACCACCTAACAGGCATCATGTGACATGAGAATGAAGGGTCCCCTCCAAACCACACGCCTTTCTGTCATGGAAATACATTGTTTGTTCCTTCATGGTCACTGGGTGTCTTGGATCACAGCATGTATCCAAGCGGTTCTTTTTAGATTTGGTTAAATACAATTAAGAGAAGGCTTGACAACAGCAGTTTGCTTCAATATGAATGTTTATTAAGTCATAATAAGTGATTATAATGGTAATAATAAATGAAAGAGAAAAGAGAAAAAACAACAAGTCTCATGCCCTTCTGCCCATCGGGGGCCCCTTGATCAATGGCTGGTCTGGAGGCTTAGGTTCGTTCCTGGAACCGTTCACGTTTCTGGGCCGAGGCAAAGTCCCGCGTCTTGGAACAAAACTCTTATACAGTACAACAAACAGCCAGCACAAAGAAAGCAGATATAGAAAGACGAACCTGCAGGCTGGGACAGAAAACATGCTGCAGGTGTCAACTTCTGCTTATAAAGGAATGTTCACAGAACTCATTCAAAATCATGCAGCTTGTGAAGTATCATCAACAATTTTAGCCCTTCAGACCATCCTGTACAATCTATTTTCTCATGCAGCTGTTGAATATCACCATTAATTTTTAGTCCTTCGGCCCATCCTATACGCCGGCTCAAAACAAAATCATGGAGCTCCCTTCCTAACGACATTGTGGATGTCCCCGACTACAAGAACTGCAGTGGTCAAGAAGACAGTACATCATCACCTTCACTTTCAATATTAGGGAAAAGCAATAGATGTTGGCTAGAAGCTCACACCCAACGAATGAATAAACAAAGTGCTTAGTGTCAAAAAATTGAGCCAAATCTTGTGGCAAGTATGTGTTTAATACAGGGGTCTAATTTTGTGTCAGCAGATGATGTTGGTTTTGTTGCAGTTTGTTTTTGTTTACCAAGAGCTGGAATATAATTATGATGTTTGATTGTTAACCCATCCTGCACATTTTAAAGAATTCCTTTGCTATTCCCTGACAATACTTCTTGAGATTAATGATAATCCAGGGATGTGCACGCTAGGTGGATTAGCCATGGAAAATGCAGTGTTACAGGGATAGGGTAGAATGTTTGGGTCTGGGTGGGATGCTCTTCAGAGGGTCGCCGTGGACTTGATGGGCCAAATTACCTGCTTTCACGCTGTAGTGATTCTATGATTCTAAAATTTCAGAGGTATTTAATGAAAAATGCTTAAACATTGCAGGTGCTTGTACAATTTCACTCTAGGTTTCAAAAAGAAAGGAACTTTGTTTCTACTTTCCTTGTTTAAAACATGTAATGCTAACAAGTTTGATGTTACCTTATTTATAAATCATATTAAAATCATAATATGCCAAACTGAAGGGGCCACCCACAAATTTGTGTCAAGTAGAGTTTCAAATAGACTATGAAGCCCCTATGTAAACCAATTTGTCTACAATTAATTTAACAAAATTTTAACAAAATTAGTCAGTAAATAGATGAGAAATGTGAGATAACAAGGTGTAGAGCTGGATGAACACAGCACGCCAAGCAGCATCAGAGGAGCAGGAAGGCTGACGTTTTGGGCCTAGACCCTTCTTCACAAAAAACAATGAGAAATGTCTTTATTTTATACCTTACAAATAGACTGAACTTGTGTTGTAAAAGGCCTTGAAAATCTTTGAGAGTTAGCTCTGGAAAACGTCGATAGTCTTTTCCTGCTCAAAGGACTGTTTTCAGTCAAGGTTGCATATCATCAATGCTGTCAAACCTTTTATCTGCATTTTCATGTTGTAGTGTGAAATTCCCAGCTGTCTCAATAGACTTTGGGGGCTTCATTTGGAAATACAGGCAGGTGGGCATTCAGACATTCATCGAACTCTTCAGGATCATCAGGGTGAGAATCTTCCTTTTTTTCTATTGATACATTTTGTCCACTGTCCTGATCCATATCTCAAAAATGCTGAAGGTTATCCAGGCGGATTTATTGACTTCATTCTGCATGGATAGTGCCATTTGCAAGGCAGCATGGCTTCTTGTACTTTCCTATCACAGGAAGCGATAGCTGTCTAGTGCCATACCTTAGCAGCAATACGTTTCTTGCTTCACTCTCCAGCATTGCTCGCTTCATCTTCAAACATTAAGGGGTGATCTGGTAAAGGATGGTAATACGCCCCTGTTTTATCCATGTTAAAAATGTTTCTTGCTCCAATCTCATTCAGGCTAATCTGGAATTACCAGTCAGCAACTTTGGTTTATCACAAACATCCTTCAAAAGATTCTGCTGGTAGGTATGGCTGACAAATTCATCATAACAGGAGTTTCAGATTATCCAAATTTGACTAATCTCAGCTTCATTGTATCCCCAAATGTTCATTTCGAGCGGTGCAGATTTATGGAAATGGTCTCTATGATTTGATGGCTAGGGAAGTCTCTGACAGTTCTGATAGTATAGTGATATGCACGACTATGGAAGGAAGATTTATTTTTACTTTCAATACCACTGATTCCAGGTTTTTTACAGTAGTGCTAAAGCTGCATCATGGCATGCTGACTGTGGATAACTGGGGAATTTCTAGCAATGAAACTCAACATTAGTGGGGTCATAAAATGAGGAGGAATGGATCAACCGCCGATTAAGCTCCTTAACCCGATCTTCCTTTTACATTGACTCATATATCGAGGTTGAATTTTATCTCCTTTTTAGATGAGAGAATTGTTTCCTTTTGCATAAAAGTAACTGACTGATTTCTATAATGTATCACTTCCTATGTTAAGTGTGACAATAGTTACTGAACATTACAAACCCAGGTAGTGCAAACCTGGAGGTAGTGAGAAATTGCTGAGAAGACAATAACAGTTGACAAGATACTCACCCCTTTTGCCACCTAACCAATTTAGTTCTGGATGAGAAGGTCTATGGACAAAGTTCACGACCCAACACCAATGACAGCACTTAAGTGGTCAGATAATAACCATTTGAGAGCCTCAACTCTCTACATCCCTGATTACTTGTCTTACTGGCAATCAGGATATGTGGATGCTGCTATCTTGATTTTAAATAACTAACTGCTACAGACTTGAGTACTGGTTTTTATGATCAATATACTTGAGCTACCCAAGTACAGTTCTGGTTAGTTATTAAACAGAAGCAAGTCTCTGGAGCATACAAAAGAGTTGATTATCTTTCTACTATTACTCTCTTATCCACATTCCAATCTTCCTTCATACACAAAAAAAACAGATGCCCCTCTGTTCATTAATGTGCTGAGGTCTCTTTCAGGCTGTTGTTGTCTTGCTTTATCAGTGCCTGTCCTATACTTCCCAAGTTATTCTTAGAATGTTTTCAATAATATTATCTGATATTTATACAGATGCCAACAGAAAGCGTACTATCAAATTGTAGTTCTGGACCCCCTTAAAGTTAACATACAAATTCAGTTGGCAATTAGGAAGGGAAATGCAATCTATTCATTCATTTTGAGAGGGGGCAGGAATGTACTGCTGAAGTTGCATGAGGCTCTGACCAGATCTCATTTGGAATATTGTGAGCAGTTTGGAACCCATATCTCAGGAAGGACGAATAGAAGATGTTCACAAAAATGATCCCAGGACTGAAGGGATAACAAGGTGTAGAGTTGGATGAACACAGCAGGCTAGGCAGCATCAGAGGAGCAGGAAAGCTGACGTTTCGTGTCTGGACCCTTCTTCAGAAAAAATGTTGCTTGGCCTGCTGTGTTCATCCAGCTCTACATCTTGTTATCTCAGATTCTCCAGCATCAGCAGTTCCTACTATCACAGGGCTGAAGGGCTTGTCTTATGAGGAATGGTTGAGGGCTTTGAGCCTTCACTAGATAGAGTTTAGAAGGACGAGAGAGATCTCATTGAAACATACAGAATTTTGAGAGATCGACATAGAGTGGACATGGAGGAGATGTTTCTACTAGTGGGAGACATACTGAGGCCATAGCCTCAGAATGGATGGATGACTCTCTGGATCTGAGATGAGGAGAAATTTCTTCAGACGGAGGGTGGTGAATCTGTGGAACTCATTGCTGCAGAGGGCTGTCAAGGCCAAGTCATTGAGGGTCTTTAAGACAGAGATGGATAGGTTGCTGATTATTAAGGAGATCAAGCGTTACAGTGAGAGGGCAGAAAAATGGGGTTGAGAAACATATCAGCCATGATCGAATGGCAGAACAGACTTCATGAGCCGAATGGCCTAATTCTGCTCTAGTATCTTATTATCCATGGTGGCTCCTATTGCCAAAATCTATGTACAATTGGAGCCATGGATGGAGGCAAGGGCTGGCCAGTGAAAGCTAACTTCTGCTTTTACCTATGGCTGTCTCGACCTCCCTCTCACATGACACCCCCACTCCATGACAGAGCGTAAAAATCACTTGTCTTCTGACTATTGGATCTCCCCAGGCATAGGCCTCAGCCAGTTGTCCTTCAGACTCAGAAACTGTTGGCCTCTGGTTAACTGGTGACTTAAAACACTGGTGTTGCAGCCTGCAACAGGCCAATAAATCTGCCAGTCACCTGTTTATGAATGGATTGGCATGAAATATGCAGGGAGAAGGGTGTTAGTCACCTTAAAAAGAAGGGAATATCATGTCCATTGATTATTACTTCAGGATTTTTCCTTTAATAAAAAAAAAGTCACTGGAATCTCCCAGTTAATAAGAAATGAATTCATACATTTTAATTCTATTCATGAATCAGATAAGAATCTGTATGGAGATACTACGTGATTCATAGTAAGACAATTTTAAGGATTATAAATATGACAAGAAAGGATTTAAACATCAACACTAGTGAACCATTGTGTGCCACGGTCATCATTTAGATAAAGTAATTTTTTGGTACTGTAGAGTTTCAATCAAAAATAAGAATGCTATTATCTCTGCTAAACATGAAGCCGAGACTTTCTTCATTGCAATCAATAACTTCTAGTTAAAATAGAAGTAATAGACATTTGCGTGTTAAAAGACATATGTGATCTATAATCCAATTCAGCTTTAATTAAAAACAAAGAACATTCCTTTAACAATCCTTACCAATTCTGTGCCATTGCAAGAGTGAAACACAGAAACTAAATTCTGAGAAGTGCACCCATGAAAGATAAAGGGATATGAACAAAAAAAATCTAGGACTTGCTGCACTGCTGTACAAAATGGCATGTTGAAATCCTGCTCTGCTTTAGACTTGCAGTCTTGATCTTGTTACAGTTTCCTGAGGCAGAGCACTGTCATCTGTTTTAACTATTTCAGTTGAATGCTTCTGCTAGCATGGATAAAGTATGGGATCTACTGAATTTGGAGAAGCAGAAGGTGGGAAGAAATTCTGAATGTTGGGGGAGGTCAAGGAAAGAAGTTAGTAATTAATGGGGACGTGGGAGAGCATTGTCGATGAAGAGGATTTTGAAGAGATAGAAATTAATGATTGGAGGTGGGAATGTAGGGAGGAAGATTGGTGTTTGGAGTTTCTGAGTGGCAGCAGATTGTGGAGGGTTATGGTTTTACTTGATGGGGTAACAGTTATATCTCTTATGACCTTCAAGCCATGCTGAAAACACATTATCTGATGTGTCTATGAAAAGCTGACATACTCAAAGCCACAGGAAATTCTGTCACTATGAGGTTATATATTCTAAATCCAAAGTTAATATCTGACCTGACTCTGGACCAAACTGCAATGACATTGTTACTACAATGTTTGATTTTATTTGATTGATTAATTATTGTCACATGTACCAAGATACAGTGAAAAGTATTGTTTTGTGTGCTATCTGGCTAAATCATACCTGAACTTGGAAAACTTTATAATCATGCTACAGTTGTATTCTAAATGCACCCTGAAATTTCAAACCACAATACCTGTATAACAATATCCTTTCATTTATCACAAAATTCAAGAGTTCAATATAGCCAGAATAAGCACAAATTCATAGAAAGCAGCAAAAATTTTTACCTGGACTTCATTAATGAGATTTTGTAATTACTTTAACAAAGCTTCAACTAGAAAAAAATAGAAACGTTCATTTTTCATGTCGCTAGCACTCAATATAAAGAATAATCAACCTCTTGATTCCATTGTGTGTATCAGTTGCTCTAATAGAAACTGATTTCAGATTCCATTGAAACAGGGTCACAATTTAAATCATGGTAAGGGTAAAAGGCTCAAATTCAGGGTCAGTAGACTGTCTCATTTAATCATTGGTTAAAGCTTGCTTTGGCTTTGCACCTCTACATACAACTACAACTGCTACAAAAACATTAAAAAAAAACCTTCAGAAGAGGCTTCCTTGCACTTTTAAGCTTTTATATACCCTTCTGCTTTTTGAACTCTAACTCGCTCATGAACATTATTTCACATTGCCAAATACTCTTTTGTTCTATCACCTATACCAACGTTAGTGGTTCCGCTAATCTATTTTATAGCTGCTGGGTCTCTATTTTTGACACCATTGTTCTAATCAGGTGTGCATTATAGGTCTTGGATGACCTCCTCAGTTTGTCTATTTACCCTGCTTTAACAGCTCCATCTCTGGATCTATATGTCCAGGCTATTAAAAAAGTGGATAGGTTATGACTACTCCAGCAGTGCAGTGCAATGCAACATCCCACCTAATTTTGAACAACACTGCAGTTCATTTTATTTTGGAGTCATCCTGGAAAGGACAAACAAATCAATGTCTTCGCTTCATAGAACTCCTACAATGTGGAAGCAGGCCATTCAGCCCACACCACCCCCTACCTTATCCCCACATTTCCCATGGCTAATCCACCTGACCTGCACATCTCTGGACACTATGGACAAATTAACATGGTCAATCCAATTAACCTGCACGTCTTTGGACTGTGGGAGGAAACCTGAGCACCCACAGGAAACGCATGCAGACACCGGGAGAACGTGCAAGCTGTTAGAGCAGGGTAAATAGACAAACTGAGGAGGTCATCCAAGACCTATAATGCAACTGATAGTCCCCTGAGGCTGGAACCCAGATCCCTGGCACTGTGAGGTAGCAGTGCTAACCACTGAGCCATTGCGCTGCCCCCTTTGATCATTATCTCCCTTTACCTTAAGTTTGACATATTGAGAGTTATTTGCTGACTTTCATGTCCAAGTTGAGATCCTCTGCATTGTTGCATCTACTGTTTCATCCTCTACTCTCCCAATTATCCCATCCACCCAATATTAGTCTTTCCTGCCATCTGTAGATTCTCTCTGACAGTTACACTTTCATTACAATCATCACCTTCAATAAAATCCAATATCTTCTGCCCCATCAAAACTGAACTTCTGTTTCAGAACTTACAAGGGACACAAATGATCGCTTTGAATGGAAACATACCGTAAGTCTTTGAAAATAATAGGCTGAGAAATCCATGTAAGGTGCAATAAAGGAAATAAAGCAGGTAACTGTGCTGAAGGTCTGATAAAGGAGGTGGTGAATAAAGCAGGACTGGAAATTCAAATTAAGGGGAGGGAAATGAGAAGCAGTTGTAAATTAGAGGAAAAAAAGGTGATTAAGTGAGTTGAAGAATACATATTGTGAGTAAAACCCTTCTTCCCTTGCACTATAAAAGCAGAATCTCTTCACTTGCAACAGTAAGTATTAAAAAAGGAATGATAATATTTTGTGATTTACAACTCAAACCTAATGGCACAGTTCTGAGGTTGTAAGAGGCATTACATGTAGTTTAGGAGCAGATTTTCAAATTTGAAGTCATTCTCGTTGGATAGATTAATTAAATATAATTCACGTGGCATCTTTTAATTACTTTCCCTCAAACAGATAACTTGGAAATATCACAAAAATACATTTCTTTGAGCTGAGCCCAACAGCTATAAGTAAATTACTCTCAGTAAAATAAATTAGTTTCAAATGGTCAGCAGCCTGCTGAAGCACAAATGCAAGATAATTTTCAAATCATTGGAGGACGATGGATTGGAATCAGAAGCTCAAGGTAATTATAACGTAACATTGAATCTGATTGCAAAATGCAATTATGAATATACCAGGAAAGCAGTCCGTAAAATGGAAACCAGCTTCATAAATTTGTAAACTATTATTCTATTATTTTATGAGACTCTTTTCATTGTATCCAACATATTTCTGCTGCAACATCATTTCTTTCTTTATTTTTCAGCTACAAAAGTAAATTGAGGCCAGTTTTGCACTTTTGATGTGCTAGTCTGAAATATTTTTTGAGATTGAGTAAAAGTGCTACTTAAAGAGAATATTATGCAAGCTAATAACCTTCCATGAGCATCCTCAATGAATGTTACACTTTCCTAAAATCTAAAAAGAAAATCATCATTTGGACAAACACATCCCGCACTAAATATGCTTACCAGTGCTTCTTTGAACCTAGTGTGTTTGATGAAAATGGGATATGTTTGGATGGAATGCCTGATTTTTAGACATCTGAGTTCTAGCTTCACTGGGGTATAAAAATTGAGTGGGGTAACAAGTGCTTACAAGGCATATTGTATAAAAATTGGCAGCACCAACTGAACCTGTCTCCGTATGCAGCTCAATTTGTACATTCGGTACCAAATATGCAGAGTATGCTTTAAATCTAAGTGGTGAAATAGGGCTAAGTCAGCAAGTTAACCATGATTGTTATACTATCAAGATTGTCAATTTGATCATTTTGGTCTCAGCTATTAAAATTATGAATTGTTAAATTCATTGTTTGGTTTAGAAGATTTGGTTGATCAGTATTGACCATTGTTGTCAGAGTTCTCCGATCAAGCTACATTTTTAACGCACTTTCAGCTGTATCCTTGCAAACTGTTTCAAGGCATCATTTGTAATAGACCTTTTCGGCTACCATTGTCTGATTTAACCTGTACTGTCAAAATACAAAAATATGCAACAAAATATGATGACATTTGTATTTTAATGAGAGGAATCAATCATTTACAAAGGTGCAGCTTTCCACTTTGATCATGGCTGTCAAAGAAAAAACAAAAAAAATGTATTTTTCCACCTCTTTGAACATGCCATAAAATATTAATCACTGTTGCCATGTAGGAAAAATTAAGCACTTCCTGTGCAAGTCTAACACAGAGGAAAATTCTGTCTAGTGTTCCTACAATGTAACTTAGCCCAGCCTCATGATGATTATCTGACATGTCAGTTTTTGTTACTTTTGTCTTCAACTATGGGTAGATTGGTACTCTGAGTCTTGGTTGAAATTGTTTTATTCAGCAGTCAAAGTCTGAATTCCAATCAATGTCTTGAAGATAAAAGAATAGTCTTCTAAATTGTTTCTGAGTCCTTCCTTAAACTCTTCAGTTCATAAATTTGTTTGGAGGCTACTTTGTATCTGAAAATCAATATTCTAAACTTGGCCTGCTTGGCATACTTGCAGTAGTTTTCTATTTACTACTCAGATTCTGTGTAATGTTTGCCCAAACATTTTCCTTTCTCAATGGGTAAGATACATTATTTTCTCCATTTTACCAGCATTACTGCTTTCTCTTCCCAATGCCATATGTAAATTCTGGAGACAGTCATTTAATTGATTGTTCTCTCTAATTGTGTGAGAAGAAAATGAGTTCAAGATCTTATGGAAGGCATGGAAGGTGAACTGAAACACTTAATTGTTTTTCCTTTAAGTCTATTATTTTGTTTTAGTTAATTGTTCTTCCTATCTTAGGAAAGATGATTAAAGTTTCAAAAAGGGCATTAATTTGGAAGTTAAATAATCAGTTATCTTTAAACCCCAATCCTAAAACTCTGGGGACAATTTTCACCTCAGTCATCTATAACTACAGGTGAGATGCCGGATGACTGGAGAGCGGCTAACGTTGTGCCTTTTGTTTAAGAAGGGGTGTAAGGAGAAATCTGGAACTAGAATGGGTCTGACTTCGGTGGTGAGTAAGTTGTTGGAGGTGATTCTGAAAGGTAGGACTTATATACATTTGGAGAGGCGAGGAACGATTGGGGATAGTCAGCATGGTTTTGGGCAAGGGAAATCATGTCTCAAACTTGTGCCCTCGTTATTGTTTACTTGGACTTTACTAAAGCCTTTGACAAGGTTCTCCATGGTAGACTAATTAGTAAAGTTAGATCATATGGAATTAATAGTGAGCTTGTCAATTGGATACAAAATTGGCTTAATGGCAGGAGACAGAGAATGGTGGTAGTGGGTTGTTTTTGGACTGGAGGCCCGTTACCAGCGGTGTTCCATTGGGATCGGTGCTGGGTCCACTTTTGTTTGCCATTTTATGTAAATGATTTAGATGAGAATATAGAGGCATGGTTACTAAGTTTGTGGATGACACCAAAATTGGTGGTATAGTGGACAGTGAAGAAGGTTATCTAAGAGTACAAAGAGACCTTGAGCAGTTGGGTCAATGGGCTGAGGAGTGGCGGCAGATGGAGTTTAATTTGGATAAATGTGAGGTATTGCATTTTGGTAAACTAAACAAGGGCAGGACTTGTACAATTAAACGTAGGGCATTGGGTAGTGTTGTAGAACAGTGAGACCTAGGGGTTCAGGTACATAATTCTTTAAAGTTTGCATCACTTGTGATTAAGAAGGCATTTAGCATGCTTGCCTTCATTGCTCAGATATTTGAATGTAGAAGTTGTTTCTTGTTGCCCTGTGATAGGAATGATATTATTAAGCAGAACAGGGTTCAGAAAAGATTTACCAGGGTGTTGCCGGGAATAGAGAGTTTGAGTTTATGGAGAAGATGGATAGACTGGCACTTTTTTGACTGGATAATAAGAGGTTGAGGGGTGACCTTATATGGAGGTTTGTAAAATTATGAGGTGTATAGAAAAGATGAGTGGCAGGTGTCTTTTCCCTAGGGTGAGGGGTTTCAAAACTACGGGGCATATTTTTAAAGTGAGAGGAGGAAGATTTTTAAAAAACATAAGGGGCAATTTTTTTACACAGAGTGGTTTGTGTATGGAATGAACTTCCAGAGGAAGTGGTGAATGTGGATACAGTTACAATGTTTAAAAAATAGTTAGGTAAGTGTATGAATAAGAAATGTTTGGAAGGAAATGGGCCAAACATAAGTAGGTAGGACTAGTTTAGTTTGGGATTATGGCTGGCACGGGCTGGTTGGATTAAGGGTCTGTTCTCATGCTATATGACTCTATTGACTATACCTCTTCTCTGAAAAGTGGAATTCCCTATCCTGAAAGGTCACGGATGCTCTATTGCTGAATATATTTACGGCTGCAAGAGACAGATTTGTGGCCTCTGAAGGAATCGAGGGATATGGGGAGCATGAAGGAATGTGAAGCAAAGGGCTGATGATCAGCCATGGTAGTATTGAATGGCAGAGCAGGTTTGAGGAGCCGTATGATCTTGTCCTGTTTCTATTCCCTATGTTGCCACTTCCTCCCCTCCCATTAATCACTTACCTATCTCAGGATGGTTTGCATGTGGAATGAACTTCCTGAGGAAGTGGTGGATATGGGCATGGTTACAATCTTTAAAAGGTACTTAGATAAGTACATGAATAGAATAGGTTTGGAGGGATATGGGCCAGGAGCAGGCAGGTGGGACTAGTTTAGCTTGGGACTATGTTTGGCATGGACTGGTTGGACCGAAGGGTCTGTTTCTATGTCTCTGAGTCTGAGTATTTGGCATGTAAACTGGCAGCTAGATCATTTCCATCTTCTCATTTTCTCAAATAAGGTCATGAAATGTTGGCCTGTTCATCTTAAACCCAATCAATCTGGTAATGGATAACTCAATGTTTTCAGTAAATTGTGAATCTGTAGCTCCAAACATTGAATCGATACCAACTTTCTTTAAGTTAGATGATCTGAATTTTAGATTTTATAGTGGTTTATGCAATGAAGTAAAAGGTTGGTTTAGCTCCATTGGGCAAATGGTTGGTTTGCGATCCAGAGTGGTACCAGCAGCATGGGTTCTGTTCTGGCTCCTGTTTTGACACCATTATCTTGATAAATTGTTATGATCTCCCTACCTTAATTAGTTTGTACAGTTTTGAATTACTTATTACTTTGGTTAGACCCTCGGCATGTGACTCTTATACCTATTATGTTATTCAGTTACTTAGTTTGTCTCCAACTCCACCCAATTTTTTACTTTTTGTAATTATCTTTCTGCCTCAATTAATCAGATTACAGGAGATCCCTTCACTGGTTATTCAGATGTTGACACTTTACTCACTGTCTAACACTCTTGGTCACCTGCAGAAGCTTATTATCTGACAGCCCACTCACACCAGCTATATGTTTTGATCTCTCTGCCTATAAACTCTGTCTCCGTATGCACTTCTCACTGCACCTGATGAAGGGGCTGCGCTCAAAAAGCTTGTGATTTCAAATAAACCTGTTGGGCTATAACCTGGTTTCGTGTGACTTCTCTCTTTGTCTACCCCAGTCCAGCCCCGGACCTCTACATCATCGCTACCAGCAACACCACAAACTGTCGGTTGAAACTGGAGAACACCTCCAAGAAGATCGTGCATATCGACACAAACTTCAAGTTTCTGCAGAAATGCAAGAAAGCAGAGAAGATCCCAAAAGGACCACAGATCGTGAACCCACTCAAGTTGACCTACCACACAGACTGTGCTGAGAGATTCTGCTGTTGCTCCTCCTCAATCATCTCGTACACCAACTGTATAACAGACGTTGCAACCTTAGATAGAGTCCATAGTCTCAGCTTGTGCTCAAGATACAAAACAGTTACAAGATCATGCCAAGCAGATGAGGCAATGGAACTACACAATATACGTGCACACCAAAAATGAGAAACTGGAGATATTTGGCATCACCACCAGCAGTAAACAAGGCTGCCCTGGTACCATGGTTTAAAGTGGTATCACCACAGGAAATCTATCATCAACTTGTCTGATCACACGCTTCAACTGGATAAAATCAAAGTTCTCAGCCGAGGCCTCAATTTCTGCTTCACTACCAAAATGGACCTCATCGGTCTTGCAACAGACACAAAGGAATTCATCAGGCAAATGAAGTTCTAGGAATTCTAACACAAACCCCAAGATGTTAGCAGTGAGCCCAATGAGACAACTAATGAATCGGAACAGTTGATAGAGAGATCTATGGTGCAGCGACCGAAGAAGAAGGAGCCGAATTGGACCCCTCTGGAAGGCCACTGCCCCAGGCTCGACAGGAATGCTCAAGCCATCAGGAAATGCGTTCATTCCAGATTCATCAGCTGCACCCACAAGAAATGTGCAGAACGTCACCCAGGCACAAAGCAACACCATCCATGCTCTCAAGACAAATCACAACATTGTCATCAAAGCTGCAGACGAAGGAGGAGCCATTGTCATGCAGAAAAGAACAGACTACTGGAAGGAAGTGTACCGACAGCTGAACACCCAGGAACACTACAGACAACTACCTGTTGATCCGACCAAAGAACACACCCGTCAACTCAACAGACTGATCATGACTTTTGGTCCAATCCTTCAGAGTATCCTATGCAATCTCATCCCATATGCTTCTCGCATACGGGACTTCTACTGCCTTCTAAAGATACACAAAGCTAACACACCTAGAAGCCCCATCATATCAGGCAATAGGGCCCTGTGTGAGAACCTCCCTGTCTATGTTGAGGGCATCTTGAAACACATTGCACAAGAACCCCCAGCTTCAGTCACGACATTACAGATTTCTTACAGAAACTCATCACCTATTGACCAGTTGAACCAGGAACACTCCCCATCAAAATGGATGTTTTGGCCCTCTACACTAGCATTTCCCATGACAACAGCATCATTACAAAAGCCTCAGTATGCAATATCACCAACTGCCAGTTTCCAGATGCCATCCTACAACTCATCTGCTTCATTCTCAATCACGTCTTCACCTTCAACAACCAGTTCTTCATCCAGGTACGGAACAGCCATGGAGACCAAACTTACACCCCAATATGCCAACATTTTTGTGCACAAGTCTGAGGAAGACTTCTTTGCTGCGCAGGACCTTCAACCTATACAGCAGATACATTGACGACATTTTCTTCCTTTGGACCCATGGCAAGGAATCACTGAAACAATTACATAGCAATAGCAACAGGTTTCATCCCACCATCAGACTTATCACGGACTATTCCTCAGATTCAGCCTTATTCTTGGACATGCATCTCCACCAAGGACGGACACCTCAGTATCTCACTCTACTGCAAACCCACAGATAACCTCACGATGCTGCACTTCTCTAGTTTCAACCCTAAACATGTTAAAGAAGCCATCCCCTAAGGACACGCCCTACACATACACAGGATCTGTTCAGATGAGGAGGAATGCAATGGACACCTAAAGGCTTTGAAGGCTCTCCTAAGAATGGGATACGATGCTCAACTCATCGATCGCCAGTTCTGACGTGCCACAGCGAGAAACCGCAACAACCTCCTCAGAAGACAGACACAGGATAAAGTACCCTTCATCAACCAGTGCTTCCCTGGAGCAGAGAAACTACACCATGTTCTTTGCAGCCTTCAGCATGTCATTGATGACAATGAGCACCTCGCCAAGATCATCCCTACGCCTCCACTTCTCACCTTCAAACAACTGCCAAACCTTAAACAGCCCATTGTTCGCAGCAAACTGCCCAGCCTTCAGGACAACATCGACCACAACACCATACAACCCTGTCACGGCTACCTCTGCAAGACATGTCAGATCATCGACACGGACACTACCATCACCCGGGGGAACACCACACAACACATACATGGCAGATATTCATATGGCTCGGCCAACATTGTCTATCTCATACACTGCAGGCAAGAATGCCCCGAGGCATGGTATATTGGTGAGACCATGCAGACTCTACGACAACCGATGAATAGACATAGTGTAACAATCGCCAGACAGGAATGTTCCCTCCCAGTTAGGGAACACTTCAGCGGTCAAGGGCATTCAGCCTCCGATCTTCGAGTACGCATCCTCCAAGGCAGACTTTGAGATACAGAACAATGCAGAATCGCTGAGCAGAGACTGATAACCATGTTCTATACTTATGTAGATAGCCTCAACTGTAATCTTGGGGTCATTTTGTGCTGCATGTGACCCCACTACACTGTACTGTATCTGTAAATTCTTCCTTACTGTCCTGATTTGATACCATCACCTTGATAAATCATTATGATCGCTCTACCTTAATTAGTTTGTACAGTTTTGAATTACATATTACTTTGGTTAGACCCTCCATATGTGACCCTTATACCTATCATGTGATTCCAGTCATTTAGTTTGTCTTCAGCACCACCTGATTTGTAATTTTTTGTAATTATCTTTCTGCCTCATTAAGTCAGATTATAGGTCATCCCTTCGCTGGTTATTCAGCTGTTGACACTTTACTCATTGTCTAACACTCTTGATCACCTGCAGAGACTTATTATCTGACACTTGACTCTCACCAGTTATATGATCTTTTGATCTCTTAGCCCTTGATCTTTCTGCCTCTAAATTCTGTGTCTACGTGCTTTTCTCTCACTATACCTGATGAAGGAGCTGCTCTCTGAAAGCTTGTGATTTAAAATAAACCTGTTGGACTATAATCTGACTTTGAACAGCCCAGTCCAACACCAGCACCTCCACGTCAGGCTTTCGCTGGAGTTACCATGAAGTTTTCTCCTTCTCAACCTGCCCCCTCACCTGATGCATGGTGGCCTTCAGGTTAAACTACCAACATTGTCTCTCTCTAATGAGAGAGCAGCTCACGATCTATTAAGATAATAATGACTTTGCCTTTGCTTATCTAACAAAATAAAATCACCCATTTTTATCTCCAAAGTACTTGGATTCATTTTTGCATGTTAATATTTTCATTGCTGATTTTTTTTCTTTTTTAAAATGTAATTTTGATTGAAGGTTTAAACAATTCTTGCTTACATTAAACAAATGTTTACTGATAATGAATACAGAGAATGTTGTAGAAACTCAGCAGGTCTGTCAGCAGCTGTGTAGAGAGAAACAGAGTTAATATTTCAACTCTGGTATCACTCTTCTTCAAAACTAAATGGTGTTGGAAAATGACTATTTTTATATTTTAGACAGAAGTGGAAGAGGAGCAAGGGGAGCTGATGTAGGATCCCAGTGTCAAAGACAAAAGGGGTTGTAACACTGGTGAAGGATCATCCCTTTATCTAGTCCCACTTCTTATCATGTACTCACCGTACCCTCAGACCTTTCCCCTTCCTGATACTGAATAATCTATTATCATTTCTATTTAATTTTGCCTCTTTAAACCCCCACCTCAATGAGTTTTGGACACAAGTCCACTCCCTGTCACACTGACACTTTCATCAGTCTCCAATACTGCCCTTTCAATTCGACCTTTCCCTCTGGCCTTTTTGTCTGCACAGGATCTCTTCATTGAGGACTGCCAACGTGACATCTGCCACCTTTATTTCACTGTTCTCCTCAAACACTCGAACCTTTCTCCCTCTCATGGCAGGCAAGGTCCCTCGTGGTAGGCTGGTCAGAAGATTAAATCGCATGGAATCCATGATGAGTTGGCAATTTGGAAATGAAATTTGCTTGACCGTAGAAGACAAAGTGTAGATGTGGGAGGTGGGGGTGTATTTTTTTGACTGGAGGTCTGTGACTACTGGTGTTCCATAGATCTGTGCTGGGACCTCTGGTGTTTGTAATATATAGTATAAGTTATAAATGATTTGGATGGAATGTTAGTGGTCTGATTAGTAAGTTTGCAGATGACATGAAAATTGGTGGAGTTGTGGACATTGAGGAAGGATATCAAAAAATGCAGCAAGATATACATCAGCTGGAAATCTAGATGGAGAAATAGTAGATGGAGTTTTATCTAGACAGTTAAAAAGTGATGCATCTTAGGAGGTCAAATGTAAGAGGGAAGTATATAGCAAATGGCCAAATCCTTAGTAGCATTGATATACAGAGGAATCTTCGAGTCTAAGCCCATCCCTGAAAGTGGCAACACAAGTTGATCAGGTGGTAAAGAAGGCATATGGTATGCTTATCTTCGTTGATCAGGGGATTGAACACAACAGTTGAAAAGTCATAAGATTTTGGTCAGGCCACATTTGGAGTACTTTGCGCAGTTCTGGTCCCTGCACAATAGGAAGGATGTGGATGCTTTGGAGAGGGTAAAGAAGAGGTTTACCAGGACGTTGCCTGGATTTAATTGCATTTGCTATAAGGAGAGATTGGACAAACTCAGATTGTTTTTCTAGAATGTCAGAGGCTGAGGGGTGAGTGACAGTAGTATACAAAATTATGAGGGGCATGGATAGGGTTGATAAGATGGCATCTCTTTCCCAAAATGGAAATGTCAAATGCTGGAGGTCATAGGTTTAAGTTGAAGGGGAAGCATTTAAAGGAGACGTGTGATGCAAGTTTTCTTTTTTACACGGGGATAGTAGGAACGTACTGCCAGGGAAGGTGGTAAAGACAAATACAATAGCAAAGTTTAAGAGGCATTTAGACAGACACATGAACAGGCCAGCAGTAGAGGGATTTGAACCATAGGCAGGCAGATGCGATTAATTTAAAATAGCATCATGGTTAGCACAGATATGGTGGGCCATAGTACCTGTTCCTGTGCTGTACTGTTCTATGTTCTGTGAACTGGCTGCAATCTATTTCCTCAGATTCAACCCTGACCTTGTAAACCATCTTGTTGATAAAGGTGGTGCATTTGTCATCTGCATGCTGACCTCTACCTGGTAGAACCTGAATGTCTACTCTCAGACACTTTCTTCTATCTCCTGCTGGATTATGGCCGCATCATTAAAATCAAGCAGTAGTTTCCATGATCATCACTGACCTCAACTCCTCTGGAGATCTCCCCTCCTCAGTTTCCCACTTCATTGTCCCTCAACCCTGCATAGCCCAATTATACCGCCTTCCCAAAAATCCAGTTACAAGTCTGTCCTGGCAGACCCATTGTATCAGCCTGGTTCTGTACCCCTCAACCTAGTTCCTCCTATCTTGACTATTTTTCCAGCTTGTTCAGTGTCTCCCCACTTATATCTACACTTTTTCTGCAGCTTAATGTCGGTTCCACGATTTCCAGTTTTCTGGGCCAAACTGCCTCCGCTTCGCCATGACTGTGCAATCCCTCTATATGTCTATTCTCTGTCAGGCTCTCTGCTTCTTCCCCAGAAAGAGATTTGCACAGATTCCATTCAGCACCATTCTCCTTCACCTGGCAGAGGTTGGTCTTGCTTTGAACAACTTCTCCTTTAACTCTTCTCATTTTCACCAAACCAAAGGTATCGGCATGGACCACAGTGATATCTGTTACTTTGTCAGCTAGGTGAAACATTCTAGTTGTGTTTGGGCACTCCACCCCCTCCAATCCACAACTTTTTCTCCTATACATTGATAATGTTTTCGGTTATGCTTCCTGCTCTTACCTGGAATTGGACAAATTCATCAGTTTTTCTCCTAGTTTCCATCCTTCTCTCACCTTCACCTGGTCCATCTCTGACTCTTCGTTTCCATTATTTGACTTCTCTCTTTCTATTTCTGAAGATAGGCTTTCCACCAATATCCATTACAACCCCAGAGATCCCCAACAGTTATTTTCACTGCAATTCGTCACATTCTGCTTCCTGCAAGGATTCTGTTCCATTCTCCCAGTATTTCCATCTGTGTTACATCAGTTCTGCTGATGTTACCTTTCATCTGGGTGCCCCTGACATGATTATATTTCCTCGACCGAAGACTCCTTCCCCTCTCCTCCTCATTGTGGTTGAAAGAGCCCTCAGCCAAATCTGATCCAGCTCCTGCATTTCTGCCCTCACCCTTCCCCATTTTGATCGAACAATGGGGATGTAAGACCATGTGTATCCATCATCTATCTATCTATCTATTTATTGTCACATGTATTTTGTTACAAAACATAATAAAATGTGTTGTACAGCGTTGCCACTCTCTGATGCCATCTTAAAACACAGATAATTTAATCAAACATAGAACACAAAGGCAGAAAAATAAAGAAATAGAGTTCAACTTTATAGTCCTTCGTGTTAAGTGCTCCGCCATGTGCCATGGGCAGATGGCCAGGCATGAGTCCCCTTCACTGCGCCACCGCTGCTGAAACAAGAGTTGCCACTCTTCAGCACCATCTTGCCACCACCGACACCCCCGCCATGATGAGCTCTTGCTGGATCTCACCAATGCAGCTGCCAGGTACCACACCAGCCCAAACCTGACTTTGCCACCTCCACGAGTCTGCTTCGGGCCCACCTTGCTGATGCAGTTGCTGCCGATGTTGCAAGGTCTCATACCGGCTTCAAACACACCTCTGTCACCTCCATGAGTATGCACTAGATGCAGACGTTGCCGGGAACCCAAACTTGCCTCCAATGCAGCAGGCATAAGTTGATGCTAGGACTGTCTTATCGATGCAGAAGCACTGGGCTCACTTCGACTCCACGCTGGGTCTGTTTGCTTGCTGTCTATGCCTTCGCTGTGACCAAGCTCTTCAGTGAGAAGTAAGTAAAAGGAGTGGAAAACAAGAAAAAAAATGAGAAAAAAACACAAAACGGAAAACAAATGGAGCAGATGAGCCCTGGGCTCAGGAGCCCTACTCCACCATCATCTTACTAGGCTAAACTAGTCTCCACATTCAAAGGATCATCCTCCAGCATTTCCACCACCTCCAACAGAATGCCACTACCAAATTTGTCTTCCTCTCCCCCTGCAGTGTCAGCATTCCACAGGGTCTATTCCCTTTGCTCACATTCGCTGCTCACATCGCAGTCTCCTTTACATTGGCAAGACCAAACACAGACTGGGTGACTGTTTTGCAGAACATCTCCACTCTGTCCAGAGGAATGACCCTGACTGTCCAGTTGCTTGCCATTTCAATAAATTGCCTTGCTGTCATGCTAACACTTCTGTCCTGGGCTTGATGCAATGTTCCAAAGCAGCATAATATAAGCTTGAGGAACAACACCTCATCTTCTACTTCAGGCCTTACAGCCTTGAGGTCTCACTCTTCATTTCCATAACTTTGGAAACTGACCACGTGATGTCTGTTTTCCATTTTCTCTTACATATTCTATCCACGTCCCGAGCTTTGTCTGTTTGTGTCTTGCTTGCACTTAAGAACATATGTGGAGAGGCTGGTTTTGGACTGGGGTGGATGAGGTCAGAAGTCACACAACACCAGGGTGTAGTCCAACAGGTTTATTTGAAATCACAAGCTTTTGGAGTGCTGCTCCTTTGTCAGATGAAGTCCTCTTCACCTGATTAAAGAGCAATGCTCCGAAAGCTTGTGATTTCAAATAAACCTATTGGACTAAAACCTGGTATCATGTGATTTCTGACTTTAGCAACATGGGAACAGGAGTAGGCCATTCACCTTCTTGAGCCAGTTCTGTCGTTCAATGTGATCATGACTGATTTGTGGCTTAACTCCTTATACCTGTCTTTGGCCCAGAGTATCTTAACACATTTGCTTAACCCAAAATTACCTATCTCAGATTTCAAATAACAATTGATCCAGCATCCACTGCAATTTGTGGAAGAGAGTTCTAAACCTATACCATCCTTTGTGTTTAGGAGTGCTTCCTAGTATCCTGAATAGTCTGGCCCTAATTCTCAAAATATGCTCGCTAACTCTAAAATCCCCAATCAGTGGAAATAATTTGTATTTTTCTACCCTGTTTATTTCCCCTGTTAATATTTTGAAGACTTCATTGAGAAGACTCATTCTCTCACTTTCACTCCTTTATTTCTGCCCATGTTATATCTGTTCTCTTTCTCTACCATTAGCAACTACTTTGTCTTTTACACTGGTCCCTACACTCCATCTGCCATCTTGGTCCTCTTCCACCTCTGTCAAAGTATATGTATAAAAATAATATTTTTATATTCCATGCACTTCTGTATATTTTCCTGGGCTGCCAACTGCAAAGTATAGGAAGTCAATCATAGACTCTGAAACACTCACAGACAAAAAAAAAATCATAGCCAGTAAACTTCTGTAAAAACTGAAAACATCTGATGTATATGGCATGTCAGTCAGCATCTTCAAGAAGAAGAAACCAGCTATGGGTGTCTGATGTGTATCTTTCATCATGCTGTTCAACCTGGAAAGAAGCAATAACTTGCTGGTCAACTGAGTATTTAATCTATACTATCTGTTAAAACTTAAATGGATAAAGAGGTAAATAAAGGCTAATAAATTGTTGTGTTTTGGATCATATCCACACATTTGTTCTCTATCTGGAAATGCACCAAAGCAAACTAATTGCAGCAGTATCTTTTCTTTCAACTGCCTCAAGTAGAACTGTACATAATAAGCACACATTGTGACTAATATTTAAATAAACCTCCCAAAATTTCAAGAAATATTTCCGCTGTTTTATAATTTGTCAATTGTTCAGGATGATTTACATGAGAATTTCAGACTGACCATCTGAAATAATTCATGTTATTGATTGCTGTTATCCAAAGTATAACCCTGTGACATACAGCTCATTCACCATATGATATCATGTCCCCTCATCTTGACTGGTTTAGTTTTTAGTGTGTCAGGGAGGGGCTCCACTCCTAGATGCAGACTGGTGACCTGGGATATGGAAAAGCAGGGAACCTTGATGGACTAGGAGGAAATACAGCTCCTCTTCCTGGCTCACAAACAGAATTGAAATTATTCTCTTCTACGCAGTTGTCTTTGCCTCACATTAACCGCTAAGTTTCTGTGAAATGTTGGCCAGCAGAGGTTAACTCCAAAAGAGATGTCAAATCTATGGCATATGAAGCATCTAGTGAATATTTAAATGACTAACCTATCTTCCATGAGGCAGGTCATGTTCAAGTTTAAGATTATTTAAAGTTTCCATAGTCCACTAGTTCCATTCAGGCATTTGAATAGCATCTGAACGTCAAATACATGATTTAGGTGCTATGAACATTCAGAGGCTCAGTGCGTAGTGTCATTCACATTTCTTTAGTTATGTCTTCAGAAGCTACTCAGATTTTCTAATAAGATATTGCAGTTGAACTCAATATAAGAATGTATTAATACTGATAAAAACTGATGTAACCAATAGAAGATCGTTTCAGTAAAATTACGTTCAGTTAAAAATATCAATTCTGAACTCTGGAACTTATTAGTTGTCACAATTTAAGTGCACTGTAAAATATCCATTCATGTGCAATTTATTCCTTGCAGACATGTTAGTTATTTTAAAAGTCAAACTGGTCATTTGTACACATATAATTTTAACCAAGGCTATCAGTACTGTATATTCATTGATCTAAACCTCCCTATTTTCTTTTGAACACATTAAGAATATGGATAGAATTATTTTCACTAAGCAGTCCTCGCATGAAGCCAGTAATTTTCATTTCTTGGACAACTGAATAGTACAGAGACAATATATTTATTTTGCCCATGCATGAAATGAAACTCTGGAAGTTACTTGCCTGTGGACAGGACCCACTTTTAAAATAAGACATATGGCTCCTTCAGACAGGCTCCTGATCTGTCGACCATTCAAGAAGAGGCATAGTTGGGTTCTGGGGAGAAGCGATATGATTAACATCTGCAGCAAGTATTTGGTTTGGTATGATTTGATTTTATTATTGTCACATGTACTGAGATACAGTGAAATGTATTGCTTTGCGTGCTATTCAGGCAAGTCACAACATACATAAGTATATCAGGGTAATAGAACAGAATGCGGAGTAAATTGTTACAACTGCAGAGAAGGTGCAGAGAAAGGTCAACTTTAATATATGCGTGGTCGATTCAAAAGTCTGATAACAGTGGGGAAGAAGCTGTTCTTAAATCCCCCAACAAATAGCCCAACACCACAATAAACTACCGTTAAATGTAGAGCAATACCTCAAGGAGAGACCCCTGCCTCACTTGGAAAAGTCCAAGTTACTTGTACCTCTGGAATTCAGTCTACAACAGTTCATGATCTTTATCAGGAGATGAATGTCAGTCATATCAAGCCAAGCCTTCTATCTGATGTTGAATGATAGGAGTCCAGCGAGAATGTCCCTGACCGTTATTGAAATCTACAAGGAGGAAGTAGGCTTTCTCTACATTACCTACACCTTACAGGAGATGTTTGGCCTCCTCCCGTGTGACTGCTGCTCCTGATGCACATTATCTCAGCTTTGGCCAGGAAACACTGAATTAAATTTCTAAACTAGTGTCAACTCTAAATTAGAATAGCACGTCAATTATGGTAAAGAAATGCCTTTTGGCCATATTCTCACTCCACCTTCAGGATGCCCCAATGCATTTTTAGAAGTCAAAAATAATGACTAGCTTTGGTAGAAGATTCAGAAAGAACAAATAAGTTAAAATGATTGTTAGAATGGCTGCAGAGGGTAATACAGCAGAACCTTCAATGATTAGATTAGTTTCTCACTGGCCTTGTTTCATTATAAGTGCCAAATGCTTATAATTAGTAATGCAGACTACTGGATATATAGTACAACTAAATTGCTCCCAGACTTGAGCCAGTTGTTGGTTTCTGAGCAATATCACTCTTAAAAAGCTTTTTCATAGGTCTACCAAATTATTTCAATGAAGTGCAGAACAAAAGTGTTTGAAGATGTTTTTGTACAACACTGTTCAGACTCAATTTTAGTCTAACCCATTCTGCAATAACAAGACCAGTTTGGGTCAGATGCTCAATTTGCACTCTACCTGGCTCACACTCACCCAATTTAAACTGCTTCTGATTTTAGGCTTTATTATAGACTGAGAAGGTGAAAATTGGGACTTGTGTGGGAATTTGTTCAACTTCCCATTTACTACCCCATCATAAATCTTCCAAGTTCACTACAAAAGAGTTTAACTTCAAACTTACAGAGAAAAGTAGCCACTTCAGCAGATCTATTTTTCTTTATCCAGAATAACTTTATCTTTCTGAGACAAAAAGAGAAATACCTGAATGAAACAAAGAATGTTAAGTGGAAATATATTTTTCTTGTCCAATTACTTAACAGGCAGGGGATACAAGGAGAGGTCGCTGAGATCTCGCTAAGCTAAATCCCACAAATACATTTTCCCATAGTATGTTTTAAATTTATAATTATTTCGTCTTATGAAATGTTTCTAAAAGCTTTTTTTTATTACCGAAGTGAGAGACTAGTCAAAGGTAATTTATGATACATGATTTGTAATAAATTATCAGTGAGGTGGTATTTTAGGTTCTGATTGTTGAAAGTAGT
Source organism: Rhincodon typus (assembly GCF_021869965.1). Classification (NCBI taxonomy): domain Eukaryota; kingdom Metazoa; phylum Chordata; class Chondrichthyes; order Orectolobiformes; family Rhincodontidae; genus Rhincodon; species Rhincodon typus. Next base: position 97,784,769 of record NC_063336.1, read on the forward strand.
TACCACACTGGTGCTGGTCATTCCATCTGTGACACTAAATGGCTCTGCAATTACCTAACTATTTAATCATAATATTTATTAAAAGAGTAAAGCTTAATCTTTTGTAAACTTAAGATGGAAACAAACAGAGGGGCTATAGTGCCAGCAGAGATGGAACGCATATAGTGCATCTGATTCCTCGCTGAGTGAAAGGAATTTCCCCAAGTCAATATTTCATGAAAAACATCATTTTACAATGCACTTTTCATGTTCTTATTATATAAGGGACGGAGTTACTTTCTATTTTTTGTCCTTACCCGTTGGTAGTAAACTTCCAAACTGAACTTATTGTCAAAAGTTGCAACCCAAGGAAAGGTTGTCTTTGGAAAGCTAGTCTTACTTTCCTCGTACTGTACATGTCCAGAGTGAATTTCAAGTGACATTTTACCATTGAAACACACTTTTAAAGAGGCAATGACAAAAGAGAACAGAAATTGCAACATCTTCGTTGGAATAAAATATTTAGAAGTATTTATAGAAATGCAGAAACAGAAGGAGATCGTAGACAAACAATACAGCAGTTAGTATGTACCAAAAAAGTGAGCAACACAGAGGTCATTTACATCTGTGCAGATTCTGTGTTGGATCATTAAACAGCTACTTGTATTTGACCTATTGCAGTTTACTTTTCTCTACTTCAGATATCGATGTTTCCCTAAAAGGGACCTCAACCAAAGCCTGTGCCAGATTGCTCCAAGCTGACACGACATTGTTAAAATACTGGGTGGAATCATTCATTTTATTGGCTAAGGTGTCATTTTTGTCAAGTTTCACAAAAGGTTTTTCTCCCAGAAGCCCAGTGAGATTTGTCACCATATCTTATCAACTCACCTCATTAATTAACAACCCCAGTGCTACGGCACCTCCTTGCCTGATTCCAGGTCCATTTCAACACGTAACCTTAGCAGAACAACTTACTACTCATTGATGCAGATATCAACTAAAAGATCAGCACCCCTGGAACCTGCACCATCTTTAAAAGACCACTGGGCACCCAGACAAGTATTGGTAATCTGATGTTGCTCCTCACCAGCAATGAAATGGCACAGCAGCCTCAAAGTCATGCTGCTCACGGCACATAGTATGACGCAACCACATTCTCAAACACGGTTTACCTGTCCTTAGCAACATCCCATCAAACCACCCTCTCTACGTCACTGCTCCTCTGCCCCCAGTGTCCAATGTAGACCTATTTTTGTCATTGTCCAGTAGAGAAACATCACATATGGGCAAGCAATAAAACAGTTCCAGTTAGGAGCTTTTAATTATAGCCAGCAGAAGTAAACGCAAAGAAAATGAACAGAGGCTGAAGTTGGCCTCCATAATAGAAACCAAATGCTGGCATTATAACCAACAACTATTTTACAGTCTATGATTATCTACTGCACCTAGTTGTCATCTATTGGAAAGAGGTGTTGATCAGGTCCCTGTTTGGCTTTAGCACCAGATGCAGCTGAGTCCTAATGACAAGGAGAGCTTCCTCCTCCCCAGTGTCGTTGTCCTTCTCCTCGGAAGACTGCTGTCATTTTCCCATGTCCTTGGCATCCAGCACATTGCCTTGTTACCTACTCCAGCTGTGCGGAATGGATGGCATGCTCTGTCTCAGTTCTACCAAAGGGCCCTGTCCCCAGTGGAAATGTATCTTCAGTAGCTGCATACTCTGTTCCACCAGGGCCTTAGTCGAGGCACAGCACCTTTATGTCTGTGCTCCACATCAGGCAGGGATTGCACAATGGTGTTATAAGCCATAGTGACAGTGGGTACTCCTTGAACCCCAATAAGCAGCCTTGTGAAGAACATGGACTCTCAAACATACTCTTGTGCTACAGATATAAATTGTCACGGTAGCTGACAGGGTAGCAGGCACACACCTTCATGAAGTGGTAATGGGGATTACAGATAACCTGAACATCAATGGAATGGGATCACTTCCTGCGAATGAAATCTACAGGATATTGTAACATGGGCCTCTCAGTGCCACGTGAGTTCTTGATGACACTCACTACCAGCTATGTTTCTGAATGATGCTGCCCTAGCATTAGAACTGACTTGGTCAAGTGGGAACAAAATGAACTGGAGTGTCCTTGCAGAGATAGTAGCAATCACTGTCCCAATGCATCGTGGGTGTATGATCGAAAAATCCCACACAGGTAACCCATTGCTTCCTGTAAGTGTCCAGTAGCATAGAAGTTCAAAGCAGCTATCACCTACTCCTACACCCATGGATCGTGCCGTGAGATGCTGTTGCGTGGCGACCAACGTGGGGACTGTTCACAGTCATTGGTGAGCTGAAATCACCACATACCCGCTCAGACATCCATGTCAAGAATTCGCAGCATCTAATTTGCTTTTAGAGGGTGGTGTAGGAGGCTGCATTTTCATGAGGAGAGATGTGTAGTTGATAGGATCTTTAAGAAATAATAATCCCCACAACTCACCACTGCCTAGTGAAAATCTCACCTTAACACCCAGAACTTAGATAAAAGATGCATCGAGCTGTTCCATACATCAAGATAGGCCTCGCTGGATTTTTCATGAGATTCTCCCATATTTCTCACTAGAGTCCATTTCCTTCAGGCCTCTATAAATTTCCACCTACTGTGTCACATGTTCACAGTCTCTACCAATTAAGTGCAGTGTTTCTGAAATATGGAAAAAAAAATGTTTATGAGTAAAACAGTCTGAATGTGAATTTTAAAGAAAATCTTGGTATATACTTTCATTGCTTTGAATATTTTCCTTCCCTGAGTAAAATCATGATTTCCTTCTGTGACCCAGCAATTTCTGTCGCGCAGAATTAAAATATTAGTATGAAAATTAATTTCCCAGCAAGTAACCAGATGAGTTGATGTTTCCAACCTGCCTCTATGACCTGCACTGTTATGCTTTCCATCTGATGGTGAGTAAACCTATCATTTAGGCTGAGGTTTCTGACAGGAATGCTGTGGAAAAGAAATCACATCCATTCAGTGGAGTTGATACTTCACAGTATCAAGGGAAATCTTGGCTTCCAGCTTTCACGAGTGAACCTCTTTCCCCCACCATTCCCCTACCCCACGGTTGTGAACCAAGGCCTAGCCAATGTTGAGGCCGTTATATCTAATTCCAGTAGTTTTAATTTCAGTACTTAGCTGAATAAATCACAACATTTTCATTTAAAAGTGGGCGAGAATCAAGTGTGTGATAAATTAAACAAGCTGCTTGAATTTTAACGCTCTCTCTATGAGAATTCATGACCGATAGGAGATGGAATTTGAAATTCTGGTTGAAAAATTTCTAAATCAATTTAGAAGTGTCTTCAACTAATTTCAGCTCAAGTAATTGCAATGGCAACCTTCAAGATAATTAAAGCTGCCATTAATCATCTCATAAGATTTCTTATTAAACAATTTCTTGGAACTCAAACATAAAACGACTGGTGAAAAAAGAATCAAATCAAGCTCATAAGCCTTTCATTGCAAATGACATTGAGATTAATCAAAAAACAGTAGGCCCAAGTTTTGCTGGACTAATAGCAGTGAAGCAATCAGCTTGCCATTATTACTGGATAAAACTGACAACAACTTCTGACATCCTTTATTGCACACCTGCTGAGATTTTTGTCTCATCAAAAGTTACGGGTGAGGTGCCAGAAGACTGGAAGTTGGCTAACGCTGTGCCATTATTTAAGAAAGGTGGTAAAGAAAAACCAAAGGCCTGTAGATCAGTGAGCCTGATCTCAGTGGAGTAGAGTTCTGGTTTGCAATCAGTTATTTTCCTGATCTTTGAGAAGTTTGAATTGCTCCCAAACCCCTATGTCTGGACACTAGACTTATTTATGGGATAACAAGATGTAGAGCTGGATGAACACAGCAGGCCAAGCAGCATCAGAGGAGCAGGAAAGCTGACGTTTCAGGTCTGGACCCTTCTACAGATGTGAAGGAACAGGCAATAGGCAAGTGTTTAAGGGCAAAAGAATCTTTGCGTTTATTTAAGGTACAAAAGGTAATTATAATACAAGAAATACATAATGCAATAAGTCAAGGAAATTAACACAATTATAATACAGAATAGCCAGAGATAGCCAGAGACTTTTTCCCATGGTGGAGGTAGCTATTACGAGGGGGCATAGTTTTAAAGTGAGTGGAGGTAGATACAGGGGAGACGTTAGAGGTAGGTTCTTTACTCAGAGAACGGTAGGGGCGGGGAATGCATTGCTGGAGAGGGTAGAGGAGTCGGCCTCATTGGGGGCAGTTAAGCAGCTATTAGATAGGCAAATGGATGATAGTATAAGGTAGGGGTGGAGGTTAGATAGAGCTTAGGTTTAGGGTAAAAGTTTGGCAAAACATCGTGTACTGCGCTGTACAGTTCTATGTTCTAGAAGTACAGTAGTACTTTAAAATATACTATTATCTAGATTATCACTATTAGAGCACTGTCCTACTGACACACAGAAAACAAACAGTATTTATATTTACACTATAAGCCAGAATTCCTACCAGTAAAGTCCAGTGCACTGGTACCACCTATCTTTCATTACCAGCTAGCTATGTTGGAATTTGGGTCTTGGGAGTTTATGCTCACCACCAAGAGCACGGTTATGAATCGTGTCTGGCTATCCTGGTTTGCTGTTCCCGGAGCCTAGATGAAGACTTCCTGCTGCATAGGCTTTTCCAGTTTGTGATGGGTTCGCTGATGCAGTAAGGTGTGTTTTGGACTTGTCTGATGAGTACCTGATTTTCTTTACATTCTGCTAGTTGGCAAGCCTGCTTTTCACCTCAGGTTGTGTCTGAGGACTTGTGATGTTGATTGTTGTTTCGAGTTGTTGGTCTTTAGTTTAGATTGTCATGGTCAGTTGTTGAGATTCTTGCTGTCAGTGTTGAGGGTTCAGAGACAGCCCAGACACAGACTGTCCTTACAGGAACAATATCATTCTGCCTTCAGAGTCATTGGGTCAAAATCTAGGAACTCCCTACCTAAAAGCTTTGTGGCTGTACCTACGCCTTTCAACCATCAACATTGTTCAAGAAGGTGAGTGACCAATTAAAAACAGGCAATAAATATGGATCTTGCCAGCAATGTGCACAACCCATAAAAGGTTAAAGAAAAACAACAGATGAAAATGTATGCTTTCTCACTCCCTCAGGAGAAAACAAAAGCACCACATTTCAAATATTGTAAACATTTTAAAAAAATATTATTTCTATTTTTCACTTCCATCCCTCCATTAGTCCCATCTGTATAACTCCATCTTTATTTAGTTGTAAACAAAATTTGCTGTTTTATTTAACTCGCCTGTGGCTAAGTGAGGATTCTTTTATATGATTACTGATGATCCTCCCTGCTCCCTACCCTGATCACATTTGAAATAGATTGCGACATAGGGTGTCGTGCTGGATCAAATGTCTGAAAAATAGAAAACTCTGCTTACAGTCTAACGTAAGGTCGCTGGGTAACCATATACCTGGAGAACAACGAAAGCTTTCTCTTTGTCGCTTACTGCAAAAATCCAGGCTATAATTTTTGCATGTTGAGGATGCAGTAATCTGTCCTTGCATCATTGATTTTCCATCAAATTATAAATCTGGTCATTATATTCACCTTGAAATCTGGATATCTATTATCACTGACATTATTGAGGATTTTGCAAAGTATATTATCCCAAAATTATCAAAAATGTAATCAGTGTTCAAACCTTTTAGCTAAAGCAACACTGTTTTATTTCATAATAATTAGAAAATAATATTTTGACAACCTAATTTCTGGAGTTTGCTTAATCTCTTGAATTTGGTTTTTAATTACAAGTATTATATTTTTCACCTTGTTTTTCAATGAAGTTCTTCAGGATTCTGCACCTAACAACTAAACCATATGTGTTGGTTCTGACGGGGAGAGTATCCTATTGCCATGTTACCACCAACTGTGGAATATATAGATGTGTCATCCACACCAAATTCATTGCTGTTTGACTCCATTCCTTCCAGCATCACTTGCAGAAACAGCAGAACTGGGTTTTTCCAATCGCTCCCACAGAGGTTTTTGCATTCCAGCTGCCACACTCGAGGATCTATTCCCCTCGAACCATGAGAGACCCTGGGAATTGGCTCCATCCTGAGATCCCAACGTTTGTTCTGTGGGAAGCGATGTCCTCCTCTTGCAGTGGGGCTGCTGGATGATCTGTTGTCTGAGAGCACCGTGAGTCCTCCCCAGACCAGAGCAGAGGGCGCATCTTTAACCAATTAACTTCCACTTGTTTTAAATGGCCATGGTGCTGCCATCAGGAGTGATGTTATCAGCGAAGTGGTGAGCAATCAAATCATCCAAAAAAAATGTAGCCCATTGAGATAAGAGGTATTTTTAGAGGCTACAGAGTTTTTTTTAATAAAGTATGGAGCTCGATGAACTATTTGATCTCCCTCAGCTGGATTCAGTTCCGTACCCTGAACCCTGACTGATATTGCCATTTACAAAAAGACAAAGTGTACTTGACAACTAAAGCCCCAATTCTAATCAGGACAAATTCTGGCTTTGCAACGCCTAAATTTAACAAAGGCCACCTGCAATTTTAATTTTGAACAGTAGGAGGCAATCTCAAATGGAAATCGGGATAGGTAACCCAGGAAGAGTCCGAGAAGCTATCAATCCCTGAGGTGGACGACACAGAAATCCTGCCATAACAAAGTGTAGAGCTGGATGAACACAGCAGGCCAAGCATC
>NC_063336.1:97791902-97814427 GCF_021869965.1 Rhincodon typus
CTGAAGAAGGATCTAGGCCCGAAACATCAGCTTTCCTGCTCCTCTGATGATGCTTGGCCTGCTGTGTTCATCCAGCTCTACACCTTGTTATCTCAGATTCTCCAGCATCTGCAGTTTCTACTATCTCAGAAATCCTGCCTCCCAGTTCCAGCAGTGGGCTCAAAGTTTAAAGATAGACACTCATGGCATCTCTATCCTGTCTTGCCTTTTAGCGAAGTGCTGCATTAATCAGAACTTACAGGCTCGCAGTAGCTCTCTGTTGCCTTGGCTTTTGGTGCAGACAGAAAACCAGGCAGTTTGTCACGTTTGCCAGCATTGAATATTCAACAAGGTGCACATGTTGGTTTACAGCACTGTGCTTTGTCAATGTCACACCTTCAGCATATGCGGCAGCTAACACAGCAAACAAACCACATGTGTTTCAAACAAATGGCCAAGTCTCAAAGTCTAAGGATACACCATAATCCAGTTAAGGGGAATTATGGGCGGTCAGGAATCTGGTCCATCCTCGGTCAGGACAGGTGGTTAAATGTTCCAGGTGAGTGAGAAGAAAGGATAAGTAATTTGGGGCAATGTTACCAGATGATTAATGGCAATGTTAATTACCTTGAAGGTTGTCATTGCAATTACATCAGATGAAATTAGTCAAAGGCACTTCTAAATCGATTTAGAAGCTTTTCAATTTGAATTTCAAATTCCACCTCCTGTTATTTAATATTATGGCGAGAGAAATAAAATTCAGTAAGTTGTTTAAATTATCATGGATTTGATTCTTATCCACTTTTAAATGACAGTGTTTTGATATTTTCAGCTACCTAATAAAACTAAAACTATTGGGAAATGACAATGTCTATTTGAGGGGCAAGCATTTAATAAAGAAGTGTTAAATGGGGTGGGTGAGAGCTATTGAGCGAAGATACTGCATGCAATAATGGGGTGACACCTGTAGTGGCAGAGAGTAAATATGAGGTAGCAGAGAGAATCTGCTTGTGACATTGCTGTGTGTTCATCCAGACTGTGAACATCACACTGATCTCGTTGACAATTTCAGGCAGACTGGCAGTGTTTGAGGTGGTATACAGCTGGGGTTTAAATATGACAACATGAACACCAAAAGGTCCCAGCACCGATGAGCGCAGCTAGTGTTAGATTTCACAAGTTGGAGCCAATATACATGATTAATGAGGGAAACCCACTGAAATGACTGTTCAGAGACCATCATCCCATTATAATATCACCCTTTATTTACAAATGCATAGGCATTGATATTAGCACCGTCTCTCACTAAGTCAAGCGTTCAGGGACCCAATATCCACAACACTCATCCTTTTATGTCACCCAGGTCTCCCTGATTGGGACTGTTAATCTGACATATTCTACAATGTCCAAACATCTGATCTGGGTACGCCCTCCATGAAAATTCCTGAAATAGCAGCCAAAATATGTTAAAATTCAACCCATGGTGTGTATATACACTGTTCTGTTGGAACTTCTTGCAGTAATTATGTACTGTTTCATGGAGTGCTGACGATTGCTACAACATGCCAAGGAACATAATTATCAGATAAACTCACTGAGGCAATGAGAATGATGATGGTTTGCATTTGAGGACTGTTAGATTAGTGTGCTATTGCTTGATAAATTAACTTCAGAGCTCCATGAGTCAAGTTAGCTCACTGATATGATGCTATTGTGAACTAATTTTCTATTACCGTGGAATAGAGAGAAATGTTAAAGTTGTTCCACAAATAGTTTTACTTCCATTTATTCTCTTATTGCAATAGCTTTATTGAATGTACTTGACTGTGCATTTGTGGAAAATAGCATACTTAGTTGAGGCATCTCAGTGTAGAACCACTCTACAGGGATCATCCAACTTTAAAACAGCAGGAGAGTAGATAAGATTTTGAAGAAATGGGTAAATAATGCCCAGATTAGATCTTGCCAATCTGTTGGTTCCAAGTGCCCCAGTTCCTCAACCCTACCCTTACATTTAATTTCCTTCGCAGAATCAGTGCACCTAATTTCCTTCAGTCCTATGCTTCTCTCAGCCCCAAACCACCCTCTACCCCTACTCCCAACTCAGGACATATGGATTCCTTCACCAAATTTCCCAACCCACCTTGATTGTAGGAGAAAAGACTTTTCCAATTTGGAGGACTTGAGGGAACGAAAATTAAATAGGATACGCTGTAGTAGGTTCTTTTGAACACTGGATCAAAAATCAAGTGATTTTAGCTTATGATATCAAATCATAACTGGGATTGCTCTTATTTGTCAAGCAGTAGTGAAAACAAAACCGAAATACAAGTTCACATAATCTCACAAATATCATACATTGTGATATAGAAATAGGAAATGCTGGCAATATTCAGTACCTGTGGAGGAATATATAGTAATGGGCAGAATGTCACTTTTCTTTTCGGCTAAGTGTTATTTTTGTTGAGTTTCACAGAACAGCTTGACTTCACAAGGCCGAGAAAAATCTTTCACCATAAGTTACCAAACTCACTTCATGAACTATTTACCCTGCCCGTATGGTGTCCCTCTCAAATTGATTCTAGCCCTGTTCTATAACTCTCTTTGTGAAACAATTTACCACTGGCAGGATATCCTGGAATTGACTGGCATCTCTGTTGCCAGCAGCATCTTTAATAAGTTATTGTGCACCAGTCTGGAACCATCCTGCAAGTTCCTGATATTTTCCCTGGATATGACAGATAAGAGAAAATTGGTGCCCCCCGCCCCCCCACCCCCCGAAGAGACTTGTGCAGAGGCAAGACATCTTCTTCCTCCATGTGTTGTAGTGGAGGCCACGATGAAAGACCAGGTTGCTGCCCTGATCAGTGCAGTCTCAAAGTCTGGAGGAATTCACAGCACTGCGGGACAAAGGTCAATGACCTTCGCCACTCCACCGATGTACATTCCACCATCTACTTTCTAATGCTCCACATTCACCCTGTCTCTGCTATTGCATCCATCTCCCACCAAGCCTCATGTTCTACCACTCAAGGGGCTGAATTACATACTCCTGTTCCTTGTTCTTATGTTTTAATGTTCATTGGTTCATCCATAGAATTAATCTAGTGAACCTTATCTGAACTGACCCCATTGCAATTATGTCCTTCAAGCAACGGGACTCCAAATGCGGTCTCAGCAATGCCTTGTACAATTGCAGCAGCACTTTTACATTCCAGTCCTTTTGCAATAAATGTCAAAATTCCATTAGGCCTCATTATTACTACACCTGCATCCCAACCTTCTGCTACTTATACACGAGGAATACCCAGATCCCTCTGCACCAAGACATTCATTAGGTTCTCTCCATTTAGGTAATAAGTTGCCTTTTTATTCTTCTGGTCAAAATTGATACCTCACATTTATTCACATTAAACTCCTTGTGCCAAATTCTGGCCCTTCACCTGTTGTATCAGGATAAAGAAGACAATAATCTCACTTTCTGCCAAGTTTTCATTTTCCAAGCGATCAACCCATATGGTGCATTTGTTAGAAATTGAATAATAACTTTAATCTCATTGAATATTGTCTAGAACAACATCTTGCAGGTTTTTTCATCCTTTCATTTCCTCTAAAGATAGCACAGTTACATCATAAAAACAATGGTATAGGCTTGGAATCAACATACCTGGACATCAGGAATTAAAGATCACTTAAGCTTCGATTTATTTTCATCATTCATGACATGTGGGCATTGCCTACTGAGCTAGCATTTATTGCCCATTCTTAGTTACTGTTCAGAAGGTGATGGTGAGCTGCCTTCTTGAACCACTGTAATCCAGTTAGTTTCACTACTCCCACAATGTCATTAGAGAGGGAGTTCTAGGATTTTGACCTAGCAACACTGAATGAACAGTGATAAATATTGAAGTCAAGATTGTGAGTGGCTTGGTAATGAACTTGCAGGCAATGGTATTCCCATGCATTTGCTGCCCTTGTTCTTCCGGATGGAAGTTGTCGTGGGGTTGGAAGGTGCTATCTATGAAGCCTTGGTGAATTTCTGCAATGCATCTAGTGGATCGTGTACACTGCTGAGTGTTGGTGGTGGTGGAGTGAGTAAATGTTTGTGGATGTGGTGCTGTTTTGTCCTGTAAGTTTTCAAACTACTTGAGTGTTGTTGGAGCTGCACTCCTCCAGGTAACTGGGAAGTATTTCATCACTGTCCTGATCTGTGCCTGGGCAGATGATGGACAGGCTTTGGGGAGTCAGGAGATAAGTTACTCTCTGGTGTATTCCTAGCCTCTGACCTGCTCTGAACAACATAGAGACTTGGAGTAAGAGTAGGCAGTTCAGCCCCTTAAACCTGCACTACCATTTTATATGATCTCACCTTGACTTCAACTCCATTTTACACCTGCTCCCAATAACTTTCTAACCCATTACTAATTAAAAGTTTGTCTATCCCGTCCAAAAGTTTATTCCATATCCCAGCATCTACTACAGTCTTGTTTAGTGAATTCCCTGTCATGACCCCTTGAGGGAAGTAATTCCTCCTCATCTCTGGTTTAAAGCTGGCTCCCCTGAGCCGAAAACTATGACCACTTATTCTGGAAGCCTAAAACTATAGCCTCTCACTCTTGTAGCCACAGTATTTATATGCCTACACCAGTTCATTTTCTGGTCAATGGTAACATTAAGATGTTGATAATGGGAGATTAAGTGATGGTAACACCATAGAATGTCAAAGGGTGATGGTTAGGTTCTCTTTTGTTGGATATGGTCATTGCCATATCCCCCATTGCCGGCACTTGTGTGGCATAAATGTGACCTGGATATTGTCTTGGATTTGGTGCATCAGGGCACAGACTACTTCAGTTTGCTTACAACATCATACCAGTCCTTAGAACTTGATAGGATCAACTGAAATCTACCTTACAGATTCCATTTCTTCCACACACACCCACCTCTTCTACCCTTCTCCATGCCCCTTCTGCAGACATTTGTTTCTGTGTCTCAGTTCTTCATTATTTATGCATTTCATTTATCCCTTCCCTGGTTGCCATTTCTGTGCACAAAGACAATGGAGATAAAAGGGAAGTGGAGAGCCACTTTGCTTATAGTCAGGACACTACTACCACACCAAAAGAGCGGTTATTATTCAATTTTAATGAAGGCACAAGTCAATCCCAGTTCATGAACACCACCTGCTCACAATTAATATAATTATATCAATTAAGATCTATCCATGAGGCATTTTGGCAGAAGCTTAGTCTGTGCTATTGACTGACTTCGCGATTCAAGACCAATGTCTGCATTGGTTTTGAGTGTAGAAGGCAGAAAAGAATATGAAAATCATTCCCCTCCCTAAAGCATAGACAGAACTGTGATTATCCTGGTGACGCAATGAAAAATAAATGCATTGATAGTATTGATTTTTTTAGTGAATGGGTAGAACTGTGTTTTTTTTCAAGTAAATTACTTTATAAGATAAGATATATTGACTACAGCACGAGAAGATAATGTTACACAAGCCATTATTAGCTAATTATTATTGAATATTCTTGAATCCAAGTAAGAAAGACACCCTGACCATAAGTGTCTATGGTTATAATGTGTTAGTAAAATGACATAAATAGGAGAAAATCAATTTTCTAATTATCAAGCCAGTTATTTACAATCATGCTTATGATTTGCTTCATACAAATTGTTCTGCTATCTTCCTCACAACTATTTACTTCCACTTTATTTCAACCTTGGTTATGATTTGTGCCAGACAATGAAAGGCAGAGTCTAATTTTCCGACTTCTGTAATAACATTTTGATCCTAAAATTTTTCCTGTATAAAGCTTTCTGAACTCTGAAACTTAGGGAACAAGTACTGTTTATGCCATCCTATCACTATGTTTTAGCTATAGAACTATTAAAATGAATAACGTAAATATGTGCTTTACCACAGCTGCTGTAAAGGTAGAGATTGTGCAGAGAATATAAGTTGCTAGTAATCTAAAGCAAGATGAAATGAATGAAGGCATTTTGACAGGTAATTTAGAAAGAATGGAAGGCATTTTATGAAATGAAAAAAATGGCTGAACCTGAATAGGGAACAGAATTATTAGAAGCCCTACAGTGTAGAAGTAGGATATTTCATACACCAACCTTCCAAAGAGCATCCCACCTCCCCACCCTACCCCTTCATTTCCTATGGTTAACTCACCTGCTCTGCACATCTGTGGGCACTGTAGCATGACCAATCCACCTAACCCGCAGGAAATTGGAGCACCTATAGGAAACCTAGACAGACATGGGGAGAAGGTGCAAACTCTGCACAGTCACCTGAGGGTGGAATTGAACTGGGATCCCTGGCACTGTGAGGCAGTAGTGCTAACCACTGAGCCACAGTGCTGCCCCTGTGAGCTGCTGTGCTGCCCTCTTGATATGGGTTGATGAAGGATGGCAGGAAAGATTTGGGCTTAGAGAAACCATACATAGAATTGAAACTAAATCTCGAGCCAAAAGTACATGAATCTAATTAAAGGGTTCTAGAGCATGAAGGGATTGATTTGGGAACTCAACAATCTGGAAGAATGAGTGTTAATCTGACTGAAAATCAAACCATTCTCAGGAACTAGATGTAATAGATCCTGAGATGGCTGAAGAGACTAGAACGCTGACGTTTAGTCTCAGGAGAGACATAAGTTATGTAAGGCTGAGATGAGGAGTCATTTCTTCACTCAGAGTTATATATCTTCAGAGTTGTCCACCCAAGGAGGTTTTGCATATTTAATCATTGTTTATTTTCAAGACTGAGACGGTTAGATTTTTTTTAACTCGAGGTTAGTCATCGACAGATACTGGGTTTGTTCAGGAAAGTAAAGTTGGTGTCAAGTATGAGCCATGATCTAATTGATTGGTGGAAAAGGCTCAAGGGACCAACTTTAAGCAACACATTAGCAACAAACAAAAAATTCCCACTGACTTGGAAATTAAACTTGTTCAGATGAGTAGCTTGGATGAAGGTTCAGGAAGAGTGTAACCATTGATCACGGAGAGACCTTGTGCAGAAGTAGTGTTTCCATGTAAAAAGGGAGGCTAAATGGTCAGCACAGTCATTCTGCGAGTTGCAATGGATGCATCATCGGGTGAGTCACATGCTTAAGAATAATCACTTATGAACATGTTCTAACAGCCACTCTGTTTATATAGCTGGTCTAGGATATTGGTGTCAAGAGCAGTATCAAGGGTATTTATAAGGTACAGTGGCACAGTGTGTAGCTCTGCTACCTTACAGTGCTAGGGACCCAGGTTCAATTCCAGCCTCAGGCAACTGTCTATGTGGAGTGTGCACATTCTCCCCATGTCTGTGTGGGTTTGCTCTGGTTTCCTCCCACAGTCCAAAGATGTGCAGGTTAGGTGGATTGGCCATGCTAAATTGCCCATAGTGTTCAGGGATGTGTAGATTAGGGGGATGGGTCTGGATAGGATGCTCTGAGATTCGGTGTGAACTTGTTGGGCTGAAGGGCCTGTTTCCACACTGTAGGGATTCTATGAAGGGTAATGCTATTTAATGTTAAGAAGAGGTGTTGCCAATGTTCATTGTCTGGCATTAATGTATTATCACTGTTACTTGTCAATCCAATTCACAATGGCATCCAACTTTGTTACATTGAAGCACACACTGTTTTATTATCTGAGAAATTGTAAATGGTGTGGAACAGTCTGCAATCATTACTGAAAATCGCCACTTCTGAACTTGTGAGAAAAAAAATTGACAAATGAAATACTGCTAAGTAAAATACTTTTGTCAAGGAAAATTTCTAAGGGATGTATTCAACTTTACCCTAAAACATAAAACCTGTCATTAGATTGCATCACACTAAATGTTCTCCATTTCTCCTGGACTAAAACAGATGGTACTTCAACAAAGATTTGAAATCACAAAGTTAGTCGTAATTTCTAGGTGGCTGTTGAGAATGTTTTCAATTATTGGATGTTGTCTTGAATAAAGCAACAAAGACAACTCTGGGATGAAGATCAATAGCTGGATGACCTATTAAACAGGTACCTGCTCTCCTAGAATTCGTGAATCTGCTCTGTTTACTAGAGGGTCAAATAATATTGTGTATGCAGATAATTAATGGCTATGAGAAATGTTTCGTATCTAATAATTCAGTTGTGCTGGGTGTCAATAGAGCTTGGCCAAACTGGGTAAAACAAAAGTGATGTCAATGGCAGTTGCCATGTGAACAATGTTCATAACAATGTTGACAACATGATTGGTTCAGTTAATTTGAAAGGTTATACAGGCGCATCATTTGTTTTAAATTCAGTATTAAATTCTTTATATTTGTAAAGATGGGCAAGGATGTTTAAATACTGCATTTCAAGAAGTTAAGTAAAGGATGGTTTCGCAGCACTTCGCTACATCAGAGCAGCATCTCTCTTTTCTGGACAAAGCAAAATCCATGCATTAGCACTAATTTACAGTAATTTGGAAAAATTATAACAATATGAAAGCTCTTGGCACTGCCGGGATCTTTTGAGTTGCAAAGCTCTGGCATCATGCTTAAAGCTCAGCTAAGCGCTGCCTCAGATGCTGCAAGCTTGGAACTGCCCTTTACCCTGGGTTGCTCATCCTATAGCTCTCAACACATGGTGCCGAGGAACAACAAGCTTGCTGTCCAGACCTCTTGAGGCACTGGTGGGTAGCATGACAGACATAAGGTCAGTCTTCATTCCTGTTGACTGCAACAAAGGGCCACCCACCAGACCCTGGTCAGAGAGAACAGCATGGGACAGTGTTGTCGCCATTGTGAAAAAGAATGCTCAGCAGTGCCCCAAGGAAGTCAATCGTCTTCTGTGTTCAGGACTGGTAACTGTCACCACCTTCTCTCTGCTACTCACTCAAACAGGTTCAGCGCTCCCTTTCAGCAATAAAACCATAAGACATAGGAGCAGAGGTAAACTATTCAGCCATGACCATCCTCAACTCCACTTTCCTGCCCTTCTCCATAACTTTAGATTCCATGATTAAATATTTGACTCACTCGACCTTGAGTGCATTTAATGGCCTAGCCTCTCCAGCCATCAATGATAAAGTACTCCCCAGATTCACTACTGTCTCTCAGATCAGAAGACATAAAAATTAGGAACGAGATGAGGCCATTCAGCCCCTTGAGCCTGCTCTGCCATTCAACGTAATCATGGCTGATCTGACTTTCCTGCCCTTTTCCAAAACCCTTGATTCCACTACTGATCAGAAATCTATTTATATCAGTCTAAAGATACATAAGTACTCTGTCTCCACAGTTCTCTGTGGCAAGGAGTTACGAAGAACTACAGTCCTGTGACAGAAGACGCTCCTCCTCATGTTAATATTAATTTGGCACTACTTTATTCTGAGATTGTGCTCTCTGGTCTTCGAATCTCCTGTGAGGGGAAACATCCTCTTAACATTTACCCTGTTAAGCCCCATAAGAATCCTATATGTTTCAATGAGATTACCTCTCATTCTTCTAAACTCCATTGAGTAGAATCCCAACCTGTTTACCCTTTGATCACAAGACAATGTCTTCATACTAGGGATCATCCTAGTGAACACTCTCTGAACTGCCTCGAAGGAAATGATCTTTCTTTAAATAAAGGGACCAAAACTGCTCACAGTACTTCAGATGTGATCTCACCAGCACCTTGTACAATTGCAGTAAGACTTTTCTACTCTTATAATCCAAAATGCTTGAAATAAGGACCAACATTCGACTAACCTTCCTGATTTCATGCTGCACCTGGGTGTTAACATTCTTTATTTCGTGCACAAGTACCCGCTTTGTGTTGCAGCTTTCTGCATTTTCTCTCCATTTAAATAATACAGGGGGATTCTGCCATAACGCATGTTCCAGCAACGTGAATTGGCTATAATGCAATTGACAAATAGGGGAAGGCTATTTCTAAAATGCAAACTTGTGTTAGCTATAACACGATCCCATCGAGTAAGCATCTTGCTGTCAGGAGCCCTTTGCTAAAGATATTTACAGTGTACTTGTACAATGTTGTGATTCTGAGAATCCCAGAGAAATTCTCCCTGTCAGCCTTTATTAATACTCTAAAGTAAGAAACCAGTAGGTCTGTTATCAGGAGAAGTAGCGTGTAGGGGAGAGTGAAGAACAGTATATCTAACTTACCTTGAAAGGAAACACTGTGAGATACAGGACCTGAGTACAACAGGAGGCTCCAGCAACCTATTTAAGTAATTAGTCAGATCATAGTTGACTTATGTTTCAACTTGATTTTCCCACCTTTGCTCCATATCCCTCAATACCCTTGTAGTGTGGTGATAAAATCATTGAAGGAGCCTGAGTTGCCAAATGTATATGTCATAGTCCGGGACTATGGATAATAGTGGTAGATTCTCCAATGTTCTTTTAGTCACATGGTCGACGAGGAATCTCTCCCAGTCTTACAGTCTGCTACCGGCAGAGCTTGAAGAATTTGCCGACTGATACTCAATATTTTTCATCACATTGTGAGCACACCTTCCCTGGCCATTGAGTTCTGACGCAGGACTTAAACCTGGATCTTTTTGCTTACAAAGGCTTACACCTTTCTTAACCTTGAGATGTTACAAAGAGCTTGACAACCACTCAAGTATTTTTGAAGATCAGTCATTGTCGAAAATACAGCAGCTAATTTTCACACAACACTCTCCCAGAGCAACAATATGGCAATGACCAGACAATCTGTCATTGTATTGCTGACTAAAGAATAAGTATTGATCAGGACACCTGGGTAGAGACAAAAGAAACCGCAGATGCTGGAATCTAAAGTAGACAAACAGGAAGCTGGAAGAACACAGCAGGCCAGGCAGCATCTGGAGGAAAGGAGCAGGCAACATTTTGGGTACTACCCTTCTTCAGGACAGGATTTGGGGGTAGGGGAAGCTGCAAAAAAAGAGGCGGGGGAGAGGGGTGGAGGCGAAATGGTGGTGTTAGATGGACACTGGTGGTAGATACAACCTGGTTGGTCGAATGGAGGGATGAATCCAGTTGGTGGCTGGAAGGGAGGGTCAGAGGGTGGACTGTAAGGGAGGAGGTGGGGCTGGAAGGGAAACCGGGGGATGGGTGGGAAGGTTATTTGATATTGGAGAACTCAATGTTGAACCCTCCGGGTATGTAGGGTGCCCAGGTGGAAGATAAGATGTTGCTCTTCAAATTTGCGTTTCGATTCGCTGTGAGGCTGAAGGAGGCTGAGGTTGGACATGTCGGAGGTGGGTGGGGCATGGGTTGGAGTTGAAATGCGGTGACTGGGAGGTTAGGCTGGCCGTGTTGGGCCAGGCACAGATGCCCCGTGAAACAGTCACCTAATCTACATTTGGCCTCATTGATGTACAGAAGACTACATCGGGACCACCGGATGCAATAGACTAGGTTGGAGGAGATGTAGGTGAAGCTCTGTCTCACTTGGAAGAACTGTTTAGGGCCCTGGATGGTGGTGAGGGAGGTGGTGTGGGGGCAGTTGTTGCATCTTTTATGAGGAAGGTACCTGGCAGATTGGAGTGGTTGGTGGGGAGTGTGGCGCGAACTAAGGAGTGACAAAGGGAATGGTCCTTGCAGAAGGCAGAGAGGGGTGGGGAGTGGAAGATGTTCCGGTAGTGGGGTCTAAATGGAGTTGGCGGAAGTGTTTGAGCATGATACCTTGGAGGCGGAGGCTGGTGGGGTGGAAATTGAAGACAAGGGGGACACAATCTTTATTATGTTTGGAGTGGTGGTGGTTAAGAGCTGTGAAGCAGGGAATGGAGGAGGCGGGTGGAGGGCTGTCTGGATGACGGAGGGCGGGAAAGAGCATTTTTTGAAAAAGATACACATCTGGGATGCTTGGGGGTAGAACGTCTCCTCGTCAGAGCAGATGCGACAGACAGAGGAATTGGGAAAATGGGATGGAGTTTTTGTAGGATATTGGGTGGGATGGGGTGTAATCTAGGTAGCTGTGGGAGTCTTTGCGTTTATAGTAAATGTCGGTTTGTAAACTGTCACCAGAAACAGAGAGGTCAGGAAAGGGGAGGGAGGTCTGAGATAGACCGAGTGAATTTGAGGGTGGGGTGGAAGTTGTTAGCGAAATTGACGAACTATTCTAGTTCAGCCTGGGTGCGGGATGCAGCACTGATGTAGTCATCGATGTAACAGCAGAAGAGTTCGGGGACAGTATAAGTGTACGTACTGTAGGGGGACAGTTCGACATAACCAACAAACAGACAGGTGTAATTGGGGCCATACAGGTGCTGATTGCAACCCCCTGGATTTGGAGAAAGTGGGAAGAATTGAAGGAAAAGTTATTGAGGGTGAGGACTTGTTCAGCGAAGCGGAGGAGGACATTGGTGGTGTGGTTGGGGATCTGGATGGGTCTGTTGGAAAGGAAAACACTGAGGGCCTGTAGGCTGTCCTTGTGGGGTATGGACGTGTGTAGGGATTGAAAGTCCATAGTAAAGATAAAGCGCTGAGGGCCATTACCAAAAAGATAGAGGGCATGGTTGTGTCCCAGATGTAGGTGGGAAGTGCCTGGACCAAGGGAGAGAAAATGGAGTCAAGGTAGGAAGATATGAGTTTGGTGGGACAGAATCATGCAGACGATGGATCAGCCCAGATAGTTGAGCTTGTGGATCTTGGAGAGCAGTGTGGAGCTGGCGGGCTATATGATTGGAAGCAGTGGAGGAGAGTTCACCGGAAGCAATGAGGTCATGGACAGTGTAGGAGACGGTAGCTTGATGGGCCGTAGTGTGGTCATGGTCAAGGGGGAGGTAGGACGTGGTGTCGGAAAGTTGGTGTTCGGGTAACTGACCTGCACTTTTTGGAAATAGTGAGGACAGTTGTGTCAATCCAAGAAGGAGCTGCAAAGGTTCTGAGAAAGGGTCATCGGGCCCGAAACGTTAACTCTGTTTTCTCCTCCACAGATGCTACCAGACCTGCTGAGCTTTTTTGTTCCTGAAGGAGCTGCAAAGCCACTGTCACAGTTCGACCAACCTGTCTGAACAACTGCTGACAGTAGTGCTACCCTTTGTGTTACGCTTTTTTTGGTGATCTGCCCCTAACCCTGCTTTTCCCATAGGCCCAGTTATTAATATAGTGCGATTTTCTATAATATGATGTTGCACTGGAACGCAACTATCGCATTAAAGCAGAACCCCCTGTATTCTGTTCTTTTGTTCGCTTTCCAAAATGAACAATTTCACACATTTCCACATTATACTCCATTTGCCAACTTTTTACCTACTTACTTAACCTATCAATATCTCTCTGAAAACTTACTGTGTCGCCTCTGAAATTTGCCTTTCCACTTATTTTTGTGTCATCTTCAAATTTGCCATTCAGGACATTTGCTTCCTTCCTCTAAGTTATTAATATGTATTGTAAACAGTTACAGTCCCAGCACTGATCCCTGTGGAACTCCATTGGAGACAGGTCGCCAACCTTAAAAAGAACCCAATATCCTTTTGGGTCTCAACCCAAAACGTTGGCTTTCCTGCTCCTCTGATGCTGCCTGGCCTGCTGTGTTCTTCCAGCTCCACACTGTGTTGTCCCTTATCCTTATTCGTTGTTTCCTGTCCATGAGCCAATTCACTTTCCACACCAATACACTACCTCCAATACTTTGGAAAGAAATTTCTCCTCCTATTTACATTTATTTAGGATCATTAGGACCACTCAAGCTGCAGAAAGCTGCACCAGAGCAGTTCAGGCATCATAACCTGACCTTCAGGAGGCCAATGAAAGGGATACCTCTTGTCTCCCGGCAGCCAACACTGTATGTGTGAAGAACCTTGGAAAGAGACAAGTGTCTGTGAGTGTGCTCGAGGAGGCGTATCTCCAGCAGAGTCATGGCAACTCCCAGGATAAGTGGCACACCTTCCAAAATGTGGCTTCGATAGTCACAAATTAGTCGAACAGTTGAAGTGGGACTGGAATCCATTTTCTGTTCACAAACACTGCTGGTTAGCGATAGGGTGCTCTCAAAATAAAATAGTTAGCACCCAGCACCTGGGAAAAGCCAGAGATGGTGGAGAGTGCTGATGCCATACCTCTGTGAGTCTCTTCATCAAGGTTGCAAATAATGAAGAGGCGGAGTCTTGTGAAAATGGGGGCATCCTGCATGCACTTGTAAGTGGAGGATTTGGAACTGCTGTGAATATCCCTACTTATTAACCTCAAACAAACCACTGGCATAAAAATTAAAGGCAACTGTGCTATTTACAGCCACTGGGATGGAATATGCACCTCATCCTTTTGAATGTAAGTCCAGAATTTTGAGATATTCTTCATCATTTGTGTCAATGACATTCTGATATTTGCAGATAACTGCAGTACTAAAAGGCAAGCTAACAAAGGTTACTTGCCTCTAACTCTATGCAAAAGTTCTTAGGTACTGAAAAACAGATTGAGTCATAGAAACTATCCTGTTTCTGAGTCCATGGTAAAGATTGTGTCCACTCAGAAGCAGTGTAAGACATAAAGAATATCTGGCTTCATGTCAGTGCTGAAATCCTCTCCGGGTACATCAGGTGCCTGGTTGTCTCTCAGCACAAAACAACTTTCCCCAAGCGTGCAAATCCTGCTGTTCCAAAGCACAAAAGTACATGTTTGAAGCCCTGAAGACATGGCTGTATTTGGCTGAGATCACGCTTGAAGATATTGTGAAGCTGGTGCTTTGCCAATGATGAGTAGCTTTGATGAAGATTCAGGAAGAGTGTGACCATTGACCACTGAGGCATCTTGTGCAGAAGTAGTATTTCCATGTAAAAAGGGAAGGTAAATGGTCAGCACAATTATTCTGTCAGCCTCAATGGATGCTAACATGACAAGTTACCAGATGCCCATTCTCTTTTCCCAGGGTGTTTATGTACTGTCAAGTTTCTTGATTGCAGAAAGGAAAATTGGAAGTGTGATGCTAATTGGGCTGTATGAGATGTAACATATGGAAGTAAGCAGAGATTATATTTTAAAGAAAAGCAAAAAAATCCTTTTTTTGTCAAAGATCTGAATAAAAGGATTGAATTTGATGAATACTCATGCAGACAGCTTTTGGATAGAAGAAAGATCTTCCAGGTCCAGATGGTGAAGAACATGAAGATGATTGTGTTCCCATCTATCTGCTGCCCTCATCCTTCAAGATAGAAGTGGTCATGGGTTTGGAAGAAGTTGGCTAAAAAGTATTGGTAAATTTCTGCACTGAAAGCTGAAGCAGCGCATACTCCCAGTGACCAAGTAGATTACTTTCTGTATATAAAAAAAAATCCTTGCAATAACTTTTTGGGATCCCTTTTAAAGAAATTTAAAACCCAGTAATCTGTCCCAGAAACAAACAGCTCATGATTAAACCAAATTCAGCAAATTTGACTTTCTTCTGAAAGATTTTACATATATCCACTATCATTCCACCTCTGCAGCTCAGATAATATATGTGTTCAGCTGCTTTCAATTCAATCATCTTTTTACAAACAGTGGCTCAATGGTTAGCACTGCTGCCTCAGAGAACCAGGGATCCACGTTCAATTCCACCCTCAGGCGACTGTCTGCATGGAATTTGCACGTTTTCCTTGTGTCTGCGTGGATTTCCTCCGAGTGCTCCAGTTTCCTCCTGCAGTCTGAAGATGTGCAATTTAGGTGGATAGCCATGCTACTTGCCCATAGTGTCCAGGGATGTGCAGGCTCGGTGGATTAGCCACGGGAAGTGCAGGGTTACATGGATAAGGTGGGTCTAAGTGGGATGGCTCTTTAGACAGTTGATGTGGACTCAATGGGCCAAATGGCCTGCTTCCACACTGTAGGGATTTATGATCAATCATATTTTGTTTTCAGCCTTCCTTTATCTCGAGTAAATAGCCTCAGATCAGAGCTTCTCCTTATAGTTAATAATTCTAAGCAATATCCTGGTTGTCCTGCTCTAAACTACCTCCTGAGCTTCAATATAGATATGTTCTGAAAACTATAACTGGACTTAATATCACCAGTGTGCATGTAACAAGGCCTTATATAGCTTAAGTACAATGCCCTTTTGTTTAGTTATCAATGATTCTAGCAATAAAATTCTACCATCCATATAATTTTAAGATGTGTTGAAGTGCCCTGCACAAAAATAATATCATGATTTGACATGAATTGAAATGCTATACATGGATCTATGTCATTTAAAGTCACTCAATCCATTGCTTTACTCTGAATTATGAACTGTAGTACAATTTTATGTCACTTGTGACTTTATGAATGATTCCATTAATGTTCTCATTCAAATCAAAACATAATAAACAATGAATTTCCTAACACATCTCTGCTCATAACCAAGTCCCTGTTCTTCCAGTAATTATTTATCTAGTCTAGTGTCCATTCTTCAATTCCTTAAAGCCTAATTGCTACCAGTCGCTTTATTTGCAGCACTTTGAGGAAGACTACTAGCAAACAAGACGTAAGACAGCAAAAGCATTGCAACCATTGACTATTCTGATCACATCCATAAAAACAAACACAGATTAGTCAAGTAGGACATACAGTTTTTTTTCCAGAGTCACCACAGTGATGCTGGAATCCCTAATCACTGTTTTACTGTTGATGATCACCTCCCTAGTGATGTTTTCTAACAGCTTTGCCACAACTGGTGCTCCAACTGGTCTGATGGGACTGTAATTCCCCAATTTCAATTTCACCCTTTCTTAAATAATAAAATCACGTGTGCCTTGCTGAAATCCAAAGTTAGTCCAGACCCCAAAGCCCATTTGAATATGTGAATCACGCACAACAGCCACAATCTTCTGAAGTATCCTGAAATAAAGGGGAAGGAGTTCTGAAAAATAATTAATGCCTTAATCTTGGCCGAGACTACTTCTGCTGTTATTTCCACTGGAGTAATTATTAGCGTACATGTATTCTCTGCTACTAAGCCAATTGTGTCACCCGCAAAAGTGAAATCTGAGTCAAAATAACTCCTCAATATTGCCCATTTCTGTACACTGATAAATCATTCAAAGGACAATTGTAGTTCACATTAGTTTTCAATTTTGAATGGGACTGAAAAAACACCTTACCATACCTCCTACATGCGATCATAATGGGTGGAATTTTTCTCTCCCTGGTAAGCCATGCACACTGGTGCAAAGGGTGATAAAATACAGAGAGAGTGGAAAAATCAGAACTTTGGCATCGAAAAGTAATTTTTATAATTTTCCTCTCAGGCTTTATATGGCAACTCTGAATCTCATCATTGAGTCTCAATTTTTGTTTGCAAAGATTTGCATCACATCAAAGCCCCAACTTGTCTTAATTTCTACACACTTCCAATTCTTTCCTGCTCCGCTCAGAAACTATATAAATTCCCAACATGTAAATCAAAGGAGGGACCTGGTTGATGCAGCTTGCTGAATGCTTGTCCCAGTCTTCAACTAACTGCTTCTTCACAATAATGTTCCTCTATGGCCACTATTATCCTCCATCTTCCATTCACACAAGTCAGCATCAGCATACTACCAGCCTTACCATCAGCATGCTTACTCCCAGGCCAACTCAATCGCTATTTCAGTCCTGCAACACTTTACTTTGGAGGTCAGGAACACCCAAAACTTGCATGCTTCTGCCAAGTCACTTTGCATACAGGGACACATAGATGCACATCCCATGCATCAGCAAAGATGCCTCTTATAGCTCTCCACTTTCTTTCTTAACATTCACTCACTTTGCTCTTGCTTGTGGGCTGCCAACTTATGTATACTTCACATTTCTGTCTTAATGTACACTCATTGACTTACAGACTGTAAGTCTCTACGCAGCTTGCATTGCTTTTTAGTGGAGAGGGAGAGTCAAGTAGCTTGTCAGGTTTGGGAACTCTGAAAGTCAATGGGCATATTGCCATGCAGCACCAAACTACTTTAAAGCCACCCTTGCAGCATGTGCCAGCAATTTACATAGCAACCATGTTGCATGTGCTTCAATCAAGTGGTATGTGTGAAACTCTTGGGGGCTAGTTCTTAGTGAGGTAAAGGGGATTTATGTTGAGTCAAAAGGTACTGTCACATTCAGTCACAAAATGCATTCACTTCCAGTCCAGGGATTGAGTATGATGGAAATAAATGTATGAGCAACTAATGGTAATGTATGAGGAAGTGAGGTGGTGAGGGGACAGCAATGAGTGAGCAGGTAGCTCAGAGGTCTTGAGAGTGTTTGGGAGGCTGGGGTGGGTGTGAGCCCTTGGGTAGAAATGATGCATGAAATATTGAGGGCAATAGTCCATTAGCCTTGGTAATATGCCTGTTCATTGGCTGAAGTAGAGAGGGTGCTGGTCTGTGAGTGTGAGGGAGAAAGGACATGCTGTTAGCATTTACACTTGCAGAGCACAAAATATCATCCGGTATCTTACTTCTCCTGTGACACAGCACTGATCTGAGCTGCAATCTGCTTCCTATTTTGCTTGGTCTGATGCTGTGGCCTTCAGCTGGGGAAAAAAATCTACTGTCCTCCCCACCAACCTGTCAGCGGAGACCATAAGATGTAGGAGAAGTAGGCCAGTCAGCCCATTGAGTTTGCTCCACCATTCAAAAATATCATGGGTGACCTGCTAATCAACTTCACTTTCTAACATTTCCCCACCAGCCTTGATTCCCTTACTGATTGAAAAACCTGGCGATCTCAACCTTGAACATACTTAGTGACCCAGCCTTGACAGCATTTTGCCATAAAGAATTCCACAGATTCACAACCCTCTGAGACAAGAAATTCTTCCTCATCTCTGTCACAGCATGTGACTCCTTATTCTGAGATTAAGCCTTCTGGTCCTTGCTTCTTCTATAAGGGGAACAATCCCTGTTCAGTCGTCTGAGAATCTTGTATGTTTCAATAAGGTCACATCTCACTCATCTCTGAGTACATTTCAATGAGTACAAGGCCAACCAACTCAATCCTTCTTCATAAGACAGTTGCTCCATGCCTGGTATCAACCTAGTGAATCTTCACAACCACTATATGCAATGCCACTATATCTTTCTTTTGAATAAGTAGCCCAAAACCTTTTACAGTATTCCAGCTGTGGTCTGACCAGTGACTTGTGATATTTTAGCTAAACATCTCCAGTTTTATACTCCATTTCCTTTAAAGTAAGGGCCAACATTTAAGATAACAAGGTGTAGAGCTGGATGAACATAGCAGGCCAAGCAGCATCAGAGGAGCAGGAAAGCTGACTTTTCGGGTCTAGACCCTACTTCAGAAAATGACATTTAATTTGCTGTCCCTACCACCCACTGAAATTGGATGTTAACTTATTGAGGACAAGCTAAATATAGACAAGGGCTCCAAAATCACTCTGCTCTATGGCTTTCTATAGCCCTTACCTTTTTAAATAACATTCAGTCCTACATTGTTCCTGCCAAAATGCATGCTTCACATTTTGCCTCATTATATTCTGTCTGCCAAGTTTCGCCCACTCACTTAATATGTCTACATGCAGATTCTATGCCATCTTCACAGTGGCCTTCCATCCCCATTTCTGAGCCATCTGCAAACTTGACTATGGTACATTCACTTTTCTCTCCAAGTCATGAAGTCCGTGGCATTCCACTAGATGGAGGTGACCATCCTGAAATGCCTGTCTTAAAATAATTCTTCTTCAATTAGTTAGCCAATCCTTTGTCCGTGCTAATGTGCTTCCTGTAACGCCATGGCTCTTTTCTTATTAAGTAGCCTAATGAATGATATCTTGTCAAACACTTTCTGAAAACCCAAATCTACTGTGTCCACTGTTTACTATTTATCTATCCTGCTGGTTACCCTTTCAAAGACCTCCAGGTCCCGCTCCATGAAGTAAGGAGGGAGTTTTCCTTTCTTCTGGGCCATGGCCTCAATGTAAAGGCTGCAATACAATTTGAATGATTGTTCCTGCCTTGCAATATTTGAAGAGATGTGCAGCTGAATTTTAAATATGGTTCCAGGGCTATGAAAGTTAATAGGTTCCAGTAGTGACCAGCACTTCAGCCTCTCCAGCTGTGCAGAGGAAGTGATCCTGAGACTGCTTGCATTATACCTGAGTTAAATAGCTCAAGAAAAGATATTTTGGGCCGTGGCAGACCAGATGCCAAGTATCTCATTTGACAAAACACTTTAACTAAAAGGTTTCCTCCCATTATCTTCCTTTTCCAGATGTAAAGAAAAATTTCTAATAGATGCTTTATTTCTCCATATTATTTTTTCCAATCAACCTTTACTACCAATCCTATTTTCTTTACATTATTCTTTTACCTTCAACACTGAAAGACAATTAATTTTAATTCAGTTATTATCCAAACATATTTCCTTTCTCAAATAATCATTATGTATATGTTTTGAACATGAGTTAAGTAAAGAAAGGACCTTCTAATCTGTGAGGGAGGGTTCAGTACCTGGAGGAGGGTTATTTAGCCAGACAGTGTTGGATTAAGAAAATGTTGACTGGAAAATTAGATTGATCGCTTGGGGGAAGCTTCTTACTCAATTTTTTCTCACAGGCTTAAGTTTCTAATTAGATAAATGTATAGATTCACATCTTTTTGACAATGTGAAATTAGAATGAAGCAACTTTATAGAGTTGGAGTGGTATGTGCAATTTTTATCAAATATTGAAATATTTCCTGTCCTCCACTTTTCAGTAAGTTAGCTTTGGATGAAGACAGATTCCCCTAACACACCTCCGACCCACCCCACCCCACCCTAGCACGAATTTTATCTTTTAATCTTATTAGTTTCCATTTTGACAGATAAATGATTCACGCTGGATGAATGTGACAGCTCAGGTGGCTTATTAAAGATTGTAAGAGTATGTTGTTTTTATGTCTGTTGTCGATTACACTTTAAAGAAATCCGAAACTTAAATTAATCACTGGAAACAAAATGTAACGTGGAAGTTCTCGTGATAAGCAAAGTAAAATGCATTAATAACAGTTGTTAGTAAAACCTTGATAAGTCATTTCTGTCTCTCCTTGGTGAGTTGTCAAGCTTTCACACCAAGATTTTTTTTTAATACATATAACTGTTGTTATCATTTTTTTCTTTGAAATTTTTTTTTCTGGATCTAGATGGTACATTTTTGACAAAATAACACATTATTTCTCACTGGAACATTTGATCCAATTGTGACGTTTTAGTATTTGTAAACTATTTAAGAGGACTCTGTGGAGGAAAAAATAAACTGCTGTACCAAATGTGCTTTGGAAATCAGCACTTGTATCACTCATAGAGATTTATGTGATTTATTTTTTCTGCTGGGACTGCTTTCAGGTAATCATGTGTCTCCAGTAACAAAAAATAAAAGCTTTATTACATATTGGTTGCTGAAGAATTTACTATCTGGAATGAAGGAACCAAATAGCAGATTTATTTCTTTCCAACCAGTTTTTACATCACCTTCTGATTCTTGTTTCTTTCTCTATTTCTAGCTTTCTTCTCTTTTGTTAGATTAACCATTTCTTTTTATAGTCTTTCTGTAACTACAACAAAATTTCAGTTTGGGGTTTCAAGTGGTAATGTAAGTATCAAGAGCCATTATCTCCCCAGAATATAGATTTTCACAACAATTCTTGCTATACATACACGCAAATGAATTAAGAGCATGACTAGGTCATTCATGTCTACTGTGCCATTTAATAAAATCATGACTGATCTGATTCAGTACATTCCTGCCTACCCCCAATAACATTTCACCACCTTGCTTAACAAGACTCTATTGAACTCTGCCTTGAATATATTTGAGGGCTCTGCTTCCACTATCTCTTGGGGAATAGAGCTCCAAAGACACTCAATATTCTCTGAGAGAAAAAAAAATCCCCTCTTCTCTTAAATGGACAATCCTTTAATTTGAAACAGAAACACCCCTTATTTGGATTCATCCACAAGAGGAACTATCCTTTACACATGCACCTTGTCAAGCCTTCTCAGGACTTTATATTCATTAATCAAATTGTGTCTTACTCTTCGAAACACCAGTAGATACAAATTGAGTTTGTCTAACTTTGTCTCCTAAGACAATTTCCCATTAGCCCAATATTGGGTATTAGTTTAGTAAATCTTCTCTGAATGGCTTCAAAGACATTTACATCCTTTCTTCAATATGGATACTAATACACAGTGGTGTACATATGTTGTTATTAGTTATCTGTATAATTGAAACATAAACTCCCTACTCTTGTATTCAATTTCCCTCACAATAAACAATAGCATTTTACTAACTTTCTAAATTACTATTCCTATAATAATATTTTGCGATCTGTGCACGAAGTCAGCCAGATCCCTCTGCATCTTGGAACTCTGCAATCTTCCATCGTTTAGATAGTATTCTTTTTCTACTCTTTTTGCTAAAGTTGGCAGTTTCCCATTTTCTTAGATCCTTGCCTACCACTTAACACTTCTGTGTTATGTTGTAGCCTCCTGATGTACTCTTCATAACTTATTTCCCTACCTACCTTAATATCATCAACAAATTTAGCTACCTTACCATTGGTCCTTTCATCCAAGTGATTTATGCACGGGAGAGATAGTAGGAACTGCAGATGCTGGAGAATCTGAGATAACAAGGT
>NC_063336.1:97819427-97867876 GCF_021869965.1 Rhincodon typus
TTTTTGTCAAACAATAGCCAACTCAGTTTGGGGAAAGGGTGAACATGGAGAAGCGAATTTAGCCTAATCATTTATTGGGCCTTTCTGCTTGTTCGCAACTTTAAAGGCGAACTCAAAGTAATGAGATCAGAACATTTGAATTTTGCCTTAAAAACTTCTAAAGTTCTTTCAGATCATCTGAATATTCACCTTAACACAGTACCTTTTATTTGAACAGATTTATTCCTTTGTATTTGCATTCAGTGCTTGTTACAGGTGTGGTTATGCATTGAATTAAGAGACAATTAAATTACTCTAATCAGACATAGCTTTCAGTTTTTGGAACCTTAATTTCAGTGGTATATATAAAGGTTTACGTTTGCTGATTTTTGAGATTGTACCTTAAAACACCTAGAGATTGCATTTCTTTTTTTGACAGAATTTCTACCATCTTAATGAATACCTCCATGGTTTTACTGCAATGTGTAACAACTTATAGATTCTTCAAAAAATCTCAAACGGATAAACTCCACATTCATTTCCTTTTGACTAATTTTACTTTGAAATTTTTTTTTACTGTTGTGCAATGGTTAAATTTTTGTTGCATATTTTTGCCATTTATTTTGGACTAGCACACGCTATGATTATATTGCTGCAGCTCTGCAGTATCATGGTCAAACAGCAGAGAGCTCCTAATGGTATCTTTTTTATGGGAGAAATCATTCCTAGTCTGATAGAGTTATAAAGTCATGTAGCACTGAAACAGGCCCTTCAGCCCAACTCAGCCATGCTGACCAGGTTACCCAACCATACCATGCATTTGGCCCATATCCCTCTAAACTTTTGCTAGCCATGTACCTATCCAACTGTCTTTTAATGGTGATATATAGACAGTACAATGATAGGAAGTAAGAAATTAAGAGTGGGATTTCTCCATTTTCATTTGGAGTTTTGTTGAGTGAGATTCATAATGCCCAGTCCACCATGGCTCAGAGTGACTTTTCTCATGCAATGTTCTGCCATTCACTTTATTAATTATGCAGCCCAGGCTCTTGGGTGACTTTCTTTGGAAAGTTGCACTGCAGGGGAGAGAGAAATGCTCCCCACTGCAGGTATCTTCTGCTGGTCATGTTGCTGGCAACATATTTAAAGGCAAGCCGCACACCACTTCAGATGGTACAAAGCTGAAACTGCCTTTCACAATGTGGCTTGACACGGAAGACCTGGAGGCCAAGGCCCAGAGGAAAAGACTCTCGGTACACAAACAGGGGTCTAGAGGATTTAGCAAGAACTGCAGATGCTGGAGTCAGAGTCAAAGCAGTGTGGAGCTAGAGGAACGCAGCAGATCAGGCAGCATCACAGGAGCACCAGATTCGATGTTTCTGTCCTGATGAAGGGTCCAGACTCGGAATGTCGACTCTGCTGCTCCTCTGACGCTACCTGACCTACTGTGTTCCTCCAGCTTCACACTGTGTTGGATCAAGAGGTTTTAGTGGGCAATGTGGATGGAGAGGAAGGCAGGTCTATTTACCAGCTGACTGCCACCAGATCATGGCAACCGCATCCCAAGGGTAATTACCACTGCATTTACGAGGCAAGAACTTACTCGAACTCTGTCACTGTACATGTATCTCACCTAGGCTCATGGGCTACACCACTCACTATTGCTTGAACATGTTCATTCAATGGCTCTCACTCAGCTCACCAAGTTTCTTCGGTGGAGAGTGGAGAATTGGAAGTGACATATAAATAAGATGATCTGGGGCTTTAGTGAACTGCAAGTGCATCTAAAATAGTCACTGCTCACTGGTGAAATTCTGAAGTTGGTATTGAAGGCCTGAGGGTAAAAAACAAATAAAATATTTTAAAAGCAACAGAGGAGATTAATCGAAGGAGAAAAGAAAAAAAAATACAAGTGCAGAAATAAATAGAGGTGTGATATATAGAAGCAACTCTACCACAACCAGGCAGCACATCACCAACTTATACATTTTTTTCTTTAAAACTGGTATGACAGAATACTTTACATGCAGCTTTTTAATCACCATTTTCAGATCGAATCCAATTCAGACATGTAATTACATTTTCTCTTGTTAATGTCAGAGTTGAGTTGGAGGAATGAAGCATAGAAGAGACACCAATGCTGAATTTGTAATGAAAGAACTTAAGTGCTACCTTGAAGCCCAGTTGGTCTTTCATTGTTGGGAGCTTCTTTATGAGTGATACAAAGGGTCATTCTACTATGTGGCCTTTTCGTGCTGCTGTTGTTGAAGTATAGAAAGCAGAGCTCTGTGCATATGCAAAGAACTCTGGTCAGAACTGTAAAATGACAAATTAAACTTCTGAAGCTAAAAAAGAATTGATGGGATAGCCAGTTCTGTCTGTTGGAAGTTTTAGGTGTTTTGGCTGACTCCTTGACTACACTTGAAACTTTTTATCCTGCAGCCTATGTGTAATGCATGTTTGTGTTCCTATAAACATACTCTGGCAGTGTTTCTACTTGAATCTGGCTCAAATTGCATCCAAAACCCCATTAGTTTAGATAAGTTATTTTCACGTTTCCATTGTAAGTCGCGTACTAGTTGGCAAACAAAAAAAATTGCCCTGAACTGTTGCAATTACTCCATATTTTTGAACGCTTTTTTTAAAAAATTGCACCGTTCGCAAACTATTTCTTGATATATTAAAGAGAGATAACCTAATACAGTCTTGAGATTCTGGATAAAAATGGGTTTATCCCGAAAAAGGCACATTTTTAGTCAGAGTGCATTGTCTCTCTTTGCCCATTTATTCAAATTAAGGAGTCAAACATTTAAGATGGTGATAGGAAGAATTCTTTCATCTCACAGAGAGTCGTGAGTCTTTGGCAGGAGCATGGAGCAATCAGATCAGCCATGATCGTATTGAATGACAGACAAGACTCAATGGGTCAAGTGGTCTACCCCTGCTCGTATTTTGTATACCTATGTGTCCACTAAGGTTATCATGAAGGACTTGTCTTCTTAACTTATCCCCTTACCTGATGTGTGGTGACTATCAAGTCAAACCACAATCAGTCATGTCCCTCTAATGAGACAATGGCCTAATGGACTCTGGCGACTTTACCTTTTATCTTAATTTGATTTTAGATAATCGCGGATGTCCCACCACGCAAAAAGCAAGCTTAGTTTTAAGAGTCTACTTGATATCCGACAAACAAATACAATTAGCAAAAGCTTGTTGCATTTAATTGGGCGCGTGGGGAAATTTTCTGGATAACTTAGGGCACAATTTAGACCACTGTAATACATTATGGAAACTCAAGATTCCTTGAATGTAAATTCAGCTTGACATTCTTTAATAATTTTCATTCTTTTTGGCTGGTTCCAGTGAACTGCACCTTAAAAACTGTGATTGAATGGGTCCTGCTATTCACTGCGCTTATAATGCCTAGAAATGGTGGGATGAGAAATAAAAACATAATGAAGACAATGTATATTTCACAGTTGCAAAAGGTCACAATTTATTTTGTTCTTTTTCACTTGTTTTACGTTCCAGTTCATACCAAAAAGATTTACAGGTCATTTCAGTGTAAGCCAACATCAGTAAAATCAATATATAAAAAAAAAATCAAATTTTGTTCTAATTTCTTGGCATTTTTTAAAGAAGTAAAATGTATGTGGATAAAGATTTCCAGAAGACATTTGATTGGAGCCACTTCAAAGGTTATTGTGGAAAATTAAAGCCTAAGGTGTAGAGGATAACATACTGCATGGATAGCTGATAGTCCTTCCTAACAGGAGCAAAGTGTGGGCATAAATGGTTCATTTTCTGGGTGGCCAGACACAATATGTGGTGTGCTACTTTTGAGGAAAGGTCATTGAACCTGAAATATTTCTCTTCACAGATGCTGCCAGACCTGCTGAGCTTTACCAGCAATTTCTGTTTTTGTTTGTGACTTTACCTCTACACCACCTTCCCAATATTGAGAGGTTCTAAATAAATAATGGACCAAATCAGAAAATTTCAAGCAATTATTGCAAATCATAAGTAATGCATTTTTGTCCATTATATTGCGCCAGTTTGATTGCTATTTTGCATCATAGTTAAGGAGTAAAAGCTACACAACATTTTATAACAGGATCAAAGGCATTAATAAAGTGTGAGGCTCTTTGACATCCAGTAGTGTGCCTAATCACTGTGAGTACATTCTGTATTAATTTCACTTTGTTTATGTAAGTACTGGAGTACAGTCTGTTGATTATTTTTGGATGGTGAGTCTGCACCTTAGCCTTAATTAGCTTTAAATTTATATCTGGCATGCATAAAGCATATTCTGATAAAGGGTCAGTGGAATCGAAATGTTAACTCTGTTTTTCTCTCCACGGGTGCTGCTGAGTCTCCAGCACTTTCTGTCTTTGTTTCAGATTTCCATCATCCACAGTTCTTGTTTTTTATATTACTATTGTGTGTAAAGGATGTTTGATAGTGTTAAGACCCAGAAGAAGTACTCAAGTCAAGACCTGATTAGAAATCCAACCCCAAAAATTTCTATCCTTACCCAGGTAGGTAGACATTAAGCTGTGAACCTTCCACAAAGTATTCATTCATAGGATGTGAGCATCATTGGCAAGACTGGCGTTTAGTGCCAAACCATAATTGTCTTTGGAAAAGAAGGTCACAGTAGAACATCTTCTGGAACTATTGCAATCCATGTGTTGAAGTCCCTCTCACAACAGTGTCAAGTAGTGAGTTTCAGGATTTTGAGTATAGGAGTTGGAAAGTCATGCTGAGGTTGTGCGGGACCTTGGTGAGGCCTCTTCTAAAATACTGTGTCCAGTTCTGGTCGCCCAGTTATAGGAAGGATATTATCAATTTAGAGAGGGTTCAGAAGATATTTACCAGGATGTTACTGGGTATGGAACATTTGAGTTATAAAGAAAGATTGGATAGGCTGGGCCTTTTTTTTTCACTGGAGCATAGGAGGTTGAGAGGCAACCTGACAGAACTTCATAAAATAATGAGAGATATAGATAAAATTAATGGTAGTTGTATTTTCCCTAGGATGGGAGACTTCAAGACTAGGGGGCAATTTTCTAAGGTGAGAAGAGAGAGATTTAAAACAGACATAAGAGGCAAAATTTTTACACAGAGGGTGGTTTGCGTATAGAATGAACTTCCCGAGGAAGTGGTGGATGCAGGTACAATTACAATGTCTAAACAACTTTTGAATAGATACGTGAATAGGAAAGGTCTGGGGAGATGTGGACCAGGAAGGGGCAAGTGGGACTAGTTTAGTTTGTGATTATGTTCAGCATGATCTGGTTGGACAGAAGGGAGTGTTTCCATGCTGTATGAATCTGACTCTAAGGCTCTATTTGTTGGAGAGTCAGTGTTAATTTCCATGCCAAGATGGGAGCGACTTGGAAAGAACTTGTAGAAATTAGTGCTCCCTTATGCTCGCTGCCATAATTCTTTTTAGGTAGTAGATGTCACTGATTTAGAAGAAGTTGTTGGAGAATATTACTGAAAAGAATTATCTGCCTTGTGACTGCAACAATTACTGAAAGAGTTAACCTATTTGATGCAGGGTTTCTTGCATGGATAATGAAAGCAATATCTTTGTAAGCATTTTATTGCTGAATGTCACGCTAGTCAGTTGTTTCTGTTGGAAATGTAATTCATGATTTGAGATCATGATGCCTAAATTTTTTGTTGTTGATCTCCTGGCAAATATCATTTTTGTTTGATCTCCACATACCATTGTTAATTTCCATTCTAACAAATCCCATGAAGCATTTATTCTGTATTAGTATTAATCGTTTGATGCAATATGATAGCTGTTACTTTTGCATCTGCATCTTCTGAGAAAACATGAGAGAAACTCTTTTTTTTTACCTTGTGGTACAGTTGTTTCTTCTTAAAGGATGCAGAAATTAAAATTGTTTCTGATCCACAATGCATTTATTCAACTGAAAGGTATTTGTCTACCAAATTTCATGGTTACTGAATTTCAATATGAAATAAGGGTTATTTGCCTTTATTTGCTTTGGACTTATTTAGAAATGAATTATTTATATAGTAAAAGTCCCTGAATCTTTCTGTTGTTGTTTGAACTGTAAATCCTGCTATTATTATTATAGAAGTGGGCAATTGCTTATGAATTATGGACCAGTTTTTGGTACTCGTTCAAAGTTAGAATGAAATGGAATAATAATATAAGAATTATTTGTTATTTTTTAGCCTTCTGGCCACACTTCATCATTTTAAGATTCTTGCTGTTGGTTATTCCCTTCTATCTTGGCCAGACGGTATTGATTCCTTGATGGGTCATAGCTACCTGGTTGCAAGTCTGCTTCCCACATCTAACCCCAATGGTTTTATTCATGTTTGGGCCTTGACAATGATTTTGATAGGCTCATTAATTTACTGGCTACAGTATAGACGGAGCTAGGGCACCAATTAATTCCCATGTTATCCTAAGCTTGTAATACCCCAATACGACAGCGACTGAAATTTCCAACAAACTTTAGGCTTCATAGGTATTTGTCCCCATCCATCTCTTGTGTATAATTGACATTTCCTACGATTTGTTTTTTTCTTTGAAATGTAAAGGAACAAAATTGACATCCTAGAATGTGGGGAGCATGCTAAGCAAGGCCTTTTAATACGTGTTGTGTCTATGTGTTATTCACTTATTCCTGGATGGGTATATTAATGTTTATGAATTCCTTGTGATTCTATTGTTGGTTATGTTCCTTTTGCAATGACAAACTTTCAGGATTTACTCAAACTATATGTCAACAAATATTGTGTTAGCCTCTTGGAATGCTGAAGGGAACAACCATCAATTTAATAAAAAAAGGATTTTGTTTTAAATAAAGAACAACTTTGATTGTTTTTTCTAATAAATTTACCTACCTGATGGTGTAAAGAGTGGATTTACCACACTTGCCTTCCTTGATTTACTTCATTATAAAATATGTCTTTTGTCAATTAGAGATCACTATTAGTTCTCACTAGACAGCCCCAAGATCTAAAAGGTTATGCATAGTTTTAGTTAACTTCTTAAACCTGCCTACGTTCCAACAATTGATGAGCCTAAGCTTCATAAGTCTTTTCTCCTCAATGTAGTAAGGAAGCAGGTTGCAATGGAAAGTCTCAATCTCTTAAACTGGTTTGAATCTTGACAATACAAATAACTTGACAAAACTTTTCTGTGCACATCTTGTGGAAATCGAGTTTGTTTTGCAAATCCCAACCTCCAATGTGACAAATTGGAATTATATTATTTTTCAATTTTACATGGAGATGTAATTCATGATCCATACTTCAAGCATGCTTTATGAATCCTTTATCTTTTCTGTCCGGAATGAAATTTCACATCTGGTATAAATCAGTTGTAAAATAATTCAGTGGTATAATAAATTAACATTTTTCTTTTCCTCAACGTTCTCTCATAATGTTAGATGCAGATCAGGGTGAAACTGGTATCTGGCAGTGACTGACTCAACCCTTGCAGTCCTTAAGGGAAATGATGCAAGTCACTTCAAAACCAAGTAATGTCTGGATCTTTTAGGGTTCATGTGGGGTTAAGGCGGTAAAATGATCCTAAATAATAGACCCATAAAAGTGTTTGCACCTTTGCTGATTAGCCTATGCCTCCCCGCATCCACAACTAGTCGCTGATCCCTCCCACTCCTGCATCCTCAACCAGTGTAATTATAGACTAAACCTCTAACTCAATCCTGTACAAAAGCCTTTGGCTTTTCCAGCCAACCTATTTGTTCACCAAACTGGTCAATGATGAGCATGAAATGTTAAAATGGGTTGGGTCCCACCTGATGATATCTGGTAAACAGTGTGATTGATTCATTCTCTATATGTGGCATTTCATTTCTATATTTGCCACGTCCATGCCTTCCTAATTTTTGCATTAAAATATGTTTACCCATATGAAAGTCTCCCACATTAAGGGAAGGTGATGGCCATCTATTCCAGTAATGTGAGATGTAATATATTGTGTGGTAGAATGATAAAACAGAAGTTTAAGCTCCAGTTATTACAAATGGGGCAGAATTTTCCTATGTTCAATAGAAATGTTTTATCAAGTACCCAGTCCCAAATGGCTCAGGATGACTTATCTCTTGCAATCTTCTGTTCTTCCCTTCATTAATTAGGCAATGAGGCTGTTTTGTGTCTTTCTCAGGGAATGACAAGGCTAACGAGGCAGAAGTGTTTGTCACTGTTGCAGTCTTTCTGGTTGGCACCAGCTTTAAAGGCCAGCAGTACACCATTTCAGATGCTACAAGTCATGAATGGGCTGTATTATTGTGGTGCTTGACCACTACGGCTGTAGATGTTGCCCAGTGGAAAGGAAAGCTCACTTTCAATGTCACAGACAGGTATCTGGAGGTCCTGATCAATGGGGAGGTGAGGCAACCTTTTTACCTGCAGAACGCCTGATGAGGCCACACAAATAAACCAAGCCAGCCTGGATCCAAATTGCAGCTGGAGTCCTGGGGGAAATGGAAAGTCCGGCAGTGCAGCAAGGTCAATGATCTTCTGTGCTCCCCAAGGGCAAGTGCCATGACTTTCTCCTTGATATCTCACGCTCACAGGGCCATCATTCATTCTAACTCTGCCACTGCAGAGACCTCTCACTGAGGCTTATGATCTACTGCTCTCACAATTGCATGTATCTTGTCCATTTAAAGGTTTTTACCCACTTCATCCTCCCAAACTTACTAACCTTCCCTGCCCTCTGCATTTCCTACTCATTCACTGGAAACACCTCACCACCTCTCTTGCGTGTGCACCACCACTAACTGCTCATCAATCCATTTCCATCACGTTCAATTCTTTACTTAATCTCATTGCAGGAAACAATGCCCCCGACTTCAAAAGTAATGTCTCCTAGCAGTACTAACTGAACTCTATGTAATTCCTGGACTAGTTACATTCAACTTGAAGGACTGACCATAGCCAACCCCCTGGACTAGAATAAGATTCGTGATTGCAGTCCACCCCAACTGACGGTAGATCTCTTCACCCTATTAAAACTGTTCACTTTTGACTTTCACCCTTGGATTTTCACTTGAGGTACACATGCTGTGTTTGCCAGATAAACCACTGGCATGTGCTGTGGGTTTAATGTTTATGTAGCACAGTTACATCATCAACTGCTTGTCTCTTCTGTGCCCCCACTGCAGCAAGCTGTCTACCTCTTCCTCTGTGATATATAGCAATGCAAACCAATAACCACAGAGACCAATAACCTGTACCTAAGCCCTAAAGACTTTTTAGTACCAAGAAAGTGACGTGACCCACTCTTAGGTTGGCAGCCTGTGAATACTGTAGCTATCAGAGCAGATCAAAGGCTGGGAATACTGCAGCTAGTATCTCACCTCTTGGCTCCCCAAATGTGTCCACTAACTACAAGGCACAAGTCAAAAGTGTGACAGAATACTCTCCACTTGCATGGATGAGTGTAGCTCCAACAATACTCAAAAACTTGACACCATCCAGAACAAGGCAGCCTATTTGATTGAAGTTGCATCCTCAACATTCACTCCTTCTATCACTGACACATTGGTAGCAGTGTGTACCATCTACAAGATGCGCAGTAGTAATTTTCAAAGATCCGTAGACAGCACCTTCCAAATTCACAACCACGATTATCTAGAAAAGCAGCAGATTCTTAGGGGCATTTCCATCTGTAATTTCCCCTCATTGGTGTGACAGGTAAGAATTGCCTTCTACTCTGATTGACCCTCACAGCTATGGACCTTCACTCATTTCAAATTTCCATCAGGGTTCTGAAAGCATTTTAGTTTTGAAGAGACTTTGTGCTCACTTTTTTTTTTTGTTTCAGCACCACCTCTATGCCCTAGCCGGGCTGTTGACCAAATAGTGCTGAAGCCTTCTCATCTTGAGAAATCCACCCACTGTCATTCATTGGTTGGTAAACACTAAGGTGGACTATTCAAGCCCATCTCAGAAAATGTTGTGACGGCAAATGCCTTCATGAAAATGCAAACTCAGGAATTATGTATGGACCTGAAAATTAGTTCCAAATGTCCACAGAAAAGAAATCATCACCTTAACTAGGATGGTCAGTGGTTAGCACAGCTGCCTTACAATTCTGGCAACCTGGGTTCGATTCTACCCTTGGGGCAGCTATCTGTGTTGTGTTTGCACATTCTTCCTAGTCTGTGTGGGTTTCATTTGGGTGCTCTGGTTTCCTCCCACAGTCCAAAGATGGATTGGTCATGCTAAATTTCTCATAGTGTCCAGGGATCTGCAAGCTATTTGGATGAGCCATGGGAAATGCAGGATCACAGGGATAGGGTAGGGGTGATGGTCAGGGTGGGCTGCTGTTCAGAGGGTCGCTGTGGACTCAGTAGGCTGAATCACCTGCTTTCATCCTGTAGGGATTCTGTGATTAACTATCTTTACAGATCTGTTGAGTATTTCCAATTTTTTGTGCATTTATTTCTCATTTCCAGAGTCTATGGGTGTTTTTCGCTTTTAGATTCATCGTCCTTGCTTTTCATGAGTTACTTATTATAAAGTGTAATTTCTTATCATAAAGGTTAGTTACAGTTAGCTTCTTAAATCTGTTTCTGCTTCAACAATTGATGAGCCTAAGCTGCTTGATGCTTTCCTTCTCAATGCAGAGTCAAAACAGACTGAGGTGGAAATTTTCAATTAGTTAAACTGGTTTGAAGGCTCAGAATAAAAAGGGGCTTGACTGAGAATTCTGCATACATCCTCAAAAGATGGAATTTGTTTTCCAAATCCTTGCCTGTATTGAGTGATATTATCATTTTTTATTTTAATCAGCTAGTGTGATGGTGCAATTGCTAGTCTAACAAAACAAATGAAGAAAAATAAGCAGATGCTAAATTACTTTTCCATTAAAACTTGACTTTATTTTGTGATAAATTTGATGATGCTATGAACTGAAGCTTAAAAGAAAACAGGAAGAGAAAGCAAGATGACTTTTTTTTTCCTGACTGGAACCTGAGGCCCCTTGTTATTCGCTGCTGTTTTCCTATTTGTGATACATTGCCCCACACACTGGTGTTTAAGCCTGGGATCTTTCTGTCCCTTCTGATCTTTATGTCTGGTACTGATCTGTATCTCTCACACATATACTGACACCATAGGTAGTTCAAAATTGTCTTGTTGATTTTATTTTTGTGAAACCTGGTCTTTATATCACAGCAGTTTTAAAAATATGAACAGCAATTATGAAGGAAATAGAAAACATATACTGGAAAATTGGAAAGAAAATTGGTCTATATTCAAGAGTAGTGAAATAGAAAATTA
Source organism: Rhincodon typus (assembly GCF_021869965.1). NCBI lineage: Eukaryota > Metazoa > Chordata > Chondrichthyes > Orectolobiformes > Rhincodontidae > Rhincodon > Rhincodon typus. Next base: position 97,830,720 of record NC_063336.1, read on the forward strand.
AAAACTAAAGGACTGGAAATACTCAGAAGGTCTACCAACAGCTGTCAAGAGAGGAATGAAGTTAATGTTTCAAATCAAGTAATGAAATGGGATTACAGCATGTGAAGAACATGAAGATAGCACGTAAAAAAAAACAAAAGAACTCTGGATGCTGTAAATCAGGAACAAAAACAGAAATTCCTGAAAAAGCTCAGCAGGTCTGGCAGCATCTGTGAAAAAAAATCAGGATTAACGTTTCAGATTCAGTGATCCTTCCCCAGTTCTGAGGAAGGGTCACCGGACCCAGAGTTAACGTTTTGGGTCCGGTGATCCCATGCTTAAACACCAGTGTATGGGACAATGTACCACAAATAGGAAAACAGCAGGGAATAACAAATATAATCATAGAATCCCCACAATGCAGATAGAGGCTATTTGGCCATCCAGTCTGCACCAGATCATCCCAACATATCCCTGTAACCCTGCATTTTTCATGGCTAACCCAACTAACCTGCACATCTTTGGACTGTGGGAGGAAACTGGAGTACCCAGTGGAAACCCATGCCAACATGGTGAGAATGTGCAAACTCCACGCCCAAAACTGGAATCGAGTCTGTGTCCCTGGCACTGTGTGGCAGCAGTGCTACCCACTGAGCCACTGTAAACAGGAAAATGTTGAGAATTTGGACCTGCGATAGGGTTGGAATGTAGCAGAATGAGATGTGATATTATTGAAATGGCTAGGATTCTCACTCGGGTTTGACAGGGTGAATGCTGAGAGGATGCTTCCTATCATGTGTGAATCTAGAACTGGGGGTTGGACATTGTTCCAGAATAAGGGGTCTCCCATTCACAACAGAAATGAGGAGGAATTTATTTTCCATAGTGATTGTTAATCTGCAGCATTCTCTTCCTCAGAGAAAGGTTGAGACTGAATTAGATTTTGGAATGATAAGCAAGTTGTGGGTCATGCAGGATGGTGGGCTGGGAGAAGGCATGAAAATGGAGTTGAAGCCAAGATTAGATTAGATGATGATCTTACAAAACTGTGAAACAAGATAAACATAAGGGAGAAAGGAACAAAAGGATAATATGATAGGGGAGGGTAGGTTGAAGAAGGAAGAAGTAGAATGAGGCTCATGTAGAAGTAAAACACTAGCATGAAAAAGAGGTGCCAAATGTCACATATAACACAGTATGGAGCTGGAGGAATATAGCAAGCCAGGCACCATCAGAGGACCCGACCTGAAACATCAACTTTCCTGCTCTTCTGATGCTGCCTGGCCTGCTGTGTTCCTCCAGCTCCACACTTTGTTTCCTCTGACTCCAGCATCTGCAGTTCTTACTATTGCCAAATGTCACACTCCTGTATATGTACATATTTTAGTCTTTTCAGCTTTTTAGACTACAGGAAGTCACCCTTAGACCCAAATGTTCTATCGGTGAGCCTCATACCATTGAAAGTAGTTTAGTTTTGACATTTGTAGATAAATGCCTTGTGAAACAGATCTGTGGAGGAATATTTTGATGAATTGAATTGTATGAGTTAACATAAGACGCACGTATGTATGTATAGATGTTGTTATCATGCACATGAGATTAATAACCTAAAATAACAACTTAGTAATAGTCAAGATTTCACTTTATATAAATTAAACATGATGTAAACAGGCAAACTCTATTCAGTAGACAGTACGGGCAGTCAATACAACATGAACAGATGTCATAGATTTGCTATCAATCCTCTAAACACATATGGCATCCCATTTAGACAGAAAGTCATTCAAAACTCTTTCTTCCTCAGGTAGCATTGCTGTTCCCACCTTCTGACAGGATTTAAATATCCATATTTCTTTCAGCTGATACACGCAACCAATTGAGTTCCACGGACACAGTTTTCATTGAAATAGCTTGCTGTGGTTAATCAATCCCTTAAAAACCATTGAAGCAGCAGCAAAAGTCCATTACTAAACACAGTCTTCAGTTTTATTTTTCCTTTCACTTGTCCCATATGTAACATTCCCCATCCTCCTGCACTGGTCCTGTTGAAATCTGATCTCTGACGGCTCTGTGTTTTTGTTCTGGTTTCAGTCAGTTTCAGCTTCTTTAGCAATCCAAGGTTAAAGTATGATTTTTCACAAATCCCTACATCACAGTTAGCAAGCCAAACACACAATTCCCTTTCCTAGAGAGCTAAAGTTTTGGTTATTTCCTGTTAGGGACTTACTCAAAAGATAGAGGCTTTGAAACTGAAGTTAATGGGATCCTTGAACTGTGACATTGTAAGCAAGGCATTGCACTTTGTCTTTTCTTCATTCATTCACGGAATGTGGGCTTCAGTGGCTGCACCAGCATTTATTGCCCAACCCTAATACCCTAATACCCCTTGAAAAGGTGGTGCTGAGCTGCCTCCTTGAACTGCTGCAGACCATTTGGTGTGGGTACACCCACAATGCCATTGGGGAGGCAGTTCTGGGATTTTGACCCAGCAATGTTGAAGGTATAGTGGTGTATTTCCAAGCCAGGATGTAATTGGGAAGGATCTTGCAGGTGGTAGTGTTCCCAAAGTACCTGCTGCCCTTGTCTTTCTGGACAGTAGTGGTCATGTGTTTGAAAGGTGCTGTCTATGGACCCTTGGTGATTCCCTGCAGTGTATCTTGTAGTCGGTACATACTGCTGCTCCAGAGCATCAATGGAGGAGGGAGTTTGAGGGTGTGATGCCAATTCAGCGGGCTGCTTTGTCATGGATGATGTCAAGCATCTTGCATGTTGTTAGAGCTGCACTCATTCCATCTCAATCCTGACTTGATCCGTGCAGATGGTGGATAGGATTTGGAAAGTTAGGAGGTGAGTTATTCCCTACAGGATTCCGAGCTTCTGGCTACACATATAGCCACAATATTTATGTTGTTCAGTTGACAACAACAAATCAGTCAATCAAGCAATCAGTCAATGGTAACTCCAGGATGCTGATTGCAGGGGTTTCAGTGGTGGTAATGCCATTGAATGCTAAGGAATGATGATCAAGTTCTCTCTTGTTGAAAATTCCTGGCATTTGTGTGCCATGGATGTTACATGCCACTTGTCAGCCAAATTTGGATATTGCTTACTGCATTTAGGCATGGACTGCTTTAGCATCTAAGTCATCATGAATGGTGCTGAGCATTGCACAATCATCAGTGGACATTCCCACTAATAGCCATTCAAATTATTTGAACTGTTCACCTAATGTTCTGAAGTCCTTAACAGAAATAATAGAAATGCACAGGAACTTGTCAGCATGTAAGAGAAAAGCAGGATGATAATTTTAAAGAAGCTACTTCAAAAGCACTAATATTTACCAATTTTGATTTAAAAATTACACTTAAAGGCCAGCTGGTTCTTTTTCTTTGGGAGATTCTAATAAACTGTTTTCATTTCAAACTCAATTTAGCAATCATTATTTCTTGATCCCTAAGTTTATGAAATGATTATTTTTTATATGAACCACACTAATTATACCAAATTATTAGAAATGAAGCCAGTTAATGGAAGTAATATAGACAGTGCATCATGCTCGGCAAATGGAATATATTGGATCTTTATTAAGCAAATATTGGCATTGCTAGGAAGCAAATTCATTCATACAGGAGAACGTGAGTTTGATATAAAGCAGAAAAACTATTATTTCATGATACCTCAAGATATTATTGGGGGGAGCAGAAACTGTTGATCTGACATCTTGACAACAGGTGAGATGTGTTCAGCTCAAGCACTGTCTTTCTCCAGGTTTAAAAGTAAGTCTTGCTTGTTTTAAAGCTGATGGAGAGGCAACAATGGCTTTAGCAGTACAATTCAAGAACTTGCTGTGAAGGAGTGAGGAGTTCCATCTCAGTCTCCAGAATAATAACAAAAATGCCCGTGATCCTTATTTGTGGATTATATCTGGACTCTCCGCAACTCAGCCCTTATCCTCCATCATTCACTCATAAACCCAGTACACCCAACTGTTACATTAGTATAACTAACGTCATTAGACATACTGGTGTATTAGTTCCCTCCATGACATCTGGTACCTCTTAGCGCAATCTAGTGTGATGAAAGGTGATGAGGAAACTCCACTGGAAGGCAAGTTTACAACCTGATTTGTGCCATTTCAAATTTAAGAACAGTTAATGTGAAGAGACAAGGATTTTCAAGCCTCAACACTATGGTATGTTAATAAAAGCCATTCATTGGACTTAAACTTAGCCATAGTAATAAAAAAAAAAGAACTGTAGTTATCAGAAACGAAAAGAGAAAGTGCTGGAAAAACTCAGCTGATCTGGCAGTGTCTATAGAGAGAAAATTAGAGGTAATGTTTCAAGTCTAGTAATCCCTTTTCAGAATTGTTCAGTTACTCTGCACTTTCTGTTTTTGTTTTTTTTTTGACGGTATTTTTGCATGGCAAGTTCCTATGAACAGGACATCCGAATAGCATGGCATGAACAAAAGGGATCTGAGATCTGAATAAACAGCGTGACCATCTACCTCTTGAACAGATTGAAGTATCATCATGAAGCCCTGCTGACTCTGAAGCAGGATGTGTCAGATTTGTGAACCTTACATCAATTTAGGTACAGTCAGAAAAATAATGAAAAGGAAAGAAAGGATTGTTTAAGAGAAAGTAATGAAGTGGAAACAGATTTAATAACAAAAAATAGAAATCGCTAAAACAAATAAAATGTGAAGGATCGGGGCCCCACACTGGCTAAAGTTAATCTTCAGAGACAGAGAGATGGTTGGACAGAAATGAATAGTTTCCATATTGTTGACGGAGTACTTATACTTGTGACAATGCTGTCACTTTAAAAGGTTATTTTGTTCTCTTTTTTTGAAGAGAGGCTGTAAGGCAGAGGGTACCGAACTGGCTACTTGAAGACAACTTAAGTAAATGACTTGTGAGGCCTTTAGGTTTTTTTCAAAATTTGGAACAATGGAAGCAGCCTGAATGGATGTGGCCACCTCTTATAGATCCAGATATCTGGGTTTTGGTTTTTTCAGTAACATCAGAAGCTGTTTAGGGTCACAAAAGAGTTGAAATCTTCAGTGAATGTCTCTTGGCTGCTACAATCTGAATTTTCTCTTGATATGTCTTCCTCCTGGATTGGAGAACTGCATGTAAGAATCTGTGTCTGAATTTGCTTTCTTGTCAAGGGGTGTGTTTATGGGATGTTGCTATATTGGAACAATTAATTAGTAATATGTACTCTATCTATTATTCGATTAAGTTTTCCAAATGTTATGTTATTCTAAATTCCTCTTTCTTTTGTTTGTATTTTAACTGTAGTGCTTGAATAAATTGTGTTTTGTTTTATGTTGAGTAGTTTGACTGGTCATATTGCATCTGGAACACAGCACTTCAAATCTACCTTTAAAATAAGATAAAGTTAGAGTTGAGGCTACCTTCTTAAATTATTTTGAGGGGGTCTGGTCTGGCTCATAACACACTGAAATGATTTGTTTTAATTTTGTGTGGGCAGCTTAGCCTGTATCTACAATGTCTTTGTAGGAACTTCATACTGCTCTGTTAAATAAGGAGATGCCATGTAGTTGTGTATGTTTTCTTAGTAGATGTGTATATAATTAATATTGTTCAAAGGAAGTACAAAGTTTTCAGCTGGTGATTTCATGGTTCTTCACAATTGCAAAATCTTCTTTGAAAGTCAATGTCCTAGAAATTTGGAAGTGCTCATTTTTAGGCAATTTAGTGGGAGTGGAGGAAATAGAAGTTAAAAATCCCACAGTAGGAGACACCTTTGATAAATATGATTCTGAGAAAATGGACTTTTAGGTTAAAGTCCCACAATAGATTTGAATATAGTCTGGGCTGACATATAAGAAGTGGAAGCAGAAATAGGCCATTCAGTCCATCAAGTCTGCTATTTATTTAATGAGATCATGGCTGATTTGACAATCTCTTACTGATTAAAAATCTATCAGCTTTCAATATATTCAATGACACAGCCTTAACAGCCCCCTGTGTTTAAGAATTCCACAGATTCACTCCCCTCTGAGAGAAGAAGTTGCTCCTTATTGCAGTCTTAAGTGTGTGACCCCCTTATTCAGAGATTATGCCTCTCATCCTACATTCTCCTACAAGGTGAAACATCCTTTCTGCATCTGTCAAGTCCTCTGTGAATCTTGTGTGTTTTGACAAGGATGTCTCTCATTCATCTAAGCTCCAATGAGTACAGGCCCAATCTCCTCAACTTCCCCTTCTAAGACAGTCCCTTCATACCTGGGATCAGCCGATTGAATCCCCTCTGTATTGTCTCCTATGCTAGTGTATCTTTCCATAGATAAGGGACCCAAAACCATTCACAGTATTCCAATTATGGTCTGACCAGTGCCTTACATAGTTTTAACAAAAGCTCCCTCTTTTTGTAGTTCATCCCCTTTGAAATGAAAGCCGACATTCCATTTGCCATCAGACAAGTTAAGTGAATGGGCAAAAACTTGGCAGATGGAATATAATGTGAGTAAGTGAGAGGCTATGCTCTTTGGTGTGCGGAATAAAGGAGCTGAAATTATTTAAATGGAGAACGATTTCAGAAAGCTACAGTACAGAGGAATTTGGGAGACCTCATGCGTAGACCACAAAAGGCTAGCATCTAATATCACCAGGTAATAGAGAGGCTAATGGAATTTTAGTGTTAATTCCAAAATGAGGTATAAAGATAGGAGACTCTTGGTGTCATGCTCATGACTTGCCTTCTAACTTATTTTCATGTCATCTACAGAATTGGCTGTAGTACGCTTACTTTATTCATCCAAGTCATTAATATATATTGTAAATAATTGTGGCCTCTGCACTGATCCCTGTGCTATTACACTAATTAACAGCTGCCATCCTATAAGTGCTTCACTTATTCAACTTTTTATCTTCTATTAGTTAGCCAATCCTCTATCCATGCTAATATGCTACCTCCAATACCATAGGCTCATATTAAATAACCTAACATATAGTGTATTATCAAATCTCTTGTGAAAATCCAAATATATTTATATCCACTATTTCCCCTTTACCTATCCAGTGTGTTACTTCCTCAAAGAATTCTAATAAATCTGTCAGATATCACTTTTCCTTTGGGAAACCATGCTGACTGCTTGATCATACAATGTATTTCTAAATGCTCAACTATTTCATCCTTTACAATAGCCTCTCTGTAAGGTTTCGGAGTAGATCTGTAGCTCGAGTTGTGGGTGTTGAGGTTGATTGGCTCGCTGAGCTGGTTTGTTATTTTGCAGACATTTCATTATCATACTTGGTAACATCCTCAGTGCAGCCTCCGATGAAGGGTCGGTGTGTTTTCCTGCCTGGTTTTTAAACTCTGGGGTCCGTTGAGATGGATTGCCTCACTTCCGGTTTTCCTTCGTAGTGGAATGTATATGGGGTCGAGTTCAATGTGTTTATTAATAGCACGCTTCATGGAGTGCCATGCTTCCAGGAATCCTTGTGCTTGCCTCTGCCTAGCCTGTCCCAGGACCTTGGTGTTGTCCCAGTCGAAGTCGTGGTTCAACTTACTTAGGTTTACCACAGTTGTTTTTGCTCCAAGTTCTTCCCTCTCAAACTGGTCATTGTTTCCTCAGGGTTCTGTTACTCTGACATCATTTCTTAAATCTGCCTCATTACACATCACTAGATTCAAAACAGTCCGAATACACCATATGAATTCTTCATGACAGCTAACTCTGCCAATCTGACTATATCAATCTACAGGAAGATTGAAGTCACCCATAATTAATGTACTGCCTTCTGTTTTTACATATCCTCATTATTTCCTGATTTATTTTCTGCCCACTGTATAGCTAATCTTAAAGGGCTTATAGACTACTCCTACCAAAGTCTTATATCCCTTTTTATTTCTTACTTCCAAACACATGGATTCTACATCTTCTGATCCTAGATCATTTCTTACTATCATATTTATTCTATCTCATCTTAACGATGCCACCCCACCACCCTTTCCTTCTTGCCTGTTCTTTTGAAAAGTCATGTACCTCTGAATATTTAATTCCTGGCTTTGATCTCCTTGTAAGCATGTCTCCAAAATGACTATAAGATCATACCCATTAACCTGTAACTGTGCTGTTAATTTGCTTATTTTGTCTCCACTATTCAACACATTCCAGTAAAAAGCTATTGATTTTCCCTCGTTACCATGTACCAATGGGCTCTGAAAACAGGCTATAATTGAAGATTTTAATGAGACATTAAATTCTGAGGAAGGGTCACCGGGCCCGAAACGTTAACTTTGTTTTCTCCGTCACAGATGCTGCCAGACCTGCTGAGCTTTTCCAGCAAATTTGTTTTTGTTGTTGTTGTTGTTGATGATTAAATTCTGTGTGTCCATGTTGGTTTAAAATAGCCCATGGCATAATTTGAAGAAGATCTGTGTGGTTCCTCCACCTCAAGCAATGGGATCAAAAACAAATGAACTGATGATTTGTCTCCTTGATATTTCCAGGTGCTTCCTGTTTGGAGGTTTGTGACTGTATTTTTCTGCCCTATACTAGGAATTATTGTCTCAATTATAACCTGTATTGAGACTCAGTTGTAAAGTTAGGACCTTATTTCATTTTGCAAAAACATAATTTATTCATTAAAAAAATTACCTAGAGTGATTAGAGTGAGTTGAATGATATGGGATAACGTGGTATTATTCACAGGTACATCTCACAGATTGGTGCTGTTGTGTTGTGTACATGCTGAAAAGTGATGGATGTATTATGGCAGATTAGACCCAAGACATTAAAAGTCTTTCTCTAGCTGCTATCAGTTGTGAAGAAGAGTTAGTTGACTGGAAACATTATCTCCACTTTCCGTCCAACGATGCTGTCAGACCTGCTAAATTTCTGCTTTTGTTTCAGATTTCCAGCGTCCACAGTTCTTTGTTGTATTTTGACAAGTTATCTGGTTGTCAGCTAAGCAAGTCTGATTTTTTTATTTCAAATAATTTATTTCAAATACTTACCAAATCAGTCTGAGAGTGGTAATTCTCTGTTAAGGAAAATAACACAGTACAGCAATCTCCAGGCAGTGAGAGCAAAAAATATATGACTTTTCCAAGACAAGCTAATGGATGATGCTGCTTTCTTTCCTGAAATAGCTGAAATATTTCACTACTGACTTGGAGCTAAGGACCTCTTTTTGTCAACATTTATCCAAGGTCTAATTCACAGTGTACCTCAGACTTATTAGTGTTATTCTGTATCTATATCTGTCTACAATCTAGCCACAGCATATGCCACATAAAATAGAAAATGTTGTCCTTGCAGAGAGTTCCTCAGGTGCTCCGTGGCTTCTCACCCCAGTCATAGTCAAAGGCCACTACCTACAGTGAGAGCACTCATTGAATTGGATATTGCTACACAAGAAGGATGTTTCAGTGTTAAAACATTTCAAATTGAACAAAAATAGAAAAAAAAACAGGATAGTGTCTGCCATAATGAGGGCCTTGACTACTACTTTTTAACCTACGTGTCTCAAATTAGTGGCGATAGCGAGGGCAAAATCAATATGATGCTGCTTGGCCTGCTGTGTTCATCCAGTCCTGCACCTTGTTGTCTCCTTAAAATTTTGATGATTTACTTTACAATGTAGCAATGTTTTTGCTTTTCCAATCAATTGGGTATTGTAATTCTTGCTAAAATTGACTTTTGCAGTGCATTGATACACCTTAATCTATTAGTACCTTCAAACAAATGGTCACAGCATTCTTTCCACCTAATTTATTACAGAATACATTGCATCCTAAAGTACATTGTTACTTGTTGGACAGTTTTTGTTCAGGATTCAGTGCTTCCTCTGAAAGCTGTTGTACTAGTCATGTTAACTGATGAGGAATTTTAACACTTAGCAGAAAGTGTCGTGGACCCATGGGTTTTTACATATCTATCACTGCTTTTCTTTCCTACTTTGTTTTTATTGGCTTTTGAGATTGCAATCCCAGATCTAATCATTTGCATCATTGACTAATTCACAACCGAGAGACTGAATATTTGTTAATTTCTGTTTGAATAGCACTTTAGCCATGTTTTCTTCAGAGTTATTTTATCTTTAATATATTAGGCAACTTATAAGACAAGTTGGAGGGTGGGGTCTGTGCTGGTTTGCATAAACCTCCCCCGAAGCTCAATACCACTGTTGTCATTCAAAATCCACTGTAGATGATTATAATGTTCTGCCTTTTCGTCTGTTCCTTAAAACCACTTTTAGATACCTGCTTCCATTTTTGAAACTAGGCTAACTGTAGCAGAAACTCCGTCCTAATAAGATAACAGCCCACGGAGATACTAAGAACTGCCGATGCTGGAGTCAGGGATAACACAGTGTGGAGCTGGAGAAACACAGCAGGCCAGGCAGCATCAGAGGAGTAGAAAAGTTGATGTTTCGAGTTAGGACCCTTCTTCAGAAATGGGGAAGAGGGAAGGGAGCTCGGAAATAAATAGAGAGGAGGGGTGGGGCTGGGGAAGGTAGGTGGGATGGTGATAGGTGAGTGCAGGTAGGCAGTGGTGGGGTTTGGTCAGTGAGGTGGGGGGAGCAGATAGGTGGGACAGAAGATGGACAGGTTGTGTCAGGTCACGGAGGCGGGGATGAGAGGGAAGGTTGGTCATGGAATGAGGCCGAAGGGTTGGGGAGATTTTGAAACTGGTAAAGTCCACATTGAGACCATTGGATTGTAGACTCTGAAGGCGGAATATGAGGTGCTGCTCCTCCAGATTCTGGCTGGTGTCATTGTGACACTGGAGGAGGCCCAGGATGGACATGTCGCTCAGGGAGTGGGAGGGGGAGTTTAAATGGTTCGCAACTGGAAGGTGCTCTACAAAGTGGTGTCCGAGCCTCCACTTAGTCTCACCGATGTACAGGAGGCCACATCGGGAGCAGCGGATACAATTGACCACATTGACGGATATGCAGGTGAACCTCTGTCTGATGTGAAAGGTCAGCCCATGGATACTCACTGTGTGGATTCACTCTTGGCTCTGATTTTGCAATGGACTTTCTTTAGTGAGACAGAGGTTACACATGTGATGTATGGTTGAGGCCTCATTGTAGTATTCATTTGTGGGTGCTTTGGCTTGTGGGTGATCCCAATATGTTTGGAATGCTAACTTGATGGAAAGCCTTTGCAGTCTCTGTTTAAAAGCTGGAACAAAGTTTCATGGAGTTTAATATAGATAAGTGTGAGGTGTTGCATTTTGGAAAGTCAAATCAAGGTTGGAGTTTCATGGTGAATGGTAGGACCTTAAGGTCTGCAGTAGAACAAGGGGACTTTGGAGTGCAGGTGCATGGTTCTCTGAAAGTGAAGCCACAGGTAGACAGGGTAGTGAAGAAGGCGTTTGGCTCACTGTCCTTCATCAGTCATGGCATTGAGTATAGAAGTTGGGAAGTTATGTTGCAGTTGTACAGGACATTGGTGAGGCTGCAGTTGGAGTATTGTGTTCAGTTTTGATCACCTTGCTATAGGAAGCATGTTATTAAACATAGAAACATAGAAGATAGAAGCAAGAGGAGGCCATTCAGCCCTTCAAGCCTGCTCCGCCATTCTTCACGATCATGGCTGATTGTCCAACTCAATAGCCTAATCATGCTTTCTCCCCATAACCTTTGATCCCATTCACCCCCAGTGCTACACCTAGTTACCTCTTGAATACATTCAATGTTCTGGCATCAACTACTTTCTGTAGTAATGGATTCCACAGGCTCACAGCTCTTTGGGTGAAGAAATGTCCCCTCATCTACATCCTAAATCGTCTAGCCCGAATCCTCATACTATGACCTCTGGTTTTGGATACACCCACCATCAGGATCATCCTCCCAGCATCTATCCTGAAGAAACTTACCAGGATGTTACCAAGATTCAAGGGACTGAGTGAAAGGGAGAGGTGGGACAAGCAAGGACGTTTTTCCTCAGAGCGTAGGAGACTGAGGGGGATTCTTACAGAAGTGTATAAGGTCATGAGCAGCATGGTTACAGTGAATGAACTCAGTCATTTTCCCAGGGTTAGGGAATCGGGGACGAGAGGACATCAGTTTAAAGTAAGGGGCAAAAGAATACATGGGAACCTGAGGGGCAACTTTTTTACACAGAGGGTGGTATGCATATGGACGAGCTGCCAGTGGAAGTGGTTGAGGTGGGTACATTAGCAACATTTAAAAGGCATTTGGACAATTACATGGATAGGAACGGTTTAGACGGATATGGGCCAAGTGGGGAAATGAGGTTAGTGTGGACAGACATTTTGGTCGGCATGGAACAGTTTGGGCTGAAGGGCCTGTCTCCATGCTGTAAGACTCTCTGACTCTGTGACTCTAAAGCACATTGCTGCAATTAGGCAGACATCAGAAGGAGTTGGGTTGAACCTTTGGTGAATTTAGGTCTATTTGGGTGATTTTTATTTCAGCAACAATGTGAAGCTGGAGATTTCAATTCAATGAACAGTATTACCTCTCTTCTGATTTCATTTACATTTACTTGAGTAGAAATGAAGATGTGGGGTGATGAAGGTTCATAACAGAATCATAGAGTCATACAGCATGGAAACAGACACTTCAGTCCAACCAGTCCATGCTGAAAATAATCCCAAACTAAACTAGTCCCGTCTGCTTGCTCCTAGCCCATATGCCTCCAAACCTTTCCTGTTCATCGAAGTTATCAAATATCCAAATGTCTTTTAAACATTGTAAGGTGTGTCCACATCCATCGCTTCCTCAGGAAGTTCATTCCACATGTGAACCATCCTCTGTGTAGAAAAATTGCCCCTCATGTCTTTTTAAAATCTCTCTGCTCTCACCTTAAAAAATGTCCCCTAGTCTTAAATCTTATTATTCTTTGAGACCTTGCATTTTAAAGTGTAGGAACAATGTACAGTTTCAAGTCTGATTTCTGTATTTCGTATGGTAAGCTGGGGAAGACTTGGTTTTCTGTTTAATTTGAACTTTATGTTTTTTGTGGTATTTGGGTGTCTGGAAATTTGTTCAATTTACACACATTTAAATTAAGTCTAAACTTTTAAGGTGAACAGTTCATTCCAAAAACAAAAGGAAAGAAGAGAAAAATGAGTTCAGTGGCACAGCGTCTTGGCATTGTCTTGATATGGCTTACTGTTTCTACAAGTGCACAATCTGCAAGGGAGCATGGGTACAATTATGGCACATTAGATCTATGGAAGAACCATGAAGTGCTTCGAAACAATGGAAGGGGCATGAGAGATATGAAAGGCACACGAATAAGAGCTTTTCAACATAGATTTCCAAAGTTTCCAAAGCCCAGACTATTGGTCATGACTTCCTGAGGGTTCATCACTAATCATGAAAACTGCAGATGGTATGAAAAACCATTTGCAATGGAATTGGCTACATTGAGTGAGAACTAGTTTTGTACTCCCTTCTTCTGTGCCACTAAAAATTGACTATGCTGGGAATCCTAGAATCACATCTACCTGCTATTTGGAAAGGCACCTTTTCTTTGTTCATGTTCGTTCTGAAATGGAACTGCCCTCAACCATTCACTTGTTAAGATAAAACAATGCTAAATTTCAAATTGAACATTTTATTTGTCAGTTCTGCATTCCTAAATTCTGTGTGCGTGCACAAATTTTCTACATACTGCCCTTTGATGTGGTTTATACCTGACTATCTCAGAAGTAAATCATTCTTTTTGCAATGGAGTGAAACAGAATCTATCAGCCTAGTTATTTATTATTGAACCCTGCTGAGTAAAAATTGGAGACAAGTGCATAACTGGAGATTCTTATGTTATGATCCAAAGTCAGAATTACTCCTGCTCCTTTCCAACTGAGAATAGGCTTGAGATGGACTTTTCCTGTCCTCCGTTCTGCATTCATTGTCTTACAATTTCAAACTAAGACACAAGAATTATTTTGTGAGATGAGTTGAGCAAGTGATTTTATCTGACAGAATATCCCAAAGCAAAAGCTTCACACATTTACACCTATTATGCAGAGTGCAATTCTATGCTCAAGTATTATAAGCTGGAATAAATTATTCTAGAAAGAATCCTTTCTGGGTAGATTGAAGGAATAACAAATATTGTCCTCGGGTGACCAAGCCTTTTTGTCCCCATGGGCTACACAGGGGCCTTGAAGATTGCATCTCAAGTTTAAGTCCATGCTCCCATTCATTTGGATTTATTTATTTATCATGAGGCAGCAACGCTGAACAAGAATTTTGCACAGCCCCAGAATTATGAATTTCAAATAAGAGACAGAAATGCAAATTGATTGCTCTGGGTTATCTAAGACTAAGCTGCCAGCACATGGGGAACCATGTGTGGCTTATGGGCTGCAGATTGAACATCCTGCCTAAGCATTAAACACAACACCAGTGGTATATGTTTGCTTAACCTTTCTTTTCAGTTATCCTCAGTTTCACACTTATTTAGTAACGCTGTTCAAAGTAAATGTGTCTTAATGTTAGTTCACCTCATAAGTTCCTATTTTAATTAAACTCCTTCACTTCCCCCAGATCAGGGAAACAAATACTTATTGCTTCATGTGAAAGCAGAGCAAGAAATTGCGTCTGTTAATATTGGTTTGTTGGGAGGCACGAGAGCCTTTAGAATTCCAAAATGGCATCAACTGTGCCTGTCAGAAAAATCACACCAAACATTATATTGGTCATGGGCATTACAGTGTGCAATATATGTCAGCTAAAACTGTACAAAGAAGGTGTATCATAATGTCAGCATGTAACACTAATTTGACACAAATCTACTATTTTGGAGATCAAAACTTCACCTGACTCCTGTCTAAAGTTTGCACAGCTGACATATATTCAGCAGCAGAAAGGACTCTTGACCAATGCTATTTATAGATATCAACAATGCTTTACAGTTAAGTGCTAATTGATTTCCCTTGTCTGTTGCTGCCCCGTGCTTTCTACAATTGCTTTAAGTTATAAAAATTTGCAGGAAATATCGCGGAAAGAACAACAGTACTTGTTAGTGAAGCTTCTACAAAAATAAAGTTTCTCCCACACAGTACACAATTCTCTTGGAGTGGGAGGATTGACAGTAAGAATATGGATATGCAGGCACCATGTATCAAATTTCTGTCCTATTGTGAAAACATAAGCAAGTACACTCCCTCGATGTTCAACTCAGGAAATCATCCATATCAAGACTGAATATGTTGATAGTGATCACGAAGATTTTATTCTGTACAGTCCATTGTACTAGCTGAACTACCAAAGCAAACTAAACGCTGGCCACTGATGATAAGGGCACTGGATATGTATGTAGGCAGCACATACATGGCAAAATATAATCTGGCACGCAAGGTATGTTAGAGCAAAATTTTGGCATGCTGAAATAGCACTTCTATTGTCTAAATTGTACTGGAGGAGTCCTTCAGTAAAGTGGGTGTCAATACTCGGGGGGGGGTGGTGGGTCTTCGAAATGCTTCATGTCAGAAGGAAGGGAAGGCTTTCCCAGCAACTGCACAGAAGTCAGGTGAGGTAGAACAGGAGGCAGAGGATGATGGAAAAGAGGTAACCTAGATACTCTGTTTGCCTCCCACTGTCCTTTGAGTCCACAAAAAAACTTAACTAGGTGCCATGCCAGTAAGCAGTACACAATTCCGATTACTCATTGACAACAGTCAAGCACTTTTTTCTTTCTTCTGTCATTGATTTACATGGCTTTCAGAGGACGAGACTGTAGATAGTTTGAGTCCAACAGTGAGCAGCTTGGGACATAGAAGACTTTAAATAGATAGAACAATAAGAAATTGCATTTCTATAGCATTTCTCATGGCCCTGGATATCACAAAGTGCTTTATAGATAAGGAAGCACTCTTGGAAGTGTAGTCACTGTTCTAATGTAGAAAATGTGCCAACCAATTTGTGCTTAGCAAACTCCCACAAACAGTGATGTGATCATTTACTATTATTATGTTACTTGAGGGATAAATATTGGTCAGGAAACCGGAATGATTCCCCAGCTCTTTTTCTGAAATAATGTCATGGAATTATTTACATCCTGAGTAAACAGATGAGGGTCTCATTTTTGCATATCATTTGAAAGACTGCACCTCCGACGGTGCAATACTTCCTTTGTTCTGCTTTGGACTAATGACCTGGATTGTTGTGTTCCAGCCCTGGACTGGAACTTGAACCTGCAACCTGGTTACTCAGAGCCAACAGCAGTGGTGCTCCGAAGCTGCACTTTCCAGACGTGTCGATATGTATGATGTGTATGGAATGAGAAGGCAGCATAAAGTTGATGTGCTGCCTGGTTTAAATTGAATGGGTATGGGTTGACTGTGTACAGCAATCCCCACTCTTATTTTTGTGAGCTATCCAATTTAGTCTCCACTGTGTGAAACATAGAAGAATAATTATTCAGTTGTGAGTAATCGCAGGCCTCATAGAACCAAGATTAGGAGTGGAAAAATGTCACCTTTAAATAATTTTGCAAGATTCACGCTCTTATGATCCTTCACAACCCACCTCGGACGAGCCTTGTTTCCGTTCTAATGCAAGTGAATTTTAATGATCTCTCCTGACCAATTCCCTGCACTCTGCCATTGTGGTGTTGCCTGCCACAGCTCATATCCTTTCTGCTTTCCAGTTGTGATGATGCCATCTGGCATCTTAATGGAGCCTGGGACCTCGGTGGTGATCATCAAAATGGCTTTTTAGCTGTTGAGGTATATTCAGATTTTATGTAAATGATTGTGCTATGATACAGGTGAATTCCTTGTGAGAGGAATGCTACTAAAACAACAAATAACAATGTTTTGAGTACTGATTTAAAGGACAACAGACAAGATATATTTGTTTCCAGGAGCTGTTTAGTTGCAGACCATAGAGAATTGAGGACGACATGCAAATTTTAAATAAATTCTTCAACTCATTAGTACGAGCTGTTATAAATAAGTTACAAGGGATGAAGTAATTCATTTCATGATTCCACACCTCCACAGGCCACAGCAAAGACTGAATTGAAAAAGGAATTAATATTGCCAATCATATTTTAGACTATGCTTATCTCAGTATCAGAACCAAGTCAGTCAGGTTTCTTTAACTCAACAAATAAATAATTAGTTCGTTCTAAGCAAAACTTCGTCAAGTAAAGATTCAAAGATTACGAACAAAAGATTAACAATGTATAAAAATGACGAACTAACCCCTTCGGAAAATAATACAACCTCCTCCAAGCTTGGGAAAAAAGTATAAAATTCTACAGAATGTTATCTTAAAATACTTTAATTAAGTAACAGATAATGTTCTTTTTTAAATCATAGATTATCCATATGCTGCTCTGCAGCCGGAACCACTTTGCACATAACGTATCGGCACTTCCTCGATCAATTTTAGCTGATTGAATTCATTAATTTCTGCAGGCAGTGCAATAGGTTCTGAATTGTCACTTGAGAACCTTCCACTGGAAGTGATGAGGTCTTCCAGTGAGTTTTTAGCTTCAAGTAACAATTTCCATTTATGGATGTTGTAGTGAATGTAACAAGATCAGCCAGTGGACAGAATAGAATAGATTGGGACTGTTTATCTGGTCCAATCTGGGAGCCCTGCCTGACAGATATAAACCAGAGTGTCTGAGGTTCTGTTCATTCTGAGGAAGCTAGATCAGTGTCAAATACTATGTATGTGTAAGTAAAGATGATAGGATATAAAGTTCGCTATTCCATCACCACTATTCATTATTTTCTAAACATTTTTATGACATTTTAATTATTCCATTCCTGGACCCCAACTGTCTTTGGACTACAGTTATTTCTTGATTTCTACCATTTAGGAAATACCCAGCTCCACCATTTATAGGTCCAAAGTGGATGGCTTCATATTTGCATACAATGAATTCCATTTGCTGCAGTAAGCTCATTAATTTAATCTATCTATAACAATTCATAATTTGTTTCGATATTCACTGCCTACAATGCCATCAGTGTGTCATTAGTAAACTTTCTTATATGAATGTACAAATTCAGAGGAGGATCATGGCTGATTGATTACTTCATATTCCTGCCTAACCCCTATCTATCATCCCCTTGCTTATCAAGAATCCATCTACCTCTTCCTTAAAAATATTCCAAATATTCAAAGATTCTGTGGCTTGGTATTGCACCATGTGAGTTATTAATAAGTTTAGTGACATATTCTTGCACTCACACTTCATCATATCCTGTCAATCAAAGTAACAGTCTGCAATCCCTACACTCTGTTCCCTACCAACCAGCCAATTTTCTAGCCTGTCTTCAATATTAAACTTGTCTTTATTAAATTAGCAATTTACCACAATGCCAGCCCAGTAGAAAACTGTATCTTAATGCTTGACAGAATGTGAGTAATGTGGAATGTTTGATTTCTCTAAAATCAAGGGACTTCTTTTTAACGCAAAAACAGAAAGTGCTGGAGAATTTCAGCAGCTCTGGCTGCATCCGTAGAGAGAAAAACAGAGTTAGCATTTTGAGTCAAGTGACCCTTTGTCACGACAACTTCTCCTTAATAAAAACCAAAAGATGCTGCCAGACCTGCTGAGTTTTTCCAGCAACATCTGTTTTTGTAACTTCTAGTTAAGTTGACTTTCATACGGGCATTTGAATCAAAGTCTAACTGTACTGTTGGATTGGCTTGTGCAAGGCTTACTCATTTGCATTGTGTTTGTGTTGGACAGCAGACGATAGAAACAAAATATTTTAAATTTTGCTACATACATTGCTTCTGAGAATGCCTGGTCTATTGATTTTTCGGTGCATTTACTGTGATGAAATGCAAGATGTTTGTCTAATTTGCTCTTAGAGACATCTATGCGTGACACTAGCCAGAATCTTTTACAACAATTCAAGTGGGACCCAAACTATAGTCAGGAAATTGAGGAGGTGAAACCCTGCAGAGTGGCTTTATCAATCCAACCTGCCACCTTATTTAACCCAGAAAAGTCTGTTCTGGATTGAAGTTTAAAGCAGGAAAAAAATGTGCATTTGTGCACTGTCTTTTGTAATCTTAGTATGTCTCAAAGCATTTCATAGCTTGCAAAATAAGCTTGAAGTGTGGTCAGTGTCATGAGCAAAGTCTCTCAGCCAGCAATGAGTTAATGATGATGTATTTTTTGATGTTGATTGAGAGGTAAATGTTGACCATGACTGCCAAAGAGGACAGATGGATGGTCAGTTTAATCTCATCTGAAAAATGGTATTTTTGACAATACAACACTCAGTTGGTATTTCAGAGGACTGGTCACCTTGAATACGTAGTTTCAGTTTGAGAGTGGAGCTTGAACTCATGGCATTTTGATTCAGATGCAAGAGAGTTCATATGGGCTTAGGGGACAATACCATACGTGATCTATTTTCGCTCAGTTAGCTGGATGGCTAATTTGCAATGCAGAGTAATACATAGGTTCAATTCCCCCATCAGCTGAAGTTACCATGAACGACTCTCCTTGTCAACCTCTCCCCCCATTTGAGGTGTGGCAACTTTCAGGATAAACCATCACTGGCTCTCTCTCTGTAATGAGAGAGTCACCCTGTGGTCTGGTAAGACTAAGGCGACTTTATCGTTTACCTTTCTCCCAAGAGTGGTATTTATTCGTGACCGGAATATGAAACTTAAGTAAATTAATAAAAATGAGGATTGCATAATTCGAATTCCCCAATTGGCAGGTCATGGACATGATGATAATCTTTTTTTAAAAAAAAATCTCTTGCCAATGAAAACAGACAAGCCATGCAAAAAGAAGCCACCATCTGAACATTCATGAGAGATATTTTCATGATTTTAATTACCATGGTCACTTGGGCCTCCATTAGAGATATTGCCAAATACCATCAGTGTTGCCAAATACCATACCTTTGTTGAGGGGATCTGTGCACCAATTCAGAGATGTGACCAGTATATTCCTTCTTATTTGTCACTATATTGAAAGAGAATGCTCTAGAATGTCTCAAATGACTGTATAAGACAATTGTACACAGAATCATAGAATGGGACAGCACAAAGGGATTCTCGTTCACCCGTTGTTCCTATGCTAGCTCTCCTGGTAGAGTTTTTGCTATCTAATTAGTCCTACTACTCTGCTCTTTTCCATTAGTCTTCTATTTTTTTTTTGTCTTTAATTATTTATCAAATTCCCATAAGAATGTGCTTCTGCTTTAGATCGAAAGGACCAAATGTTAAAATTAAAAGCTTCTACAGAAGGCTTTTGAAATATAGCTTATTTTTTTTTAGGATGGCCAAGGAAATGTAACATAAATTTATTAGAATACTGACTGTATGTCATCTCTTCAAACAATATTTTGCACAGTAATATCACTGCATCCACAAGCATCCACTCCCTCCACCATCAATGCTCAGTAGCAACAGTGTGTACTATCAACAAGATGCACTGTAGAAATTCACCAAAGATGCTTGGATAGCACCTTCCAAACCCATGACCACTTCCATCTAGAAGGACAAGAGCAGCAGATACATGGGAGCACCACCACCTGTAAGTTCCCCTCCAAGCCACTCACCATCCTGACTTGGAAATATGTCACTGCTCCTTCATTGTCGTGGGTCGAAATCCTAGAATTCCCTCCCTAATGGCATTGCGGGTTAACTGACAGCAGGTGGACTGCAGAGGTTCAAGAAGGCAGCTCACCACCACCTTCTCAAGGGCAACTAGGGATGGGCAATAAACGCTGGCTCAGCCAGTAACACCCATGTCCCGCAAAATGAATAAAGAAAAAAAAATGTTGAATCTTATAGAGAGTGAGAACTTAAGGTTAAGTTTATGTGACAGTGTGAGTGAACAAGTTGAAAGAAAAGAATAGGATAAGGAGAGTAATGTTCGTTATATTCAGAGCAGTTTGCATTTTCATCTACTTGAAGGTTTTCAGGGTGATTTTCACTGGTTCATTTCAGGGATTTGTAGTTCTGGAGGCCTGCTTTGGTTCTGATCTCCCACATGTTGTATTCTTCCTTGTGCTGCTAGTGCATTCAGGTTGTTAACAACATTTACAGTGACAACACCGAAGAGTCCAGGTTTTGGTCAATGGTGTATGGATAAATTATAAGACACCTGGAGTTTGTCAGAAGGACTTATGAATGGGAACCTTTTAAGTTGCCTGTGTTCCCAATGAATCAATGCTGAGTTACAGTTGAAATTTGTGCTCAATTGCAATTCTTAGGTATGTAGAATATGTACCCAGAGTTCATACGGTAAGGTTTGCAAGCACTTTGCACATGCATCCTTTGTGTGGTGATCAGTATAAAGTGTTTTTAGAATATCTAGCTTTTTTCTCAGCTCATGCTGCTGTGGTGTCTCTAGAGCTGATTTTGACTATAGCCGAGGGTTTAAAGTGTATTCCTATCAGATGCCTGTTATATATCTATCTGGATTATCACTTTTCCTATATATTTGCAACACTCTGCAATGGGAAAACTTAAAATGAAGGACTTTGATGGGTCAATGGTTCACTCTAAAACACTGATCTTCCTTGCATGCGAAAGCCCATTCAGAATTACTTTTGTTTTACATAACTTGCTCCCTTGGTTATGTAAAGGATTTTCTTACAACTGGTGTTCTTCTGAGTATTCTCAAAGCAACATGACATCACATCAACTATGGACCCAAATGGACCCGACAGCAGATGCTTAATACATTCTGCCATTCGAAATTTTCTCTGGGTCTTTTTTAGTTACTTGTGACATTTTTGATCAGACCAGTCATCTGTGTGATCATTTCATCCGGTCACTGGTCGTATTGAAGCAATTGTCTTTGTTGACGCCCACATCTGAATGAACATCAAGCCACCTTCTGGCCTTCAGAAGCTGTCATACCTCAGTTCTCTGTGATTATACCTGTATGCATGGTTATACATCTGGCTGCATTTTACTTTTCTGACATTCTACCCTCATTTCATCAATGCGCTGGGATCCCATTTTGCGCTCACTCTATGATCTTCAATAAATCAGCCGAGCATGATTCATAGATGGTGTATTGATCGACTCAAGAATCAAAAATCATGGGTGAATCTTTCTTTTTCCGTCCATAATGTTATGGCAGGAAATTCGGCCTCTTAAAAAAAAGGCACTGGTGTTTGGCTCATTTTCTCCCTTCTTCAAGTCCAAAGGCACTGAAGCCACCCTAGGGCAATTGGTTCAGCATTGACTGGTATTGAATAAGAAACCTTCTGAATCTGGATCTGCATTCAACCCTACAGTTCATCTTCAAACAGATACACTGGGTTATGAATTTAAGAATGCTCAATTTAACCAAGCTTCACCTGCTATTCGGTACTGTGTACACAATTAACAATTATTGTGAACACTTAGATAACAGGAAGCAGACTTTGTCGAAGCATAGACAGATATTTCATACAATAAGTTAACAGATAGGTGCACAAATGAGGATGATTAGCTAACATGCCATAGGCTTCGTTCTCCTCATCATTTCCCACTTCCTGTCCTCCCACCCCCGTATCAAATCCAACCACTCAACCCCTGTTGCACTGCAGAGAGACAGCAAAATGAATACAATTCCTCTGTCAACATTACATCACATTACCATCAGATGCCAACTTATACTTAAAACCATCAAGGACAGGAGAAGAAAACATATTACTCAAAATTATCGCATCAATATGCCTGCTTGAGTTCTACTCTGTCATTATTAGGAAAGATATAGGAGGTATTTGTTTTTCACCACAATGAATTTGCTGATCAAGCTAAAAAAGTTTGAAAAATAGTTATTCGGTGGTTTAGGTGATTTTGTTAAGGTTTTTTGTCTTGTATTCATCAGGAGTTTCATAAGAATACTAATATAAAGGAAACTATCGATTACATTTTGAGAGGAAAGTACTGAATGGATGTCAAGTTGACGCTCTCTGGTCGAGCCATTGCCATGGAAAATGCACTGGTTATTGCTGATTGGCAGTTAACTGTTCAGCTCTGTTCAAATATTTAAACCAGGCAGGATGACTCTGATTTTTCCAAGATATTGCCCTGAGAACTGAACCAACAAATGGTCATTATCAATTCTGTTGAGTTGAAACAATCACATTGAATGTTCATGTTCTTGCTATCTACAAGGAGCACAGCCCTAGTGCGTAAATATATCTAGGTTCCATTCCATGTAGGTGCACAGCATCGTATGCCTGACTGACAAATCAAAGTTGATTGTCAGCTGATTTCTTCTCAAACTCTGTGTTGTTAACAAGTGTTGTTCAAATTTGGAATTACATTTAATGTTATGATTTCAGCAAGTGCGGGCTGATTGCACACAGTTAGTACAGTACCTTTTTTGTTTTGAATAGCTGAAAGGATAGGCTGTTTGATGCAATCCTTCAGTCTTTGTTACATATGGGCTACACACTTGGCTTCACATTGGCAATAAAACTTAACGATATCTAAGAACAGTGTTTTTCTGTATATACTCCCTCGTGGTGTATCCTGTACCACGAGTCACGAGTTAGCCCAAGACAAAGAAGAATTGTTAATAACAAACTACCTCACGTACTGGTGGAGGTGGAAAATACAATGAGGTATCAGGAGCAGTAATCTAGGGGAAAAGAAACACTTGTCATCCTCGAACTGAACAAAAATCAAGGAGAAGAAAAACAAACGCCAGCTACTTCATGCTCCTGTGCATCTGGGTTTGCTGATCGAAGACTGCTTTTGTTAAAGTAAGACATGACCTAATGGTGACTTATTTAATTTGCAGGGCAGAGGTCATTTAGCTCAGTCAGCTGAATAGCTGGTTTGCAATGTAGAATGATGCCAACAGCGTAGGCTTAATTCCCAGTACCAGCTGAGGTTAGCATGAAGGATTCTTTTTGTCAACCTCTCCCCTCTCCTGAGGAGCAGTGACCCACATGTTAAACCAACAGCAGTTGTGTCTCTAGAGAGAGAGAGAGAGCACCCTGTGGTCTGTTAAGACTATGGTGACCTTTCCTTTTATGTGATTTACTCGTCCTCAGCTCCTGGCTCATAGCCATCGTGACATCACAGTCGATGTCACTTTATCAGAATTCCAAAATTCCTGTCTTCTTTGTAATGGACAAAATCTCCTTTAGTGCCCTGACTCAGTAGGGAGCTCTTTTGCCTCTGAGTCAGACGATTTATGACTTAAATCTCCAGTGCAACCATTTGAGCAGAAAAAAATCCAGGATGGCACCAGTGCAGTACCGAAGTATTCCAGCACTGTTGGTATTGCCACTGTTCCGATGAGAGTTTGAGCTGGACTTTAATCCCAACAGTGGATAACAGGAGTTGGGAAATTTTCTAGTTCAGGATACCGGCCTTCGGCAATGAGTGACTTGAAGTGTATACTTTTCACTCCAGGCTGGAGGGTGCATGTTAGAATCACAGCACAATGTTCAGAGATGGCCACAGGGGCTGCTGAGGACTAAGGTGGGCCCATGACAGTTCTCTGGGTCTTCAGCCCAGTTGTATTGTCAACTATTAGGCTTCATCATATTCAGCTCGACTATCACATCAAGCTCAACCCATTACCCTTCACCCCATTGCCCCTCATACTCTGCTTGTCAACTCTTGAGGGAATCAATTTTTTCTTGAAAATTTGTTCCTGTGGTTTTGTAATTTTAAACTTGTAAGGTTGACTTCTGACTGCATACAGTAATGTGATAGACGCAGAATATTCTATATTTGATACATTTGGCCCTGTCTCAGCACAGTGGGATGAACTGTGTTAGGAGGCATTTATACGTCAGCGCAGTCCAAGGTTTAATTGTTTGGGACAAAGTGCAAGGTCAGTCTGACACAGCAGAAGGGATGGCATTAACTTTTTGCTGCTGTGGGTGCCACTGCTCCAAGAAACCCAGGAGCTATTGGTATCTCAGTTTGGCACAGGAGTAATGTGTTCTGGTCTGAGTCCTGAGAACATGGCTATGATTCATTGATAGTTGTCAGTTATTCAGCTACTCACCCTTTAATAGCAAAGAATCCTCACTCTGAACGCACCAAGCAGGAGCTGGGCTGGTATTGGAGTCTGCCTTCGACTTCCTGTAATGGGATCTGCCAAGTGAAACCTATCCCCCTTACTTGACTGAGGCTTGCTGACAACCATGGTAAAACTTGTTATTCTTTTCATTCATGGAATGTGAGCCAACATTTATTGCCCATCTCAAGTTGCCCATGAAAAGGTCATAATGAGGTACATTCTTGAACTGCTGCAGTCCTTGTGCTGTAAATACACCCTACAATGCCATCCGGGAGGGAATTCTCAGATTTTGAGTCAGTGACACTGAAGAAACGGAAATATTTTGAAGTCTGGATGGCTAGCGGCTTGGAGGAGAACTTGCAGGTGGCAGTGATCTAACGTGACTGCTTTCCTGGTACTTCTAGATGGGAGTGTTTGAAAGCTTGATGAATTTCTGCACTGCTATACTGCACTTTAATGGTAGAGGGAGTGAATGTTTATAGATGTGGTGCCAATCAAGCGGGCTGCTTTGTCCTGATGGTGTCAAGCTTCTTGAGTGTTGTTGGAGCAGCACTCACCTAGGCAAGTGGATGATATTCCATCACAATCCTGACTTGTCCGTTGTAGATGGTGGACAGGTTTTGGGGAATCAGAGACGCATTATGCACTGCTGTATTCCCAGCTTCTGACCTACTCTCATATATATATGACTAGTTTGGTTCAGTTTCTTGTCAATAGTAACCCTTTGGGTATAAAGTGGTTGATATAGTGATGGTAACACTATTAAATGTTCATATATCCTAAGGTATAATTCTTTCTGTTTCCATCGTTACTCAGATGGCCAAGTGCTTAGTGTTCAAGTCCTTTCTTTGAAATGTCATCCACAGCAATAGTTTTGCTAAAATTCTACTTGTGGACCCTTTTCAGTAGCAAATTTAAAGAATTAATACCTATGTTAAGGATGTGTTCTTAAACTCAACCTTGCATGTTAATGCTGTGAAGAATAAAGCTATTGTTGCTGAGAAGAAATAATTAATTCAATTCAAATGCCTTTGCTTATTACTGCAATTTCAAAAAAAGTCAAATAGCACGCTCATACAGGTTTTGAAAAAAGTTCTTCAGTTCTGCATGCATATGCTGAATTCAGAAGGTTTCCATGGAAACAGGATACATGCTGCCTGAGGTATTTGAAACTCCAAAATGAATTTTGCCTGAACAAGCTGGATGTTTTTCCTTACTAATTTTCTCTGCCCCTTTCCTCCTCCTCCTGAACGCCATGGGGTAGACTTTCAGCTTGTGATATTTTTCTCTCCACTTCATTTGACAAAAATGAAAACAGGAAGGTTTTTGCTCTGGGACCAAGCCATGAAGCCAGTTCTACAACTGGAAGACAAGTTGCAAACCTATCCATTTGAGTATTGCTGGCTTACAATACCTAGGTGCCCAACTATACAAGATCCATTGTTTATGTAGGAATCCTATCATTGTGGTGTCATTATGATATCTCATCAGGGATATTCTTGTTGCATAATGGTCTGAAAGGGTTAATATGATGAGTGCCTTCAGTAACAAATGATGTCATTTGGTCTTGTGGCATAACAATTTTGGATGTTGAAGTGAAACCTACTATCTGGTTCTCCCCAAAGTCTCTGACAGGTCATCATGTCAATATAATCTATAACCAGGATATATCTAGTCAGATCAGGAAGTGTTTTCCCTCTGTCACTGTAGACCACACAGGTCCTGCAGTTTCCTACATTGAAAGACAAACAGAAGCTTAATCTTGTCCTCCTCCACAAAACCATTCTGAAGAAGAATAGGGATATTTTCCCAGTGTTCAGGCCACTATTTATGCATCAACTAATATTAGTTCAGTAAAATATTTCAGTAGAAATTGTGGCAGCAACTTTCAACAGGCACACCAGTTTAGAGTGAGCTGGCCTGCCCTTGAAACAGGTAAAACATGTACATCCATGTACATATCCACTTCTCATGAGTCACTGGACAGCAACCATTGTTACATCAGCAAAAATACTTTCACTTATGAGTAACTATCAGTGCAAATTCTGTTACCACTCAGTGCTGCTGCAAAGCTGCCGAAAAATCCTATTGATCCAGCCATTTGCAAACATACTGCGGATGGAATACCACTGTGTTGTCAGAAATTCTTCTCTTAATTATGTAACCAGCAAAATTTCTTATAGCAGCATGAGTATAAAATGGGGAAGAATTTGGAATTTTAGAAGGTGGGGAAATACAGGAGAATGCTTGGAGTTGTTAAACTTGAAAGGGTTCAGAAAAGATTGACAAGGATGTTACTGGGGTTGGAAGATTTGAGCTGGGGAAATACAGGAGAATGCTTGGAGTTGTTAAACTTGAAAGGGTTCAGAAAAGATTGACAAGGATGTTACTGGGGTTGGAAGATTTGAGCTGTAGGGATAGGTTGAATAGGCTGGGGCTTTTTTCCATGGAGTGTCGTAGGCTGAGGGGTGATCTTATAGAGGTTTAGGTAATCTTGAGGGGCATGGATAGAGTGAATAGCCAAGGCCCTTTCCCCTGGGTAAGGGATTTCCAAACCACAGGGCATAGTTTTAAGGTGAGAGGGGACAGATTTAAAAGAAACCTGTGGGGCAACTTTTTCATATAGTAGATGGTGCGTGTATGGAACGAGCTGCAAGAGGAAGTGGTGGAGGTGGGTACTATTACAACATTTAAAAGGCACCTGGAAGGGTACATGAATAGGAAGGGTTTGGATAGATGTGGGCCAAATGCTGGCAAATGGGATTAGGTTAGTTTGGGATGTCTGGCCAGCACAGGACACATTGGATTGAAGGGTCTGTTTCTGTGCTGTACAACTCTGAGTATGAGAATGAGAAATTAGTTGCACAAGGCAAATAAAAAGAAGTAGAGAAGAAAGTAACAACGTTTTGGGAAGAAGGAAGAAGTGCATTGAGATTGGAAAAGGACTTCCCAAACATTATCAAAGCATAGGAAGGAATAGGCTAACTCTCATAGGAGTGGTGGGAGGAGACCACCGTCTTCAAGCTGGGAAATCAATAGAACAGTATTAGCAAAATTGAAACAAGTTGGTCTTCAGCAAATCAAAAATTCATGAAGTAACAATAGTTGAATACGAGAATTTAATGTCTTCTTTGGAGAAATGTTTCAAATTATTCTGGAGATCAATCACCAATGGACATATCATTAACCAATTACCAGTACAAAAAGTACCCCAGTGACTCACATTTCCAATCCAGAATTTTTTTCTTCTTAAGACAGTTAGCAGTTTTCTTTGCAATTCCCTTTCATATTTGGCATTTCTCCTATATATAACCTCTTGATCTCAGCTTTACCCTTATTTACTACTTGTGACTCATTCCATCTCATGTCTAATTTCATCAGGTGGTAGCGGTACACCTGAGGAAGGGGCAACACTATGAAAGCTTGTGATTTCAAATAAACCTGCTGGACTATAACCTGGTATCATGTGATTTTTGACCTAGTCCAACCCAGTCCAACACCGGCACCTCCACATAAGTATGTAGCACCATCGCTTTCTGACTCGCAGTCAATTCCCACATGCCACTTGAGCACAACATTGAGACTGACATGTGACTGTAGTACTGAGGGAAAGAATCACTGTCAGAAATCCCGCCTTTTGGATCAAACATCGAACTGAAGCCAAATCTTCTCCTCCTGTACAAAACTAGTTGAAGGAAGAATAGGGGAAGCATTGAACCAGCATTCAGGCCAATATTTATACTTCAACGAATATTACTTCAGTAAAATCTGATCTTAATCAGATGAGTACATGGAAGCTTGCTGATTGTAAGTTGGCTGCTATGTTTCCTGCATGACAATAGTGACTTCCTTTCAAAATGAATCCAATGGCTACAGTGCACTGCAAGACTTCCCAAGAATGGGAAAGTTGAAAAATAAATTAGAGTCCTCGATTTATTTCTTCATCCATTGTGTTGTACCTGTTCTAATATAATCAGTTACCGAATACAGGCAATTTCTTAAAAAATTATTTTCAGCTTGGCCACTCTGTACTTAAACCTAATAACTAATGTTCTTTGAACAATATGTTCCAGAACCATCCAGCCACTGATTCTAAATCTGGAACATTGGTCAGCTCTCATCACTGTGCTAAATGTCAAATCAATACTAGACTATGGTATCTATTTTCACATCCCCACAGACACAATTTTCCACAGTGCATTCTACATCCAACAAATCTATCTTCGAGAGCAATTCATCCCTCCACATTTTTACAATGAAATAACTCCACAGAGGATGGTATCCTATCACCAAATCAACCTTCTTTTACATGTGAAAAGTCCTTGACACGGATCCAGCTTCCTCCGAGCCAGCTCTCGCGACTGAACAGAACCTCTGACACTCCTGTTTTTATCTGGCATCTAGGGTTCTCTGATTGGGCGGGATTAACAGTCCCAGTGAGGGAGCTCCTATTCTATGAGGTCCAACTGGTTGACCTCATTCCAATCACTACATCTCTCCATCTCCGAGTCCAAGGACATAGGCCCTTCTTTTAGCTCTTCCTGGGGCATTTTAGTGGTGGGTCAGGTTTCCCCAACTCTGCCTCTGATACGGGCGGTATGTAATGCAGAATAGCTTGCCTTTTGCATCTGTCACAAATCACTTCTTTATTTACACTGTGAAGAAATTTGTTTTCCTCTTCAGGCGGCAAAGGTATCGAGGCAGCAACATCCACCAGTCCATCTCAGATTCCTAGGTATCTTCAAAGCTTGATGGAGCGGGAGAACCCATGGGGTCTGGAACAGTTGGAAAGGCAGTCAAGGAACTGGGCACATTTTGCTCCTGCACCATTTGCCAATTTGCAGTTTTTGTACGGTCCATGGTAATGTTAAAGAACTTGTAATCCAGAACCCTAGTCTAAAACTCCAGGGATATCGGTTCAAAACCCACCATGGCAGATGGTGAGATCTGAATTCGATAAAATCCAAAAGGACAAGCTAGCTGTCAAGCACACTTGCGAAAAGATGACAAGTACATTGTCTCTCAGTTTGGATTCTGCCTTATTACAATTTTGGTCTGCACAATGAGAAAACAGGCCAACTC
Source organism: Rhincodon typus (assembly GCF_021869965.1). Classification (NCBI taxonomy): domain Eukaryota; kingdom Metazoa; phylum Chordata; class Chondrichthyes; order Orectolobiformes; family Rhincodontidae; genus Rhincodon; species Rhincodon typus. The sequence goes on from NC_063336.1 coordinate 97,860,728, forward strand.
CGAAGAGTGAGGAAAAAATATCAGCCCTTAAAAAAATATTCAGCAAGTATAGCATCAAGAAACCCAAGCAAAATTGGAGTTAAAGGGAATCAAAAGTACAACTCTCCACCAGTTGTCATACCTGACATAAAGGAAGATGGATGTGATTGCTGGAGATCAATTATCACAGCCCCAGGCATCACTGTAGGATTTCCTATGGTTAGGATCCTCAGCCCAATCACCTTCAGCTTTTTCATCAATGACATTCTCTCCATCACAAAGTCAGAAACGAGAATGTTTGCTGGTGATTTCACATATTTGTGCCTCCTTACAAATCAAAGCAGTCAATATGTCCTCGGTGACATCCAGGTTTTAGGTGAAAAGTGGCAAGTAAGATTCATGCCGCATGTGCCAGGCAATGACCATCTCCAACAAGCAAAAATTCAGCCATCATGCCATGATGTTCAAGGGCATTACCATCACTGATTCCCCCACTGTCGACATTCTGGGAGTTACCTTAGAGTAGAAAATGAACTGAACAAGCCATATAAATGCTGTGGCTGCAAGAGCAGATCAGAATCTTGAACATCTGCATTCCTGTCTCCCCATTTTCTGGGAGGGTATCATATCAACAGGAACAAAGATGGAAAATGATGGAACGCTCTCCAAATTGCTTTCCAAAAACACTTAAGAAGTTTGCCTCTATCCAAACCAAAACAGCCTACTTGGTCTTTGTGCCATCCACGATCTTTGACATTCACTTCCTTCACCATCTGTGTATTGTTGTAGCAGGTTGTACTTTCTAAAAATTGTGCCACAGTAATTCACCTTTTGATGGAAGGATTGTCATTGATGAAATAGCTGAAGATGATTGGGCTGAGGATCCTAACTCTAGGGAGCCCTGCAATGATGCCCAGGGGCTGTGATAAATGACCTCCAGCAATCACATCCACCTTCCGTTGTGTAAGGTATGACTCCAACCAGTGGAGAGTTTTACCCTTGATTTCCATTGAGATCACCTTCCAAATCTGCAGCTTCGATCATCCAGAAGGGTGAAGGCAGCAGATACATGCTGCTACCTGCAGAATCCCTTTATGTCTTGCACCTCCCATAGCACTCATTCACTGTTGCTGAGTCAAAATCCTTGCACTCTAACAGCACTCTGGGTATCTTTACTCCCTAAGTTAGCAGCTGTTCAGATATACAGCTCACCACCACCACCTTCTCCAGAGCAATTATGCTTTGAACAAATAAAGAAAGTAGCTCTTTTCAGATCATCAGACCAGGTGGAGCTAATTGCAGTCTTCAGCATGAATCCTTTTGCAATCATTACCTTATACAACAGATTCTTTTTTCAGGTCACATTCCTGCTACATTTTCTGTAGTCTGCTGATTCATTCTCATAGCGTCTATTTTTTTTGCAGAAGTGTTTTATTTTATACTTCCTGCAAAGGTTGCTCAAATGTGGAACCTGTTGGTACACTAACTGAATTGTTGAAAGAAGCCTTATATATTGTAATGTATATTCTATGAGTTTGTTTTATTTCGAGATAATAAGAATTTTTTAAGGCTGAGATTGGTACATTTCAAAATAGTGAGAAATGCAAATTTCCTATTTCAGTTGGGTTAACAAAAATGACATTGATTTCAATTTGCTCTTCAATAAGGTTCAATTTCTTTCAGAATGCTTGCAGTTACACTGTTTCACCAGACTGTGAATTTGTGCTAAAATAATATTTTAAAATATTCAATCTTTTTTTATCGGGTAAAGGGATGGTCTAGTTTCAATGCAGAATGATCATAACTCAAAAAGGAATCAATCTGATTACGTATCATCTAAAATTAGAATAAGGGAGTCACCACATGGAAGAATCTTCACAAAATTTAGGCAGTCAGTTTGGAAAGGTAACCTGTCCCTAGTTTCAGTTTTCAACTTGACATTGTTTATACTTTTTCTTGTACTAAGTTAATGTCCTGGTGAATCTTTCTTCTTGAAAACTGGAACTAATATTCAGTAGATACAATATATTTGAAAACTGACTACTTGTGGAATAGTTACTACGTTATTGTAGATGTTTTTAATTAACTCTTCAGATATGGTATGACACCTCTAAACAAGTAGAATTGAACCTTGCCCTCCTGGCTCAGAAGTAAATATACTACCACTGTGCCGTAAGAGTCCCAAATTCATATTTGTGGATTTAACTGATGGCACATAGTCAGGTTTATTGCATCTCCAATTATAGTTTCTCATGAAGTGCCTTTCAAAATACATCTTACTGATTCCCTTCATTACCTTATAAACTTGCAACATATTGCTTTCAGCATTGTTTTGATTTTAATAAGGATGGACTTAGCCATTTTATTTCTTTTGTAACTCAATGATTTAACACGTGAAATCATCTTTTGTATTCCACTTTGAATCAATTTGTCTGTCTTTATATCTGTTACTTAACACACTGATTGCAATTGGATAAAGCTTGCTTTGACTTTGATTTTCTGAAGCTATTTATACTTTACAACATTTAATTGGCCTTTGCAATGACTGTTGTTTTAAAATATTCTAATCAATCATTACATCTAAAGCCTTTTTCTTGATTTTACTTGTTTAATGCCATATCTTTTGTTTTGTAATCCTGTTTTACATTTCCATTGCAATTATACATGCAGTAATTTCTTCTGCTAGCATTCTGAATATGCACTCCTTATTAGAACATTGGCCTCTAGGGATGTTTATTAGCAAATTGCACCCCATGATTTTTAATTCATTGACTTTACTGAGTGGACAATTACAACAAATGTGTGTTTTTCCTACATAAAAGACTCAATGCTGTCAGTGCATGCTCAGACTTTATAATCTAAAACTTATCATGTTCAGTTCATTTACTAAAAATCTACTTATTAACTGTTTTTTGTGCTGTCTGAGATTTATCTATCCAGTTATTATGGTTCTGGGACTCTATAAAAGATTCTACATTTAAAAATCAACGTATAATTATAACTTTGATTTATACTTTTGTGTTCTGTTTGTCAAGAAGGTTTTGACTTTCATTTTAGCATTATCGTGTGGGCTTGGCAAAGGGAAACATGAGGCTCGTTTGTTTGCATGTATTCTTATCATTTATATTCCTGCAATGAAGAATTGGGGTTCACAGTTTAGTCCATTAAAAACAAACAGTAAATTCAAAGAACGACTGTGCTATTGCCTCGTCCAAAGATGTGCAGGTTAGGTGGGTTGGCCATGCTAAATTGTCCATAGTGTCCATGGATATGTAGGCTAGGTGGAAAATGCAGGGTTAGGGAATAGGGTAGGTGGTGGGTCTGGATGGCGTGCTTCCATGTTGTAGGGATTCTATGATTGTATGAGTTGCAGGGGCCCAGAGGAAAAAAAAATTGAGAAGTCAGGTTGTCAGTGTTCCGGAGAAAGACTGTTGGAATGTGAGTTTAGAGAACTCGTGTGTTTGCTCTTGATTTAAAATAATAGTGAGTTAAGTTTATGATGCATCTGGGTGACTTCAAAGTGATACTAGATGAATGATAAGCATCCAGTGAATTTGCAGTAATCCACCAGAAAGAAGCCAATTGCAGCTGTGCCAATCTGAGCAAGAAACCATGGTGTGGAGACAATGTTAGCTCTCCACGAGAGTTTGGTGTCTGCAGGTATATTGTTGAGATATAATTCACAGTGAGAATTTGAATTACATGCCAATGTCTGTAATAGAATCTCTTCAACCTTTTTGATTCATGTACTATAGTTCTTTTTTTGTTTAATAACACTTTTTTTCTTTGTGTTAGAAGTACATTAACAGACTCTGAGGAATGTGTTTAGTAACGGACATCCACATTGAAAAAAAACTAAGTTTAGGCTCCAGTAAGCCAGATTTGACTCTTACATTTGACTTTTCAGGTATTAAATTCAGCTGGGATCGTAACAACTGGCCTTTCACCTTAACTCCAACAGTGGACCAATGGACCTTTCCATGGAAGTAACATAAACATTTTCACAGCTTTTTTACACCTGAGCAATCCACCAATTTCCTGTTAGATTTATAACGGAGGATGTACTTTATTTAAAAGAAGTGAAAGTTTTGGAATTGTGGATATTCAGAGTTATAACATGGCTGTACTTGAACCTGAATCACAGCAAGTTAACCAGTGGCAGCAGTTGGAATCTAGCAAATTAACATGGTGCATAAGCATTTGTTAAAAGGAGTTGCATTATGAGATAGCTACTTGCTTACTTCCCAGAGCAGAGGGAGGGGTAACTGGTGTAATGAGAGGAGCCTTTGTTCAAAAACACTCATCACCTGTTCAAGGGACCCAACATCTGGAAAGGGAGGTGGACAACTGAGCACTTGTTTCTGAAACGCCTCTAACCATTCTCTTCACCCCAGCAATGAAGGTAGGCCTCGAGTGATGTTACCCTGACGGTGACTTCCACTTATCTATGGCAACCTTGGAGAAGGCTGGCTATAATCCACTCAAGGTTCTGATTGCCCAGAAAGCTCTTGGTGGCTAGGATTTGGACGTCTAGAATCCTTGATCTTGGGAAAGTGTCCATTGTTAATCTGTCAAGTTTCTGATTGAAACATAAAGCAGAGGGTCCTTGCTAATGGTTTGGACACCAGTCACATTCACGGTATTCTGCCTGATGGTTCTCTAGTTTGGGGACTGTAGAATTAGGATCACTATTTTATAGAAAGGAAAGGTTACTCTGGATTTAAGAGGAGAAAATTCTTGAATTGACAGGCTGTGATTTTTTTAGAATACTCCACACCAGAAGACTGTGGATGAAGAGTTTTGTGTAATCAAAGACTGACAGAATTTGAATATGAAGGGTATCAGGGATTTGTTGATGGTGTACAAAGCGGAGGTGATTATCTATGAATTTATTGAACAGCTATGTATTAACGCAGGGGCAAATAACCCTCTCCATCTCCTGTATTTTAACATCTTGTGTTTTAAAAGCAGAATTACCACAGAATTCAATTGCTTGATCACTGTGGCTGTCTTTCTTTTCTCTGTCAATTAATCAATCTCCTTTAATTTTGGTGAATAAGCCACCTTTTTTTCATAAATAGGTACTGTCTATAGGGTGAGATGTTTTATTGCTAATCATTTCATTGATATCATTTACAATACAAACAGCAAAGGTTCTTCTAAAATGCTCCTCTGGTCACAGCAATCCAATTAGCACCACTACCATTGATCGTTACTTTCAGCTTCTTACTATGGAGCAAATATATTATCCAATTTATTGTGTCTTTATCTCCAAGAGCTTTCACATACCCAGCAATTGTTATTATCATGAAAATAAAATGATGTAACATCCTCCGTATTTTATCTACCACCTCTAAATCATCTTCAAAAAATCCCATTAGGCACAGGCTATTTTTCATGAGTAGACTTGGAATTATTGACTTGGGAATTACTGTTACTGGTATTAGCACAGGAAGACTTAAAGGAATGTCATGTGAATATTTACAGAAAGCATTAATACCAGTATTAAAATAGGAGACCATGGAATATTATATGAATACCTATAATCCTTAACCATCAGCAGTAATTACTACGTTATTACTTTCACTCTCAACAATCTTTCTGAATGATGTACGACAGGCTTTAAGGTAATGAACTTAAAATTCCAGGAATAATACTTCTAATCATATGTTTAAAATTGAAACAGCAGTAGCAATTTCTGGTCCCTCTGCATCTAAAAGCTGTAGGAGCTCAGTTACAGTTCCATAGTGCTTCAGCCAATAAAATGAGCAGTGCCCATGTAATGGAGCATAGTAAAGAACATTGGTGCAGAGTAGGCCATTCAGCCTCTCAAGCCTGCTGTACCATTCCAAATCATGTCTGATCATCTACCTTAGTACTATAATTCTGCTCTACTTCTTTAACCTTTATACTAATAGTAATTAGAGATCTATCAATCTCTGTCCAAAATTTACTTAAGGACTGATCTTCCATAACCTGTGGAGTAGCAAATTTCAAAGATTTACAAGCTTCTGAGTGAAGGTGTTCTTCTTCTGCTCAGTCTAAAATGGTTTGCTTTTTGTTCTCAGATTGTGTCCTCGGTTCTAGGCCCTACAGCCAGGAGAAACGTCCTTTCTGCATCCTACTGTTTATCCTTTAAAAATTGTGTAAGGTTTTTATGAGATTGCCTCTCATTCTTCTAAACTGCAGAGAAAGCAGGCTGAAATTCCTTAATATCTCCTCATCTTCCAGAACTTAGTCAAATGAACCTCTGTTACACTACTTCTGTGGCAAGTATATTCATCCTTAGACAAGGGGACCAGAAATACCCACAGTACTCCAGGTGCAGTCTCACCAGTGAAAACCTGATGCATTCCAAGTCATGCTGGCAAGCCTGGTACAGCAAGCATGTTGTGTCCCTGAAAATGTTCAAAATATTAATAAGAAATTTCAGGTATTTCTCAAACTTGTTTCACACTGGACTGTAGTTATATCACAGTTTGAAAGCTGAACAGTTGCAACTTGCTTCCTGATATCTCAGATTACGTAGCAATAGTTGTATGTAGATGTACATCTAAAAACAATTTTGCATGACACGGTGTAATTATCCAATATAGGTAAGCATTCCATTTGATCTTTCTAGCCAAGCACCAAACTGAATTAAGTTTTACAGTCAATTACTCTCAGTAAAATATAAAATACTAAAAACAATAGTAATAACAGAGTATAATAGAGTACGGACCATGAGTTGCAGCTCTTTACATTATCAGGGTTCAAAGTTTAACCGTTATTAGATGCTGTTAATTGTATGGACGAGATATGGCATTGGGGGATTCTTAGACTGTGTCATTTTACATGCTAATTCAGATATTTGTCTGAGTTCCCTAGCTGGGAAGCTGCTAAGAGATCTATTTGCAAGGATGATGAAGTGCCTGATCAAGGGACCCAGCATCAGGACGGGAAACCCGCTGAAAGCCTCTGTCCTCCCCTTGATAACACACCCCACAGCTCATGGCTTATTGCTGATGCACCTCCTTCATACAAAGCCGTCTTCCTCCATCACTCATCCGTGGCCTAGGATATAGCAATGATGCTATGCCTCAGAGACAACAAGGTGCAGGGCTGTTTGAACACAGCAGGCCAGGCAGCATCATAGGAGCAGAGAGGCTCAACAAGGTGCAGGGCTGGATG
>NC_063336.1:97868276-97889118 GCF_021869965.1 Rhincodon typus
CACAGCAGGCCAGGCAGCATCTGGCCTGCTGTGTTCATCCAGCCCTGCACCTTGTTGTCTCGGATTCTCCAGCATCTGCAGTTCCTACTATCTCTGATGCTATGCCTCAGGTTGGTGTCATTCGGGCAACAATCCTCATATCTCTGCTGATGCCATTCCATTCTGATTTACCTGCAGCTCTTAACCAGATCTTATTCCCAGGGATCCTTCACCTTGGAGAAGGCTGGCTACAGTCCACTCAAGGTCCTGAGTAGCACTTGGTTAGGTGGTTCTTTGGAAAAGAGGTGATTCAAGGATCTCAACAGCTCCTAAGCTGGCAAGCAAAATCTCAGTCATTTCCATTAAACCAAGCCTGTTACTTTCCTTCCTCTGCATTCCATCAAGGCTGGATAAATCTTGAAATTTAAAAAAAAAGTAGCTCATTTAAATCTTCCTTCATAAGAAGATCAATTTAATTTATGCTGCACCATCTGCTGTTACTTACGTCCCATTTTCACCAGATCGCCAATGGAACGATTTTTCAGACTCCATCTGAAAATATACCTCAGTACAAAATGTTTCAAGTTCTTCTTCTGTTGGTTGAACAGAGATTTAAATTTGTTTATTCGAAATAACTAAATGTCGCTTTTTGAATAACAGAGGAAGAAACTTGTGAAGTACAATTTAACTATTCTGTGCAAGCCTATGTCATGGCAATTTCAGAACCATTGTCAGATAATTCTATTACTACGAAAACTAAAATTGCAAATCTGTTCCATTTGTGTGGTAACGGTAATAGTTGTGGACCTTTTCCAAATATACACAAAGTAAGATTAAAAAATTTAGATTCTTGTGGAGTGGTATAGGATTATCTTTGAAATTAGCTACCTGCTGCAGCAATATTGATACATGAACAGTGGGATTGTTGACTGAATATTTAATTTTACCTTTTTAAGGAAATAACAATAATGAATAAAGTGGCCTTGTCCCCCTCTCTCTGGTTTTGAAAATGATTTTCTTTTTCTCCTGATACACATTGGTTTGAAAGAATGTATTAGATAAACAGCAGAAGTGGACTTGTCTCAATTTACCACTTCATCCCTGTATTAGAGGTATTATAGTTTGTCCAATCTTAAGTGACTTTGAGTCGCCAAACACTTCAGTAAATAGATAATTAAAAAGAGAGAAGAATAATGAGCTTCAAAATCAGACCAAAAAGGACTGACTTTTTAACTCAAAGACTTTTGTGAAATGATGTTTTCTCAGTTCATGCATTTCTCACGAGACTTGATTTTAATAATGAACAAGCCTCATCTTCAATTGAATCCTGCAAATAAGCCACAAAATAAAAGCTTGTTGATTTATGTGGATGGGACGTAGTTTTCTCTCACAGGACAGGCAATACAATAAAGCTTAAGTATTTATTCTGACTGCTAAAGTTGGGAATAACACTGTTGGACAAAACATAGTCTACCAACTTATTCAGCTGTAACTTTTTATGCTTTCCGTTACAGCATCCTTACTTGTTGCATTTTCTTTTGGCTGTTTGGGTTTCTGACATGTAGCCAACTGTCCTGCTTAAGAGTCTTTGAGTGAAAATACTGCTAAATTCCCAGTTATAGGCCTATGTTTAATGCACACTGTCCCCTATTGGGAGAAAGGCCAATTATTATTAGGAGCACGGGCAGTTGTTCTCAAGAACCAGACAGGGCAGACTTGCTGAGTACAGATCAAATTAACGCTGGAGTTCAACTTGATGAAATTAAATGCAACATGCCAGCACAGAGTATAAATGATCTGGATTATCCAGCTTTGATCTAACCATCAGTTAGTGCCTTGGTTTGGATTGTTGTAATCAGGAGAATGGTTTCAAAGTACTTGCACATTTTCTGGTGAGAAGTAATGCAGGATAATCTGAAATGAGAAGTAAAAATCCTCGACAATATTAAAAGGTTTCCCTTCTGAGCCCATAGTTGATACAACAGCGCTATAGAACACTGGGAAGATAATTCGTTCTGATATCATGTTGCCAAGTTAGCCTTCGACGACTGGCTCAAATCAAGTACCCCCTAAATCTGTACTGGAACAATCAACTCAAGAGACTTAGCTTACTTTATTCCCCACCTTCTCTAACCTCTAGCCATTCTACCATACCCTGCAACATTACTGAAGTGAAGAAGTTATTAGCCCATGCGAGGCAGTTACAGCTACTCGGATGTCCCGCTGAGCAACATGATGATTAGAACTTGGCATCATAGAATGTCTACAACACAAAAAAAATCAACCCAATGTATCTATGATATTTTATAATAGACCTGCTCAGAGATATCATTGCACACTGTTGGAGCATGTGGAACTTGAACCTAGACCTCCTGGCTTAAAGACAAGCTCACTACCAATGTACCACAATAGACTCCACATTGTGACTTTTTTTTGCCTGTTTTGTTTCCACTAATTGACCTGTTTGGAGATGTTATTGCAAGCCTCTGGAGCCGGTGAACTTGAAGCCAGGTCTCCTGGCCCAGAGGTAGGGACATTACCACTGCTCGACAAGACCTCACAACCCCATTGTTTCTATGCTGGCTGTCTGCAAATGCAACTGACCTGATGCTGCTATCCCACCTTTTCACTGTAGTCCTGCAATGTTCGTCTCATTGGAATATTATCCAATTCTCTTTGAAAGTTTCAGTTGAATCATCTCCACCACAAACTCTAGCAGTGTATTCCAAATCCTAACCACTTTCTACTTTAGAAAAAAGCCCTTTCCTCATGTCACAGTCGCTTCTTTTACCAACCTCCTTAAATTGCTGTCCTCTGATTCTTGGTCCTTACATTGAAAGAAACATTTCTTCTTGTTTCTTTAATCTAGATCACTCATGATTTTGAATAGCTCTATCAAATGTCCACTAAATCTCATTTCACCAAGGAGAACAGCTCCAGTTTTTTAAAAAAAAAAATCCATGTGAACAAAGCTCATCATCCCTGGACCCACTCTTGTGAATCCTTCCTGCACCCTCTCAAATTCTATCACATCCTTCCTAATATGTAGTGTCCAGAACTGGACATACTACTCCAGTTGAGGCAGAATCATTGTTTTATAAAGGTTTACCATAAGGTACGTGTACTCTATTCCCCTATTTATAAGAATTCAGGGTTCCCATGGTCCAATAACCTCTTCTTTTCTCACCGTACCCTACCACTTTCAGTGAGTTGTACATATTTACACATTTTCCACTCATGCTCCCCCTTTAGAATTCGATCTTTTATTTTCTGTTGTTTCTTTAAAAATGATTATGTTTATGTTCTTCTAACTATGGTATGAACACAAATGATAGCCATTTACTGGTACCTGCACCAGTTGAGGATGTAGGACTCCAGATACGTCAACTTGTCTTCTTTTAACTCAATTCAGCACATTGCCAAGTGTTGATTATGATTATAAGAGTGCCGCTTCAGATCCAGCTTCCAAATAACACTGGCAATCTGATGTTTCCAAATGAATTCCATCAGCAAGCTTCTGAGTTTGCTCATGTGACATCAATTATTCAACATTTGGTGGAGTTACCTATACACTTTGGTTTGTGATATGCCAATAAAGTCTGGCAACACATCCAACATTGACTATTCAATTTGCTCAATGACAAATTCTGTTTTATTAATTAATTCTTGAACGTGGCCATCAGTAATACTACCCATTTTAGATGCACTTGCGAGGTGATAGTGGACTCTGTTGAATTGCTTGATCCTGTTGATAGCACGGACTCATTGTACACTCATGTTTGAGGCAGTGAATGTTTAGAATAATGCATGAGCTAATGAACTGCTCAATGGTTTTGAGCTTCCTAATGACATTATGACAGATGCTCCCACCCAGTCACTCCCTACCACATTCCTGACTTGTATGTTGAAGATGCTAGAGATACTCTGGGGAGTCAGTAATTGAGCCATTCATCCCAAACTGTTCAGTCTCAAGAGTTGAATTAATAGCTACGGAATTCATATGGCAAATCTATTGCAGTGAGAACTGTACATGCAGAAGTTGGAGTCTCTTCTAATGGAGTTGCTTGGAAATACAATGGTAATGACAGTTGGTGAATTGAGAAATTACAGCGGCTATTATGCTACTTCATACAAATAGTGGGAAAGATATGGAGGAGAAAATTTGCAGGAAGATTACAAAAAAGGTACAAGAACGGCATATCAGTAATATGGGAGATTACAACTATCATAATTTAGATTGGGATGTTAACAAGAGCAAAGAGATGGAAGAATTCCTGAAATATTATCATTCCAGTCCAAAGAGAAAGGAAGCAGTGTTATGTCTAGCTCTGGTAATATAGTGGGATAATTGAAGTACCTTTCAGTAGAAGAATGTTTAGGTACAGCAATCACAATATCATCAGGTTTAGAAAGTTTATGAAAAGGATATGATCCAATTGTGAATAAAGTAAATTAGTTGGTGGAGGGCTAAGCTCAGTTAGCTGGAAATTAATCTTTCTTTCATTTATTAGAATCCAAAATTTGTAATCAAGGTCTGGGAGGCTTCCAAAGAAGAAGTATTAAATGTAGAGTAAAATATCAAAGCTAGTTAGGGACTGGAAATAATATTTTTTTTTGCAGGCAAAGGTTGTGATTGAAGTCTTCAATTAAAATATTGCATTTTTCTTCTCTAAGAAGAATTGGTTATCATTCTAACAGAAAGGATAAGCAACAATGTTGGATAGTATAAATATTGATGTGGAGGAGTTACTTAAAAGTTTAACAATGCACAAAGTAGAGATGTCACCTTGTCAGAATGGAATGCATCTGAGGCTACTGAAGGAAATGAGGACGGAACTTTAAGAAGTTCTGACTCAGTCCTTATTGGATATTACATTATCATCAGAAGATGGTAGAATCTAGATGTTATGACCTAATTTTGTTTTAAAAGAAAGGTAAAGTGTAAACCTGACAATTGAATGATAGTCAATCTACCTTTGGTAAGGTGAATCTTTTAGAGAAAATTGTATGGGAAACATTTCACTATTATTTGGAAAAGTAAGGGTTATTATTCAAAGTCAGAACGGATTTCTTAAAGTTAACTTGTGTGTTTGACTAACTTGGTTGTGTACATTGATAAAGAAAGGTTTCATTAAGGTGCTATTGTAAATGTGAATTTGGACTTTCAACAGGTGTTTGACAAAATTCCCCTAAAGGGACTTGCTAGCAAAATTAAAATCCACATGATTGAAGGGACAGTAACTCAGGCAGAAAACAGAGATTAATGACAAACATTTGTTTTCACACTTGTGGGATGTGTAGGGTACTGTTTGCCAGAACTGTAGGAAGGATGTTGAGGCAATGGAATGGATATGTAAGTATGCAGTCTGCTCTGATAAAACGTTGGGCGCTTACTGTTCAATTAGGCAAGAGGAGATTACAGGATGATTTGTTACTTAAAATTATGAAGTGATGGGATAAATTTGTTAGAAACATTTTATGAGATTTTTGAATATTTATGTTATGACATTTATTTATTCATTTAGTACTTCAGTGTATTTCAACTTGATAAATGTACGATAATCTTGTACAAATAAAATTGTATGAAACAAAATCAGGCTCCTTTGCTATTCCTGACCAGGATAGTGCACTGGAAATGAGCCCAGGTATTCCCAGAGTCCTCACAATAGTTATAAAGGCTTATCAAAGTACACAAAATTTCCAAACTTACTTGTCTGGTAGACTCAGGTTAACAGACAAAATGAACCAGGATCCTGTACTTAACAAGAATTACTATTTATTACAAATAAATAGCTTTTAGCTAGAGGTGATCAACTATGAACTGTTGACTTGCCCTAATAGCTAAGACTCCAACCCTCTTCCAAAACACTCCGACACACATACATACAGGCAGAGAAAGACATGTTGGTGATGTGGGTGGAGGGGAGAAGAAAAACTGGGGAGCAGGAAAATGATGCTAATCATCAGAATTTGATGAAGGAAACCCTTCCATTTCCCAAATGCTTCAGCTTGTTCACTCCTCAGTAGGAGGCATGGAGCAACTGGTTCATGAATTATAAAGTCTCTGCTTTATTGGTTAAAAGCTATAGCTTACAGTATCTGGTGGGAAAATCAGCTTTCTTCAGACTTTAAGTATTTTAGCGGAGAAAGAGGGAGCAACACCATCTGTCTTTTCAGTATTTCAGGTATCTGCCAGTCTTGCTCACACCACAAGTTGTTGTGCTACCCAGGAGCCAATCAGATAGCTGTTGTCAGGTTGATAGCCATTGGGATCCTCAACTGGTCACAACTCCCAGCAGCCAAATCTGATTTTGTACACAGCTCTCAATATGGGCACACCTACAAGCAACTCCTCCAATTGCTTGAACAGCAATAAAAACACAACTTAAAATCAGTTTCAGTAACTTGCTTTATAAAAGTACAACCTTTTTTTTTCCCATAACCTTTGGTTTTAAAACAATCCTTTTTCCATTTTAGTCCACAAAATAAAACAGTTTGGTCTTTACATCATATTCACCATAAAGCCTCACTCATCAGGTCTGTCTGTAAAATTCTGGGTGCATTGAAGATGATGGGGTATTGCCTCATCTGTGGTGCTCCTCAACTTCCAGCATTGTGATTGACTCCCTTAATGTTAGAAATCAAGCGCACTGGCATTTGCACTGAACTTTTGACGTTGGTTAGCTCAGTTGCCTGGACAGCTGGTTTGCAGTGCAGATAAATACCTACAACGTAGGTGTAATATAACATACCAGCAGTGGTTACCATGAATGGTTCTCCATCTCAACGTCTCCTCTTGCCTGTGGTATGGTGTGTCTCAGGTTAAACCACCACTAGTTGTCTCTCTCTTGAATGAGGAAACGGCCCTATAGTCCAGTTGGACTATGGCAACTTTACATTTATCCATGCTACAATTATGTGAGAATCTACAGTGGGAGCAACGCTAATTAAACCTGACACCCACTATGAAAAGTATAGGAATACCCATATAGCTGGTTGCAGGCATGGTACAAGAACCTGTTATCATACTGAAGAATAACAGCATGTAGAAACAGAGAGCTATTACTACAATGTATGCATAAGCATAAAAACCACGTTGATATATTACAAAAGTCCTGTTGCTTGTGGTGGACACACCTACTGATCTACCTGTGAAGATTTAAATCCTCAGTTTTGAATTATACTCAAAACTGTCAGTAGAGCTAAATATGAATTTGTGATAATGGAAAGTAGGTGAAATTGATTCAATTACTCCTGATTTTCATTTCTGTTGACTTCAGAACTACCCATCACATTTCTCTTTTGGCTAACTTACCAATCAAAAGCTATTCGGGAAGTATTTATGCTGCAAAATAAGAAAACATTTTTTCTGACATCATTGTCATAGATTTGCTGTCATAGACAGGTGCCTGGAGGCTCATGTCCAGTTCATATTTCTGATAATTATAGAGCAAATAAGAAAGACGATTGAAATTACATGGTTCAAATGTTAATTTCAGTATGAATTCTAATTTGTAAAATCAATTGACACCAAAATGTGAAGTGCGCTTTATGTACCCATTATTGTTTCTTTGTTTAATTCTCTGAAAGTACCTGTCATTCTTATTAATACCTGAAATTTATACAAGTGATTGTGACTATGTAACATGTGAAAGTAACACTAAATTTAGCAGTAATTCAAAAATAAGCAACTTTAAGCTAACTTTAAGTTCTGGAAATGGTGGGAAAATGGATAATATTAAATAGCAGGCTATTATATATCACACTAAGTTTCCTTTCCAACCCCCTCCTTCCTCTTTCCCTTTTTCTCCTCTCTGTCCCTACCTCTCCTCTTCAATCTCTGTCTCTGCTCTTTCCCCTAGCCCAATAATAAAGCTATTCCTCCAGGAAGTATGTTTCACGAAAACTGAATTGCACCTGTGTGCGCTATTGAAGATTTTCAGGTTTAATTTAAAATCATGACAAGAGTTGGGATCTATGTAACAACTATTTATCCAATGAAATTCATTATCCAAAGCCTGTTAACATTTCAATTAAAAACAGTCAATTGTCCCTGAGCTGGCTGAAATAATTTCTGAAACCCACTACACACAAAGGGAATATGGATAACCAAAGTTCAGATATTAAAGTTTAATGCATGATAACAATTAAGAATTAAAACTCACATGTTAAATCAGCACGTCACTTAATGCCATGAAATTTATGTATACATACGTATATACATGGGACATAGATAGATTCCTGAGATACAAAGAGCAACAAAGAACAAAGAAAATTACAGCACAGGAACAGGCCCTTCGGCACTCCGGCCTTCCAAGCCTGCGCCGATCCAGATCCTCTATCTAAACCTGTCGCCTATTTTCCAACGATCTGTATCTCCTGCTCCCTGCGCATTCATGTATCTGTCTAGATACATCTTAAATGACGCTATCGTGCCTGCCTCTACCACCTCCAGTGGCAACGCGTTCCAGGCACCCACCACCCTCTGCGTAAAGAACTTTCCACGCATATCTCCCTTAAACTTTTCCCCTCTCATCTTGAAATCGTGACCCCTAGTAATTGAGTCCCCCACTCTGGGAAAAAGCTTCTTGCTATCCACCCTGTCTATACCTCTCATGATTTTGTAGACCTCAATCAGGTCCCCCCTCAACCTCCGTCTTTCTAATGTAAATAATCCTAATCTACTCAACCTCTCTTCATAGCTGGAACCCTCCATACCAGGCAACATCCTGGTGAACCTCCTCTGCACCGTCTCCAAAGCACCCACATCCTTTGGTAATGTGGCAACCAGAACTGTACACAGTATTCCAAATGTGGTTGAACCAAAGTCCTATACAACTGTAACATGACCTGCCAACTCTTGTAGTCAATACCCCGTCCGATGATTGAAAGCATGCCGTAGGCCTTCTTGACCACTTTATTGACCTGCGTTGCCACCTTCAGGGTATAATGGACCTGAACACCCAGATCTCTCTGTGCATCAATTTTCCCCAGGGCTTTTCCATTTACCGTATAGTTCGCTCTTGATTGAGTTTCGGAGCCATGAGGTCATGTTGCAGCTGTACAAAACTCTGGTGCGGCCGCACTTGGAGTATTGCGTACAGTTCTGGTCACCGCATTATAGGAAGGATGTAGAAGCATTGGAAAGGGTGCAGAGGAGATTTACCAGGATGTTGCCTGGTATGGAGGGAAGGTCTTATGAGGAAAGGCTGAGGGTCTTGAGGCTGTTTTCGTTAGAGAGAAGAAGGTTAAGAGGTGACTTGATAGAGACATACAAGATGATCAGAGGATTAGATAGGGTGGACAGTGGGAGCCTTTTTCCTCAGATGGTGATGGCTAGCATGAGGGGACATAGCTTTAAATTGAGGGGTGATAGATATAGGACAGATGTCAGAGGTAGGTTCTTTACTCAGAGAGTAGTAAGGGCGTGGAATACCCTGCCTGCAAAAGTAGTAGACTCGCCAACTTTAAGGGCATTTAAATGGTCATTGGATAAACATATGGATGATAATGGAATAGTTTAGGTTAGATGGGCTTCAGATCGGTTTCACAGGTCGGCGTAACATCGAGGACCGAAGTGCCTGTACTGCGCTGTAATGTTCTATGTTCTATGTTCTTGAATTGGATCTTCCAAAATGCATCACCTCGCATTTGCCTGGATTGAACTCCATCTGCCATTTTTCCGCCCAACTCTCCAATCTATCTATATTCTGCTGCATTTTCCGACAGTCCCCTTCACTATCTGCTACTCCACAATCTTAGTGTCATCTGCAAACCTGCTAATCAGACCATCTATACCTTCCTCCAGATCATTTATGTATATCACAAACAACTGTGGCCCCAACACGGATCCCTGTGGGAACACCACTGGTCACAGTTCTCCATTTTGAGAAACTCCCTTCCACTACAACTCTCTGTCTCCTGTTGCTCAGCCAGTTCTCTGTCCATCCTGGACCCCATGCGACTTCACTTTCTCCATCAGCCTACCATGGGGAACCTTATCAAATGCCTTACTGAAGTCCATGTATATGACATCTACAGTCCTTCCCTCATCTATCAACTTTGTCACTTCCTCAAAGAATTCTATCAAGTTGGTAAGACATGACCTTCCCTGCACAAAACCATGCTGCCTATCACTAATAAGCCTGTTTTCTTCCCAATGTAAGTAGATCCTATCCCTCAATATCTTCTCCAGCAGCTTCCCCACCACTGACGTCCGGCTCACCGGTCTATAATTACCTGGATTATCCTTGCTACCCTTCTTAAACAAGGGGAGAACATTAGCAATTCTCCAGTCCTCTGGGACTTCACCCGTGCTCAAGGATGCTGCAAAGATATCTGATAAGGCCCCAGCTATTTCCTCTCTCGCTTCCCTCAGTGACCTGGGATAGATCCCATCCGGACCTGGGGACTTGTCCACCCTAATGCCTTTTAGAATACCCAACACTTCCCCCTGCCTTATGCCGACTTGACCTCGAGTAATCAAACATCTATCCCTAACCTCAACATCCGTCATGTCCCTCTCCTCGGTGAATACGGACGCAAAGTACTCATTAAGAATCTCACTCATTTTCTCTGACTCCTCGCATAAATTCCCTCCTTTGTCCTTGAGTGGGCCAACCCTTTCTCTAGTGACCCTCTTGCTCCTTATGTACAAATAAAAGGCTTTGGGATTTTCCTTAACCCTGTTTGCTAAAGATATTTCATGACCCCTTTTAGCCCTTTAATTCCTCATTTCAGATTGGTCCTACTTTCCCGATATTCTTCCAAAGCTTCGTCTGTTTTCAGTCACCTACACCTTATGTATGCTTCCTTTTTCCTCTTTGCTCGTCTCACAATTTCACCTGTCATCCATGGTTCCTTAATCTTGCCCTTTCTATCCCTCATTTTCACAGGGACATGTCTGTCCTGCACTCTAATCAACATGTTGCATATGAAAGAATGATATTGTTCACCTCATTTAGATTTAAATATTGCTTACCAAAGATGTAATTGTATATTCTGTTGAATTGTTTTATAAGTTTCTGGATTTTTTTTTTTCAGATGTTGTTCTCTATACTAGACTAATTGGGATGAACTAATCGTAGACTTTTGGCATTTGGTATTGTAATCCTATTATTTTGACATTTCTTACTTCTCCCTTTGTATGCATCTAATCTGGGTGAAGGTGAATCAAAACTTATTTTACATCACTCGTGATTTTTATTGACTTTCAATGGAAGGAATGTTTGGTGAGATGAAAACAGGGAACCGATGCATTACCACTCATTTTTACTCCCCTACGATAAAAATACTCCCATGGACTGAATGTTTTCATCAAAATATGTTCTTCTTTGACAGTGGAAAAGTTGCAGGAGGTGTTAATACTTTAAAATGTGTATATTGCTCAATCGAGATTTAAATGCAGCATACAGTTTTTAAGTATGTCCAGCTTTATAATTGTGTATTTTGAATTTATTAACTGTTCAAAGTGGATCTCAATTGCAAGATGAAATTCTTGTGATACTCCACCAAAAACTATAATTAAGCTACCTTGATTTGTAAAGAATTTCTTTGGATTGGGAATTGGAAACAATGAAAATATAGACACTTGAATTGTGGTATGGTAGATTCAATCACTAAGCTTGTAATACCGGGGCTTCTGCATTTGGGAATGTTCTGGGAATAAAGACAACGATCACCTATCTTTTAAGAATAGTTGGGAACGAAACTAAGCAAATGTACAAAAAAGGTTATTTCAATGAAAAGGCTTCTGTAACATAGGCATTAAAATAGAACTGAAAATGTACATTAAACACTCGCATTCTCTGCCTCTGGCACATCATAAATTCAGAGTGTATTATCCACAGAATATATTGTAGCAATAAGGCACAGTTTCTTCGGTAGCACCTTCTTAATCTGCAATCTCTTATCACCAACAAGGATAATTGGCTGCAGTGCTTCTGAAGAAATCTCGCCATCACCTTCTCAAGAGCAACTTGGGATCAAAAATAAATGCTGATGGAATGAAGGAAATTTTAAGAAAATCTCAGCTTCCATTAAAACCCATGAAGTTCAATGTGCTTTCAGAATAAAAAGGCTGGATTTTCAACTCTTAAAGTAGGTGTGAATCCAGTTGAGAAACAGTGAACTTAGATATTTTAATTGGAAAAGCAATTTTTCTGTGTCTTCCTGACTCTATACAATTTTTTGTGTGGTCTTGTGTTTTAGGGTGACACAAGGTGCAAAACATGGCCCACCTCTTCTCGGATCAGGGTCCCTATTGTGGGGACCACTGAAAAGTAATATAGTTGTATAAAATGTCACTTTAGAATCTGTGTTGTAATGTAGGTGTGATTTTAATGCACTCAGAGATAGCAAGAACTGCAGATGCTGGAGTTAGAGTCGATACAGTGTGGAGCTGGAGGAACACAGCAGGTCAGGCAGCATCAGAGGAGCAGGAAATTCAACATTTCAGATTTACATCCTTCATCATGACTGGGGAGAGGGACGGGAGCTTGGAAATAAACAGAGGAAAGAGGCCTTCCTCTGTTCTGAGGAAGGGTCACCGGACCCGAAACGTTAACTCTGTTTTCTCCTCCACAGATGCTGCCACACCTGCTGAGCTTTTCCAGCAACTTTGTTTTTGTAGAAGAAAGAGGGATGTGGCTAGGGGAAGGTGGGTGGGATGGCGATAGATGGATACAGGTAGGGGAAGTGGGGATTGGTCAGTGAGAAGGGTGGGGCAGATAGGTGGGAAAGGAGATATCGGGGAAGGAGAGGTAGTGTCAGGTCAAGGAGGCAGGGGTGAGAGGGAGGGTTGGACATAGAATGAGGCCAGGAGTGGAGAGATTTTGAAACTGGTGAATTCTATGTTTAGGCCATCAGGCTGTAGGCTCCCAAGGCAAAATATGAGGTGTTGTTTCTCTAGTTTGTGTGTGGCATCATTGTGGCACTGGGGGAGGCCCAGGATGGACATTCACCCAAGGGGTGGGAGGGAGAGTTAAAATGGTTTAATGCAGTTGTTTGTCAATAGGATTTGCTCAACAATGGAATTGACTAGAAATATATAAATGTTGTCAAGCATTGCAGCACTTTTTCAATTGTCAGGATCACCATTCGGCATTAAAACATAAATTTTCTAATCCTGGCAGCCTCAGTTTTGTCATATTTTCTGCTGTCATTTAAATTTTAAATTGACTGATAGCCTTAGCTGTTTAAAGAGGAAACAGCTTTTGAAATTTAAAAATAAATTTCTGTTCTGCATCCCTCCAATGATAGGCAGGCCACAATGCTTTGAAATGTAAATAGTCATCATTCTATACTGTCAATTTCAAGCAATCTAGTTGGAAGCTTTTGTTACACCTGCTATGGCACTAAGAATACTTGGCGGAGTCTCAAAACAGATAGCCTATTGATCAAAGAATGATTTAAATATTTAGGAGACTTTAATAAGAATATGCATTTAATGTGGTTTCTTGTTTCATTAAAACAAAATTAGATACTAAAGGATTATACTTGTTTTATACATTGGAATCATTTTATTCCTTTCCAGTATCAATTGTAGTGTGTTTTTTTTTAGTTTGACGGATGGGGGAGATTACTACAGTTCACTGGATGGCTGGTTTGCAATGCAGAGTGATGCCAACAACATGAGTTCCATTCCTGAGGTTACCATGAGGGACTTTCCTTCTCACCCTTTCCCCTTGTCTGACCGACAGGTTAAACCACAACAACAAATCATCTTTCTCTCGTAAGAGAGCGATTCTAGGTCTGGTAAATCTATGGTGACTTTACCTTTTAGTGGTGCATTTGAGTTCATGGGTCCTTTTTGTTTGTTATAAGTTTGACCTTTAGCTTAATAAATCCCATTGTATTTGCATGGATACTGAGGGCTGTACTATGGCTACGAGGCAACGATACAAGGGGGCACAATAGTCATATGGGCTATCATTGGGAACATGGGGTGGCATGGGGCATCTAAGTGGGAATGGGGTAGCATAGGCAATCTGTGTCGACATAGGTAAGCATTGATAATTTGAGAGGACTTGGGATCGCATGAGGGTGGGTGGGAGTGAAAAGTGAATTTTAGGGTGCCTTGGGGTGTGGGGGCAGTGGGGGGCAGCCATGTTGGAGAACTGAGGAGAAGCTTCTAATCAGTCTTGCTCATACACTTTATCGTTTATCGCAAAATGCCCGTATGAAAAGTCAACAGTTCCAGCCAAAGTCGCAGACAGATGCAATAACGTGCAAAATTGGACACGCTGAGATTTTCAGAACCCAAAGATAAATCCAGTCCTGAGAATTGAACAAGATCAAGCCAGACTAATGCTTCATTAATTTTTTCCCATTTATGCTAAAGGACTGCGTGTTGGCATGGAGAGCAACCGAACAGCATGGAATTTCACATAACTCATTAACATAACTCTCAAAGAGTTTGTTGCTGGGCTGTGGCACTGCCTCATTTTAACCTACTTCACTTTTACTGCTGCAAATTGCGTGTGGAAAGCTTATGTTCCTCTTCGCTTCCTCTCCTGACATGAAGCAACAGCTCAACGAAATTAGGAATGAAAAACTGTGCATATGAAACTAAACATATCAGATTACAATTGCTTCATTTGATTTGAGTCTTTTCCTGCATTTCAAGAGAGAGTGAAACTAGCATACTGCTTTAACCTGTTGCTTTCTCAATCACTTCTTTTTTAAAATTTATTTTATACAACCATACCAAGCAATGCTCTTAGGCTCTCCTATACAATGATTCTCAACATCAGCTACAATGTTCCCAGTTTGTAATCTAAAGTGGATAACAAGGGAAGGAATGGGGTGTCACGCCCTGAGTGATGGAAATAATAAGGGTTTGAAATCTTATCAAACCTAGCAATGAGGAGGGGGAGGAATTGTCTATGTCCTGTGAGTCATACTTTTATGCAGTGAAATATAAAACAGACATAGTGGCCCAGGTGGAATTGGAAGTTAACTGACTGCAAAATTCAGAAATCTCCATTTTGCCATGACCCAAGAAAAAGCTTAGACTATTGTTGGACTTCTGAAAGAACAGAATAAACCAGGCTGTGAAGCTACCTGAAAACAAAGACTGGCATAGCTTCACAGTCACGGGAGTAATATATAGATTTATCTCTTAAGAGAGAGCAAATGCAAGTTTATTTTTGATTGCATTAATCAGGAATTAAATTTATGTTCTAAAGCTATGTAATCCTTTAACTCCATTTGCAGACTGTAAATAACAATGGATAAAATAGGCATCTTTCAATTTTTCAGGAAAGGCAATTTAAGACCAAGGACTCAAAAAGAGCCAAGGTATTAAAACCTAATTCATTATAGCAACAACTGAATATTGGAATTAGTCAACTAGTTAGTTGCCAAGTTTCAGAAGTATGATCAACATAAGTTTTCCACTTAAAATGGCAAGAGGAATTACCTGGTCAATGGTGGTAGGACGCTTACTTTAAGCAACTGAGCGAATGTTCCTGGCCACTGAGGGAAATGGTTACAGGAGAAATCAGAAATTCAGAGCAGGATGGGGCTAGGAAAACCCAAAGTTTGCTTGTGGGTTCTACCAGAGAGTTCTACCCTTGTTCCCGCGCTGATCCTGACTCAGAAAGAATTAAAGCAAAAGCACGTAAAATTTACTTTTCTGGGCCTTTTCTGGCCCCAACTACTGTAGATAGTACACACTGCTGCTACTGAACATTGGTGGTGGAGGGAATGGATGCTTATGATGCCAAACAATCATGCTGCTTTGTCCTGGATAGTGTCAAATTTCTTAAGTGTTGTTGGAACTGCACTCATTCAGGCAACTGGGAAATATTCCGTCACTTTCCTGACTAGTGGCTTGTAGATGGTGGACAGGCTTTGGGGAGTCTGGAAGTGAGTTATTCGCCACAGTATTCCTAACCTCTGATCTCCTCTTGCAGCCATTATATTTATATTCCAAATCCAGTTGTATTTCTGGTCAATGGTAATCCCCACGATGTTGGTAGTGGAGGATTCAGTGATAGTAACAACGTTGAATGTCAAGCGGCAGTTAGATTGTTTTTTATTTTAGATGGTCATTACCTGGCATTTGAGTGGCATGAATGTCTTGCCATTTGTCAGCCCAAGCCTGAATGTTGTCCAGATTTTGTTGCATTTGAGTTTGGGCTGGTTCAATATCTGAGGGTCGTGAATGATGCTGAATATTGTGCAATCATTGACAAATATCCCCAGGTCTGATCTTATAGTGGAAGGAAAGTCATTGATGAAGCCATTGAAGATGGTTGGATCTAGGACATGACCCTGAGGAACTCCTGCAGCGATGTCAAGGGCTGTCACTCTCAACCCACCTCTGGAATTCAGCTCTTTTTACCATGTTTGAACTATCTGTGTATTGAGGTCAGTAACTGATTGGGTCTGGCGGATCATAAACTAGGCATCACTGATAAAATTATTGTTGAGCCTGACAGCACTGTTGATGGCACTTTATCAATGATCAAGAGTAGACTGTTAGGGCAGTGATTGGATTTGTTGAATTTTTCCTGCTTTTTGAGTACGAGACATACCTGGGCAATTTTCCCCCTTGTGTAGATGCTAGTGTTGTAACTATACTGGAAGAGCTTGGCGAGGGGAGCAGCAAGTTCTGGAGCACAATTCTTCAGTATAATTGCTGGAACATTGTCAGGGTCCATAGCCTGTGCCTCCAACCATTTCTTGATATCACATGTAGTGGATCGAATTGGCTGAAGCTTATCTGAAATGCTGACTGCACTGGAGGAGGCCGAGATGGATCATCTACTAGGCACAGTTGATTGAAGATTACTGTGAAAGCCTCGGCCTTATATTTGCCCTGATGCATTTGGCTCTTTCACTATTGAGGATGGGGATATCTGTGGAGCCTCCTCCAACAACAAGTTATTTAGTTGTCCACCACCTTTCATGATTGGATGTGACAGGACTACAGAGCTGAGATCTGATCTGTCATTTATGGATTTGCTTAGCTCTGTCTATCGCTTGTCACTTACACTGTTTGATGTGCAAGTAGTCCTGTTTGGTACCTTAACGAGGTTCACACCTCATTTTTAGGTATGTCTGGTGCTGCTCCTGGCGTGCCCTCTTGCACTCTCCATTGAACTAGGATTGATCCCCTGGCTTGATGGGAATGGTTGAATGGAGGATATGCTGGGCCATGAGATTGCAGAACGAGTCAGAGTAAAATTCTGCTGCTGTTGATGAACCACAACACCTCATGGATGCCCAGTCTTGTGTTGCTAGATCTCTTTGAAGTCAGTCCCATTTAGCACGATCATAGTGCCACGCAATATAGTGAAAGGTATTCTCAAATTGAAGGTAGGACTTTGTCTCCATAAGGACTGTTTGGTGATTACTCTTGCCAAATTGCAATAGGGAGATGCATCTGCAGCTGCCAGATTGGTAAGGATGAGATCAAGTATGCTTTTCCCTCAATGTGGTTCCCTCACCAACTGCTGCAGACCCAGTCTAGCAACTATGTCATTTAAGATCCAACCAGCTCGATCAGTAGTATTACTGCTGAGCATTCTTGATGGTGGATATGGAAATCTCCCAACCAGAGTATGTTTTGTGCCCTTGCCACTCTCAGTGCTTCCTCCATGTGTTGTTCAACATGAATGAATACTTATTCATCAACTGGGGGGAGCACAGTATGCTGTAATCAGTAGGAGGTATTCTTTCCCATGTTTAACCTAAAACCATAAGACTTCTTGGGATCTGGAGTCAATGTTGAGGACTCCCAGGATAGCTCAATCCCAACTGTTTGCCGCTGCGCTGCCAGCTCTGCTGGGTCTGTCCTGCCAGTGGAGCAGGGCATATCGAGGAACGGTGATGATAGTTCTGGGACATAATCATACTCATGGAATCATACCTTACAATGTCAGGCTGTTGCTTGACTAGTCTGTGAGACAGCTCTCCCAATTTTGGCACTAGGCCCCTGATGTTAGTGAGGAAGACCCTACAGGGTCAGTAGGGCTGTTTCTGCTGTTATTTTTTCCGGTGCATACGTTGATGCCAGATGGTCCGTCCGGTTTCATTTCTTTGTTGAGACTTTTTAGCAATTGATACAGCTGAGTGGTTTGCTAGGCCATTTCAGAGGGCAGTTAAGAGTCAACCACTTTGCTGTGGGTCTGGAGTCACATGTCAGCCAGACCACATAAGGATGGCAAATTTCCTTCCCTGAAGGATTGGAGTGAGCCAGATGTACTTATTGATCTTCATTATTTTTAACTGATGTTACAGAAAAACATCAAAGTAGTACCTTACGTGAATAAAATGGATCTATCTTTTTAAATTTGATTTCTTCACAGTAGGGAATGGAAGTTGTTATTTCATTCTTTGTCACTCTAACACCGTCATCACAGATTTGCAGATCACACAGGGCATAGTGGATTGAATGAACACTTTCCTTTACTCAGCCCAACAATTTACTTCAGCTAAATGATCTTTGAAATCGGTTTACCCCATTCCCACCAGTAAATTCCCAATCAGCTAAAGTTCCAGGCATTCCTTTTGCCAGGGCACAAGTGCCCCTAAGTTTCCAAGGTGCTGGGATTGTTCAAACATTTGCATCACCTTACATTTAATGGAACTAATCAGTCATTGGTCTGCCCATCTGACCTATCACCGTTTTCCTCACTTTCAACCAACCACCCAATCTTTGTGTCATTCATGATTACTTATCATCCCTCCCACATTCTCAACTACATCAGTTATGAGTATCACAAATAATAAGGGACCCAGCACTGATTCCTGTGGTACACCACTATGTACTGGGCTCCAGACACACAAACAGCCTTCTACCACCACTCTTTGAATATTATCACTAAGCCAATTTTGGATCCATCTTGCCAAGTTACCTTGGATCCATGAACTTTCACCTTCTTCATAAGTTTCCCATGTGGGGCATTGTCAATGGCCTTGCTGAAATCCATATAAAATACATAATCTACCCTATCTTCATCCAAACACTTGGTCACCTCCTTGAAAAAATTCTACCGGATTTGTTGGGCATTACTTCTCTCTGACAAAACCATGTGATTATCCCTGATCAAACCTTGCCGCTCCAAACGGAGATTTATTTTTTCCTTCACTATTTTCTCTAATTGTTTTGTTACCAAAGATGTTAGACTCACTGGTCTATACTTCCCTGATCAGTAATGAGACCTCAGTTATGCTAGGATAGGTTGACCCACAGCCATTTAATGCTCAGAGGGGTATTAATTAGCTCAGGGCAAGATTTATGCTCCAGAATCTGAGGAGGAAGTATCATCTCCAAGAGCTACTGACCTGTTAAATGTCCAGCAACTTTGCTGGGACCAGTGGACATGTTTATGATGCCAAATCATGGGCACCATGGAGATTTGATGGGGAGATCGGTTGGTGGGGCACTTTCAGCAGGGTCATGATAGGAGATCCTGACAGTGCAAAGTGAGGGATGGGTGTAGAAGTATACAATATGGTCAGAGGGAGCAGGAAAAGGGGATACCCCAGGCAGTTAAACCCTGGAGTAGCCTATGATAGTCCTAGGGATCTCTAAAAGAGGAACATCCTCACACATCATACGCATGAATGGTTCAATGAGGAAGATCTGGTCAGCTTCACTTGACTCTATTTTCCATGAACCGAGGGAAAAATTGTCATGAATTGGGAAGAAACATGTTAGGGTATCAACTGGCTCATGGTTGGAAGAGCTTTCTAAAATTGTGATGGGATTGTGGGCAAGCAAGTTGCTATTAGTAACAGCACCATAAGCATTGTGTAAGATATTATGCACCCAAGCCAACTTGCTCTGGGATAATGTAAAACATTGCCTCTGGAGTGGCCTAAGACTGCTTTGCCTGAGGCAGTCACACCTCTTCTCAATGCTAATGAGGGAGTGAGTCTTTAGCTCCAAAGATAATTTAGAAAGTTAACTAATCCTCTACATAATCAATTACCTTTTCCTTTAACAGTATTATTCAATAGAGCATTTTAAAAGCATCAGTTGAATTTTTGCCAGCTCTGATTTCTGTTGGGTCCTGTGCCTCCCAACATCCATTTTAGGAGAGGAGTAGGGAGCACAGAGTGACAAGTCAGACACATGAGCTTCTTTTAGTGAGGCAGAACCATTTGAAAGTTAAGCCCTTTCTGATGTTTTCTTAATGATGCAGACCTTATTGTATAGACCACAACTTCAACTTTGTAGATGCTGTGAAATTTGGAATCATTGTGAAGGAAAGCAATGAAATTCAAAAAATATAGATTAGTGAATCATTATAGGGTGTTCTTATTTTACATAGCCTAATACCATATTGATTCACTGATATTGGAGTGATGCTGCTGATTGGGATGAACATCAATAGCCTCATAAGGCAAAGTGAGTGTGTATATAAAATGAAAGGAAGTTTTGGACTTTTTGATCTTTCTTCAGTGACGACAAAATTCAATGCAGGTTTAGGTTTAGGGCTTACAGAACAAAGATGCCAGTATTCTTCCTGGTAGAATGAGCAGATGATGTTCAATGTAAAGAAAACATGAAATGATTCATAAATACATAATATAAAGGGTAAAATTCAAGTAGGTGTAAGCGCAGATGAATCTTAAAATACTGAGTGTAATTCATTAAAAGTGGCAAGACAGGTTGGTAGCATGGGTAGTAAAGCATGCTGTATCCTAGTCTTTGTTAATAAGAGCATCAAGTACAAAAGTAAAGGCTATCTTGAAACAAAGCACTGCGGATACTAAAGAGCAGAAATTGCTGGGGAAACTCAGCAGGTCTGTCAGCATCTGTGAAGAGAAAGCAAAGTTAACATTCCCAATCCAGCGAAGGAAGGTCAAAACATTAACTCTAAGAAATTAGAGTTAATGTTTTGAC
>NC_063336.1:97889518-97911433 GCF_021869965.1 Rhincodon typus
GTCAAAACATTAACTCTAATTTCTTAGAGTTAATGTTTTGACCTTCCTTCGCTGGATTGGGAATGTTAACTTTGCTTTCTCTTAACAGATGCTGCCAGACCTGCTGAGTTTCTCCAGCAACTTTGGTTTCTGTTAAAGGTGATATTGGATTTGTGTAAGATACAATTTTGGCCTCAACTGGATTATTGCATCACATTTCTAGGTGTCTCATTTAGGATGAATGTAAAGGCATTTGAAACAATGCAGGAGAAATGAATAAGAATGAAGGATAAGGAACTTCAGTAATGAAGATAGATGGGAGGAGTTAGGACTGCTTTCCTTAGAGAAGAGAAAGCTGCAAGGAGATTTGACGGAGGTATGCAAAATCATTAGAGATTGGGTAAGAATAACCGTAGAGAAAGTGTTTCCATGCCTGAAAGGATCGAGGATAAGTGGGTATAGGTTTAAGGCATTGGCAAAAAAGGCAAAAACAATTTGTGAAATAAAAGTTGTTTCATGAAGTGAATAATTAAAGCCTGGAATGCACTGTCTGTAAGTGTGGTGAAAGCAGGATCAATTGAAGTATTCAAAAGGCATTGGATTATTTTCTGATAGGGAAGAACAGGTAAAGTTACAAGGGGAAGGTCTGTGAACGGCACTAAGTGAATTGCTTATTCTTAAAGCCAGTACAAACACAGTGGCCCATGTACAATGGACCGTCTGTAAACAGAAATGATTCTATGGTTTAGTGTAATGTACCAGGCTCACCAACTGATCAGCCCAGGTTGCCCTGTGAGGATCTTGGCAAAGTGGTTTACACAAATGTGATTTTCTTTCTAGTTCACTTAATGAACTGGTTACTGTAACTTACTTCATCTATTTGCCGTAAATCCATCTCATAGTTCCACCTTGGAAGTGTACAGATGCAGGAAGCAGACTGTCAATTTCATGCTTGCGAGTTCTTAACCAGGAAGAAGTACTGGCATCCTTCTTCTGTAAGCCATAAACATAAACCTGCGTTGAATCTAGTGGTCACTGAAGAAGGATCAAAAAGTCCAAAACTTTCTTTCATTTTATGTAGACACTAATACTTTGCCTTATGAGGCTATTGATGCTTGTCTCAATCAGCAGTGTCGCTCCAACATCATGGGATCAACATGGTATTAGGCTATGTAAAGTAAGAACATCCTGTAATGATTCCCTAACCTGCGTTAGCAGATTTGAACTGTGACAGTGAAAAATGCTCCAATTCACCTTGGGGTAAAAGGGACAAAAAAATTGTCCCAAATGTTCTATGGCCACATAGTTGTTAGAACAGCATAGACTGGAGTTGTGTGACAGGACCACGTGGAAATTCTGGTGCAGCCGACTTTGTGGAAATTGTTGTGAAAATGAAAATTTGATCGGTATTTGCCCTGTATCCATCACCCTCCAACAAAAATTCTTAAAGTCAGAGAATTTGAAGTATTCTGACTCACTTAAGCCTGACAGTTACTCAGGAAAGTTAGAGGATTAAAAACCTACTCTAACTCCTGGGTAGCTATGAAATTCAGCATCTGACTTACCACTGACCACCTCCTCACACCCTCAACCCCAAAACTATACATTTTGACCTCTGCAACCCCTACTCCAGACCCAACGCAATCAACTACTTAACCAACCCACAACCAAGACCACTGACCTGCCCAAATGAAGCACTCATCGTTTACCTGGCACCCTACCCCCACCCCACTACACCCACCCGGCCCCTTCTCCTTGTCCTCCCACCCCACAACACCATCATTCAGCTACCTGCCTCTTAAGCTTTAAACCCACCTCTCACCTTCCCCTCCCACTTGCATTTCATGCTTATCCTTTCACAGTAGCTTCCAAGTGTCTGCTAAACATCTGAGCTTCGGAGTACAGCACAAAATGCTGTAAAAGTGGCTTGCCCTCTGTTCAAACTCAATTGAAATAGAGAAGATCTTGAAAATAATATGTTTATATTGGCCACAGTAAACTTTGTGATCGCTTATTATTGTGCTCTGCTTTTACTCTGAAATGGAAAAATGATTTGTCTCAAGTGCAATATTCTCACAATTAAAAGGTAATGACTTGCACTGAACTGCATGCTATATGCAACTGACTTGTGCCTGAGCAGTTCGTTGATTTTTACCATGACCTTCAACACTGCTGGATTTGGGGATTCCCAGGAAGCTTTGTAACAAGAGGCCCCTGCATAGGAATCTCCAGCACAGATATCATCAAAAGGCACATGAGAATTTTTTCATCTCATTAGGATTGGAAATTGGGTTTCAGAGCCAACTGATATTCTCGCTGTTCATTGTCTTCCAAGGAGTATGGATATGTATGTATTTCACAAAATAGAGCAGATGTGCAACAAAAGCATATTTGATACAAGTGTTGAATTGTATCCCTATTTGCTTTGATGTTCACTGTTACTGCAATACACGAGTGCAAACAGGATTAGTGGTGCAGTTCACTTCAGGAATATGCAATATGATTGAACTCGGAAAGAAAGGAGATTAAGAAGAAGAAGAGAAGGAAAGCTTTCTGTTTGAAGGCTTGCTTCATCTTATGGTCATCTGCAGTATTTAAATCCTGCTATAATCTGTTAAATTTCATCACATTACATTGAGTCACTGAATACCAAAATGTTTTATTTCTCAAGTCATCAATTCATAGAGGTACAAAGCCGAATATCTTGCTTCAGTCTGACTCAGAGAAGGCACTGCAATTCCTTTATTTTTGTAAATTGATTGTCTGCATCGGAATGACCTTTTTGTATGTCCTCTGGAGATAACCATAAAGTGATATATTTCAAGAGAAATTTTTATCAGGCGCAGTCTGCTCTTACACATAAAGGAACTTATTGCTAAAATATATTATGTATAAAAATCTTAATGCTCTAAATTGCATCAGTATTCTTTTGGAAGTTAGTTCCAAATAATTCAAGCAGTGGACAGCTTATGTCAGAAACTCATATCTCGTTAATCTGACACATTTCAAACAAATCCATCAGAAGCCCATTCAGAATAAGTAAAGAAAATTGAATAACAGAGCTTATATTACTTGTGTAATCTCTGGCCCTTGGTTTGCCCTCTGTTCAAACTCAATTGAAATAGAGAAGATTATGAAGATAATACATTTATATAGGCCATTATTTTATACATTACACTGTAAGATTTGTGATTGCTTATTAATGTGCTCTGAATTTATTCTGAAATGGAAAACTGATTTATCTCAAGTGCAATATACTCACAATTAAAAGGTAATGACTTGTTCTGAACTGTATGCTGTATGCAACTGATTTGTGTCTGAGCAGTTAGTTGATTTTTATCACAAGAGACACAGCAATATTGGTACAAATTGTTGTTGCATTCTTTTTTAATTTTATGTCCCAGATGAAAGCATTTTATCTCTAACCAAATGAGCTGAGATTCTGAATACATTTCCAATTTCTGTTTTCATTGCTTTCATTAGTTTTTGTAATGTGACATGTTGTACAGGTATTATTTTGCCCTAGGGA
Organism: Rhincodon typus; assembly: GCF_021869965.1. Classification (NCBI taxonomy): domain Eukaryota; kingdom Metazoa; phylum Chordata; class Chondrichthyes; order Orectolobiformes; family Rhincodontidae; genus Rhincodon; species Rhincodon typus. Next base: position 97,893,027 of record NC_063336.1, read on the forward strand.
ATGTACAAACCAAAGAGTGTTTCTTCACAAAATGTGACAAAGTTTTCCACACAAATTGGATTGCAATGGCTTCATTCTGAGTGATTAGGAATCTTCAACTGAGGTCTGGCCGCTGTTACTTGTTCCTAATTGTCAATTGCTTCTAGATAAACAGGCAACATTTTTTCCCCAATGCCCTGCAATTTATAGGATCATTGTATTGGTTTAATGACTATATATCTGACCAAAGTGAATAAGCATTCCTGAACAAGTTTACCCTGACAATTGGGTTTGTTCTTCAAGCATGCACACATATGTCCTTTTCTACTGGTCCCAGAGAAAGTTACTACTCCAGATTTTATCCTTTATTTCATCACCACCACTCCTTCACTGTTGCTGAATTATCAGAATGTTAATGTGATATCCAGTACTGATTGGATAGGATTTTCTTTTAATTGTACATTAAAAGACCAATGCCAGCATTTTTGTCTCCACTTCAAATTCCACTGTTGGCTATCAGCTACAACCTTTTCCCAGGTACCAATCTGAGATTAAGTCAATCAGTCTATAACCTTGTTATCACAGTTGATCCCAAAATGAGTTTCCAACGTCACAATCCTGCCATGACTAAGACTGCCTCCTCCCATTTAAGTAATGTCTTTGACTTCACCTTTATTTCAGTCTGTTGCTACTAAAGTCCTCATTCTTGCCTTTGTTACATTTCACTCAACTATTGCAATGCACTCCTGGTTGGTCATCCACATTCTAGCCTTATTAAAATTAAGGTCATCCAAAACTCTACTCCTGTGCCTCAACTGTGAGCAACACCCATTCTCCTTGCCTCCCCACTGACCTACATTGGCTACTGGTCAACAAACATGTTCATTTTAAAATATTTATCCTTTTTTCAATTCCCTTCACAGTCTTATTATCTTTGTAATTACTCTCAGCCACCCATCTAGGATATCTGTGCTACCTTAGCATTGGCGTTTTGTTCATTCTCAATTATAAAGCCACCATTGGAGGCTTAGCCCCCAGTCACCTTGTCTGTAACCTCCGGAATACTCTCCCAAATGTTCTTCCCTCTCTTCCTCTCTTTTTCCTCCTTTGAAGCATTCCCTAAAAGCTACTTTTTTGACCAAGCTTTTCATCATATGACCTATGGGCTTGATTTTCAACCTTGAGATGTGTGGTAGGACAATTGTCAGCCCCGCGTGCCAGTCTTGAGTAAAGATGGTATCAAGGTGCAATTTTCATTGTGATTCTGCAATGGGTGAAGGTTACTATGGGGTCAGTCAACACTGGAATGAGTTGAAGGAAGCCAGAGTGACTGCCCCAGATGCTGAAGTGGGCTATTGAAATAGGCTACTTTAGTTTCTTGGGACTTCTTCAAAGTGATAATTAACAACAGTGAGGCCCATTATCCCTCACCCTCCATACTTTCATGCATGTTCTAAGTTCATCTGTTTGCTGGTGGACAAATTCCCAGACTTCAAGTTATTATGCATCTCTTCTTCCATGCAAAAAACTTGTTACTAAAATAAAGACAATTCCATTTGAATGTTTTCTGCAGCGCACAATGTTGTTGAGATAGCAAATATAGAATTTTAGGATTTCTGCTTTATAAGGAAAATGGAACCATTTTAACTTGTCCCAATATTTATACAGCACAAAATCGGCATTTCATCCAATCCTGGGGGATTCCTACCTGGTGAATTGGGATAAAACTGCCCTTTTGTTTCTATGTTCTTAATGATTGCAAGTTTAAATTACAAAGTATTGAAGAATTTGGGAGCAATCAATATGTACCTGTGAGAGATAATAAAATGGAGGGCTTTGTCCTCAGTTGCTTATGTCCTTGCATCAACAGTGCAAATTGTCCATTTAGCTGCTATAGTCTCCTAGATAAATGATGCACAACTAATCATCAGGCAGCTCTTGGGTACCATTAGAAAATTAGAGTGATGAAGTGATTGCCTTAATGCTGAGTGAATGGAATGTGAACTTCTGGATGAGTATGCACTTTGGAAGGTACTTTATATACTAGATGACTTGGATCCATAGCTATTCTAATCATTACTGTCCAGGACCCAACTATCTCTGCACTGTGGAGTACATCACTAATCACACATAAGGGCATTTGCATTAGTTACATTTGACAGTACTGTGTTGTTTTGGGCACCACATTATGCAAAGGTCAATGAAGCCAGAGAGAGCATGTAACATCAATTTATAATGATACCAGGAATGGGAAAGTATCATAATAAAGAACATTTGAAATTCTGGGTCTGGTGATTCCAAGGAAGCTTGATTTGGTTTTTATAAATTCTGAAGATTTTTACTAAAATTCTGAAAATCTTTTGAAGTATAAACAGGAGGAAACTTCCTTCCATTTGTATAATCACTAATAAAAAAGAGCTTGCATTTATGTAGTATTTTTCATAACCCCCTTACAGCAAATGAAGGAATCTTTGAATAGTGGTGATGTAGGAAATGCAGGCAGCCAATTTTTGGACAGCAACATTCCAGATGATCTGTTTTAGTTATTTTGCCTGAAGAGTGAATGTGAGCCAGGACATTGGGAAGATTGTTAGAATGTGAAACATTTAACATGAAGGAAGGATCCAGGCTATGGAGAGAGAACAAGGCATTAGGATTAATTTTTTGACATGTTTGACAACAGGAGCACAGAGATGGTGGACCTGCTTTTTTTTTCTCTTGTACTGTAAATACCTCTAATCTTTTCCTATTTCCCTGTGGAGGCAGTTCAGAAAAAGAAGTGACAGCTCTTCAACTTTTTCTTTTGAAAGAAATTCACGGCAAAATAAGCGTGAACTACAAATATCTATTTTATACCCATGTTAAATTGTAATTATTTTCAATCAAAGCTCAGAAGAAACATAATATGCTCAATAAAAGGTTGGTTTCTGTTGCCTTGGCCTTGTAAATATCTGCTTGTATCTTTTGATTTTGTCACCTAGACTTTGAATATTTTTTAAAGAATTAAGATCCAAAATGTAAAATTGCTTCTTTCAAAATGAATTGCAAGCAGAAATTCACATGCAGTTGCAATGGAGATAATATAGCACAATTTCATTTATAATAAATTAATTAATCAGTATTGGTCCTTCTCTATGTAGACCTGTTCCTTAAGATGTATTGAGTCTATTACAGAAAAAAGGCTGCACTGCCACAACACAGATAGTCATTGAGAGAGATTAAAACACTCAGTGCAATTATGTATGAATGAGTTTATCTGTGACATTGCCTGCAAGCTCACCCGTGGATATGTAAGACTAATCAACAAGTGTCAACTTGATGCATTCTATCACCACTTGACATTCACAAGTATGAATTCACAAGAACATCTAACAGAAGACAGACAGTTGAGTGAACCTGAGACTTTCCAGAGAAAAATGCAGAATTTATTCAACATACCAATGAATAACTATTGGTCCTTAATTTGTTACAAAACATTGAGCCTTGTACTTTTATTTGATTGCATCTTGTCATGAAGTTTAAGATTGTTGTAAAAGGCATCCCAATGCAGAGAACATAATTGGGAAAGAGTTATTAAGACTAGAAATTACTGTTGATGCTGATAATCAACAAATTGTTATGAAATTGATTTGCATACTATCTTAGCTAATGTTTACATGCATTTTCAGTAAGTTGGCTAATGCCTACACTCAAATTGTAAATGGACAAATGCCTTGTGAATGTGTTATAAGGGTAGGCAATGGTAAAGTGGTATTTTTGATAAACTACAAAAACAAAGATCCACTGTCCTAGGGACCTGGATTTGAACCCCATCATGGCAGATGGTGGATTTTTTCTAAACTCTCATTATTCTAAATTACATTGAGCATAATAGTGCTCAACATTTCCTCATAAGAAAACCATTTCACTCCAGGAACCAATCTTTTGAGCCTTCTCTGAATAGCCTCCAATACATATATGTCCCTCCTTAAGTAAGAAGACCAAACAGCACTCAGTACCCTAGGCAAATAAATATAGCTGTGAGTTAGAAAAGACCAGTTGGTCAATCAAGCCTGTCCAAAATGATAGTGGGGGGAGCATTGCAATTATAATATAATGTGTACTGGACTTGTATCTCACTCGACATCGAAGGATTTTATTAATGGTGGAGGGGGTGTTGAGGTATCAGAACTGCAGGTACACTGTCTGAAAGTTGGAAAATTTGTGACTGACTCCATTCCAGATTTCAGAACTGGGGCGGTTTGGTTTGGGCTGGGTTGCTTAGGGTTAAAAGCACCGTGGGCATGTTCTTCAAAAAACAAATATTGCAAATGACAGTTCTGAAAGAATGAAAAACTATTCTGTGAATTAAGCCGAGAAGTTCTTTGGAACTGCTTCAGATCTGGCAGTGTTGCTTCACCAAAAGCATTTCATCAAGAATTTATCATGTAAATGGGGTTCCCACTGCACTTCAATAGAAAGTTCGTGATGAAGTGAAAGTTGTTCCAAGTAAATTCTCAGCCTTGAAGCAGGTTAAGTTGTTAAAGCAGGGAAAATCAGACGATGGCTGCTGAACCAAATATTTGATTTTTGGACATTGTCGGTTTTAATCAACACACTTTACCTCCAAGTCTTCTTTACAAAAGTTCCTCCAACCTATTCCAAATCCTCATCCATCTCTAAGATGAGAAAGGTTCCCTTTGGAAAATGTGCCTATTCATTCCAAAATTGAATTCTTCCAGAATGAACTGTGTACTTAGCTGGAAAAAGAAAATACTCATTGGTGAAGTGCCTGAGCCCAAACAAGCATAAATAATGTTTGATACATATTCGGGCAAATTCTTCAGTTGCTGCATCCCCTATGCAGAGACTGTCTCAGACTGCACCAGTTCTGCTGCTATTTTTAAAGTGGTATTGTTTCTTGGTATCAAGTTAGGATTGTGGATAACTGTGAAACTACTTAGATGTGCCAGGGTGGGTTTAGCATGAAGAGTAAAAGTGAATGGTAGCTTTCTGGGAGTATAATTCCAAAGGCCAGTTGTTGAAGCAGATACAAGGCAGTAAGACACATTGTTTTATTTTTCACTGGTGAATTCCATGAACACTGGCATGTATATACTTGCAGATATCTTATGATGCTGCCCAAAAGGTATTACAGCTAATCCCAAACGAATCCACAATTACACAATCCTCCTCTAAACAAAACAAAGATTTGCATTTATATGGGCTTTACATAATACTTTTCATGTTCCCAGGATGTCTCAAAGCGCTTCACAGCCAGTGAATTATTGTTTGAGATAAGCATTGTTTTGTGAGTAAAAACAGCAACCAATTTGGGTGCACCAGAAAGCAAGGAGATAAATGACCAATTGATCTTTTGAGATCATCTTTTCCTTTGGTAACAGAATAACAAGCAAGAATAATCACATTTGCATTGATGCAGTGCCTTCACTGTAGCAAAAGTTGCCAAAGTGCAGCACAATTCAATGTTGAACCAATTTTTTTTCTTTATAAATCAAAGACACTGAAAGCAATTGGATTGTCTCTACCACTGCTTCACACGGTCCTGTTCAGTGTGGCTTGATAGGTCATCAGAGAAACTAAGTATATAGAGTAGCCTGTTAATACTTTAAAACAAAACTTATTTTGAAATGAAATACTTGACATATATAAAATATAAAATAAAATATAAAACAACAAAAAGAAGCACTTTTAAATTATTTGTAATTAAATGAATGCCATTAAACTGCTGCAACCAGTAAAGCATGGACTTTGCAGTATTACTCAACTTGCAGAGGGCATTAATACATTTGTAGGAACATTCAGAGTAGATCCAATGGTGAAGTGGAGAAAGATCTCCAAATTCACTTACATCACTGATGTATTTTAGGACCCTAAGGAAGTTCCAAGGTAAGCACATCCACCATATTTATTTAGGAAGATTTAACTCCCAATTTCAGGTTTTACCTGCTTAGATTGGTCTATGATTCCAACACTGGTGGGATTAAACAGCCAGAACCACACAGACTTGAGATTTTTGTTGTAAAGGTACCTTGGTTTTTGCATACAGGTGCATTGATTTAGAGCCTTTCAAACAGCATCTCCAGCAATGTACTGTACAGAAGACAGAGTTGGAATGATGGATCCTTTTCAGGTTGGAAAGATCTAACGACTGGAATGGCACAAAGACCAGTCCTTGACTCTCAATTAATTGTTATCTATATTAATAACTTAGAGGAGGGACAAGGCATAATAAAGTCCAATTTTGGTGATGATACAGAAATAAGTGGGTAGGCATGTTGTGATGAGGCCATAAGGAACCTGTAAGTGACCATAGATAGGTTGAGTGAGTAGACACGATATTGGTAGATGAGGAAAGAGTGAGGAATGCACTTTGCTGGAAGATTCAAAAGGCAGAGCATTATTTAAATTGAGAAATATTCCAAAAAAAAACACAGTATGGAGGAATTTGTTCTCATGCACAAAGCACAAGAAGTCAGCATGCAATTGTAGCAAGTAATTTGAAAGCAAATGGAATTTTGGTTTTTATTGCCAGAGGGTTGGAGTTTAAAATAGGGAAATTTTGTCAGAACTGTACAGATTGTTAATGAGACTGTACTTGGAGTACTGAGTACAGATTTAGTTCTCATATTTAAGAAAGGATATATTGGCATGATAGGGAATTCAAAAGTCATTGATTAGTCTGATGCCTGGGATGAGGAGATTAACTTCTCAAAAATGGCTAAATAGGCCCCTGTAGTGATTGTAACAAGATCTCAGAATAGATGGTACCTGATTGGGGCTGTTAATCTGGTCCAGTCAGGGACCCCTAGCTGACTGATATAAACAGGAATACCAGAGGTTTTATTCACTCTGAGAGCTGGCTTTGAGGAAGCTGGATCAGTGTGAAGGACTTTCCTCGTGTAAATAAAGGGTGACTTGGTGATGGGACATTTCAGGTTAGTGTTTATTCATGGGGCGTGATCTTGTTGAAGCAGTCAATATTCTGAGGAGCTTTGACAGAGTAGATGCTGACATGATATTTCCACCAATGGGAGAATCTTGAGCTAGGGGACATAGTTATAGAATAAGGGGCCAATCAATTAAAACTGAGATGCATTGAAGTTTCTTCTCTCAGAGGTTAGTAAATATCTGGAATTTTTTACTCTCTGGTGTTGTAGCAGTTTGATTACTGTACAAATTTAAGGCGGGGATAGATAGATTTTTGAAATATTGAGGGCTATGAGGATCTGGCATGAAAGAAGTATTGAGGCCTGGAGCAGATCAGCCATGGTGTTAGTGAATGACATACACCCCCTCCTTTTTATTCTATTCTTTTGTTCTCTCAGCAAATATACCATAATCACTCCTGAGCTATAGAACTATATTCCTTTGCTATTGTCCCATTTCCCCCAAGTTTCTGACTTTACAAATGCACACAGTCTAGACATTTCACAACTTTCCCAAAGAATAATATTATCTTGGATTGGAAGATTGATAGGTCTCTTGACAGTTTTCCTGTATCAATTTGTTTGCCAGGGACCTCAGAAATTACACGGGTTAGCAGGCATGAGTACAGGATGCTCGTTTTGTTCATATCATTGTGGTGGTGAAACATTACAATTTGACACTTTCTGGCACCATTTTAGGACCTTAGGTGAAGGCAAATCAGGCGCTACGTAACCCAGTGTCTCGGACAATAGAACCATATTGATACTTAAAGATGTAGTAAATTTTAAATACTTAACCAGATATTAAGCCCATTTGATTTGTGATCCATGTTTGTCTGAATGTCCAAATACATTTTCAAATTTTAATAAAACTACATTAGTCACGTCAAGTCTGAATAGTACACAGTAAAATCATTATTGTAGCAGCAGCATCCATTTTAAGGTCTCTCTAAACCAGTTTGCACTGCAGCAATATTTCTCATTGCTATCAATTTATAGAGAGAAAGAATTTGAGGTTTTGAAATTAAATGAAAACATCTCTCAATGTAATTACTTTATTAAAGAGTTTAACTTCTGGTCATGAGTTTCTCTGATGTGGCTTCCAACATAATTAAATTGTATTTCTTGTTCAATTTCCCATAAAGATGGAGGCAAAACCAGAAATTTAAAATAAAACAACAGTAAAATCCATAATTGTGCAAAATGTGTTTCTGCTGATTTTACATTCAGTTTCTATAAGAATGCTAGAGAGTTATGGCAACAAAGAAATCTGTCCTCTCACAATACAAGGTGTATTTTGGTTGCTTTATGTTTGTTGATAAAAGTTAATGATGAAGATAAAGCTTTGTTTTGAATTTCAACAATTCAAGTAAAAAGTTCATTTGTAAATATGTTTCATTTTTCTTTGCCACATTATTCATCTTCATCCTTTCCTCCAATCTTGAGGTTTTACTTAGCGTTCTTAGGCAAATCATTCAAATGTTGACACTGTTACAATGGTTCATCAGGTAGAATTAAGTAAGATTTATGGATCAAAACAAGCCTACTGGCCCATCACTGATGTATTTACGGTCAGTAAAAGCAGACAAACAGACAGCCGTGGAGAGAGATGAGACAGAGTGAGTTCTTGGGAATGTGATTCAAATCACAGTTCAGTGCATATGAGGAGAAGAGTTTACTGAAGTAAGACTTCTTGCAAAGAGTTAAGCTTGCTGATTGGGAATTTCAGTAGAGGACAGGAGATGTTCCTTTATGAGCGTCTGCTGTTCAGGACTGTTTCAAAGTCTGGAAATTTTGAAAAAGAGTATATTTTTAAAAGGACTAAGTGCAGAAAAGTTTATAGTAATCATAGAATCCCTACAGTGTGGAAACAGGCCATTCGGCCCAACAAGTCTACACCGATCCTCCGAGGAGCATCCCACCCAAACCCATCACCCTGTCACCCTACATTTCCCATGGCTAATGCAACTACACATCCCTGAACACAATGGGCAATTTAGCATGACCAACCCATCTAACCTGCACATCTTTGGACTGTGGCAGGAATCCGGAGCACCCGTCGGAAACCCACACAGACACGGGGAGAACATGCAAACTCCACACAGACAGTTGCCTGAGGATGGGATTGAACCAAAGTCCCTGGCGCTGTGAGGCAGCAGTGCTAAACACCGAGCCACATGCCGCCCTAATAGTAGTAAAAAATAGTACAAAAGTAATATTAAGGTGTGGTAGAATAGTCAGTCAAGTGGAAAGTGCACCCTGTGACACATGTGGAGATGTAGATACTTCACCTAATTTAAACAGGCGCATGTATACATAGGGTTACTGGCTGCACAAATCCAAACTACAGGTCTTGGAGCTTAAGCAGGGACTGTGGTGCATAGAACTACATGGATTGTAGTTCCCTCATGAGGTAATCGAAGGGAACCACGCAGGTACAGCAGGAGTCATCAGAGATCGTACTCATCAATTGATTGTCCATTCTGGATCCTGGTGGTGGTGATGGCTCTTGGAGGTGTTCAGCAAATGTCAAGCCCATGGCACCATGATAGTTTAGCTATACATGGAGGAAGGACATTGAGGGGGAGAGCAGAAGAGATACGGGATTCATTAAATAAGCACAGTTACAGTTGAGAAACTCAGCAGGTCTGGCTGCATCTTTTGAGAGAGAAACAGAGAGAACACATTCTTCTTCAGAACAGCAGCTCTGAAATTTGTTTCAGATTTTTAGCATCTGCAGCATTTTGCTTTCATTATAGGGAGTTCATTACTCGGGGGAGCAGATAGGCATTTCTGTGACCATAGGCATGACTGCAGGATGATTGGCCCTCCTGTCCATTATCACAGTCACTCCCTGGTACTAGGGCCAAGGATAGCACAGGGTGGCTAAAGGACATTCTTCTAATGAAGGTCAAATACTACAAATAAACACAGAGAATGTTGGAGAAATTCAGCAGGCCTGGCAGCATTCACGGAGAGAGAAAAACAGAGTTATAATTTAGAATCTGGTATGCTTCAACTTCAGATCTTAGCTCTACGTCTGTTTCTCTCTCCACTGATGTTGCCAGACCTGCTGAGTTTCTGCAGCATTCTGAGTGGTTGTTAAAGCACATTCTTCAGTGAGCAGCTAGAGGCCATGGTCCATGTTAGTATCAATGACATAGGAAAGAAGGGGAATGTGCTCTTGCAGTCAGAATTTAGGAAGCTCTGTAGAAAATTAGCATGCAGGAATAAGTGGTAGTAATCTTCATTAAATAGTGGTAATTTAAAGTAATGGTAGTAATTTCAAAATAGTATTTTCTGGATTGGTCCCAGTGCAATGTGCAAGCGAGTACAGAAATCAGAAGATTAGACAGATGGATGTGTGATGCAGGATGGATGGCTTTAGATTCCTGGGACAGGTTATGGGAGGAGCTTGTGTTTATATAAGTCAGATAGCTTGCACTTGAACTGAGCTGAGACTGAGTTATTTGTGGGTGTTTTATTTGGGGGAAAGGGTCATTAAATTAACTAGAAGGTAGTGTGGGAAGCAGAGGATTACATTAAAGTGTAGTATCAGAGAGCACAAAATACTGGGATGGACAGGGAGCATGGCAATAGAGATTAGTAAATTAATAGATGGAGAGGCCAAGTCTAAAGCTGAGTTAAAGTACAAGTATGTGAATGCACAGAGTACAGTCAATAAGACTGTTGAGTTAGAGGTATGGATGCCATGTGTAATTATGATGTGCCTATAGCTGTGACATGGTTCAAGGAACTGCAGGGGTAGGACTTAGTCATTCCTGATTACAAGGTGCTTAGGAAAGGTAGGAAGTGTGGTGGCAGTATTGATTGAGGAGACTATTGTACTGCTGCAGAAAGAGGATGTCCCACAGGATTCGAGGACAGAGTTGATTTGGCTAGGTCTAAGAGACAAAATGGTGCAGTTAGAATCTTACAGTCATACAGCATGAAACAGACCCTTCAGTCCAACTGTCCATGCCATGTGCCCTAACTAAACTAGTCCCACCTGCAAACACTTGCACCATATCCTTCCAAACTTTTCCTATTTGTGTACTTATCCAAATGTCTTTTAATTGTTGTAACTGTACCTGCATCCACCACTTCCTCTGGCAGTTTATTCCACACATTAACCACTCTCTGTGTTAAAACGTTGCTCCTCATCCTTTTTAAATCTTTCTCCTCTCATCCAAAAAATATGCCCCCCTAGTTTTGAACTCCCTCCACCTTATGGAAAAGACCTTTGCTATTCACCTTATCTATGCCCTTCACAATTTTAAAATCTCTATAAGGTCAGTTTTCAACCTTCCAAGCTCCAGTAAGAAAAGTCCTAGCCTATCTAGCCTATTTTTATAATTCAAGCCCTCCATTCCCAGCAACATCCTGGTAAACCTTTTCTGAACCCTCTCCAGTTTAGTAATATCCTTCATGTAAAAGGATGACTAGAATTGCACACAGTACTCCAGAAGACGCCTCACCAACGTCCTTTACAACATCAATATTACATCCCATAACCTATACTCAAAGGTCTGAGCAATAAAGACAAATGCTAAACACCTTCTTAACCATCCTGTCTACGTATGATGCAAATTTCAAAGAATTACGTACTTGAGCCCCTCGGTCTCTCTGTTCTACAACACTACCCAGGGCCCTACCATTAATTGCATAAGTCCTGTCCTTGTCTGTTTTACCAAATTGCAATACCTTGCATTTACCCAAATTAAACTTCATCTGCCACTCCTCAGCCCAATGATCCAAGTGAACAAGATTTCTATGTAATCTTAAATAACCTTCTTCACTGTCCACTATACCACTGATTTTGGTGTCATCTGTAAACTTACTAACCATGCCTCCTTCTCATCAAAATCATTTGTATAAATAACAAACAAAAGTGGGATCAATCTGTGGAACACTGCTGGTTACAGGCTTCCAGACCAAAAAACAACTCTCCTCCACCACTCAGAGATAGTAAGAACTGCCAGTGCTGGAGTCAGAGATAACACAGTGTGGAGCTGGAGGAACACAATGTATTGCTCCAGCTCCACACTGTGTTATCTTTCCTCCACCATTCTGTCTCCTATCCCAAAGCCAATTTTGTGTACAATTTGCAAGTTCACCTGAATCCCATGTGATCTAACTTTACTAATTAATCTACTTTGCGGAACCTTATCAAAGGCTTTACTAAATTCCAAATAAACAACATCTACCGCTCTGCCCTCATCAATCTTTTTGTTTACTTCCTCAAAAAACTCAATCAAGTTTGTGAGGCATGATTTCCATTGCTCAAAACCATGCTGACTATCCCTAATCATTATTGTCTCTCCAAATGCATATAAATCCTATCTTTCAGAATCACCACCAACAACTTATCCACCCCCGATGTCAGACCTACAGGCCTGTAGTTCCCAGGCTTCTCCTTACATCCTTTCTTAAATAAAGGCATAACATTAGCCACCCGCCAGTCCTCTGGCACCTCACCCACAGTCATACATGATACACATTGCTCAGTGTAGTCTTTTGACCACTGTAACAATTCTGTGATTCCACACAAACTGCCTCCCACCTCATTGCATCTGATCTTATCCATGTATCCTCTATTTCATTCACTTATATATTCATCTTGTTTCCATTTAAATGCGTAAGATCTTTCTCGGTGACAATACACAATTGGGACGATACTGTTTAAAATGTGGAAGGCAAATGGACACAATAAAACTGAAAGAGCAGAAAAAATGTTAACAATGGACTTTTGAATGAGAATGTGCAAAACATAGCGTTTTTTATTAATGCAATGACATTGGTGAGTGAATGGTATGTAACTAATTGATGAATAATAATTATATTTGCCTGTTAAAGAGAAAGTCAGTCAATAAGACATTAATCTGGTACAATGATTACTTTAGACAAGCTTGTGTTTTCTTGACAAACTATGAGTGTATCTGTCCTCACAGAGATCCTCTGTGGAAATGAACCATTACATTTAATCACTCCATTTTAAAGTAATTACTTGGCTGGGATTCCATATGAGGCATACTGAGGAAACAAACAAGCATATTCAAAAGTGAGAGTAATGCACTCTTAACAATTTATTCACATGTATTTGTTGAAATTTACTGACATGCTGGACAAAGCTAGCAAAAGCCTGGAGTTGACAAATTACTCATAATGTTTTACTGCAATTCTTTTTAACTTGCGACTCGCAGCCTTACTGTTACTAATGATGCCACTGCTAAAATTTATTCTTCAACCAACATAACAAATAGACATTTATCTTATTGTTCTTTGTCAAGCCTTGCTGAATAGAAATTGGCTGGTGACCTGTTTTCCCATGTTACCATGCAACGCCATCTCAAAAGGACTATACTGGACCAAGGAGGCATGAAAGTGTTCTAATAAATGTACATAATCTCTTTTTTTACCTTTGTTATGAGAAATGGGTAACTTCCAAAAATTCAGACAAGGTGCAGGCAGAAGATTTATTTTGGCCAAAGGCATGCTTCTTGTTTGAAGAATGTTCACACAACACAGATAGGTATGGCTCTGGGTCTTTCATGTAATTTGTGGCTTAGAGTTATGAGTCAACCACGTTGGTATCGGATTGGAGTCATCAATGGGACAGACTGGGTTAGGATAAATGATGGCAGTCAGCCAATTTGATTCTCACAACAATCTGATAGCTTAAGTATTGCTTATTTATTAGTGCTAGCTACATTTTTATATCCAAGTGATTTAATTCTAACACTGGTATGGTGGTATTTGGAACTGTATTCTGTAGGATCATTAGTCTGAACCTTTGGATTTCTAGCCCAGTAAAACAAATCTAAACATAATCATGCCTTTGTGGTAGTCATATAAGATACTATATATTACCACGTGAAAAATAACAGCCCATTTTTTAATTGTAATTTGACACTAGTTGAAGTGTAAATTGAAACAGAATGTAGTTATGGTGTGGACCACGGTATATGAGGTACTCTGTGTGTGTGTACATATTGGGAGCATTCCTGTTCCATTGTGCACTGTTGACAAGTTGCAGTGGGACAAATGTCCTTAACTGGGGATTCATTGCCCACTTGAAGGCTTCAGTTGGGTCAAGCACGGATGACACACCTGACATTTCCTGGCCACCTGTAAAACCCTGGAGGAGACGGGTGAACTGATGATGGGTACATTGTTATTGGCACAACATCCTAATTTTCTGATCCTGCCCCCTATGTCTCATAAAATTCAGCTCCATTTTTAACAAATTTGAGAAAATAACAAATTGTTGAAACAGCAACACAGTTAAATTTGGAGAAGTATTCAGTCATACAAACAAAGTAAAAATATCACCATGAAAAGGACTGTAAACAAGCTGAGGAGGATATACATGAATAGATCGAATGCTTGAATTTTTTTCATCCATGTAGAGTATTGGGATATCATGGGATGAAAGATTGGGAACTGTGAGTACATGTCGAATGGTCAAAATTTAAAATGAATAAAAGAGTAGAAACACATTAATCCTGATATTTACCGGGAGGAAGAGGGCAGCATTTTGAATTGGGATTGCAGCAGGTTAGGTGAGTCGGGGCAGTGTTATGAGGTGGACGAAGAGGGTAGGTAGTGGCCTTGGAGAAGAGGGGTGAGGGATGTGTTGGGAGTTGGGGAGAGGTTACAGGCATTGGTTGAGAGCAAGTATGACAGCTAGGAAGTGAAAGGGGTGAGATGTTTCTGAAAGGTCAGAGGCCAGGAGGTCAAAAAGTTTGAACGACCACAGCTCAGGGGAAAATGATGACTTGCTGAGGTGGTCGGATTACAGCAGTGTGATCCAATCAAAGAAGGGCATGGGAAAGGGTCGGTTAATCTGGTAACTAGGTGAGGTACTACTGCTCCTCCCAGTCCATACACAGGGCTGGATTCAGTTGTCCTTTACTCCCCTGAGCTTCAAGGTTTTCCAAAGCATGGAAACGGTCAGCCACAGCTCAGTTTAAAATTAAGGTAAAATCTATGGCATTCATGAGCAGGAATATATTTAAACTGGCAATCTGCTGATTGGGGATTGATTTGTCACCAATCCCTGCTGTGTCACCTCTATTGAAACAAGAAGCATGTGGATTCAAGGGTAGCTGAATTTAATTGAATTTTAAGAGTTTAACTGACCCAAATGCAACAAATATTAGTGGTTAAAACTCCTCTGGTCGAGTTTAGATATCCAAAAGAAGGTGGAAAATTTGACAGAACTGCTAATGAAAGGCTATTTTAAATAGTGTACAGAGCACCAAGTAAAGATGTATCTCTGCAGCCAAGTGGTGTACTGCATTTTAGGGAGAATGTTATGGCCATGGACAGTATCTAAGTAGGGACTTTGTAGGATCAAAGCCTTTTAGTAAAAATCCTGAATGACACATGGAGTACCCATTATGTCCCTTTTCCTGCTCTTACTGAGATTTGCTGTCAGCAGAATAGGCAACTCTGGACTCTGTCTAGTCAATATGAAAGGCAAAGGGTGGGGTTGGAGGCTGTAAATGTGAGGTGGGGGGAACATAGAGACCTGATGAATCACTGCAGGGATCTCCCTCTTGCACATAATGGCTACTTGGTCATCCCTGAGATCAGCTTCCCCTCTTGGATCATGATCAGGCTACTGTGCCTTCTGAAAAGTGTAATAGTAAACTTACCTAATCTTCTCTCTCTCCTTCCAAATTTTGAGGCTAACAACTTCCAATGGTCATAACTAATAGGATGATGAGCCCACTCCGTTATTAATTTTGGTCAGGGCCTGTAAAAGTCCTAGTGGATCTTTCTCGAACACAGCATGCAGGGTCTGAACTACAGTTGAATTGTCAGCAAGATTTTCTGCAATAAAGTCATAACATCCCAGTAGAAGCAATTTGGCCCTTTGAGTCCATTCCAGCTCTTTAACCTAAATGATGCCATTCCACCATTTTACCCCAGTAGCCCTGTAGGTACTCGCCCCTCAGTTACCATCCTATCCTATTGGGGTCATTCACATCTCTGCTTCTACCATCGTCATAAGTAGTGAGCTTCAAATCATTCTCATTTGCTCCATGATAAAGTTTTCCTTATATCTCCCCTACATCGCTATCCCAAAAACTGTGCTCCCTAGTCATTAGATCCTTAGCTTCTCGAAGCACTTTTTCTTTGTGTTATTTTCTAAACCTGTCATTATCTTATATATTTCTCTCCTTGAACTCCTTCACGGCCAGAGGAACCACCACAGATTCTCCAATCTAACTTTTATCTAAAATCCCCCTCCCTGGAACCACTGTAGTAAACTCCAGTACAGTCTCTCAAAGATTCTTTCATCCAAAGTATGGTTGACAAGCGACTTATATTGGTAGAATGCAAACTTTGCTGTTGCAATTAGAAAATAAGATGAAGATTGCAATAGGCCCCACTTTTTGTTGTGCATTATTTGTCTCCTTTCTTTCTTAGAGGATGATGAGCAATTTTAGAAAACACAGTGGGGAAATGTTGCTAACTGCTTGAAAAGCAAAATATGTCAAGGACCTCAAGTCAATAAGTGATGAAATATTTTCAGCACACTTAAAATTTGATTCCTGCCATCAATTACTTTCCAACTATTAAATGGAGAGTATACAGAGTTGAATTTTAACAAGCTGTTGTTTGTTAGATGGCTGGTTATGTTACACAGTGTGCAGAAGAAATAGTTTCCATCTTCAGTTCAAGCAGGATATTCTAGATTTGGAGTGGAGTTAGTCAAACCAATTTGTCACAAGTTGTGAAAAACCAACCTAAAATATTAATAGTAAGGGCATCGCTGATTAGGTGAGCAATTATTACCCACCTCTGTCTGCTTTTGAGGAGAATAGAACAGAATAGAATAGAAATTCATTGTCATGTATACTTTTACTTGATAAATACGGTGCAAGATATTATAAGTCACCACAAGGCAGCTCCAACATCAAATACAGAATTCATACATAACAAAACAAAGTAAAATAAAGACGAAGTTCATCACAGTTCAGTTAACAGGTCTTAGGTTCGAGGAAAGCTGGTTAAGGAACGATGGGATACCTTGAAGACACAATTGAGACGAGATCGCCATTTTGGAATGAGCCTGCTATTCTGGGACAAGACCGCCACACCAGGTAACTGGAATACTCGGCCGGAAGTCTCTGTTGAAGAAGACCGCCGCAGCAGGCCAAGACCACTGCACCAGGCCGAGACCACCACACTGGGCCGAGACCACTGCACCGGGCCGGGACCACCGCACCGGGCCCAGACCACCGCACCAGGCCCAGACCGTCTCACCTGGTCCAGACCGCCACACCAGGCCCAGACCGTCACACCAGACCCAGACAGTCACACTAGGCCCAGACCACCACACTGGGACCAGACCGACACACCAGGTCCATACCGTCACACTGGGCCCAGACCCTCACACTGGGCCCAGACCTCCACACCAGGCCCAGACCGTCACACCAGGTCCATACCATCACACTAGGCCCAAACCCTCACACTGGGCCCAGACCACCACACTGGGCCCAGGCCACCACACTGGGCCCATACCGTCACACCAGGCCCAGACCGCCACACCGGGCCCAGACTGTCTCACCAGGCCCAGACTGCTGCACTGGGCTCAGACCGTCACACCGGGCCCAGACCTCCACACAGGGCCAAGAGCGTCACACCGGGCCCAGACCGCCGCACCGGGCCCAGATTGCCACACCGGGCTCAGACCCCCACACTGGGCCAAGAACATCACACCGGGCCCAGACCACCACACCGGGCCCAGACCACCACACCGGGCCCTGATCGTCACACCGGGCCCAGACCACCACACCGGGCCCAGATCGTCACACCGGGCCCAGATCGTCACACGGGCCCAGACCATCACACGGGCCCAGACCATCACATGGGGCCGAGACCACCGCATCGGGCTCAGACCACCACACCAGGCCCAGACCTCCACATGGGGCTGAGACCTCCATACTGCGCCAAGACCACCGCACCGGTCCGAGACCACTGCACCGGGCCGAGACCACCACACCTGGCCGAGACCACCACACCAGGCCCAGACTGCCACACAGGGGCCGAGACCTCCACACTGAGCCGAGACCACTGCACCAGGTTGAGACCACTGCACCGGGCCGAGAACACCGCACCGGGTCAAGACCACTGCACCGGGCCCAGACCACCACACCAGGCCCAGACCGCCACACTGGACCCATACCATCACACCGGGCCCAGACCGCCGCACCGGGCCCAGACTGTCACACTGGGCCCAGACTGTCACACTGGGCCCAGACAGTCACTCTGGGCCCAACCACCACACCGGGCCCAGACCACCACACCGGGTCCAGACCGTCACACCGGGCCCATACCGTCCCACTGGGCCCAGACCCTCACACTGGGCCCAGACCACCACACTGGGCCCAGACCACCACACTGGGCCCATACCATCACACCGGGCACAGACCGTCACACCGGGCCCAGACCGTCACACCGGGCCCCGACCCTCACACCGGGCCC
>NC_063336.1:97911443-97916222 GCF_021869965.1 Rhincodon typus
CCGTCACACTGGGCCCAGACCCTCACTCTGGGCCCAGACCGTCACACCGGGCCCAGACCGCCACACTGGGCCCAGACCTCCTCACCGGGCCCAGAATGTCACACCAGGCCCAGACCCTCACACCGGGCCCAGACCCTCACACCGGGCCCAGAACATCACACCGGGCCCAGACCACCACACCGGGCTCAGACAGTCACTCTGGGCCCAGACTGTCACACCGACCCAAACCACCACACCGGGCCCAGACCGTCACACCGGGCCCAGACCACCGCACCATTTGCCTGCATTTGGCCGATATCCCTCTAACTTTTTCCTATTCATGTACCTGACCAAATGTCTTTTAAATGCTGTAACTGTACCTGCATCTAGCACTTCCTCTGGCACTTTATTACACATACAAACCACTCTCTGTGTTAAAAAGTTGCTCATCAGGTCACTTTTAAATCTTTCTCCTCTCATTTTAAGATATGTCGTGTAGACTTGAACTCTCCCACCCTGGGGAAAAGACCTTTGCTATTCACCTTATCTATGCCCCTCAGGAATTTATAAACCTCTATAAGGTCACCCCTCAACCTCCTATGCTCAATTGAAAAACATCCCAGCCCATCCAGATTCTCCTTATAACACAAATCCTCCAGTTTCAGTAACATCCTTGTAAATCTTTTTTGACTCCTGTCCCCTTTAATCATATCATTCCTCCAGCAGGACGACCAGAACTGTACACTGCTTCAGAAGGGGACTCACCAACATACTGCACAACCACATCATGGCATCCCAACTCCTATACTCAATGGTCTGAACAATGAAGGCAAGCATGTCAAACGCCTTCTTTACCATCCTGTCCACCTGTGATGTGAAATGGTGACGGTGTAGCCAAAGTGAGTTCCAGCATCTTGACCCAGAGACAATGAAGGAGCAGTGATACAATTCCAAGTCAGAGGATGCTGAAGATAGTCATGCACCCAGGCACTTGGTGACCTTACTCTTTTAGGTGGGGCCTGTTGTGGGTTTGGGAGAAGCTGTGTTTAATATGATTGAATGGATTTTCTGTTCAATGACACACTGCACTATAGTGCACCAGTGATGGAAAAGAGTAATGGATGTGCTGGTAACCAAGTGGACTGCCTTTACACAGCTGGTATGTAACTGGAAATAATGCAAAATAATTTTTAAAAATATTCACAGGAACTTAGTTTGAATGCCTAGGATCTTTCTTAACTCAATTCTGGATGATTAGTGTACTTGAAAAATTGACTGTCTATAGGATTTATTCTCCTTTGAATGTTGTTGGGCAACTGTAAGTTCCTTTAGCAGAACGTAATTTTCAAAATTTCCCCTGTGTATTCTTTGTTACAGTAACATCATTTTTTTGAGTGAACTCCATGGGCAAGATTTTTCCCTCCCTATAGATAGTGAGAGAGGTGGCTAGAACGGGAAAATAATGGGATAAGTTGGCCTGGGAGTAATACCCACCCCTTTCTTGCAACTTCACCCATTCATAGAATCCCTACAGTGCAGAAGGAGGCCAATTGGCCTATCGAGTCTGCACCGACCCTCCAAAGAGCATCTCACCCAGACACATGGGGTTTTTACCATGACTACCCTATCTAACTTACACATCCTTGAAAACTACAAGGCAATGTTTACCATGATGAACCCACCTAACCTGCACATCTTTGGACTGTGGGGGGTCATCGGAACACCCAATGGAAGCCCCTAGGGAGAATGTGCAAACTTCACAGTGACAGTCGCCTAAGGCGAGAATCAAACTCAGGTCCCTGGAACTTGGAGGCAGCAGTGCTAACCACTGTGCCAATGTGTAGCCTATTAATTACTTAAAGGCAAGAAACTCAATGGGCGACTTTCTTAACATGCCACCAATTAAGGCCCCTAAGTGGTCACTTTTGGCTGTTTAAGGGCATCCAGTTGTCAGCTCCTCTGGCCAGATGAGAAAGGCGGGTAGTTTTCCAACTAGGAGACGAGGTGACCTTCCTGCTGGATTGGTGGAGGAGGGCGGGTAGTGGGGGCAGGGGGCACAGTTAAAGTCACAGATGTGGGAAGAATGGGTACCCACTGAGAGCCAACTCCATTCTTGCTTCTGACTCCACATCCCCATCCCCTGAAAAGCACTCCTCATGGCCTTTAGTTGGCCAGTAGCATCTGGTGACCTGAGACACCCCTGTTGTCACCTGTGATTCGCCATAATATTTGCCAAAGTGCTGTCGATCAGCTCTCAATGAACCAATTGGTGGAAGATATGTTCAGTTTCCTCAGTGGTAGGAGCAGTGAGTTCATAGGCAGCAAACACTGCTGGTCAGAGTGAAAAAATGAAGAAATTCCATCTCAGGTACACTTAAACATCGTTGAATGACAGACTTGTACTTCATTTGCCGAAATCCTAAATTCCTACGAAGGCCCTGCAGCACTATCAAAAATAATTTAATAAACACAAGAATAATTCTTCATTCTAAGGTGAATCCTTCTCATCCACTTATAAAAATGATCAATTTTATTTTAATGGGTCTGGCATTTTCCAACAGCTATTGACCTAACCATCTATCTTTCTATTTGCATAATTAAAAGTCTTGCAAATGAAATGCGAGCATATGCGGCATGGGTAAGTGCCTTATTTCAAAGTGTGACATTTAAAATACTATTTGACTTGAATATACTTGTTATAAAAAATGACACTTTTGAGCAAACCAGTCAATTTAATAAAGTAACATTCATAATTAATGAACATCTTACAAGAGAAACAATGGGGCAGAATCTTCATTTATCCCAGACTAAATGTACAAAGCAGTCTTATCCTTCAAAGTGAATGAGATACTAATTGCCTCAAATCTGAATGAACTCGCATGAAAACTATTCATGGACAATCAGCAAACCAGGAACATTAAAATTCTTTATAGTGATTATAAGACCAGTAGACTGATGATAAGCTGAAGGTAGAGCTGGTGAAAGTTCATTAGCCTGAAATGTTAAATCTGTTCTTCTCTTAACATACAAGCATGTGGACAATGAACAAGAGTAGGCTACTCAACCCTTCAAGCCTGCTCCATCATTCAATAAAAACATGAGTAATCTAATTTTAACCTCAACTTTACATTCTTGTACATCCATGATAATCTTTCATCCCCTTGATAATCAATGATCTATCTAGCTCTGCCTTAAAAATACTTTAAAGATTCTGCATTTACTGCCTCCTAAGAAAGGGAATTCCAAAGACTTTCAACTCCTTGTCACAAAAAAAAGTGTTTTCTCATTTCTGTTTTGAATGGGCAACCCCTTATTTTTAAACTATGACCCCTAGTTAGAGTTTGTCCCACATAAGGAAGCATGCTTTCAACATCCACTTGGTCAAATCCTCTTAGAATCTTGTATGTTCCAATTAAGTCACCTCTGACTCTTCTAAACTCCAGCGGATACAAGCCTAGCCTGTCTAGACTTTCCTTGTAAGGCAGCCCATTCATTCCAGGTATTAGTCTCATAAACAAAAACAGAAGTTGCTGAAAAAGCTCAGCAGGTCTGGCAGCATCTGTGAAGAGAAATCAAACTTGAGTCCGATGGCCCTTCTCATAAACCTTCTTTGAATTGCCTCTAATGCATCATCATCCTTCTGTAAGTATGATGACCAGTACTGTACTCAGTACTCCAGCTGCGATCTCACCAAAGCAGTGTATAACTGAAGCAAAACCTCTTGCATTCAATTCCCCTCACAATAAATTCTGAAATTCTATTAGCATTCCTGATTAGTTGCTGTACCTGCATACTCATATTCTGTGATTCATACACTCGGATGCATGGGTCTCTCTGCATTTTAGAGCTCTGTACTCTCTCTCTAATTAGGTGATATGCCTTTTTATTTTTTCAAAATGGACATTTCACACGTTCCAATTATATTCCATTTGCTATATCTTTTTGCTAACTCACTTTAACTCCATCCCTTTCTAAGCTCTCTATGTCCACTTTACATTTTCCCACATGCCATATGGGCTGCTAAGTTTTTCTGAGTTATCTGTGTTTATTTCACATTCCCAGCATCCACATTATTTTGAGGTTATGTTAGCAAAGCACTTAGAGATATCATGAAGGTTAAATTGGTATTAATTTACCATCAGTAGTGTTATTACCAGGGTTGCACACTAAAAATCCAGCCCCACTGTTCCTGCAGTCATCACAAAAGTTAAAGACTTTTAAAAGTAGGTAGAATAACATTATATACCTGTCTTTGAAACCTAAATTAACAGAAAAGACAGACTGGGTTTCTGTACTTAATAAAACGGACTACTTATGTCAAATAACTAAATTTGAACTACAAATAAATTATAAACAGACAGCAAGTAACTCACTCGACCAGTTAAATGCCCATCTCCACACTCATACAAACAGTAAAAATAACATGGGTGTCACAGGTGGAAGGAAAGACCGGGAAAGCAGATCAATAGTCCCTGTTCCCAGGGTTTGCTGAGCTGATCCTTTTGGCTTGTGGAAAGTATAATGAGTGGCTGGTCCACATTTCTAAAGTCTCTGGCTTTCTGGTTAAGAATCGCAGCTTGCAGCAACTGCCGAGGGAAACATAAATTGGCTTTCTTCAGGCTTGAGGTGCCTTTGTCTGCAAAGCGAAAATAACTTTTCCTTTAGAAGTCTGATTCTGAAGTTGGTTTTTCATAAAACATTCACACCATACACTGAGATAACAAGATGTAGAGCTGGATGAACACAGCAGGCCAAGCAGCATCAGAGGAGCAGGAAAGCTGACGTTTCGGGTTGGGACCC
>NC_063336.1:97916622-97960652 GCF_021869965.1 Rhincodon typus
TGTGTTCATCCAGCTCTACATCTTGTTATCGCAGATTCTCCAGCATCAGCAGTTCCCACTATCTCACACCACACACTGCTCAGCTACCTGGGATCCAATCACATAGTTGTTGGCGGGCAGAAAGAGTCTGTCATCAGTAACTGGTCATCAGTTCACTGACCAATCAGCTACTTCTTGCTGATCAAAACTCTATATGGACATACCCCTTGGCTCCACTACTGCTTGAACAACTGCGATGTATACTGAGCTGAAATGAGTATCAGGTTACTCGCTTTCATATTGCATTGTTTAATTTGAATACCAGGGATTTGTACGCCTAAAATTGTTTTTAAAAGGAAAGATACTACCTTTAAAAATGGCCACAGTGATCATTGGACCAGAGGCTGAGCTAATCTTCAAGAAATCAGGAAATGACTGAAAATAAATTAGTTTTTAACTGAAGAAACTGAAACTAACACACATGAAGAAATTCACTTCATCAATTTTTAATTTACACATGTACGATGAGTTTCACATGTTGGAGATGAAGGATTCTCCTGTAATTATCCAGCTTGTAATCAAAGACCTAGATACAGAAATACATGAATGTGTTGTATTTAAAGCAATTACTCTGGCAGAGCAATGGAAGGGGAAGTGATGACCTCGTGGTATTATGACTAAATGACCCGGGTAATGTTCTGGGGATCCAGATTTGAATCCTGCTGTGGAAGATGGTGGAATTAGGAGTTTAATAATGACCATGAAACCATTTTGATTGTCAGGAAAACCCCATCAGGTTCACTAATGTCCTTTAGTGAAGAAAGCAGCTATCCTTACCTCTAAGTGCGAGCCATCATCAAGCCTTCAGACTGCCCGGGCCAAGTCTCGAGAACACACGGTGCTTCAAACCATGGGATTCATTTCCAGTCCCCAAGGGCCTTGCCTCCTCTCCGGGACTCACCGCCCCTGCGCTGGCCTCCTCTCTGGGACTCACTCCCCCTCCACTGGCCTCAGTTCCAGGACTGATCTCTGGGACTAACTGAACCCATGCTGACCTGGCCTGCGACCCACCTCCGGGAGTTGCCGAAGATGACCATCAGTCTCCTCCATTTGCTTCCGGGTATGTGGAAGTTGAAAAGTTTGAAATGAATGGAGAAAAATGGAAGGAGTCTCCTGCTCCTCTCTTCTATGTTTCTATGAAAAAGAACGGGCGGAGCAGAGGAGCTCGGACTGGAGTATCTTACTCTGCTGCCAACTTGCTGACGTCTTGCTGAGAGACCCGTTGCACAATTAGTGAGGTGTGAAATGGAAGGATGAGTGAGAAAAGTCAGTCCGAGCCATGGCAGATTGCGCACGATGAATTTCTCAAAAATAGACTTGAATTGAAAATTGGAGAATTGTAATTGGCTTCTCAATCTTTCTGGTGAGCTAGTTAACTGCATTCTAATTGAAGTGACATATAACTGCATGCTAAAAAAAATCATTAATTCTTTGCTGCAGCTATCCGGAGAGGTTGGAAAGAGGTGAGATTATTCAACCCTCCTTGTTGAGCAGTAATCCATTACTTTAAGCTATTCTCCATTTTCAGATTTTGTGACACATATAGGTATTCTTGCTGATTCCATGTTCAAAGCAGGTCAGATGTCAACATGCAGTCTGCATCTCTTATTACGCAAAACATTCTTCTTTACTGCTGCAAACTATGAATTGAAGTGATGAGTTCATACATTTAATACAAGGCCAAGGAGAGGATGGGATGGGATCGGATGTGAGGGGGATAAATAAGAAGCTAAGTTAGAAGAACAGAGACTTAGGTGAATCAGCAGGTCTTTGTACGAGCTAAAGTTTGCAAAGATTAAAGGGTAGAAAATAACCAAAATCCCTACCTCTGAGCCAGGAGGCCCAAGTTCAAAACTGACCAGCTCCAGAGGTGTGTCATAATATCTTTGAACAGATTGATCAGAAAATATCTAGAAAACCAACATGACCTGATTAGAATAGAGTGTCCAGCAATATCAAAGCGATGGATAAACTGTCGGTCATTGAAAGAGGAAAATGTTATGGTAATGAATATAGACAGTCTCAGAAAGGAAATGGTGTTTGACATTCTGATAGGTTCAAATAGACTCTGTCAGGTTTTGTTGCATTTTTATTTTTGTACATGTAACAGTTAATAATCCACTATATCGATTGAATGGTATGTAATCAAAATTGCACACTGCCTGAGTAAGTCTGTATGCTTCAGAAGAAATCTGGTATTTAATTGTATGTAAAATGTTGGATAGACAAATACCCACTCCACACTGCTCACTGCCTGTCCCTGGCAACCACTGCTATTCTTCAAGCATTTCCCATGGAATAAGGCTGGATATCACTGGATAACTGGTCTGTGAAGCCTCTCACTCAACCTATATAAGCCTCGATTTCCGCACATGCACAGTCCTTCTATGACCAACTAATGTCAGTGCCAACAGAAGTTAACACTATGTTGCTGATTGATTTTCCCACCATCTATTTAATTCTATGTAACTCTGCACCCCAGGATTTTGCAGGAGTGCTGTTAGTCCCTGGGGAAAGAGCGTGAATATAACAAACGGCAGTCTGTTAATGAATTGTCCTAGGCCTCACCTTGATATTTTTAACCAGAGCACTGACTGGTTTCGCAGGTAAGGAACATGCCCACTCCATCAAATAAGTCTCTAACTGAGGAAACAAATTGGAGCTATTTTCAGAGGGTGGGCTAAAGTTGTGTTTAGCCACTTCCCAGTTGCAAAGGAGGAAATGCATTAAGCACTAGAGCTGTTACTGATATGTGGGAATCTGATTCATTTAACTTATTATCAACTCATCCTTGGATTCTATAAACATCTACCAATTCTTGAAGACACATGATGAATCCTTTGTTCTTTTATGCACTAATTTCCCAATCACAACCAGAGCCAGAGCCTTCAAGATCAGAAGGTCTTGATTGCTGCTGCATGGTTGAATTTAACAAGGCTCCTCAGACAACATCTTACAAACCTATGACCACTTACATCGAGAATGAATAAATAATAATAGGAAATCAGAAAACCACCTATGCTCCAACTTTGTGTGAACAGGATCATTGTGTGGTGTAATGTTACTTGCCACTTATCAGCCCAAGCCTGAATGTTTACCAGTTCTTGCTGCATATGGACACAGAATTCTTCCCCATTGAGTAATTGGGTATTCATTCATGTATTTAGTGACCATAGCATTTCCTGCAGTGAATATAAACCTTGAGTTACGACATTACAATTGTTAATCCTTCAGTACAAATGCTTTCATCAATCAGTTAGGTGGTGTACAGTGGCTGTCAGCTGTACTGGAAAGCACCCAAGTGAATGTACAACAACGTTCCAACCAGTATTAAATTTACTTGAAAGGGATTCATTCATAAACACTAATATAATATTGATGTTAGACTGGTAATTATAGAATTCTGATATTTCCTTTTGATGCCTTGTGGTGTCAGTTGGCTCTTTTAGTTAGAAGGGAGTCTTGTCTTCGCTCTATGTAGCCATTATTCACCATTTTATCAACAGAAAATTTACCATTAGAAGGTCTTTGAGTCATGGAGCTTCCATGTGCACTTCTGCCTCTTTAGTTCCCTCTGCTCTGTTTAAATGCACATGTTTGCAGCCTTCAATTCTTTAAAATAAAATTGTCTTACAGAAAAGAACTGACTGAATATCAGTCAATGAAGATTAATGCAAAATGCTTCCAGTCAGTTTTCGGATAGCTAATCGATGGTAATCACTTGGTCGCAAAAGTGAATAAGCTTAATGTTATTATTCACTCTGCAGGGAAACTGTGAGCAAATATTACATGTGCAAGCATCAAACTCAAGCTTTTCAAACCTTCCAGCTGAAACTTTGATTAATTTTCCGTGGATAAGACTTTAGGCATGGATAGTATATGAACCTAAACCAAAAAAAAACAAATCACTGGTTTATCTGTAATTCCACATGGAGTAATTATTTTAGAGATGCTACAATTATTATTATAATGTAAAATACCAAAATAATGGTCGTGAAATTGTAATGAAAATAAAACTGATTAGCGTATATATTGTCTTTCCTTGAAGGTGAAATTGCCAATATTAACCAGTGAAACAAGAATTGTGATTTACAATTTTTTTTAATTCATTCATGGGATAAGGGCATCACTGTCTAGGCCAGCATTTATTGCCCATCCCTAATTGCCCAGAGGGCAGTCAGAAGTCAATCACATTGCTGTGGGTCTGGAGTCACATGTAGGCCAGACCAGGTAAGGATGGCAGCTTCCTTCCCAGATGGGCATTAGTATTTCTGAAGAAGGGTCCTGAACCGTGACATCAACTTTTCTGCTCCTCTGATGCTGCCTGGCCTGCTGTGTTCCTCCAGCTCCATGCTGTGTTATCTCTGACTCCAGCATCTTCAGTTCTTGCTATCTCTGAGTGAACCAGATGGGCTTTTTCTGACAATCAACAATGGATTCATGGTCAATATTAGACTCTCAATTCCAGATTTTTATTGAATTCTAATTCCACCATCTGCCAAGGCAGGATTCAAAGCTGGGTCCCTGGAACAATACCTTGGTCTCTAGATTAACAGAGCAGCAATAATACCATTAGCCATCATCTCCCCGAAGTAAGAAAATAAGCAGGGTATACATTCAGAACAACTATCCCTCCCACCCTGTACCCCACCATCACAATTTTCTAATAAAGGCCACTTAATGAGGCAAATAAGCCATCAGTTAAATGATTGATCATTTTTGCTGCCATTTTGATTTTGCAGTAGCTCCATTGAAATCACATTGAGATGGAATCACAGTGGAAATGACTCACCAGCACAAAGACTGGGCATATAGTTGAAGTAAAGAATACAGTGAAGAGTTGGAAGAGTTGAAGTTGCATGAGAGATGAAGGAATTGGTCTTGGGTTACCTTATGCATACTTCTGAAGGGGAGACTCTGAAGGGCTCAGCGAGAATAAAGTGTGTTAGAAGAGGAGCGGCAGCTATGCAGGCACCCTTACACTAACAGAAGGAGTCAAAGCAAGCAGGATCTGGTAAGCTAGTGCTCTCTGGTGGAGGACCTTCAAGCAAGGAGGAGAGGAAGAGATGAAGGGACAAGCTGGCAGCCTGGCAAGGGCAGAAGCACTCTGCTGACCAGTGACTTGTGTGGCTCGGTAACACTGAAGGGCCAGAGGGATGCAAAGAGGACCACGGACATCGTTCAAGAAGAACAGCTTTTCTCGGTTGCAGGGTTTACCGGCAGCACTCAAAGTACCCCCAGAAGTCCTATGGGGTAGCAAGAACTGCAGATGCTGGAGTCAGAGATAATACAGTTTGGCGCTGGAAGGACACAGCAGGCCAGGCAGCACAAGAGGAGCAGGAAAGTTGAAGCTTCGGGTCTGGACCCTTCTTCAGAAAATGAAGAAGGATCCCAAGCCAAAACATCAACTTTCCTGCTCCTCCGATGCTGCCTGGCCTGCTGTGTTCTTACAGTTCCATATTGTGTTATTCAGAAGTCCTATTACCAGTTTCTTAGACAGATGGCCCTGTGTCTCCAAGGAGGCAGTGTCAGCTATTTGCAACATGCTTGTACATAACTCAAATTATGTGGTTAGCCATCTAATGGTTTCCTTCCACAGTTCAAAGATGTGCACATTAAGTGGATTGGCCATGGTAAATCTCCCACAGGTCCAGGGATGCAAAGGCTAGGTGGATTAGCCATGGGAAATGCAGGATTACAGGATATGGTAAGATGAGATGCTCCTTGGAGAGTTGGTTTAGACTCTCTGGGCTGAATGGCCTGCTTCCACACTGTAAGGGTTCTATGACAGAAAATACAAAAGCAGGGTGCTTATTCTGGAACTTTATAAAATGGTTAGGCCACAACTGGAAAAATGCATACAATTCTGAATACCACATCATGGAAGGTCTGACTTCGCTACAGAGTGTGAAGAGGAGATTTACTAGGATGCTGCCTGGCTGGAGGGTCGAGCTATGAGGAAAGATTGGATAGGCAGAAGTTATTTTCCTAAGATTAGCAAAGTTTGAGAAAGGATCTTACAGAGGTGGATAAGATTATGAGGGACGTGGACAGGATGTAGAAGAAGGCACTTCTTCCACTCCAGTAAGTCTAGTGACATCTGCAGAGAGAGATATGCAAAGTTTGTGTTTCAAATCCAATCCAACTCTTCATAGAATCCCTACAGTGTGGAAACAGGCCATTCAGCCCAACTAATCCACACAGACCCATCCCTCTACCCTTTCCCTGTAACCCTGCATTTTCCCATGGATAATCCACCTAACTTACACACCCCTGGACCCTACGGGCAATTTAGCATGACCAATCCACCTAACCTTCACATCTTTGGACTGTGGGAGGAAACTGGAGCACCAGCAGAAACCCACACAGAGAATGTGTAAACTCCACTTAGACAGCCACCCAAGGGTGAGATTGAACCTGGGTCCATGGCACTGTGAGACAGCAGTGCTAACCACTGAGCCATCATGCCACCCTGCAAAGCTAAACACTTCCAAAAAAGAGTCACACAAGACTCAAACTATTAACAGGTATACCCCCTTGTTTGACACTGTCAGAGTTGCTGATTTATTTTTCCAGCATTTTCCGCTTTTGTTTCTGATCTATAGCATCTGCAGTATTATTCTTTCATTTTGCTGCTTGAAGACTTGTTGGACTAGTTAATCTTGGCAGGTGTCCTCTGCTCACCAGAGGCTGACATCGAGAGAGTCCTGCCAAGATGCAGGAGCCTCCTCTATCACCTCAGCACTCAGAGGCTTTTCTATCCCTGTACCCGTCCCCTAAAACAATTCAAATGTACAAGCAAGTTATTTTGCATTTAATGAGCCACGTTACTAATCAAATCAAAAAGTTACACTACTCTTATCATTTTATGTAAGTGAAAGCTGTAATTCAAGCTTTACTTCTCCCTTACAAACTTTGTGGATTATTTTCAGAAGTAAAATTAATGTAAAGCAGAAAAATGAAATTAAAGAAAGATCATAATAGGAAAACCTATGTTTATATATCGTGTTGCTTATTAACTCAGAATCTCACTGTGCTTCGTGGCTAATGATGTAGAAGATGGGAGATTTCAGGGGAAGAACAATGCAAGGTTTTAAAGTGTTCAAGAAATTGATCTTAAAGAGTTTCGATAGATTATTTGAGGGCTTTAAGAAAAGAGATCATCATATAAAATAGGGGGTAAGGTAAGGAGTTGGATACTAGCTAGTATCTTTTTCACATCATTATATGGAGCAAGACTTGGAATGGAGTCACTGAGCTAAAAGAAAGGAGATGTTGATAAATTCTTGAAGGAAAATATCTTCCCAGTCCTAGTTAGAATATTGAACTTAAGTGATTGTTCGAAATTATTAACTAATAGTATAGATTAGACAGAACTAGATAGTTGAGGAGTTGAGAACAAGGTACAAAATTTAGTACAATGAAACCTTTGAAACAAGTTGAACGGATTGTCCTCTGGTTCACCAGATCGATAACTTCTCTGAGAAGTCTGCCATCTCTTCAGCCGGCTTAAAAGATTTTAATGTTTTCAACCTTACAGCCTTTGTTGACATAACTATACAATGGAATCCCATTATCAATATCTTCATAGCTCCAATAGACTCAGCAAATCTTGGGGCTGCTCACACCACTATCAATGGCATTTTTAGCTTTGATTGTTAGTTTTATCTTTCTGAATGTGGTTTTTTTAATGCTTTTGTGTTTATTTAGACAAAGACAGTTAAGACTTGCTTTAATATTTAATATTTGTATATGATATTGAGGAAGTTGTCTCTTTGAAGTGTTTTTTTTGAATGGATATATGTTAATTTGGGAAGGTTCATTCAATGATTCCCATTGTTATTAGATGGCTGTAAGGTTCATGAATTCTGGAGAAAGTGAATACTGGAAGAGTTTTTCAAAGTCTCAACAGATCTCTGAACTTAAAATTGTACTGGAAATGTAAATATAGCTTTTTGTTTTGTTGGATGTGCAGAGATGGGAGAATTTCTGGCTCAGAGAACCCCAGCCTTTCTGAATGGGCTGGCCAGACCCCACATTTGTGATTGAATACTGGGATTAGTTGGATTTTGGGATGAGTGATCCAGGAAAACGTAAGCATGGTTTCTTAATATGGGAGTTAAATAGGTGGAAATGAAAAATAACACACAAAGCATTCCTCCAGCCATCGACCCTCATTTCCTTCACAGCCCACTCACTCCCCAACTCCTAACCATGGTAATCCATGCCGTCTATTGCCTTGCAATAACCGCCTTCATGTGTGACACCCATGATAACTCATGTTCCAGAATCCATCTTGCACGTTATCCCATACATTCTATGATAACTGATACTCCCCAACTACCTCCCATGTGATTACTCATGACCACCTTTTATTCCAGGAGCCCCGCTGAAGTAAAGTTGTGTACATATTAATGAGGTTACTATGTTAAATAAAGAACACAGATTTTTTTTTAAGTCACCACTTTGAAATTGTTTCAACAAATTAAAACAAGCGTTTCTGCTCCACAACCATTTAGAGATGGCAAGCCAACTGTTGACTTAACAGGCACCCCACTCTATTAATATTAGGTTGTAAAATCAGTAGTGCAGTGCAAATCCCATAATTGTAATTTCTGGGCTGATGTCAACAGATCGATGGAAATAGCAATAACCGAACTTATTGAAGTTGAGAAGTTAAGTCAACATTACTCCACAGACTATTATCTAATTTAATGTCCAGTAGAGTTAAATTATTTGACCATTTTAGCAGGCCTTTGACATTTTCACTATTTTCTTTTAAGGTTGAACAGTTTCAGTGGGTTTGTTAGTTATTAGCCACATTCGTGTATACTGTTTGCAATCCCAAAAGGTATCTAATTCTCTCAAAAGGACATTTGACATCCACCTGAATACTTCTGACCTCTCGCTAGTGATGTCCGAGGAATATATCCAAGGGAGCCTTGCATGTCCAAAGAGAGATACTGGCTAGGAGTACATTATTGCTGTGCTTTCACTACGCCTAGGCCCCAACATATTACCAAGATGAACAGTTAATTACTTAAACGGTAATATGCAGATTCGGTTAACAATGGTAATGTAGAAAAATAAATATTTATCCATCTAAATATCCCCAAAATGCACACAAATACAAAAAAAAATGCTGGAAATCCAAAACAAATAATGAAAATTCTGGAGAAACTCAACAGGTTCTGCAGTGAGAGAAGTTGACATTTTGAGTCCATTATGACTTCTACAGAAAATGGTGGTATTTATTCTTTTGACAGAAGTTGAGGAAGAACAAGGGGAACAGATGGTGAGGAGGACCAGTCCAAAGGCAAAGGAGTTTCTAATTGTGACTAAATATAAGTAGAGATATAAAATGGGTGTAAATTAAGGTGCACAAAGGAGAAAATGGGATCTTTGTGATGAGAGCAAAGTAAACAAAACACAAACAAGACATAGCTTTGGGGGATCCCTATTATAAATTATTGCATTAAAACAGTTTTAAATGTATATACTCTGTCTCACAATGACAGGTGAAGGTGGTAACACTTTTACAGTCACTTGTCTAAAGATTCCTGACTCCAGGCTAGGTTAATGAGGAGATGTGAATCATGTTTCCTGAAAAAATCTGTATCCCTCCATAGTGTGGTGTATGAAATGGCTACTTCTACCATGGAACATACCAGGGCAGGATCACTGATTTTGAGTTCAATACCTGCATACTTATTGTGGAAACGACAAAAGTTCTAAAAGATCAAAATAGGGGTGTGAATCCCAGAATCAGGTGGCACCCACAAATGTGAAATTGCACTGCCTTCATTCTGATATGGACAAAGGAATTAAATTTGGACAATGCCAAAGTAGCATAGATTATGCTTCAGAATAGATGGTTGAAGGTATTCAATACGTCCAGTGGTTCAGAAGATTTTCAGGATGGGTAAAGAAGAGAAATTCAATTTGCTGGACTGTAGAGACCGGTTAGAATTGGCCTGTGGATAAAGCAAGGGTGATAGCATTGCTGAGTGATCTATCATTTATGGAGCATAGAGGCCAAGATAAGCCATGAGACTAAAGGCGCTGATTTGGGTTTTGATGGCTGAGTTCAGAAGTCAAGGTGTTGTTTTGGGGGTGATTAGAAAATCAGCAAACTCATATTGTCAATCCTGTTCAATTATAATAATTTTATTATCTCATCACATATCCAGTAGAAGTAACTTTAGCTCTGTGGTATTCAAAGATTACTTCTGAGTTGAATTTTTAAATAATTTTGGCACGGACCATTCCAACTTAGTTTTGCTATCAATTGATTGAATAAAAACGGTTGTGTTTTGTCTGGTGTGGATGTTAAAATAGTTTTAAAAATCAAATTAAAGCACAACCCTATTTAAATCTGCGCACTTACAGTTCTAATGGTAGGGAATGTGGCTGAACTTGCATGAGATCATAGAATCGTACAATAGAGAAGAGGCCCTTTGGCCCATCCAGTCTGTGCTACCAAAAATATACTACCACCTACACTAGTCCCACTTGCCTGCTCCAGGCCAATAGCTTTGAATATTTTGACATTTCAAGTGCTGATCCAGGTACGTTTTTAATAATTGTGAGGTTTCCCTCCTCAACTACTGTCTGTTAGAGCACTTCAGACCCCACCACCCTCTGAGTGAAAATATTATTTTTTCCATAAATCCCCTCTAAACCTCTTGCCTTTCACATTAAAATTATGCCCCCTTATTATTGACCCAACAAAGGGGTATAGCTGCTTTCTAGTTACCCTGTCCATGGCCCTTATAATCTTATACACCTCCATCAAGTTCTCCCCTCAAACTTCACTGCTCCAAAGTAAACAGCCCAGGCTTATCCAACCTCTCTTCATGGCTGAAATGCTCCATCCCAGTCAACATCTGGTGAATCTGCTTTGCAACCCCTCTAATGCAATCATATCTTTCCCATTGTGTAGCGACCAGAACTGAGCACGGTACTCCAGCTAATGCCTAACCAAAGATCTGTGCAACTCCAACCTAGCCTCTTTGCTCTTATAATCTAAACCCAAACCAATAAAGGCAAATGTCTGCATCCCTGCTTAAGAATAGAATCATAGAATCCCTACAGTGTGGAAACAGGCCCTTCGGCCCAACAAGTCCACACCGACCCTTGCAGCATCCCACCCAGACCCATCCCCCTAATCTACACATCCCTGAACACTACGGGCAATTTAGCATGGCCAATCCACCTAGCCTGCACATCTTTGGACTGTGGGAGGAAACCGGAGCACCCAGAGGAAACCCACGCAGACACGGGGAGAATGTGCAAACTCCACACAGACAGTCACCCAAGGGTGGAATTGAGCCTGGGTCCCTGGCGCTGTGAGGCAGCAGTGCTAACCACTGAGCCACTGTATTAACCAACCTGCCACTTCAGGGATCTGTGGATCTCACTGTTCCTCTGAGCTTCCTTGTGTCTTATCATTCCTTGAGTGCTCCCTTGTATTTCAAATTGAATCAAGTTACATTTATCAGGGTTAAATTCCATCTGCCACTGATCTGCCCATCTGACCAATCTATGTTTGGAGTTTATATCCTCCTGTAATGTAACACATTCCTCCTCACTGTCAACGAACCAGACAATCTATGTGTCATCCACAAATTTATTTATAATCCCCCACAGTCTCACTTACATCAGTAATGAATATCACAAACAATAAGGGGACCCAGCACTGATCCATGTGGTATGCCATTGGACACTAGCCACCAGTCATGCAAACAGCCTTCTATCATCACACTGTGTCCTGTCACTAAACCAGTTTTGGTTCTAACTTGCCAAGTTACCCTGGATCTCATGCAAAATAACTCCATAGAGGCCAGTATCCTGTAATCAAATCACCACTTATTTACACATGGAAAGTCCTTGACACTGAACCAGCACCCGTAGAGCCAGCTCTCAGAGTGAACAGGATATCTGACACTCCTGTTCTTATCTGTCTGCTAGGGCTCCCTGATTGGACCAGTTTAACAGCCCTAAGCAGGGAACTCATATTCTATGAGGTTCACGTAGCTGACCGCTTTAAAATCACTACATCCACCCCCTTCTAAGTTTGATGACATAGGCCAGTTTTTTTTTGTAGCTGCTCCTGGGGCATTTTAGCACTGGGCCAGGTTCCTCCAAACTTGTCTCTGATACGGACAGTGTATAATGCACAGTAGCTTGCTTCTTACGTTCAGAGCATCTTGGAAGAAATTCATTCTTCAGGCATCTGGGCAATGACATTGGCTGTTTCCATCTCAGATTCCAAGGCATCTTCAATGCTTGACAGAGGGGGAGGACCCACGAGTTCCAAAACATCGGAAAGGCTGTTGAGGAGCTGGGCACCTTCTGTGCCCGCACCGTTTATGAATTGGCAGCTTTCACATGGTCCACATGCTTTTTCAGGACTGTCGCATCTAACCAAACATTATACGTCACTGGACCTGACCTCACA
Source organism: Rhincodon typus (assembly GCF_021869965.1). NCBI lineage: Eukaryota > Metazoa > Chordata > Chondrichthyes > Orectolobiformes > Rhincodontidae > Rhincodon > Rhincodon typus. The sequence goes on from NC_063336.1 coordinate 97,929,122, forward strand.
TTGACCATGCCTCTTACCCTTGCAAGACCATTCCCATGGTTTCTACATCAAACCTCATCCTCTGAAGTAAACTGTCTCTCTCACTAAGAGGGCTCTTGTGGCCGGTAATGGCATTCTTGATACAATTTCACTCCCCAGCCACCAAGATCTGGGAAGATCAGATTTAACCTGGTGCAGAGTCTTCTCCCCATTAGCAACTCTGCTGGAGCTAACCCTGTAGCTGCATGAGGCATGGTCCTATAATCAATTAGGAACCAGGATAGTTCGGTGTCTTGCGAAGGTGTAGGCTGTTTTGTTAAGCCTGCCTTCAAAGTTTGGACTACCCTTTCTGCCAGACCATTGGTTGGTGGATGTTATGGAACTTTCCTTATGTGTAGAATGCCATTCAACTTTATGAAATACTCCAACTCCCTGCTGGTAAACGATGGCCCATTATTTGTGACCAACGCTTCTGGGAGTCCCTGTATTGCCAGCGATGCGCGCTGTTTTTCAATCATTGTCTCATGTTTGACAAATGAACTATATGCACGTCCAGCCACTTTGAGTGGCATCCACAATAAAGGAGAACATTAAGCCCATGAAAGGAACTGCATTGCCTACGTGTAAACAAGTCCGGAGTTTACCTGGCCATTTCCACGAATGTGGGGAAGTTGCTGGTGGTAATTTTTGTCCTTGTTGGCACTCTGGACACTGCCCCACCAATGCAACTCAGTCTGCATCCATTCCTGGCCACCAAACGTAACTTTTCACCAACATCTTCATTTTGGAAACCCCTGGTTGACCTTGGTAGAGTTCAGCTAGTATCTGGTGGCAACCTTTGCTCAGGGCAATCGCTCTTGCTTTACACAATAATATGCCATCCTCTACTGTGATCTGGTCTCCCCGGGTCCAAAAAGGTTTCAAATCTGGTTGTGACGGCCCTTTGGTTTCCTCCATCACTACCAGCTGTTTCAGTTTTTCCAGGACCAGATCTTTCTGTGTCCAAAGTCTGATATTGTCAGCTGTTACTGGAACTATGTGCAGAAAATTTTGAAGCCATTACAGGCTGTTCCTGTGGCAGTATCTCTGGTAGTGTATCAGCCTGCAGGAGGCAGCTCAATGCATCTGCATTTGTCACTTGGCCTCCCAAACAGTGTTCCAACTTGTAATTACCTGCACTTAGTATTAGAGCCTACCGCTGAACTCAGCCTGATGCTATGGGTAGCACTGCCTTGTTCTCTTTAAGTAGATGTAACAGGGATTTGTGCTACGTTATTATTTAAAAATTACATCCATAAAGGTATTGGTGGAACTTCCTGACTCCAGATACAACTGCCAAACCTTCCTTCTCTATCTAGATGTATTTTTGTTCCGCATTAGCCAAAGTCCTGGATGCATACGCTATTGGTCATTCCCTTCCATTGGGCCACCTGTGAGCTAATAGTATCCCAATATGATACATGTCATTACCAAATCTCACTTGCAATCATAGTGTGCCAACATCTTAAAGGATGATAACAGTTTCTTAATGGGTATAACCTGTTCTTGTCGACTCTGTAGCCCGAGTAGGTCAGTTGGGGCGCATGGAACACAAATTTTTCTCTTCTAAGGCATATGTCTGCCTGAGAGAAATGTCTAAGGACTATGTTCAAATTCTTTAAGTGTTCCTGATTGGTTTCCCCTGTTATTGACACATCATCCAGATAAATGTCGACCTGGGGTAGATCTTGGAAAATGTTTTCCCTCATCCGCCGAAAAATTGCAAAGGCTGACGATATCCAAAATGGCAATCTCCTACACTGGTAGAAACTCTTATAGGTATTAATTGTAGCATATTTCTGGCAATCCTCATCTAACCACAATAGCAAGTTCACATGGCTCATGTCTATCTTAGTGAAAGACAGCCCCTGTCAGCTTTGCACATAAGTCCTCTATGCGAGGGAATGAATATTTATCCAATTGTGAGAAGTTGTTTACCGTTTGTTTAAAATCCTCGCAAAGGCCTAATGGACTTCACAATCGATATGACCAGTGATTCCCGTTCCGCAAACTGGACAAGTTTGATGATTCTTTCACTTTCCCGTCTTCTGACTTCTGCCTCTACTTTTGCCTGTAAGGCAAATGGAACTGGCAGACCTTGCAGCATCATGGAATTGCTTCCTGGTGAACATGCAAAATGGTCTTGCCTCCTTTGATAGTTCCTACACCTTCCTGAAAATCTTCCAAGTAATTAATAATGACATCACTCAGGGCGACATTTTCTAATTGAAAAATGTTGAGCCAATCTGGGTGAATCTTTCTCAAACAATTTCGCCCTTTCATTTTCAGCCCTGAGCCTGTTACTGCAAGCAGTGATAACTGAACCAGCTGCTTCTCATAAGAGATCAGAAACAAAGTTGTACCCTTAATTTGTAAAGGTTCCCTGGTATTGGTTCTTCGTCTAGCGAGATCTTGTGCAAACTTAAGAGTTGGAGTCCAGAGTGAATTTTGTTAAAGACTGGTCTGCGATCTCTGAAAAGGTCACACCGGTATCGGCCCCCATTAGAACCGGGTGACCATTTAATCAGATGTTTGTTTTGATTGGTTCTGATTTGGATGTTGATCAGCAGTTTAACTGTTCCAGGCCAGATGTAGGTGGACATTCCTAGGGGTGCATTATCCTAGATAGCAATGAGGAGTTCTCTTACTCATTTTAGGCCTAATGGGACTCTTTTGCTGTTTTGAGTCTTTTTACCAGCAGCAACTACAATGGCTTGCCAGCCTGGATTGGGATGAAAATGTTAACCATTTGGACAAGGCTTGGCTTTGTTCTGAAGTTTTTCTGTGGGCTGACCTTGAGTCCCTCTGTTCAGGATACATCCTGAGTGAAGCTGTGCAATTGCCTCCACTCAAGCGATGTTCTCCAAGCTCAGTTGGACTGATGAGGGTGTCCACTTCCATTGGAATACCCTGCAACTCATATGCTCCACTTCCCACATTTTCCAAAGGTAAAGCCAGTTGATAAAGCCTATTTGAAATCCAGTTGGGCTTCAGCTAGTGGATATTTTTGCATGGCTACATCATTAATCGTGCGTACCAAACGGTCTCTCAGCATCTCATTAAGAGTTAAACCAAAGTCACATGCCTCTGCCAACCACCTTAATGTAGCCAAAAATCACAATACAGATTCCCCTCGTTCTCGAATTGCCAGGTAAAACTGATAGCATTTCAAATTAGAGGAGGCTTGGGTTTGTAATATTCCTTAACTAAATCCATCAACTTTTGAAAGATTTTAGTATCTTTTCGTACAGAGGTTGGTGAGTGTCTGGAACAGCTGCCAGAGTAGTGGTGGAAGTGAGTACAATTTCGTCATGTAAGAAACATTTAGACAGGTACATCGATGGGATTTGTATGGAGGACAAGGAAAAAAATGCAGGGAAATGGGATTACTTTAAATTGTGAAAACTGGGCAGCATGGCCAATTTGGGCTAAAGAGCCTGTTTTCTTGTTGTAGATGTCTATGGCTCTATAACTTTATCTGGTGCCTCAGGGAAAGTTAAGCATAACCCTTTTCTGAAGAAGGGTCTAGGCCCAAAACGTCAGCCTTCCTGCTCCTCTGATGCTGCTTGGCTGCTGTGTTCATCCAGCTCTACACCTTGTTATCCCAGATCCACAAGCAGTCAGTAGAACTATTCATTGCTTTTCATCTGCCCCAGTGTCATTTGCCCAGAAAAAAAAATGTATTCTTTCCACATGCTGGTCCCAGTCTTTTATGGCCAGGTCAAATGAATCAAGCTTCCCAAATAACAGCATGATGCCGGAAATGCTTATCCCAACTCAACGACAACTGGTGCAAATGATTTTCTTCAGGAGCATGCTTTTCTCTCATCACCACTGAAATAATTGCACAGGGGCCGGTATCCTGTCACCAAGTCTCTCTTTATTTATACGTGGAGAGTCCTTGATACTGATCCAGCTCCCACAGAACCAACTCTCAGAGTGTACAGAACCTCTGGCACGCCTGTTCCTATGTGTCAGCCAGGGCTCCCTGATTGAACCAGATTAACAGCCCCAACCAGGGAACTCATATTCTATGTGATCCACCCAGCTGACCACATGATAATCACTACACCATGAGCTTTTACCTTCTTGATTGGTTTCCCACGTGGGATGTTGTCAAAAACTTTTGTGAAATCCTTACAAATTAAAAACTACAAACTACAAACAAAATAAATTGCATCATCCTTATCCAAGCACTTACTCCATTCCTTGAACAATACCACCAAATTTATTAGGCATGACCTCTTCTGATAAAGTCATGCTGATTATCCCTGATCGAACCTTACCTCTCTACATGGAGATTAATTTCCTCCTTCACTATTTTCTACCTTGGATTTTGGACTCATTAGTCTCCAGTTCCCTCATCTATCTTTCCCATTATCTTCTAAAGTAGAACCACATTAGCCGTCTTACAGTCTTCTTGTACTTACCCTATGGCCAGAGATGATTAAAAAATTTGGATTAGGTCCCCTCCATCATCTCTCACAGCAGGCTGGGATACAAATTTTCTTGGCCTGTGGATTTATCCACTTTTAAATCCACGAAAACCTCCATTACCTCCTTGTTTCTTAAAGCAATTTGCTCAAGAACTTTGCTGTCTATTTGCTCAAACTCTGTACTTGCATCCTTTATCTCCCAGGTAAAGACAGATATGAAGTATGCACTTAACACTGTCTTCTGGCTTCCTGTACAGATTGCCGCCTTGATCCCTAACAAGCCCTACTCTCTCCCTGATTATTCTCTTCCACCTGATAAACATGTAGAATATGTTGGGATACCCCCTAATCTTGCCCAGTAGCATTTTCTCATGCCTTCTCTTTGCTCTCCTAATTACTTTCTTGAGCTGCAAGTTCGATACCCCTCTAGGTTATGTTGGTCACTCTGCACCTATTATACATCTCTCCTCCTTTTTATTCAGTCCTGAATATATCTAGACGTCTATGTTTCTTGAGCTTGTTGCTCTGACATTTCACCCGAAGGGGAACATTTTGCGCCTGTAATCCCCCAAGTATCTTTTTGAATACTTTCTATTGTTCACCTTTAGATTTATCCTCAAGTCACTTATTTGAATATTTTAAGGAGGTTGCATGCCACATGTTTAATCAGTTCCGGCATTAATATTTATGCAGTACTACTCAACGACCACACAGAGTCACCTTAATCACTCTTGCCATCACCAAATCGCCTGAAGTCGCAGACCACCCCTGATCCGTCTCTCTCTCCCTCACACACACACACACCCACTCACTGTCTCTCTCTCTCTCTCTTTTTCTCACACACACACACTCTCTCTCACATACACACATGCACACACTCTGTCTCTCTTTCTTTCTCTTTCTCACACACACACAATTCCTTTCAGAAGTCTGAATTTCACATGAAGATTCACCAGACTTGAAATGTTAACTCTACCTTCTTCCCACAGATACTGACAGAACTACTGAGTCTCCCCAGGACTGGGGAATAGTTCTGAGGAAGGGTCATTGGACCTGAAACGTTAACTCTGATTTCATTTTACAGATGTTCCCAGACCTGCTGAGCTTTTCCAGCAACTTCTGTCATCATTTTGGATACTGATTTCACTCTGACCCTCCCAGCCATGGCCCTCCAAACCATGATTGACCTCTCCCCCTACCTCACCACCCCCATGAGACTTCTGCCCCTAGCACCTTACCTTCCTATTGCCTTGCAAACATTCTGGCTTGTATTTCCCCTTGAACAAGCCCTGGAACACTATTATACTGAGAGAGAGACCAGATCTTGTAGCCATTAACTTTTGTTTGTTGTATTATTTCTGTGGTACGTGTCAAACATTTGAAGGTGACAGTCAGACAGAGTGAGAATACATGTAAAGGAATCTTCAACCTTCAGAGGATGACAGCTAGTGGTTTGTATATCATCCGTCTCCTTCACAGGGAATTACATTGAGTGGGGCTTCATTTTAATGATGTACCTTAGAGAGTGTTAAGAACATCCCATGGACATTAACTCTTGCTGAAGATTTTCAAAGGAAATACAGATTGACTTCTGAAAGGAACAAAAACAGAATTTGCTGGAGAGACCCAGCAGGCTGGCAGTATCTGTGGGAAGAAGGCAGAGTTAACATTTCGAGTCTGGTGGACTCTTCATTAGAAATTCAGACTTCTGAAAGGAATTGTGTTAACGTTGTTTACACCAGTTAAAAAGAGACAACTGGTACAATTAGTATATTTGGGGTAACATGGAAAAGGGAAGCGTGATTAGAATAATGAGATTAAGGGGATCAGACCAAATTAAGGAAGGTCAGTAACACTCTGGTAAATAAATGTACTGAAGAATGTTTGAGAGAATGGTTAATCATCTTCTGAAGTTAGTTAAATGCAATTTTAATAGCTCTTGATTCCATGTTTTGAAATCTTTCTATGCAGTTAACCGGGTTAAAGACTGCAGAGCCCATTATTACATTCACAGCACATCAACTGAAATCTTTATTGATTTTGTATCTACTAAGCTTGGTTTCGATCTTTTTGTTGTGCACAAGGCTTCTCAAGCTAACTATATAGCAAAAAAACACAAAACCTGTCATGCTGGTTCAAATGAGCAGACTCCTATTGCGCCTTTATTCAAATATATTTCTATAGTCTATGTCCATTCAGGATTTAGGGTGAGGGCTGTCTTTGTTCAAATAGATAAATATCTAAGATATGAATGATAAAATTAATAATCAGCAGCAACAAACATGAATTTATCTAGTCATGGGATTTTCAGTTAAAACAAGACTTGAAAATACAAGGCAATCACTCAAGGTACATGTGATGTCTCATTGGGGATAGGGATTCAGTGCAATATAAACAGAGGAAAAAAAGCAAATGCCAAATAATCGGGAGTAAAGGAGTTATGCTGAAGTCTAGGAGAGTTTCTAAAGTTCACAATCATATGATAAAATGCATTTTGAAATTCAGAGATTGGGCTTAAAAATATTTGAAGCAATATTTTAAATGTATACACCTGGAAATGTTTTTATACAGCCAAAGGTCAAGACTCTGGACTGAACCTTAGAATTTTTGGCTGAATCTAAGTTGCACTGTGTCTTTTGGAGGGTTTTTTTTTGCCACGAGCCCTATCTTACCAAATTGCCTTATTGATTATTTACCCATAGCTTCTGCCATATCCAATTTCTGATCCATCTTATCATGCACTCTTCCAGGAACAGTTCACCATTCAGAGAAAAATCCCAGAATTCACAGGCATCTCCCTACCTCCCGCACCATCTTTAAAAGCCTGTTGTGCACCCGGAACAAGCCCTGTCAGTTCGGAACTGCAATACACAATTCTGATGTTGCACATTCTGTTGTGCACAAGGCTACTCAAGCTAACTATATAGGAAAAAAACCCACAAAATCTATCATGCTGGTTCAAATGAGCAGATCCCGACTGGGACCTGGAGGCAGGGCAGGGTCCTGGAGGTCTTACCATGGGGTGGTGCCATGCAGAACATCCTCCGCTGCCAGGTCCAGGAGTAGAAACTGCAACACAAGGCCATGCCAGCCTGGTCTGAGGTTGCTAACAGTGTTACAGCACACTTAGCTAACTGGAGAAATGCCCTATTTCTAATGGGTGAAGGTCAATATTCTTCTCCACACTGCCACAGTAAGGTCCATCAACTTCTCTCTGCTACCTCACACACACTCTATCATTACCCACCTCCCACTAAGGATCATGCTCTACCCGTCTGCTTTCAACATTACCCCACTCTCTCTCATCCACCTCAGCCCCTGACATCACTAACCCTGCATGCCCTCTCACTTGCCTATTCACTCACTCAGAACATCCCACCTCTTCGCCTGAGCAAACCATAACAGCTCTGCCATCCACTTTCAAACCTTTAATACCAAATTCTCTCTCATTCCAGGAAGAAAACAGGCCAGAACAAGGCTGGAAGAGTTAAAATTGGTGGACCATGAAAAAAACATTTCTCTCTTTCCAATCTTTAAAAAATTTCTCTTTTGAATTTTGCTTTGCCGAGCATATGTTTTCTCCTATTTCAGATTTGCATTATTTTGAGGGTTCAGTTGCATCTGTAATTTTTTTCCAATCTATGTTTTCACTGATGCATCCTAATGTTTATTCAGGATAAGCACACCAACTTGTTTTGAATTTGCATCAAATATGACACGAACTAACTTCAGACTTTTACTCTCTCACATTCAATTCTGAATTACTAAAAGCAAAAGTTCAAGTTCAGACAAAACAACCTAACTTGCATTTCAAATATTGTGACTGAAATGCTTATTTGATCGAAGGGAGGTAACAGCCTAATGGCATTATTGCTGGACTGTTAACCCAGGAACCTGGGTTCAAATCCCACCTAGGCAGATGGTGAATTTGAATTCAATAAAAAATCTGGAATTAGAGTCTAAAGATGACCACCAGCAAACCTATTGATGATTGTTGGGAAAAAATCATCTGGTTCTGTAATGTCCTTTAGAGAACGAAATGTCATCCTTGCCTGGTCTGGCCTATATCTAACATGGTTGACTCTTAAATAATGCCCACATCCCATGAATGAATAAAAAAACTAACTGAATGTTCTCATGGATAAAAAAGGCCATGTTTTTAACTGTCATTACCTGGCCTACAATGGGCATTGCAAGGAACACATAGTTAGAAAAATGAAAGATATTATCTCTGGGATCCTGCTACTTTCTTGCTCTTTCCACGTACTAAGCTGTTCATTTGAGCTGGACACACACAGTAAGGATGCAAAAAGTTCTCGTTAAACACACGTATCAGGTTTACTGTTGACAGAATCTGTTCTGCTTGAGCAATGTTGGGGGGTGATTGTAAATGATAGATGTAGGATAGGAGATGGGGATATGAGAGGCAGAGGCAATAATAGCTTACCTGTTAGGGAGCCAGCTCCTGATTCAGAAAACACACAAATGTTTTTTAGTTTATCTTCTACGTAGAAAATGAGCATGAGGCCAGCTCCTCTGGGCTACATAAAACTGCCTTGGACCTTCATGACCAGCACAGTTCTTTCTTGTCATGTTCGTACTTGCTACAAAGGCTCCTATTTAATATCAGTGTTAGTGACTGAGCACTAGTGTGGTAGAAGTGAGCACTAGAACAACTTGGCTGAATGTTGTGAATTTTTTGGATAAATGTGAATTGTATTGGCTTGCTGGCGTGAGGCCTGACAAGTTCTTTCACCTTATCTGACTAAACTTGTTTCAATAAAAATATGCCCCACCTTTATGGCATCTCCTCATCTGATTCTAACCCCATTTTAACAAAATGATTTGCCACTATCTGGATGTCCCAGCGTTGACCGACAACTTGCCCCCAGAATTACTTTTAACGGGCCGATGTGCGCCAAGGCAATCACTGTTAGCCCTGTGCACTCTTGGCATTTGCCCCTGACATGGTCATCGCCCAGGACCAGCAGAGGAGGTTACAATTCCAGACCATGCCAACCTGGTCCAAGTTTGCCACCCAGGTCAGTGCAGTCTCAGTAATCTGGAGAAATATTTAGCAATGTAGCAAGAAAGTCAAGTACCTTCTCTACTTCACCAGCCTAGGTGTGACTATCTTCCCTCAGATACCTCATAGTCAATCTGTTTCTGCTACTGCACTCACCTTCCACCCAGTCTCATGGTCTACATATGTCATTGCTTATAACATCCCCCCCACTCATACTATCCTCAACACCACTAACCCTGCATTCCCTCTGTGCTGCACCTACTCACTCATTCGGAACATCTCTTCACCTGCAACAGTATTAGCTGTACTTCCCACTTTCATTTCCTGTAATACATGCTTCTTTCTCATTCCAGGAGGGAAACAACTCACAAAAGGGCAGAAAGAGTCCAGTCAAGTGGTGGGCTGCTCCTCATTCAGTTCCTTACCCCTCATGTGAAAAGCATCCTGACTGTTATTGCTCTGAATGGTTGATTGACTGTTTTCATCTGGACTGCTATCAGAGGCTGCTCTTGACTTGCTGTTCCAGGACCCCCTGAGAGTTCGGGCTATCTCCCTTGACTCGACTGAGGACTGCTGTCAATTATGATGAGCTTCCTGGTTTTGTGCCTGTGCTAAATGGCAAAGCAATACAGCAGTGTTGTGAGCTTTGTATCTCTGGCTTGGGGGTATAATGCAAAAGAGCAAGGCAAGGCATTGTAAGGCAGGGATGTTCTGCACACCCAGGTAGGCCCAGAGTGAGTGGGTGCTACGACAGCAAGTGTACAGACTGGAGATACAGCCTAGTCCAGTCCGTAAATTGAGTACATTTGCCCTGAGCACACAATGTCATTGCTGGTGCAGCATTGAAGTGCAGAAGGTAGAGTAGGAAATGCCATGAGGGTTGTTGGAGGCTGGCACATGTTGCATGCCAATATCTGTGGATGTGGGGTCCCTATAGAGCACATCCTGAGATGTTGGTGCCTGCTATCCTGCATGCAACCTTTTGGCCGCTAGTGACAAGCTGAAGTCACCAGATATCCGTTCTGACTTCCAAGTGAAGATTTCTCAATGTACAGTTTGTTCTGAGAGTTTGGTATTAATATTAATGAGGCGAGTTGTAGTGTTAAGAAAGCATTTCATAATCTATAATCCAGCTTAATTGCCATTGCCTAAAGAGAAACTTGTCATTCCGCTGGGCAGATGGGTAAAAGAAGCAATGAATTGCCCCCAAAGTTGAGATCAGCCTTGCACTATTCCAGCATAAACATATCTATAGGTCACGTCTTTCAGACATCAAACAGATTCCACCCCTTTTTTTTCTCATTACTAACTTTAAAATATAAATTTGAACAGTAGGTAATTAGATTGGCTTGATTTTGACAGCTAAATCCTTGCAATATACTGAGCATCTTAACAGGCCAAGAATGAGGATGTACTTTGACTAAAAATGCTAGTTCGATTATTGCAGTTTGAACTGTTAGGCTGCATCTTTGGCAGATCAGATATCCCCTCACATTGCCAGTGTTCTCATCTTGGGGTCATTAATATAATGAAGACTTGACTTTACACAAACTCTAGCCTATTCTGAGCACTCCATGGAATGGATACAGAATGACCAAGCCAGTTTTTAGAGGCTAGTTTATTGGATTGTTTTCAAACCCATAAAAGCAATTCTCGCCCTGCCTCACATTATTGGACAGAATCTGCATGGAATCGCCAGGAAACACTACCTTTCAGTAATCTGTAATGTTTTAAATGTACTTAGCCCAAAGCAATTATTTCATTTATAACCCGTACACACCAACTTCAATGGTCAAACACCAATTATACAACATATGTGATTTTTCAAGTTTCTGTGTTAGCATTAATGCAATATAGGTCAAAGATATTTCAAGAATAGCATTAGGTGCAATTACCAATGCTGTCTGATGTAAATTACAATTTATTCTTATTTTCCCCCCTCAGTATGCTGAGAGTAAATTAAACCCTTTGAAACCTTCAGCCTTACTTAGATCAATTCTTATCGAAGTTGTTCTCTGGTGTACTGAAACTCTTTAAATGAAACAGTCATGGTGGCTCAGTGACTAGCACTGCTGCCTCACAGAACCAGGGACCTGGGTTTTATTCCATACATTGGTAACTGTTTGTGTGGAGTTTGCACATTTTGCCCGTGTCTGTGTGGGTTTGCTCCAGTTTCCTCTCGCAGTCCAAAGATGTACAGGTTAGGTGGATTGGCCATGCTAAATTGTCCATAGTGTTCAGGGATGTGCAGGCTAGGTGGATTTGCCATGGGAAATGCAGGATTACAGGGATAGGATAGTGGGGTGGGTCTGGGTGGGATGCACTTTGGAGGGTCGGTGTGGATTCAATAGGCATGTTTACAAACTGTAGGGATTCGATAAAAAAATTCTCCTTAATGGTAATTATGGTCACTCTTACACATATATAGTTCCTTAAAGAAACTTCATAGCACCATTTGTAATGAGTTACTTCTAAAAGACAGTAAGAATTATTCCATAGCTAAAGCATAATTTTGTCAAAGTGCTGTTTCTCATGTTGTGGTGTCATATAGTCATACATCAGACCCTACAGTCCGTCCACTCCACGCAACCATGTCCTCAAACCAAACTAGTCCCACTTGCCTGAATTTGGCCTATGTCCCTCCAAACCTTTCCTATTCATGTGCCCATCCAAATATCTTTTAAATGTTATAATTATACCTGTATCCATCACTTCCTCTGGTAGTACATTCCACATACGAACCACTGTCTGCTTAAAAAAGTTGTCCCTCATGTCCTTTTTAAATCTTTTTCTTGTCACCTTAAAAATATGCCCCTTGTTTTGAACTCCTCCACCCTAGGGAAAAGACCTTTGCTATTCACCTTATCTATGCCCCTCACAATTTTGTAAGCCTCTATATGGTCACCCCACAACCTCCTACACTCCAGTGAAAAAAAATTCCCAGCCTATCTTTATAACTCAAAACTTCCATTCCCAGCAACATTAACATCTTGGTAAATCTTTTCAGAACTCCTCCACTCCAACACCCCCACCCCCCACCCACCCGCCCAACTCCATTTAATAACATCCTTCCTATAGCAGGGCCACCAGCACTGGACAAAGTATTCTAGGAGAGGGATCACAACATTAGAAGTTATTTCTGCTTTTGTGAAGGCAAGGTTTTGAGAATGCAAGCACAATTTATGACGTTTAATAAATAAATTGTGCTGAAATGGGAAATGCTCTGCTTTATTTTCTCTCCTTCGCAGAACCCTTAACAAATACAATTGACATTTCTGAAGCATTGATAAACATTTCAAGTGCAAAATAGGATGCTTTCAATTTTAACCTATCTAACTGACTAGTTAGTTGACATTTAATTTTTGAATACTGAGGATCAAATAGTTTCATAGACCTTGGCTTTTGGCATTTCATGAATGCAGTCTCTAGGAATACATTGAGGAAAGTACTTTAATGATGTTAGTCCTGGTCTATTGGTACCATTAGGCTGTTCAAACGTTTGTTACAAAATTGAATCATGTCACAGGGATGAGCACCACATGGAAGAATGGGAGGACTGGGGGCCAGGTATGTACTTAAAATGGGAACAAAATGAAGTATGGCCACAGCATTAACCCAATGTGCCTGTTTCCAGTTTTAACTGAGGCACAGTTGGCTCCATTTGCATAAGCTCATGGGTCAATGGGATTGTTAATGTATTTGTATAATATATGATACATTACATGCCATTTTGTTTCTGTCATTACAAAAGTATATCCTGCAGTAATCGGAATAATGCAAGAATATGCATGAATTATTTTTTCATGTAAATGAAAACCTCCCCATTGTGTTTCAAATACTTTTCATGACTATCCGTATTTAGAAAGTTTCAACATTGCTCTACCAAATCATAAAATAACTTCCTCTTACACTGGAACAAACGATGTCTGTTCAAGGAACTAAACTATTGGTCAGTTGTAGATTTGTAGCAGAAAAGCAATGCATTAATTCAAATGAGATGTAAAATTAGTTATTCTTAGTGATTCAGTCTGTAAATATTTCTTATTAAAGTTATGTAGTTTGAAAGTGTGATCCAGTGTAACACAGTGCTCTCTGTGATTGTTGTTGTGTGTGAATGGCCCTGAGTACCATATTTTGATGAGCAGAAGACAAGCTGATTTCACAACTAGTAACGGTGAAGAATGGCATTGATACCTTGTTGAATTGTTGAAAGAAAGGATATATGACTAACAAATAAACAGTGATCGAGTGACTGGATGAACAAACGACCGAATAGTTAAATGGCAATTGTGTTATTATTCTTGTGTTATGTAAATGTAACATTAATGGGTTCTGTGGATTCCAGAGATAACAAGATGTAGAGCTGGATGCACACAGCAGGCCAAGCAGCATCAGAGGAGCAGGAAAGCTGACGTTTCGGGCTAGACCCTTCTTCAGAAAATGATATTTGTTATCTCAGATTCTCCAGCATCTGCAGTTCCTACTATCTCTGCGGATACCAGTTGCTTGAAGATCTATGGTGCATTGATTCACAGCTGAACAGATATATACAGTAAAGAATAATATCCAGATTCACCCCCTGTTTGCTACAGTGCAGAAAGCCTGTGGTCATGTAATAACATCTGGGTAGATAACTTATTTGCATGTTGAACTCTTTAATAGACATCATTCCAAATGTGAAAACACAACATTCCCTTATTTTCCAAATATAATTCTCGTACGCTTCATGTAAAAACACATAAAGATTGGATAATAGCAAAATTAGTTACATGGAGATTGGGATTGTAAATTTCACAAGTAAAGAAATTTACTCATCCATTTATCAGTTCAGCAGTTCCAGAATTTGTTCAGATCTTATGACACAACTTACTGCAGTGTGGATTTCAACCTTGGCTTTTCTGATGATCTGATGACATGCTATCAGTGTGCTGATTGTTGTCCTGTTGTTGCATCTCACTGTCATTATCTGGACATGGTCTTTCATATTTGCTGTGCATAATTGGAAAGTTTTACATTTAATTGAATGTTGTTACTCTTCAGCATTGCTCCATTGCATGTCATGACTTCATCAGACAGGGGCTCACTACACACTTTGGAAGCCTCCAGGGGTGACCAGATTTCCACTGTGGATGTGTGATGCTGACTTTTTGTCATTTGTGTAATTCAAGTAGTTCTACACCTACATGCCAGTTGCGTGCAATTTTCATCCTTCCTTCTTTTTCAAGTATGTCCTACATGTCTGAGAATGTGGCTAACTGGCGTGAGAAGATCATTCTCTCTTGCCTTCTGAACATGATCTCCGCTGGTGCTGGTAAGCCCATATCCAAAGGTGGCTCAGACACACTTGAAATCTTCTTTACATCTTTGACATTTGGAAATTCGGTGAAATATTCAATGACTAAAATGAAGTAATATTCTTCCAAAGTAAATCAAACAGAGGTTATTTTAGAACAAGAGACTAAGAATCTTGTGCAGCTATAGAAATTCCCTGTGTTGCTATGGTTTGTAACTTTGTCATGAGCTGCTCATTCTTATTAACCTTTCAATGTCACCATTAATCCATGGCCAATAGATGGCTTCACAACAGTCATCACATCAAATCCATGTCCATGTGCCCTTGTTGTGACATTATATCCTGACAGAGGCCTTTAGGCATTGATACTTGGTTTTCTTTGAAGATAACCCCCTTGAGGTATCAAGCTTACTACTGTAAGGCCAAAAGCATCAAATAATATCTGAATCACTTTCCATCGTGCCTTCAGTTTAGGTCATTATCTGTTTCCAACTGAAACTGGTCAAATTTATGCTAACCAAAATTCAATAGATCAATTTTGAGCACATAGTCCACCTCGCTGTCCATGATGTTGGATTGTACATCTAGTAGAACATTTCCATTCCTTTTTCACATTTGGCAACTTTCTCAGAGCATCTGAGATAACCATTTTCATATCAGGTTTGTAGCAGATGTCAAAATCATAACCTAGCAATTTTACAAGCGGCCATTCTAGTCTAGGTAATTTACTTTGACAAAGTTTTGCAAAAAATTGTTTCCATGATTTCCATTAGTTTCCACATTGAATTGTTTGCTGAACAGTGATACATATAATTATGTACCACTAAATACCAGAGCTGGAGATTCAGGCTCTGTTTTGAATAATTGCATTGCACTGGCTATAGACTTTTGGATCCAAATGCAATTGTTTTTGCCATCTTATATGATGCATGCTCCCAGTCTTTTTATGAGGGACCTACTTCCAGGATTGCCTTCTTCCCTGGGTCATGGTTCTGTAGGATGCAGTTTTCTGCAGACAACATTTGTCAGAGACTCTAACATGTATTGATTGCCCTCCTACAATAGATATGACACTTCTATCTTCAGGAGCTCTCTTATAATGATGTTTTGTCATGCTGTATTTTTACTTTTATCTCCACACCTCTGTTACTAGGAAACCTTATAGATATTTGCTCACCTTTCTGAAGAAAGTATCCTAATGATAGTTGCCTTCTAAACAATGGTGAGATGTGAAGCTACAGGAATAAAGGTTCACTAATCTTAAAATCATGAAATGTTGCAGCTCAGTAACTGAACTCTGTATACAGTGACATTTAATATAAACTGCTAAGTTGATTTTGTCATTATCTTAAATGTATATTTGCCTCTTGAATTTTTTCTGGCCTGCCTGCTGAACCAATCCATTTACCTTATAACCCTTAATAGACTTGATGACCTCCATCAAAGTACCCTTTACTCTTCTTAGCTTGAGTGAAAAGCTTTAGTCTTTTTAAATATCACTTCAGATCTACTACTCTTTCCTGCTAAAACTCTCATAAATCTATTTTGCACCTTTTCAATTGCTATTATAGATTTCCTGCAATAGGTTCCCAATATGCACAATATGTGTAAGATATATCTATAACATAAGTAGGGTCTTATCCTCTCCTTCATATTCCAAGCCTATAGGTACACTGACCGCCCCCTCCGTTCCTGTTAACCTTAACCATATTTTTGAAGCATTTTGAAGGAGGATTTTCATCCACTGTGAAAACAAACCATTTGTTGCAAATCTCAAGTTATATTGAAAATTTGCACTGTATCCTTTTTCAAGGTGTTTCTAAAATATGGTTATGGTTTATGGAGATTAAAAAAAATCTTTAAGATGTAATATGTGAGGCTTATGACAGAGATAATTTCCTGTGGGAATTAATTGGATGCGACCACATCAATAGTGCAGTTGTAAGGCAGAGGGCATATAATCTAACGTTGAATTGTCATTGACTTGAAACATCTCCAAAGACATTGCCTGGCCTGTTTATCTTTTAGTTAGAGTTCCAGTATCTGCAGTGTTTTGCTTTGTAGAGAGAATATTATGGGCTGGATTTTGTGGCTTTATATCTGGCACGCAACATCAATCACCCTAATCCTCACCAACGTGAATATAACATAGTGATATTGAATCAGCAATATGATGCCACCATGCCAGTCTCAAAAATGAAGGAAGATGCCAAAGTTAGAAGCCTCACCTTCCAGTTTTGAAAATTGTCTTTTATTTGGATGGTAACAGCTTGTTTTGACTGGTTGTCCTTTACGTTGCTTGGGCACTATCACTGGCATTGAATGAAAGACCTAACTGAACATGGAAGGTTCTTGATACTTTGAAGCTACTTTCTTTATGCTTCGCTCATGTCAGAAATAATCAAAATTAATTGTGAAAGCAGGAGAATATCTTTGCCGGGCCCTTGGAGAACTTTCAAAGTTTACTCCATGGCTAACTAAATTACAGTGGTTCTCAGTTCAATCCTTGCTCTCTGCTGAAATCGCTGATCTCAACAAGAGTAACAATAGAGCTTAAATGGCCTCAGCACTTCTTTTTTAAGGGCAGATATGTTGTCTACTTTTAGAAACACTACCCAGTGAAATATTTTAAAGTGATAGATCATGCTTGGTTGGAATTTCCTCTAACTCACAGGTAAAATCACCTGTAAAATACAATCAGGTCTGGCCGAAGTCAACATCAAGTATATTGAAATACAGACCTCTCATGTATCTTTCATCCTACAACTTATACATCACTAACATGCAGCAAGCAGTGAAGCACATATATCTTTACGCAAACTACAGCAAAGTACTCCAGCTATATATGATATTTTCATTGTTAATGATTCATGTGCATCAACTCAAATAGAACAAACAACAGTGTACAGAATAAACCTGTGCAATTTCCACAAGTTTCTGGAAAGGTATATGAATAGGAAGGTGTCGAGGGATATGGGCCAAATGTTGGCAAATTGGACTGGATTAATTTAGGATGTCTGGTCAGCATGGATGAGTTGGGCTGAAGGGTCTGTTTCCATGCTGTACATGTCTATGACTGTATGATCGGGCGGATGCCAATGTTGTAGTTATCCTAGAATGGCTTGATATTCAGTGTGTGTAGTATTTCATCTTGTCCAATCAATTGCCAAGATGTTAACATCATTACTTATGCTAATTATATGAAAGCCAGAAAAAAAAGGGTTAGTTTGGATTATGCACATTTGCAGTCAGATATTGCATTTATTTTTTTAGTGCACCGAAACTAGTTCAGTAAAGTTAGAACTGTCTTGATTGGACCTATACTGCCTTGCTGTGCAACCCAGTAAAAATATAGAAGCTCTTCCCAGTTCTCTTTTCATGAGCTAATTATGTGACATGACAGTGATCCATTTGGAGGCCTTGATTTGCATTGACAAAGGAAGCTTGTGAAGAGCATGTTAATTAAAAGTACATAATCTTCTTTGGAAGTAGAATGGGCATAATTATAGCTTAAACTGAGCCTATGTTTTAAGTAATAGCCGGCCAATAATAGGTAGATGTCATAACAGGATTGGGACACATTTCCTGCAGTGGTGTATGTGGGAGACGCCCATCTCACAAAACTGTGCTATTTCAATTACCCAAAACATCTTCCATGTCATCTGAAAGCCTAAGATGGATCGGGTCTGCAGGGACTCAATGCACAAAACTCTACATAAGGTGGGAAGAATGTACCCAATGTTGCCCTCACCCTGATGGCCACCTTTGTGTGTGGCTGCATCAAACTGTGCGTAGACCCTCAGTGTGCAAACACCAAGTGTCACTACATACCAAAGTACTACCTGTCCCCCAATGTTGCGAAGGATGGGTCTGGCCTCGCTGCCGCAGAACACTCCAAGTAGTTGGACTGTTCCATATCACCTGTCCTTCGTAAAGAAATTTGCAAAGAGAAACACCTTTGACCACAAGTCCATCAGGAAGCGGTCAGCATGTAGTGCCCTTGACACCCTGAGGGAAAAGGACGGGGTGGATCCTATCGCATGGTTCCCTGAGTGGAGTGTCAAAGTCATTTGACAGAATGCATCATCACAAGAACTTTCCAACAACCACCAAGATATCGCTTAGCTGGTGGTGAGAAAGGCTCTGCCTCTGAGTTCCTGTATGTATTCCAGGTCAGCCTACACCACCGCATGCTGCCCTCAAAGTGGCTGCGAGGTGGTTCAATCTGTCACATATCTCCTTCTGGAATATGCCTTCACAAAGGAAGTCTGGAGAAAGATGCAGTGGTTTCTGTTGAGGTTGGTCCTAAGCAGCTCCATGATGCATGAGTCTGTGCTGTATGGTCTGTTCCCCAGGATGCACACCAAGATAAACATCAACTGCGCCTGAAGGACCATCAACTCAGTAAAAGATGTTCTTTGGTCTGTCCGAGTCTTGTTGGTCTTTCAGAGCAAGGAGTTGACCCTGACTGAGTGTTGCAAACTGGCACATTCCAAGGTCCAGGACTACGTGCTGAGGGACAGACTAAAGCTTGGGGCAGCTGCTGCCAAGGTGCAGTGAGAAAAGACCACTGTCTGAGGTCTTCCTGCTGAAGGTAAAAGGGGTTTGTTCAGTTATCAGATCGTCCTAGTGTGTCAAATATATATAAATATTAGTATTGTAGGTGTAAGAGAGGTCTTCAGTTTTGTGGATAGTCAAACTCCAATGTTTTGTTTTTTTACTTGACATGTAACTGTGCAGAACCGAACTGCTTTTGTGCTAATGTAGATATACGAAGACTTTTTTTATGAATAAAGTATGAAATAAAAATTTGAAATAAAAAACGAAAGATATATTTGTGAGACACTTGGGTGGGAAGTGGGTCCTTGGCAGCAAAGGTCTTAACCCTCCTATATGATCCAGTGGAACATTTTTCGTCCACCTGGCCTCTGAGGAAAAGTGAACAAAAACTGTATCTATTTGTGACTCTTTAAATGCGTGTGTTTTCTACTGCTGTCTTCGCCTGATAGGAAAGACGCTGCAGTTTCTTGTACAGGTAGTTCTCCTATAACGTGATAGTTGCATTCTTGAGTAACTTTGCGCTGTAGAAAATCACCATAGAAAATTGTGTTATAGGGAAATCGCTATAGAAAATCGCTATACCTGTGCAACAGAAAGCTTGCGTTATCCAAACAGCATCCGCTATTCATCAATTACATTGCAGCCAATTTGTGTTAATGAAACATACCTTACAGCAGAACTACCTGTGCAGGCATTTTAGGCCATAGCCCTAAATTTACTGAAATTTGGGTCAGCTAAAAAGAGAAAAGACCAATGCCCTATTGAAAGGATGATCAGCTCAATGATGTCTTTGAAGGGATATGTGTATTTAGAACTTAGCAGGTGATGGAACTGAATTGGTGACACTATATGCCTGTTTGAAGTTTTAATCTAAAACAGACTCAGTGCACTAGATGTCCGATGGCCATTTGTCATGAAAACCACGGGAGTATGCCGTCTACATGTCATACAGTTGATTGAATGGCACTAAAACTGTGAGTAAATAGCTCATAGAAGAGCAGCATAAGCAATTTGGCCTGAGGACAAGTTTCATTAAAACGAAGAGATAAGCCTCTTTCTCAAGAAAGCAGGCAGTTGTCTTAATGAGTGAAAAATTAAACATGGAATGACACACAGGTGGTGTTTGCTATTAGTCAAATTGATCAATCTCTGAAGACTGCACAGCCTCAAGATTTGATTTCACAGGCTGCTTGTATTGAAAGGAGGATTAACAAGTAGTGTTCAATAGTTGGCACATAGAAGTACAGTGGACAATGAAGAAGGTTATCTAAGATTATAAAGAGATCTTGATCAATTGGGTCAATGGGCTAATGAGAGGCAGATGGAGTTTAATTTGGATTAATGTGAATTATTACATTTTGGTAAGGCAAACTAGGGCAGGACATAAACATTTAATGGTAAGATCCTGGATAGTGTTATAGAACAGAGAGACATAGGGGTTCAGGTATATAATTTTTGAAATTTGCTTCACAGGTAGACAGGGTTGTTAAGAAGGCATTTAGCATGCTTGCCTTCATTGCTCAGTCTTTGAATATAGGAGTTGGGATGTTGTGTTGAGGTTGCACAGCACATTGGTGAGGCCTCTTCTGGAGTACTGTGTGCAGATCTGGTCATCCTGTTATAGGAAGGATATTATTAAACTGGAGAGGATTCAGAAAATGTTTACAAGGATGTTGCTGGGAATGAAGGGTTTGAGATATAAAAATAGACAGGGAAGGCTGGGACATTTTACACTGCAGCGAAGCAGGTTGAGGGGTGACCTTATTGAGGTTTATGAAACCATGAGGGGCATAGATAAGGTGAATGACAAGGGTCTTTTCCCTAGGGTGGGAGACTCCAAAGCTAAGGGGCATGTTTTTAAGGTGAGAGGAGGAAGATTTAAAAAGAACACGAGGAGCAATCTTTTACACAGAGTGATTTGTGTATGGAATGAACTGCCAGAGAAAGTGATGGATGCAGGTATAGTTACAATATTTAAAAGACATTTAGATAAGTTCATGAGTAGGAAAGATTTGGAGGGATATGGGCTAAATGCAGGCAGGTGGGACTAGTTTAGTTTGGGAACATGATCGACATAGACTGGTTAGACCGAAGGGTCTGCTTTCTTGCTGTATGACTCTGATTCTATGAGTAAAGGTTGAAATGGAGCTGGCTACGGACAAGTTCATGTAAACCGGGTCACTTGCAATTGTAAGTACTGTATGGATAAGCTTCTCATGCATCACTACTTTTGCAGCATTGTGTTTGTTGTCCCAATAAAGAATGATTGGGTATACCCTGTTGTTCGGACTGCCTTGGGTCATTGATAACCAGAGTAAACCTGATGGACCAGGGAAAGTGGGAATAAAAGTGGGAATAACAGCATTAAATTAAAATCGTTGTAAATTCCTAGTGGTATCAGGACCTAATATGGCTAGTTAAAGGAGGACCCTATTGACTTTGGCTAGTGTCCTTACACCTGCACAACAGGGTCAGAAATCACACAACACCAGTTTATAGTCCCACAGGTTTATTTGA
Source organism: Rhincodon typus (assembly GCF_021869965.1). Lineage (NCBI taxonomy): Eukaryota > Metazoa > Chordata > Chondrichthyes > Orectolobiformes > Rhincodontidae > Rhincodon > Rhincodon typus. The sequence goes on from NC_063336.1 coordinate 97,950,972, forward strand.
AATCACAAGCTTTCAGAGTGCTGGTGGAGTGACTCCACCTGAAGAAGGAGCAGTGCTATGAAAGCTTGTGATTTCAAATAAACTTGTTGGACTGTAATCTGGTATAGTGTGCCTTCTGACCTGGTCCACCCCAGTCCATCACCGGCACCTCCATACCAAACTTGCATAATAGAACAGACGAGATTCTGGACAATGGGGCCCTGTCAACTTAAAGGTGGTACTAGTTTGGCAATTTTAATAGCCAATTTTCGCAAAGATAATGTGTTTGAAAAATACTCTGTATTTTGTACAAATATCTTTAATCCAAACAAGATCATTGCATGGGAGTTTGTAAACATAAAAGGTAGAGGTGACAATCTCTTCATGTATCCAAACTGATTACACTTGATCCGCTATAGTAGCAAACTAGCAGTGAGAGGATTTACCACAAGTGTAACCTATGCATAATAATGTGACTGATAACAAACATGTGAAGTAACTAATAATTCAATCTAACATGCTACGTGTCTTGCCACTGACTGGAAAGTGCTCCAGAAACATGCACACGTGCACTCAACCCACAGTGAGTGTACACAACTGTCCGTGATATCTGTAGCAGGATGGAATATTTCTATATCTGAACGAACAAATGAAAGTCAATTTTGTAAAGTTTGCATTACAATTGAATGAGTGTTAGTGCCTTGATTGACAAAAGATATATTATTAAGGCCCTGCAATGATATGAAGGTAGAGAAACAAGTGCATCTTCAGAGGCATCAAAGCCCCTACACACAACAAGAATTAACTTGCTACAATCCACAATAATTCAAACAATGAAATCAAATAAAATAAACAAGTTTATTTAAATGCTGCTTTACCCCTTCTCTCAGAGTTTGTGCTATGGACCTTTTCCAGTGGTGGGTTAAGAGGTAGATTGGCTGAATGTCATTTGGAAGTGAGCATCTGGTTTAAGTCCTGATGTTCTTTATAAGGGCTGATCTCCTGGTGCTGTTGTCAGCAACAGGATACCTGCAGCCACCCCACTGCGTGCCAAGGCTGCAAGCTTGATAAAGTTCACTCCACCCACAATTTGTCAGTCCTAAGGGTGGCTCGAGCTGGAGGCTCCATGCCACACAGAATGACACCTGCCACAGGAATGTTCTCTTCCCCTGCTGGGCTTGCTGAGCTTTCAGAGCCGGTATGATTTCGTTAGCAGCATTCTGTCAATTGGCTGTACTAAATTTGACTTAATTCTTTAATTGGTTCCTGGAAAGTCACTGAACCAGTCCCATTGCCAGTGAGCACGAGCACCAGTACCACATTTGTTCCCAGTGTCAGGATTCCAAAGCCCATGGTAAGATTCAAACCAATATCTCCCAGGTAGAAACTCAGGTCATTGAATCATTGAATTCCTACAGTGCAGAAACAGGCCATTCAGCCCATCATGTCCATACTAACCGCACCCAGACTCACCCCCCTTACCCTTATCCCCGTCACCCTGCATTTCCAATGGCCAATCCACCTAATATGCACATCTTTGGACTTTGGAGGAAACTGGAGCACCCGGAGGGAACTCATGCAGACACAAGGAGAACGTGCAAACTCCACACAGTTGCCCGAGGCTGGAATCGAACCCAGGTCCCTGGAGCTGTGAGGCAGCAATGCTTACCACTGAGCCATCGTGTTGCTTAAATGGGGGCAAAATGCATGTCATGTTGCCCATTCTACTTATTTTGTAAATATGATTGACTGCAGCCTATAAAGTATTAGTAAGACCTTAAAATTGCAAAAAAAAATAAGTGCTGTCATGAATACAAAATCACCGACTCCCTTGTAGTCACTACCCTTCCCAGCATCAGCCCTACAATGAGGTGTTTGTTTCTCTTTTCAGAGCCCTACGTCCATGGAGAAGTGTTTAGTCTTCTGTTTGTGGTGGAGTGTGTGGAAGTTTTTGCTGTCTGTCAGCTTCATTGTGTGGAGGTTTTGGTGTTGGACTGGGGTGGTCAAAGTCAGAAGTCACACAACACAGGTTATAGTCCGACAGGTTTATTTGAAATCACAAGCTTTCGGAGCATTGCTCCTTCATCAGTGAAGTCACCTGCTGGCAAGCAATTTGGAAGTGCAAATAACACAATAGGAAGCATAATCATTGTTGACCTGGTCATATCAGCAACCTGCTGGCCATCCTGAAAGTATTTTGTGCAGATTAAAAAACGTTTACCCTAGCACATGGGCTGAGAACCTGCAATGTTAAACATAGTGGATTGCATATTAATTATAACACCTTTGAGCTAGCATCCTCTCATTCCAAGGCATAAGTTGTAAGTGAGATCAAAGAAGAATATGTAACAGTTTGCAAATAAGGTATCAATGTCCGTGCACCTCAGGCTCATCCAGTACAGCTGGTCCTTTGACTGAAACTTGAGAAAGGATGAAATAATATATAAGCATCCACTGGAGGTGTTCTTTAACTACCAGCAGGTGGAGAAGTAACTTGCTGCAGTAAAAACCTGCACTACATGCAGAGCAGAGCAGAGCACAGCACAAAATAAGCACACAGCTGTCAGACCGACAATCCAGCTACACCACTGTACCCTCAGGAGTTAATGAACTTGTCGAGTGTTTGGATGACTGTTCTCCCTCATCCTTCTCTCTCTCACTCCTTACTAGCCTGTAAGCAAAACTAACCTCCGTCAACTTAAAGTGCTCTGACGCCATCCTGGTGGCAGCAAGGGACAATCTCATCAATTTTCCTCAGCCTCAGATCAGAGCAGGCTGAACCAGCTTTGCTCTCCTTCTCTCGTGGACGCCCTCTCATTTGCTTTCTACCTTGGATAAAAGAACCACAGCCTCTCATTAGCTGGCCAGTTGCATAAATGACTTATAAAGCCAGTCTGTGCTCTCTACTCAAGAGCCTCCAGCTGTATGGGAAATGAATGTTGCAGGGAAGCACCTTCCACCACTGCTTGAGCGTCCCATCAGCCTTCTTGTACCGACTTGGGCAAGTACAATCGTTTATCTCTATTTATATACTTGAAAACCAGTTTTAATAGTGACAAATTATCCACCCTTAGTGTTGCAGGGAAATTGCCTTAAAAGCTGTTCTTCTTTGTGCAGCTGTTCGTTATAATTTTACAGCTACTTTTGCTTCCTTTGATGTTGTATATCTTTCTTTCTGTGATTATTCAAAAATGTAAAGTGCAGTGGAAGTGCATAAATGTCACAGCCAAGCAAAAGATGACATTTGTATTCTGGTGGATCTATTCCGAAGGCATTTACTTGGCTGTTGAACACATCTCAGCTTTTAGTTGCTCTGAAAACATGTTTGTGTTTTTTTTTTCATGAAAGTCTTTTTTTAAATTGAGTTAGAAAGTGGTAACAGCTTCAAGCTCATAGCAGCAGGATGCAAGTTGTTTAATGGCTCCTCAATCAAAAATCTAAAAGCATTGATAAAAAGTTAAACATATTAACTAAAAGATGTCTTCTTCTTTGCATTGATTAGAATATCAAGACATTGTTCTAAATCAAATCTGAAATAAAATGTTGCACACTTAGGGCTCTTTGTTATCCTAGAGTTCATAACTGTCTCTGCGAAAACATAGCAATATTTTAACACTTACCAGTGAGTCACAATGTGAAGCCTGAAAACATAATCCAGTTTATTTTGAACAATAAGACATGCCTTCTGCGTTTGTGCCTGATAGTCCGGAAACAAAACATAGACAGTGCTTCACCTTCAGTTGTTAGGGAGAGAGAGTGAGCCCTGAATGGAAAGCATCCAGAACTCAAAAGAATAAATCCTGCACGTTCTCCTTCTAAAAGACGAGACATAACTGCATGCCTTGTTAGCATTTTTAAACATTTCAAATTTCTGCAAAGATTATGTCAATTAGAATTTGTCCGGACTCTATAGTAAACTAAATCAAAATGATGATATGCCAGGTGATTGGACTGATGACTGAAGGCTGATGGATTATTGGGAGATGGTAAATTTAGCCAATTTAGGCCAGCTGAACAGGGATTTCTCTCTCTTACTGCTGTCAGCTTGGGTATATGCAACTAGAGCAATGTTTTGCATACAGCCATCACTAATCCTAGGTTATTGTATTCTTCAGCTCATCTATTATGTCTTATTCTTAGATTGAATATCTTAATAGATTTTGTTTTATTCAGCTGCTCAATATCTGCATGTACTGAATTGCACCAGAAAATTGTTGATTCAGTGTATGGCAGGAACTTACTGGGAACGTCAATTAAACGATCACTTATGCCTTCTTTTTTCCCGGACGGATCAGTTTTTATAAATAAGCAGTCATCACTTTTACAAGGTAGTTATTGCAAATTGTAACTTCAGCCTTAACTAACGACAAAACTATTTGACACCGTCAAATATCAGGTTGATGTGTGGGGATTTGCTGCTGTGATTTGTTGTCAAAGCATTGGACAAATAGTGGATTAATTCCTTCTATATTTAGGACATGTTATGAAGCAAGGAAGGAGCACTAGTGAATTTGGAAGGATAAGATTGATTCTGCATAGGTATTGTCACAGAAAGATTAATTTTACCCAGGAGTATGATGAACTGATGACAGTATTTCAAAGATGCTGTTGTGTAGCATTTCAACATGCAAGTGCTTCAAAGGAAGAACAGAAGGTGGTTTTCACAGAGAAAGTCGGGCACTGTGTTGAGACCCGATGCCAATCTTTATTTGCGTATATCGGCAGGGAAATTTTGCCAATGAGATTTCTAACTCTCCAAAGGATAACCTTGAAATCTTAGCGCTCTTTGGCAAAATCTGATCAATTGTGCCTCATTCGTCATTTCACTTGTGAGGTATGTAATTGTGTAACCACCAAACGAGGATAAAATTCCTAACTCTGTTTCAAACCCAGCATTGAGCAGCTCTCTTCCCATTCATTGCATCCTCATTATTACTATATAGCATGTTTACTGGATATATAGCCAAGCAAATATTTTGTCCATAGCTCTGGTTATCATCATTGGTCAAGTTAGTAGTATTTTTACAAGACTGATGTTCATGGAACTTACATGTTATAGTAATATTACCTATAGAATTTCACATAGGTTTATTCCACACAGATATATCAATAATAACTGTAATTTAATGTTTTCAATGTCATAAAGCATCCAAAGACTATTTATTAGAAGAATTGTTAGTCAACTTTTGAAACCAGCATGCAGAAGGATATATATAGTAATATATAGCTAACTTGTTGTGTTTGAAAAATTGAAAAGTGCTGGAGAAACTCAGCAGGTTTAGCGGCATCAGTGGAAAGAGAAACAAAGTTAAGATTTTGAGAATGATATGACGATTCTTGTTAAATTTAAAGTAGTTTCTAAAAGGAGAAAAAGGATGAGAGATGGTGGTGAATTTTAAAAATAGAATTCTAAAGCTTAGGGCTTTAAAGGTAAAAGGCAGGGTGCTAATGGTGAGATGAAGGAAATCAAGGATGCATAAGTATTCAGGATTGAAGAAACAGAGTTCTCAGAGTAAATAATAGGGCTGGGGGATTAATGGTCACAAGGGTCCGGACCATGGAGGAATATTATCATGGAGGGATTTGAACACCAGGATAAAAGTTTTAAATCTGGCATGCTGCTGATCCCGAAGCCAGTGTAGATCAGTAAGTGGAGAGATGGCGCAAGTTTGGAAACAATAGCAGAACTTTGTTAAAACAAGGTGTAGAGCTGGATGAACACAGCAGGTCAAGCAGCATCAGTGGTTTCCTACTATCTCTCAGCAGAACTTTGTTTATAGGCAGCACAGGAAAAGCCAGCCAGGAAATTATTGGAAAAGATGATTCTGGTGTCTTGTAACAATTTAAGAGAAATTACTACATGGCAGATAATCTATATCATAAAATATGCAATCCTTCCAGTCAATGTAAATCTATTTTAAGTTGTTTGATATTGCATGTATTCACTTCTTGAGTTATACTGTTTACTTCCTAATTCGAAAATCTTCAATCGGGAGAGTGGGCATCATGAGGCATTGAATACCATCTAATAGTCTGCCATTAAAAGAGGCGGAGAAGCTGGAGGGATGACCAATAAGTTGAATGCCTCACTCTATTAGACAACATGCCTTAGATTGGGCATGAACCTCCTCACAACTGACACAAACATTTTGTATAGAACATTGATGTTCCATCCCACTGCATCATTATAACAGATTCAGAGAATTAACAGTCTTTTTTTTCAAAGGATGTATCCCAAAGCACTTGACAGGAACATTATCAGACAAATATTTACACTGAGCCGACTAAGGAGCTATTAGGGATGGTGATCAAAAGCTTTGTCAGAGAGATAGCTTCTAAGCAGAATTTTTAATGGAGGAGAGAGAGTCAGAGATGTAAAGAAATTTAAGAAGGGAATCACAGCTCTTAGATCTTCTCTAACAAGAGAGACATGAAATTGTTCCCACTCAGTTTTCAGCTGTATATCACCATCACAGAATCTCATTGCCAGATTTTTCATGGCCAACATTAAGCAGACATTTCACTGGATAAGCCACATAAGAACTGTAGCTGCACGTGCAGAATAAAGTTTGTATATACTGTGGCAAGTGGCTCAAGCTTTGAGTCCTCAAAGCCTTTCCACCACCTACAAGGCACGAGTTAGAAATTTGAGGGAACGCATATCACTTGCCTTGATGAGTGCAGCTCCATCAATATTCAAGAAGCTCAACATCATTCAAGAAAAGCAGTCTGCTTGATTGGCACCCCACCTAATACCTTAAAAACTCACTTCCTCCTTCACAAATGCACCATGACAGCAGTATGTACTATCTACAAGTTGTCTTATAGCAATTCCCTGTGATTTCTTCAACAAAAACTTCCAAGCCTGTGACTTTTACATTGTAGAGGAAGAGCAGTAGGAACATGAGAATGTGACTGACGCAAGCTCCCTCTAAGTCATGCAGCATCCCTTCTTTGAACAATATTGCTGTTCCCTCACTGCTGCAGTATTAAAGTCAAGGAACTTCATCGATTACAGTAATGTAGGTTAACCTACACCACAGACACTGCAACAGTTCGCCGCCACTTTCTCAAAGGCAATTAAGGATAGGAACACAAGAGCAGGAAAAGGCCACTCAGCTCATCAGGCCTACTCCACCATTTAACGTGAACATTGCTGATCACTTCCTTTAATGCCTCTTTCCTACACAATCTCGATACCCCTTTACATCATTGGTATTTAGAAATTTGTCAACCGCTATACATACTCAATGACTGAGATTCCGTCGCCCTCAGATGTAGAGAATTCCAAAGATTCACATCCCTTCGAGCAAAAATATGGTCTTTGTCCTAATTGGCTTCCCTGTGATCATGAAATTCTATCGCTGGTTCTAAACTCCCGAAGGGGATGGGAAATGAACATTAGCCATTCATATGAACATGCATGCAGAGTTGTGTATTAGAAGGCTCTATCAGCCCCTTTAGCCTGCTTTGCTATTGACACAATTATAGCTTCAACTCAGCCTTTCTGTTGACTCTGATACACTTTGACTGCCTTGCTATTATGAATTTATCTAACTCGGCCTTAAAACATCCAATGACACAAACTCCATTGCTATCTGGGAAGAGAATTCCAGACAGCAATGACCCTGTCAGGAAAAACAATCTTCTCATCTCCAAATTAAATGGGAGCCTCCTTATTATTAAACAGTGTACCTCAGTCAAGTCTATCCCAGTGGAGTTCATATTCCATCAACAAATTTAAATAATGACAGCTGAAGGCACCCACCAATGGTGAGACATGGCACATTCATTTTTTCTGTTTGTCCTCATTAGCGTTGTTATATTTTTATTTACTCGGGAGACTAACTGTGTTGAGTAAATGATAGCAGGCCTCTAATTAATTTGTGGAAGAATTGGAATAATGAAATGGTCGTTTTTATATTTCCTTGCATTTCTTTATATTTAATGAAGTTCTCTATGTCATGTACATATTATTCCAGTCTTGAGGCCATATAAGTCTTGAGCAATGCTACTACTGCATTTTTTCCTCACTGGAGAGTCTGTATCACAACTGCATGAAAAATGACAGTAACATTTGGTGGGTGGCTAGAGTCAACATACCTGCACTTTGTGTTAAGCAGAGCTGGTGAACTGTTCCAACTTGTGAATCCTAATGTAGGAGCTTCGTCCACACATGGTCAATTTTTCCAAGCTTATCTGAAATCCTGCGGGCAGTCTTAAGATAAGGGTGGGGATGGTGCAGATGGGGGTCAAGCTAATTCTCATAGTTTCATTAGGAACTCAGTCTTCCGGTGAGGGGTTCAGAACAGAAACATTAGGGGCAGTTGAGACCTAATTTGAAGTTTTATTTCACCACAGTAGAGGTAGTTGCTGATCTTGTGGCACATGGCAGTGAAATGCTCATTCATGGACAGAGGAGCCCAGGAAAGGAAAAGGGTTGAAACGAGCCATCAAAAAGGCAATGAATGGTGCAAATTTGAATCATAATTAAGAGCAGGAAAAAGTACTGACATAGTTACTAATTTTAATGAAAAAGAGGTTAGGGACGGAACATGAATACAAAGCATAGAGTACCCACAGTGTGGAAATGGGCCCTTTGGCCCATCAAGTCCACACCAACCCTCAGAGCATCCTATCAACACCCATTCCCCTAACCTTTCCCTGTAACCCACCTAATCTACACATCCCTGCACACTTTAGGCAATTTAACATGGCCAATCAAACCAACCTGCACATCTTTGGACTGTGGGTGAAAACTGGAGCAACCAGAAGAAACCCACACAGACACAAGAAGAACATGCAAGTTCCAACAGGCAGTTACCCAAGGCTGGAATTGAACCCAGGTCCTTGGCACTATGAGGCAGCAAAGCTAACCACTGAGCCACTGTGCTGCCCTTAAATGAATCAAAGAATATCCAACATACCCAATAAAAATATAAATAAGCTAAGACCCATATGTGTTATGAAGAAGTTAATCTGTTTATTTGATTATATGATGAATTCCCTGTATTTGTATGCATTTTTATGCTGTAGCAGCCAACAGCCAGTGACCTATGCAATGTACTGGGAACAGACAATTCCAAGGCATTGCTGTATTTGAATGTTCCAAAATGTTACTTCTATCCAATATAGGTGAAGAACAAAAGCCCTGTTGCAAGGATTTTCAATAGGCCATTCAGAATAGTTCAAGGGGTCAGTCAGTTGGAGACAACAACAGAATAAACAGAGGGTAAACTCCAAGCAGAAGAGAACTGTTAGTGGGGCCTGCTGAAAAGGCAAATAAATGGTGTTTTCAGTCAGTGACTCAGTGAGAAGTCACAAACTTTTTTTAAATAGTTCTGTGCGATCAAAACTCAGAAAGAAGTACTAAGAGTTAGTAGGCAGCTCGGGGATGGAGATAAGGTTTACACTAAGTCCTGGCAACTCTGGGGGCTCATAAGAAAACGTGGGCTATTAATACTTCTGTGCAACTGAGAGTGAGGGTGAAAGCAGCCTGAATAATATAATTATCTGGTACTATTGAGGCAGCTGAGAGCTCAGGAACCAAATCTAGAGGCAGTACTGGATTGTGATGCTAGTTGTCTGTGGAAAAAAAATGCAGTTACGCTTCTGTTTATGTGCCAAAGTGTCATTTCCTGAACGAAAGCAAAGTTGCTGGAAAAGCTCAGCAGGTCTGGCAGCATCTGTGAAGAAAAAAAC
>NC_063336.1:97961052-98099376 GCF_021869965.1 Rhincodon typus
CTTCACAGATGCTGCCAGACCTGCTGAGCTTTTCCAGCATCTTCTGTTTCCACAGTTCTTTCAGTTTTTATCATTTCCTGAATGCAGGTGAATTTAAACCCATGAAAGGAAGGCGAGTCTACACAATGTGAATAGTCACTGAGGCAGTCAATGACGGAATAGTCTTTGAGAGAGTTTCAAGGCCAAGTTGTCAAAAGTGAACAATTAGAATCCCTTTTTAAATAAATTTTGATGTCCTACAATTTCACTAACATCTGATTGGGGTGCACGGGGTTGGAGGTAGCTGAGAAATTCATGAAACATGTTTTAATTGCACTTAGTTTTGAAAGTGCTAAGTGAAATGTTGAACCGTAGATTATCTGTTACCCATATTTGTCTCATGTTAATTTTGGCATGTTAGAATATAAGTCCTAGCTATCTTAGAACTGCACAGGCCAAACCTTTTTAGTCAATAATCTTTGCATGTTTTCTTTATAATGTATGTGTTATTCTTTGTTGACTAAAGCAACCTGATTCACTTATTTTTAATACTAAAGTGGATACAGTTTAACTTGACAATTTCATTGGCCTGGATAAATTTAATTTAAAGGAAAAATAAGCAAAGGAGTTGATTAAGAATGGAATCATTGCATTCCTCCAATGTTGGCCGTAACAATTAGTTGTTCATTGTAGGAACAGCTTCAATCAGGTAGTGGATTGGGGACTCATTGGGCTGTTAGTGATTGTTTAGCAGCAGTAAAATGAATTTAAGCAAATTCATGAGCTAAGATTAGAAAGGGAGGTACAACAGTAAAGCTTAATGAGTTACAATGGATTAGAAAAAGATATTAGATGAGAACCCAAAATTTCATCACGATATACATGCCTAGAAAAAAGCAGAATAATTTAAATATTAATAATGAATTTTCTTCTTAACTGAATGCCTTAGCACAACTCTGTTATGTTTTTATGTACTATTTTGTCTTGCTACCTGTAGTCTGCCTACTACATCTGAAAATTTTGGGTGCCAGCTTTTGTTTGTGTATCTATATAATTTCTGTCACAGGGACAATGATTATTTATTTTGTTCCCCATTACAAGATTTAAAAAACATACCTTTCTTATTAAATAAAATACTCCAAATCCCTTAACAGCCATAATCAACAACAAGTAGAGATCAAGCTAAAAATGTTGACTATTTTGGAGGAAAACCAGAAGTTCAGTCAAAGAGAGAGGCTTTAATCTGTTTGTTTATGTAAAAAGGGATTATGAGAGATCTGGACTTGGAGCTAAAGCAGTTTAAAGAACAGCCTGAAATGGTGGAACTAAGGGAGGCTGATGTATGAAAAGTTAGAAATGTGATGAGAGAACAGAAGCAATTTTGTAAGAGATTGGAGGAGCTGTTGACATGAAGGGTCCCCCTAAGCCTTTTGTAGAAAATACTCAAACTAATGTTTGAAGCCATAGAGCAATCCAGGTTATCAGGACAAGTATGACAGCTGAGTGATATTTTTATTCCAATAGGAGGCAGCCAAAAAAAATTTTAAATTTGCTGGCTCAATCAACATTGACCTTGTTGAATTCTACAAAAGTATTATAGTCATTGAGTCATAAAGTTGTACTGCATGGAAATAGACCCTTAGATCCGACTCAACCTTGCCAACCAGATATCCTAAATTAATCTAGTCCCATTTGCCAGCGATGGCCCATATCCCTCTAAACCCTTCCTATTCGTGTACCATCCAGATGCCTTTTAAATGTTATAATTGTACCTGCCTCCACCACTTCCTCTGGTAGCTCATTCCACACACGCACCTCCCTCTGCATGAAAATCTTGCCGGTTAGGTCCCTTTTAAACCTTTCCCCTCTCATCTTAAACCTATACCCTCTAGTTTTGGATTCCCCTACCTTGGTAAAAAGACCTTGGCTATTCACCCTATTCATGCCCCTCATAATTTTATTACTCTATAAGGTCACCCCTCAGCCTCCAACACTCCAGGGAAAATAGCCCCAGCCCATTCCACCTTTTCCTATAGCTCAAGCCCTCCAACCTTGGCAACATCCTTTATAAATCTTTTCTGAACCCTTTCAAGGTTAACAATATCTTTCCTGTAGCAGGGAGACTAGAAATGAACACAGTATTTCAAAAGTGGACTAACTAATGACCTATACAGCTACAACATGACCTCCGAACTCCTATACTCAATGCACTGGCCCATGAAGGCAAGCCTACCAAATGCCTTCTTCACCACCCTGTCTACCTGTGACTCCTCTTTCAAGGAATATGAATCTGCACTCCAATGTCTCTTTGTTTGGCAACACTCCCAGGACATTACTATTAATTGTGTAAGTCCTGCTCTGATTTGCCTATCAAAATGCAACACCTGACGTTTGTCTAAATTAAACTCGATCTGCTACTCCTTGGCCCATCGGCCCATCTGATCAAGGTCCCATTGTATTCTGAGCTAACGTTCTTCACTGCCTATTTCTAAGTAAAAACTGATCTCAAATGATATGGTAGTGTGATGTTATGGGGATAAATTACAGATGGAGATGACATGAGTTCGGAGAGCTCAGATCAAGATTGATTTGGATGTGAGCTGACTGGAGAGATAGTGCACCATGGCCACAGTTACAGAGTCTGTCATTTATGCCTTTGATTAATGCTGCTTGGGTGCTGTGACAAGAAAATAAACTTGGTAGGGAATAATCAAAGCCAGATTTGTAGAAAAGGTCAGCACAGATTTAACTGGTAATAATCCATTCAATAAGTTTGGAGTGGAATGATTGGCTGGAGGTAGGATAATAGCTTGCAAGTTTATAATGTTGACAGTAGGAAGAAGGAAGGTGATGTTGGCAAAATGGAAGAGCAGAGTAAATCAGCAGTGTGAACTATTAATATGTTAATTAGTATAGCAGCCATGTATGGAGTTTGTGCAGTCAGCAATTCACAGGGGGTTAGTATTAAGAACAAATGATAGGTTTTATGGACAAGATAAAGTCAAATAGGGCATATGGGAAGGTTGGAGATAAACTGAAGTTAGGTATAGTTTAAGGGACAGAGTATAGAGAACCTGAGGAGTGGCTTGGTTTGATGGGAAAGTGAAGGCATAAAAGTGCTGCTGGTGGTTGAATGATGATTATAATCTTAGCAGCAAAGAAGCGAAGGGTGCAAGGGAGAATGTTTGAAGGAGAGAATTAGCAGTAGAAAATAAAAGGCAGGTTCATCTGTACTCCACAAATGATCTTGTAACATGAAAGATTTTGCAGGGGAGAGTGAGGTCCAATGATGCTGTCCAGCCATATCTGGTGATGGATGGCTAAATCAGTTATGTGCCATAACATGTTCAAGTTTTTGACACTCCAACCTGAAAGTGCGAGAATGTGTGTCATTTTGGGAGGAATGAACTGAATGGGAAAGAATAATTATTTCATCTGGATAAAGAGTTTTCACTCTGTTCCATAGAAATAATAACAATAAGTCTTAAAACAACATTTTGTCACAGTTTCATATGGCTGCTGAACCCATCTGCCATTTTTATTCAAGTTGCTGTCTTTGATGACATTTGTGTTGCATGCATTCATCATTCTCTGCATGATGATGTTACTTCTGTGAAATGTATTTTATATTTCATTGATAAGGCATTTCATTATATTTTTGCTCTTGAATTTGGGTCTCCTTTGAAGATTGCATTTAAATAGACAACATAATATTCAAAAATTTTAAATTTGCATCAAAGAATTGAAACTGAGTTTTCATTTGCACAGCCTACTGTAGAAGCAAATCCTGATGTGATGCGACACAATTCACCTCAGTACCAAATTACTTTCAACCTCAATCTTTGCCAAATGAATTATGGATGATTGGTATAAATGTTCGGGAGATTCATGAAAAATTGGCACTGAGACATTTGCTGACTGTGGGTAAATACCACATCAAGTTCCCTTACTTTCAGAAGAGAGGATAGGATGAATTTAGTGAAAAAAATAATTTGGGTTTGAGGTTTGTTTAAAATGACATTGAAAAGTACTTTTAATAGCAATTTTTACCTGCAAGCTCAGATTCATTTTTCAAATATATTGAAAATGCATATTTATAAGTTGTATAACCGTAGTGATAAAGGTATTTGAGCAGTATTATGTTGATCTGTAACACATAACTTTAAAATATGCATACTAACATTGCAATTGACATGTTTTTACATTATTTATAAATTCACAAATGTTTGTACCAGTCTGGTTTTAATTTCTCTGTAGGTTTCTGAATGTTAGGTTTAGGAAAGTGTTTGGATACGAAAACAATTATTTGTAAACATAGCGCTTTTTTCTAAAAACAAGGGAAAAGACCCTTGTTGAGATGTGCATGGAGAGGTGTGAAATAGAAGAGTTAAGCACGATTTATATGCATTTCTATTCAATGTAAGTACAATGTAAGTACACAATTCATTGTTTAAAGTAAACATTTAACATTTAACTGACTGCAGTAAAGAATATATAATGTGCAGAATGATGACATCAGTTCTTTTTTTCTTGCAAAGTACCCTGAAATCACTTAATCATATTTTCAAGTCCTGGAAATTGACCAAAATATAATCTAAGTTAGTTTTATCAGCTTTGTTTGCAAAAACAACTACTCCCCTAATGTTTGCCATTGTGGGTGCAAGGGCAAACAATATTGAACAATCTCTCCTCATCCATCGGTTGATGAACATTTTGACCAAATCATTGAACTCCTCAGCCATTCCAACACAACATGTTGATGATCTGCAATGCATACTTGGTTATAATATCCATCAGCTGTTTCTCTGTGAATGTCCGTGATGGTTATCGGTGATGATGTATGAACAATCCTGGAAAATAACTTGAGAAGGCATGCATCGGAAAGTCAATATATTTCTGTGTTGTACTACATGACTTGAGATTCTCCACTGAACAGACTGTTAGACTTTCAAAGCTTGAGACCATCAATGTCATTTTGGCTTGTGGTGACGAATAAAGATTGATTAAAGTGGCATCTTTTAATGTTAACATCTTTTCACAATGTAATGCTTGCAAGCAGTATGTATGTTCTCCTTTGGTACTGGAAATGGCTACAGTCGGTGCATTTCGGTACCATTTAAACAGGCTAACACCATGTAAAGTACCACTAAATCTGATGGAATCTTCACTCTCCATGTTAAGTTAAGGGATTTTCTTTTCTTTTGGTGGCATCATTATGTTTATAATTCCTGGGAAGGACATCTCACTGACACTAAGGAGTAAGTAGATTCAAACTACATTGGCCGCCACAAGCATTCTACTTTCTCATTTATTTTCTAGCTAATTTGCAATTGGTCTTAGATTGATTTTTTTTTTAGTACACAGTTCTTCTTGACATTGTTTAAACAACTGACTGAAGAACAATTAAAAGTTATCAATATTCAATACATATCCTAAATCACCTGGATTTGCACAGGTGATACTTTTCCAGGTAACCATTATTGGCATATTGTGATATTTGGTCCATTACCTTATCCTTAATCTCTTGAATTTCTTTCCTAGAAGACTGATGCTGTTTTAAGGTATTATTTTCTTCCCTGTCATACCCTGTATTTCAGGTGCAAGAAATTGTTTTCAAATTGGAAGAAATAGTCTTTTTTTTGCAGGACTTAATGCTTGGAACAGACAGTTTCTTCTTCTTGATCATGTCCTGGATCTGTGATTCTTGGTTTAACTTCCACAGAGCCATATGCAGCTTATCCCTCTCAAGTTATTAATCAGGCTGGACCACTTGAGTCACCCATTGTGATTGTTTAACTAGTGAACTAAAATTTTTCACATTCTCAGTCATGCCACTGGAATGTTTCTGCTCACTCAGCACTATTTCCTTCACTGGCTTTGATTGTTTTAGAAGACTGAGGTTTGAATATTTTTACCAGGCCTGTGGTATATGTGACTTCCTCCATGTTGACTATGCTCAACAGCTCTTGTATACCAACATAAGTGATCTCACTGGATTGTTTTACCTTTTTGAGGTCAACAATAGGTCTAGGAATGAAGTCTTTGACTGGTGACTCCTTAAATAGATAGCCAGCAGTAGCTAGTTCTTGGATCAGTTAGTTTTGGACTGATTGTTACCTGGAAGGTTATCAGCCTCCTGCAGCTCTTCTGATGATATTATGTTTGAGACATGCATGCAATTTCAAAGTAAGGTTGGTGATTGTGAACAATTTTCAATTCATACATATTTTCAACTCTGAGTGTATCTTCACATCTTCTGGAAGTGCCCTGCAGTTTTGCAAAGGTCGTATTTTTCAGCGATGGCTGGACATTATTGGTGTGTGTGTGGACTTGTTCTCTTGTGCTGGTTCTGTTTTTAATGTCAGGTGTTTTCCATGTTCATTGCATAAACTTGTCCCATATCTCTCATGAGTGCTCACATTTTATAAAGAGAATAGACTCTGATGACCTCTTGAGCTAATTTTGTTCTTCTCTTAGGATATGTACAGGACTCTTTCTGGTCTCTGCTTCCAGTACAATTTGGATACCTTTCTTTAAAGTTAAATTTCCTTTGGACTGTAAGAAAGCTGACAAAGTTCCATCAAGAATTTCAACTACAATTCTGACCTTTACAAAATCTGATTTCAAAGCTCAAAGCTCATGGTTTCCCAGTAATCTGTAGTGGTCATCATAAAGTTTTCTGTGGATTCCCTGTGAAGCTGAACATCTCCATTTAATCTTGCTCATTTAATAATTTGATCTTAAATTGAAGTAATTGCCTCCTTAACATTTGGCTCTTTCACTGTTACTTGCAGTTGTGCATTGTGGAGCCGCGTATCAGTGGCAGCATTGCTTATTTTGAGAGTTGATAACTTTCTTTTACTCCCTTGATTTTACATTTCTGCCATGTGCTGGTCTTTATATAAGTTTCTGTTTTGCAGGCATCTGTAATTTCATTTCTTTGTGTTTTTAGCGGCTCCTTATAGAACCTCCTTCATGAGGGTTTCTCTGTTTCCTCAGAGTTGCTGACTTCTCTTTATTTTCCTAGCCTACACTTCTGTTTGGTGCTTCTTACCAGCTTCTGAATTAAGTTTTAGTTTGGAGTGCTGAGTACCCTTTTGCTGCTTCCACAACTGATGATACCTCTCTCTTTTTATAAATCACACTTTAGCTGCTGACTGACATTTTCTCCCTAAGATGGGACTGTTCTTTAAGTTGTGAACTCACTTGACTTTTTTTTTACTTCTTCTGGGTTTTTTGAGGATTTCTTCTCTTAAGGCAACTCAAATCCTCATTGTTGTAATCATATGGTATTAACATGAACGCTACCACTGGTACCTTGTGGTATTTCGTGTGGTAAATGTACATGTTGTTTCAGGTAGTTCACTGATCACTGTAGATCCTGCTTTGGCTTGAGCCTGTTGAATGGTTAATGACAATGGATATTGTATCTATGAAAGAGACACTAGTGTTCAATAACAGGAAGGTTTATTGCCATGTGCAACAATTGTTAAATTAACAAAATTACTAGGATCTTAGGCAGCTGGTACATATTCATCTGCTGCCTCTGGAAGTTTGAGTAGAACTCCTTGTCCACAGCTACAGACTCTGTGACTCCACCCATTCTATTGATGAAACAATGTAACAAGAGCATTAATTCTTTTAGAACTGTCACATTTTGCAATAACATACAGATATTTATAAACCATGGAATTGCAAGGCCAGTTGGACCATCTTGGCAGCAACCACTGTCTGATTAGTCCTACTCCCCTATTTTCCTCATATACATTTAGATACATGTATAGTCATATACATTTCTCCCTTTTGACTCTTTACCCAATCCCCTTCCCTGCATCATAGGTGAAAAGGGGGAATGTCTCAGGATGTGCATTCCAGATCCTAGTGAGTCTGTGGACAATCACTTTAAATCTCTGTCGTCTGGAAACATATCATACTTCCATGGCAAGATTTTCTTCCGCATCTGCTCTTTTACATTCCCTCATCATTTTTTTTAACATTTCTGTTGAATTCCTCCGCTCTCTGGAGGAAATTCGTATCTCTCAATTCTCCCCACGTCAGAAAACTATGAGCCCTTTTTTTAATCAAACTGAGGAATCAATATTATAATACTGAGACCGGAATACAAAAGACTTAAGCCAAGGAGCACTCAGTAGCTAATTCATTGTAACAAATTCTAGTGCAAATATTTTTGGGAACACAGGATTACTTTGGTGGCTTTTGTTTTAAGTTAATTTTTTTTCTCAAAGTATCTCTGGTTAACATAATCATTTCTATTCTGAGTCTACAGTGAACCAGAGACTGCTAAGCAAATTGTTGCCATGAGCTGTATTTATTTTCTCTGTAAATTATCACCATTTTCAGATTGCAATACTGTGACACCGCAGCTGTTGTAATTTCAACTTCTGGAGCAATCTCCAGGAAACTTCCCATAAAGATTGATTGTGATCCACAATTTTAAAAAAAAGCTTTCTATTGCAATAGTTTTATAGTAGCTCCTTGGCTCCAGATACCAGCATATGGAGATTGGGAAAACAAGTTTGCCACATTAAAGCTTTATGTTAGTCATCCATATAAACAGGTTACTTGAAAGGATGCCAGTAAGGGAGGATTTTTGTATTGGTTACTGAGAGAATAGACTGAAAACTATGTGGGCAACATTTACCTCCACAGCATTGGAGTGTAACAGTAGTTAAACAATGTGTATCTACATTAATGAACTGGTGCAGTGTCTGTCAAATATGCATCTAATATCAATACGTCAGTCTTTACATATATAACAGAGTAGTATGCCTATCAACAATGATTATAGAGATGAATTTCCTGAAGTGTAAGAACACAATGTTGGGTAAAGACCTTAAATGTCATCATTACAATTTACATATTTTCCTCTCATCCTGGAGAAATCAAAGGCATAAATATATCTAATATTGATGGATTTATGTAGAGCATTTATGTCAATTCAGGATTTTCTTCATTTTTATATTCATTTGCAAGAGGAGGGTAAAATTATTCCTTTCATACAAACCTCACTTAGTCGAGTTTGAATTCTTAACATGAAAAAAACTTGTGATGGAGTAATATTTAATGACTAAACAAAGAATGACACTAACAATCAATTTGAGAGGATCAGTCAGGCTCACAATGTGTCTCACTTTTGCTGATGAGAAGCTCCCAAATATACCTGATCTCTGTGAGGAAAAATAACCTGTCTAGTCATTTCACTTTTCTTAGAATAGAACCAATGCATTGAGAGCAATAGCTCCCTGGTGCAATTCTCTCTCCAAAGTCAAATTGGTAACCAGTCAGTACCCTGTGTTGCATGCATTTAAAATTGTTGCTCCCTTTGAGATTGGCATTCTTGGATCTGTCCTGATGAATGCAAGACCAACAAAACTTAAGCAGCTTGTCTTTTCATTTAGCAGCAACTAGATTCTGCCATTTTTTATATGGTGGTTTTGAAATGAACAAACTCACTTACATTTAAAGCCAATATTATCGAAAATGTTAGTGATATGGATAGTTCTTTGTTCGTAGTAATAAGATGGTGCCCACACCCATTATTCTCCGTGTGCCTAACCTTTATTTGGTTGGTGCCATCAGTGAGTTGGAGACAGGTGGGGAAAGGGAAATTGAGTTAATTTTAGTTACATATTCCTACATTGGATTCAGAAGGATAAAGGAACATGAATGCATCATCAATCTAATAAGCCTGTTTCCCTACTGACTCAAAAATGGCATTCACAGATCCTGGAGAGCAAATTGTCTGAACACCTACATTACGGTGGAAAATATGTATAGTGTGATGAAGCTAAGTGGAGAGACATCACCAAATAGCCTGGATTTTGAGATCAGTGGCAAAGTGACAGCACTTGCTGCTATTCAGATAGAAGCTGACCATAAACCTCCAGCCACTCTCTGACAGGCTTTTCATATTTCCTGGCATTCATTTGTTCCTGGACGCAATAAAGGCTAGCTTTGATGTCAGAAAACATGATACCATTGCTGTGAATTGAGGAACTTTTTCAGGCAGCAAAGCAGAAGATAAAAAGCATCGATTAAGTTTCATTTTGTGAAAGAATTACAGAAAGTAAACTAACGATTGGGAAATAGTCATGGGATTATGGTAGAAGCTATAACATCATGTGGAAACTTCAAGTATGCATTTAGCATTAAAAACATGATTTTTTTTTTTGTGAACAGAAAAGTTTAACTTCCACAAATAAAAAATTGGTTGTCAAAGCCTAAGATGCTGGTCTGCTGTAGTTGAGACATAATATGCAGTTACAATCCTAGTTAAACCTCATTAACAAAATTGATGGTACGAGAATGAAAGTTTGTTTCAAGTGATTTCCCACTGCAAGACATTCAAAAATGGACACTGGAGTGGCAACAATCATTGTAGCATCTGACCACATTTATCTGCCCATGTGTGGGCAACAGTTTCTGGAAGTCTCACAGTTCAAATGGCTCTCGACTCTTGATTTTCACTGTCATTGCAACTTCAAAATCCAAACCATTCATTTGATATGAGCTGAAGCAAACTGCGTTATTGTTTTTAATCCCAACAACAACTTGTATTTATAGAGTGTTGTGAATGTAGCAAAATATTCAAAGGTACTTAACAGATCAATAGCAAGAAAAGTAAATGATCACTCATCATCAAACAAGATAACAAGACTAATAACCAACACTATGGTCGAAAGTACTAAGTTTAAAGAAGCAACTTAATGGCAAAAGGAGAGGTAGACAAGTGTAAAGTTTTGGGAGATATAAAAGAATAAAAAGACATATAAGTAGTTATTTTCCACGCGGTCAAATGTAACTGTTCATTTTCCAGTCCACCAGAGGGTGCTGACATCAATTAACTTTGAACAAAGGTTATATCATGCAAGAAAGAAATGTGGCCACACATTAATATACCTTATAACC
Source organism: Rhincodon typus (assembly GCF_021869965.1). Lineage (NCBI taxonomy): Eukaryota > Metazoa > Chordata > Chondrichthyes > Orectolobiformes > Rhincodontidae > Rhincodon > Rhincodon typus. Next base: position 97,971,961 of record NC_063336.1, read on the forward strand.
CTGCCACTAATACTGTTCTATGGTTGTACACCCAAATTAGATTCTAAATTTGATTTTCTTATATAGCGTATCAAAATCCTAATGGAGAATAGTTACCCTTTCAACATCTGTAAATGTTAATTTATTAAGTATAACAAGGGGAGAGGATTGTTTGAATTAAGTCAGTTTAGTAACTCAGCTAAGGTCATGGGTGTAATGCAGTGAACAGATTCATGTGCTGGATATATGTGGTAGTGCTTTTAAGGATTGTCATGTTAATTTTTTTCAATGCTTTTGACTTATCAGAACCTAAAAACCTGCTTGGAATTTGCATTATTTTATTGTATAAAAATAAGTCTGCTGTAAAGTCTGCATTTTGTTTTACTTTTATAAATGCATGTATCTCTCTGTATATGATAAATGTACATGTATATGGAAGCTATATCTCACTTGGCTCAATTGTGCTGCGGAAAGCAAATACAGTGCCTCAGGTTTTATGTCACCAATTGTCTTTTTCTACTGGAGAAGGATATTTCTGGTCCTTTGCAGACTTTGGTTCCCTGCATACATGTCGTGTAAACCTTTAATGAAAGCAAAATACTGTTGATGCTGGAAATCTGAAATCAAATCAGAAAGTGTTGGAGAAACTGAATGGATCTGACAGCATCACTTGAAACATGAACATTGCTTCCTTCTCAAGTCCAGTATGGATTTGAAAAACATTTACATTTTTCTCTTCACCAATGCTGCCAGACCTGCTGAGTTTCTCTAGCACTTTCTGTTAATATAAACCTTCCTGCAGTCACGTTTTGTTGAATAATTTACTGTAATTAGATTGGTTAAAGAACTTAAGACAAATTGTTTGGAATCAGATGATAATTTTCAAAATCAAATATTTACTTGTTTGAGAAGCGTTGTTTTCTTTCTTTTCACTTCTTTGGCTGAGTTAGCTGATTTGAAATTTTAGTGATTGTTTCTGTGGCTTTTAGTATTATAAGGATTTTCTTTGTTTAAATATTTTCTTGTGCTTGGTTGGAACAGCTGATGACAGAGAATGACTCCAGTGCTGCAAGTAATTCAGACTGAAGAAATAAGTATGAAGTCATTATAACGGTTTCATTATTGAACTGCTTGCAATTTTTCATGAGCAGGGGTGATTTAAAATTGACAATTTACTTAACTTCCAAAGAGTTGAATAATTCATAATTATCCTGATAACCTACAGAACATAACAGATCAAGATGTATTACTTTTTGTACTGAAAAGTATAAAAATAAATCTTCCTATTATAATTATTCATGGCACAGACTTAGGAAAATAAATTGTACAAACATTAGCAGTACAGGAGATTATAAAAACAGTAAGATGCTTCCTAAGGGGACTCTTTTGTGCAAATAAAGCTCAACTTCAGTGGGACTCTGAAACAGCTAGCATTAGATCGACTCTCAGTTGCATTCTAAGTCTAGATATCCCTGCAGTTGAAGTCAATGGGCAGGAAATTCAGCCAGTATGTAAATCAAAGTAGAATTTTACTCCCTATTCAATTAATTGGCAAGGCCACATTTTTTGCAGAATTTTGTCAATTGAAAGGATTGTTGATGAGTTACAGATAGTTCAGGATCAAGAAACCTGATTAATCATGAAGAGAAACATTGAATTGAACTTAATTTTTGTCAGTCAAAATTGAGTGGTGACAAGATCAGATCTTTAAAGTGCTTGTGGTAGTGTATAACATAAATGCAAGCATGCTAAACAGTGGTGATGAAATCATACAGGCATAATGACTGAATTTGAAAGGCAAGACTAGAGACAAAAGTACTTCTTTTTTTCCCTCTGGAACAGGTAATGAATAAATAATCAAAAAACACAGTTAAGTAATTTCCTTCAAAAATGACTGAATGAACTTGAAATTACACTGCATATTATTGCATCCTCATGATATCCCAAGCACTTCCAGCAAATATGTTTGAACTACGGTATTTAGTAAATAATATAATCAGGTACTTACTTTTCGCACTTTGATTTACTAGCCTAATCTGACAATGGTTTCACTATGCTATGATTTAATTCAGAAATATTCTGTGTGGCCCATTTGAAGTAAAGTCAGGACAAAATGGGCTATTTCACATTTCATATTTTAGCTATTGCTACATCAAAATAGTGGAGAGAAGAATGCTAACTCTGTTGTGACAAGAAAATAATACCAAAATAGGCTTGTTTTATTAATAAAAATTCTGTATAAAAGTAATGGCAATAGATTGGCACCCAGTAACAAAACAAGAAATTATTAGCATGCAGAAGCTATGCTGTAAAGTTTTACTATTTCTTGATATCGTCAATCACCAAGGCAGAAACTTATTTAAAACAAAATTCCTCTCTTTGGAAAAGTATTGAAGATTTTATTGCAGTGGGAATTGAGTTGATAAGTGTTTTGTTTTTTGACACTATTGACATCCTCTTCATCCTTGCTTAATAATAATAAAAAGACCTTGCTCAGAGAACAGGAGTATTGGAACTAACAGTCTGTGTGTTTTTTGTATGATTCATTACAGAAATCAATATTCAATCTAAGCTACTGAGAAAGTCACGCAGAAATTCTGTTTGCATGGTCTGAAATGGCTGATCTCTTCAAGGGGCACACACCTCACTTAAATCCAGAGTGCTTAATTCAGTTTAGTAATTCTTCAAAGGTTGTGAATGCAGTGCAAAGAATAACTTGATTCAGTGGATATATGTCTGTGGAGCCGTGCTTGAAGTGTGCATATGACAGATTATGTTATTCAATGATTTATGTAAAATAGATTATTGAGTAAGGTGGTCTAAATAGTTCCCCTTCTGAGTTCTCATAGCATAGAAAGCTATTTGTATTTGTATTTTTGTCTGCCAGCAACAAAGTTGATGGTTTTAACTCTTCTATTTCTATTGAATAATCTACGTAGGCTTTCTGTTGAATAATTTATTTCGATTCGATTGACTCAGGCCCTTAACAGACAAGTTGGTTTGGTTCTGTTGACTATGATCCTCAATTCCCAAACGTTTATTGATTGGAACAGGAAGTTGCTTTGCCACTTTATATTTGATGATATAAATCAAGCACCTCAACTCAATAAACCACTTGAAATTTTGACTATTAGAATTTGGATTTTAGAAATATGGTGGTTTTGCTTGCTTGGGCATTTCAGTTTGTTTGTAACAATTGATATCAAAGAATGATTACAACAGTAGCTGGCTATTTATTTTGAAGGGAGATTTATAGAGTGTTATTAAAACACTTCCATTATTAAAGTTGTAGATCTGTTTATAACACTTTATGAGCACCAATGATTTGAGATTTACAGTTGATATGTCTTTCAAAAATGTTCTAAAATATTTCATTATTGTTCAGAAATATTTAGAAATTTTTACTAATGGATGTTTACTATTTTCTGTATTTGAGATTCCACTGTATGGTTTCATGTTTATGACTAAGTAATGTAAGTTATATAAGTTGTAAATAAGATTAATGGGTGCCTGAAGTCGAATTTTGCCCCCTGAAAGGCTAAGGCCAGATTTCAGTCGATATTTGCCAATTGAATAGATTATTAAGACATTGAAAATAGTTCAGAATTAGGTCTCACTAGTTACGACAGGAGATTCAAACTTCAACTTTTCACTGGAAGGTCTGAGTGACATCACGTATCAGCAATGCTCACGTAAATAATTCATGTAAGTGCAAGTGCGCTAAGACAGTGGTGATGAAACCTGAAGGCACAATAACAACAGGAAGTGAGGCTATAGTGCAAAAGATTTGTTGTCTCCAGGCTGGAAGAATGAATTAAACTACCAGTAAAATAAGTGACCTGAATTTTTTCAGAAGTGCCTGAATGATCTTGCATTTACATGGCATATTATTGGATGTTATTGCAATTCTTTCACTTCCAGTGAATGTTTTTGCACTGCAATATCTAGCGAATAATTTTACAGACTCTTACAGTTTTGACTTACAAGCCAAATCTGATGATAATTCCGATATGTTAAGGTGCACTTTGCCACCAAAATATTCTCATTCATTTGCAGTGAAATCATTTCAATAAACTGGCAGATATTTTATTCCACTTCCTGCTTCAGCAGAATAGTGATAAGAGTAATACTGACCTTATATTGTGATAAGAAAGTGAGAGCAAAGAAGATGCAGTGTATAAGTAAACTTGTGTAAGAAAGTAATGACAACAGATGGGCGTCATCAGTAAAAGGCGAAATAATCAGGGTAAACATCAATCTTTTCGAATGTCATTCTCTATGCATAAGCAATACCTAGGATCCCCAAATTATTATTATTTTTAATTTTTATTTAAAAACTCATTTATTTGTATTTAGAATTGAATTAAGTGATTTACATTCTTGTGCCATTGTTATCTTCTTCCTTTCTTAATCCTTTGGTTAGTATGGATGAAAGATGCAGATGAACAAAAGATTAGGGAAGTCAAAAATAAAGCCCCATTTAGTTTCTATGTTATGCATTATGGAAAATCATTGTCATCTTAAAATATTCAGGCTGAATTACTGAGAAATTTATGAACTTTGCATTTTTGCAATATGAAATTCTCTCTTGATTGGACAAAGTTCACTTTTGTAAGTGAAGGGTGCAAAAATGATGGGCAAGGACTGGGTTTAGGGACATTCAAAACAACTGCATTAAAACAAACTAAAACTACATAATCTGCCAGTGTAGAACACTGTAACATTTTTGTTGTTTTCTTTGTAATCAATTGAGAAACATTCAAGTAGTTATGACTAATGTAACTAACCTTGCTGGTCAGTTCTGAAGAAGAGTCACTAGACCCATAACGTTAGTTCTGCTTTCTCTCAGAGATCTGCCAGACTTGCCGAGTTTCTTCATCAACAGTTCCTTGAGGTATCGGAAACATATTTTCATCAGTTATCAAATTATCCAAACGTACCACAAAAAATGATTTGATTCCAAATTTTCATTTTGGGATGTCATTTCTGAAACGCTTTGAACACAATCTGTTGAAAAATTGTCAAGCGCAAGTTTGTGCTCTCACTAAGTGGATATTGGTTCTTCCACCGATTGCTACAGTATGACATGGGCACACACCATGCACCATCTTAGAACGTTCTGCCATATGAAAGCGCAGGGTTTACACAAATTGCCATCTTGCAGTAGCTGTAAGAATTGGTTGTAACTATGAGCAAACATTTCAAAGCTACCTTGAGTTATCATCTCCTTCTGATGACATGCCATATGTTGAAGTTTTGTCATTGATTATATAATGGATATCTGCTTTTATTGTGTCGAACGCCAGCTATCTTGATGCTCTAGACATCTGAGTGCAGTAACACTTGTTAAGCTTAAACATTATCAACGACTTAAACTGGGCCCTCATTTGAAGCTTGGGAAAAAAGTATTGACTTCTGTGATGTTGATATGCCTCTTGACAGATGCCAAGTATCTCACTTTGTCAGCTACCTCACAGTTTTATCCTGCCGGTTGAGGTGGAAGAAACACCTGAGAGTAAGACACTTTGAAAGAGAATTGTTTGAAGGTATATTTGCTGTGCAAATCTGCATTGAACCTTTACTATCAATGAATAAAGTGACATATTTCCCCTCATTAACCTCTGGTACACTGTGGCCTGGGAAGATGCTGACTCCAGTGTTTCTTTCATTGAGTTTAAATGTCCGTCAAATAATCAGTGGTAGATGATAAACCAGTATAGAGAAATAATAGGGAAAAACTCTATTCTTATATAACAGATTTGTAACATGATTTATTACATGATAGCAACAGGTATAATTAACATTAATTAGTTAGGCATAATTATAATTAACAGAGCCAGGTAAATCACATCTGCCTCCATTGGGACCTTGTGCAAGACCTAATGATCATGTGACAGCATCAGATTACGTAGGGCTAAATGCATCTCAGCGTTAGATCTTTCAAAACTATGTTCTTATACAAGATTGAGAAAATCCAAAGTGTCTTCTTAGCATGATTTTCAAGCTCGCTTCCAGGGCTTATTTGACATCTACCAAGAATACAAGTATGGAAATGAATGTGGTCTTTTGAACGACTAGTACAGATAACTCCCAATCAGTCCTTCTTCTGAACTATGCAAATGTTTTAAGATTGACGAAGTGGATTTCTAACAACGTGGGGTTTTCAAGTGGCTTGAAACCTTAGCACAATATGTGCCTTCTCTTCATTAGCTTAGGCCCTGGAGATGCATTCAAAGTGTAATAGAGCATATAACAATTTCCAGGACAAGAGTCTACCTTCGACCATGTCTTTATTGAACTGTCTGTAAGATAGCTGTCTGCTGACAATGCCCTATTATAGATGTCACATGACTACGGCAATGTAGGTGGCAAACTATTACAGTATTACATTTATATACCACACTTTCCTTTCATACAAAAAAAACAAAAATATGTGTACTATTATTCCCACAATGAGTTCCCCAAAAGACCCATTGCAGATACACCTGGTCTTTAAATTGCACAGGTCTCATAATGGTAAATTAGTTGTTTATCTGGGAGATGTACCTCCTATAGGAGTGTCCTTCCCATGTTATCTGTCGCCACAGTAACTTCTCTTGTTCTAGTTCTGGTGTTGACTTGCTGTCGATCTCTGGGCCCAGTGGTTGATCTGTGATCTGTGCAGATGATGAGTTCAAATCTTCCGTATCGGCTGCCTGCAGTGAAGGAGCAGTTTCTCCACTTGTGGCTGCATGTTTTATCTGATTGTTCATTTCCACCTTTTTGATCAAAGTCACAACCACGCAATGCAAATCCCAAATTGCCACCTGGGCTGATTCTTGTTAAGAGCATTGAAAGATTGCATTCTGATTGGCTGTTCAAAGTTCAACTCTAGCAATGGTATGCGGTTTTTGTCAAAATGAAGTGTGTCTCTCTGCTGTTTTACCTTGATTTTGTCACTCACCCCTGTTAAGACTTAAGCATTCTGTTGATATTTTGCTTTTGGAAGACTTGTTTGCATACAACAAGACATTAATTTCTGTCCTGGAGTATTTTCCATGCCTTCAGTATGCGTGTTTCTCCCCTTGAGGATTACCTCATATACATCAGAGCTGGTCTGGCTCAATTTCTTATGATTCCTCTTGCAATTTTCATTGCTGTCTCAACCTTTCCATTTGACTAGGGTTCAATGGTGTTGAATTTCTCAATCTTTTATGACACAGATGAAGTGTTCACTCATCAACAGACGCTACTGGTGTTCAGTGAAGGAATCTGTAATTCCGTAATGACTGAAGTGTGGTTTCAGGCAATCAACATCTCTGAGGTAGTCACTGAAGTCAAATGGTTGACCTCTCAGTGTTTAGAATCATAACCAATGGAGACAAGATAAGGCTGAATAGGTCTACTCTCACTTCATCTATGGTCTGTCTGGAATATCGTATGTCATCAGTATGTCTCTGGCTTGCTTAGTTTGGCATACAGTATACGCATTGAACTGGCTGATGGAGATTCATGATTTAACTGATCAAGTTTAGCCAATAAAACACTTCTCACATATTCCTCAGTTTTGATCAATTCCTTGGTGGCTGCATGGTTGCTCTTTAGCATTTCTCCTCTCAAATCCTTTATGAGAATGACTCTATTTTCTTTGTACAATATGCTTTCTTGAGCTATCAATTCATCTGTCTGTGCTCAGTGCATTATTGTGACCACAGGAATACCCTTAATGCTTTCAGGCTGTCATTTCATTACTACTTCTTGCAACACATGGAGAGTTGCATCTTAGGAGCAAATTAGTGCAGATGCTGGAATCTGCACTGTAAACAAAAAATGCTGGAGATCACAGCGGGTCAGGCAACATCCATGGAGAGAAAGAGTTGCATTTTGTTTGGGGGTTTTCCTAATTTGAACAAAGCTCTTGTATATTAGATTCAATGGGTCTGTTGGGTTGATGACTTCTAGTGCATGTCAAGCTGCTACTTCACATTGGATCTGGAAGGTTTCACAGACTATGGTAGCACAATCTACTTTGTTCATAGGAAGTGTTGCTCCTGACAGAGCTGTGAACTGTGAGCTGAGAGTGAAGATGACGTTTGAGCTGTGAGCAGCAGCCTGTGTTTTTATTTTCAAGAAAAAAAGGAGAACAAACAAACTGATTTTATTCATGAGGTTGGACCTAGACGTTAATTACAGGTTGATTCATTTTCAAAGAATGCTGTAGACATGTTCAAGCTGATAGCCAACGTTTCGATATTAGCTGAACCTGACAGGGATTTATGGTACAATCAGCCGAACAAAGAAAATGTTCAAAGATAAAAGAGAAATCAAAGTTTGCACTGGTTTTGAACTGTGAATTTTTGTCAGAAGGATTGTGGCTGCCAAAGCTACAGGATGGAGGTTTGATTGCTCCCTGGTTATCCTGCCTTTATCAATTTATTGAAAATTTGGAGAACAGAATCACAGTTATAAGAATCAGTGAATATTACCCAGAGCCTATTGGAAGCTACATGCAGTAAGCAAGCAAGATACAATTTCAAACGAATGATGGAAACTGCTTAAGTAAATTGTCCAGTTGTATCTCATTTACTTTTTCTTCATGTTTTATCCCTTAACTGAGTCTGTTTCCCTGTCTGTCTTTGTGTGAATGAGGACTGGAATCAAAGAAGATTGGGTTTAAATCAGAGACGTAAATTAGCTTACCTTGTTGTTTAACTTTGCTCTGCTAAAGCTGTAGTATTAGCAATAAACTGTTAATTATTTTATTTAGGCTATAAATTTGGTATCTTGCATCAGTTATTCTCAAAGTCTGGTATTCATTATTTAAAAAGTCTGGTTAGGAACCATTGCGGTCAATTTTGAGGGTCATTGAGTATTTTAATTTTACTGTGTTGTGAATAGGGAGGCTGATTTGATTTGACTGTTCCCATGTCAATGACACTGGTTTGTGTTGCCCAAAGTCCCATCTCACAGCAGTCACATAGCAGCGAGACTTTGTCATTTTTAGAATAGTAATTCAGGAAAGATATTGCCATCATAAGTTACTTAATTTTAGTGAATATTGCTGCGACTCCTGTGCCCAAATATCACTGTATGACCTTGGCAGTGAATTGATGCAATCCTTCATACTTCGCAAACATTGGAGATAGCAAGAACTGCAGATACTGGAGTCAAAGTTAATACAGTGTAGAACTGGATGAACACAGCAGGTCAGGCAGCAGCAGAGGAGCAGGAGAGTTGATGTTTCAGGTCAGGACCCTTCATCGGGTCCTAACCTGAAACGTCAACTTCGCAAGCATATTCGCCAAAGGTTTGCTAAATAGTTGATGAATCCAACAAATTGTTGCATTGTTCATTCCTCACTTGGTTTTCTGCATTCATGCTATTAGTCTTAGCTTTTGGGATTCAGGCAAAAACTGTTTGTTGTCAGTACAACAAGCCTATCGACTTGAATTTGGCATCTTTAATTGCAATTTTTTTCCTGTTCCACTTCAGTTTCATCTGGCAATCTTTGCCCAGCTGTTCCATTAAATTGTGATCATGGTTATCAATGGATCTCTACATTTATAGACTAGTGGACCATCCATAGCTTTCAGTTCCGAAAAGTCACTCACTATCCCGTGCTGTCTGCACTAATGCTCCCCTAGAGCTGTGGAAATGCCAAACAACATGCATAACCATCTGTATCTCCCAAACAGTATCCAGAATGTTGTTGGAAAACTGTTACTTTCATTCAGCTTCATTTGCCAATAACCATCCTTTGCATCTTGGGTAATGAAGGCATTTGCATCTGAAAATTGTGGCAAAATGCCTTTGATGATTAGCATGGGACAGTGAGATCGCTTCAGAGCTTTATTTAGAATCTTTGGGTTGATGCGTATTCTTAGCTTTCCAGATTAATTCACTGCTACCATGCTGCTAATCAGCTCCACAGGAGTTGTCACTTCTCTGTTTCTCCAGCTCTTCTATCTTGCTTTTCAGGCTGGTCTTAATGGTAACTGGAACATTCCTTGGCAGATGCTGAATTAATCTTACAATCTCTCCTTTGAGATTGTATTTTCCAGGAAGATAATACAAACCTATAAAGATGTAAGAATCTGTTCTGCAGCCAGTCATTTAATGTGCTGTGACAAGTGACATATCTCTTTTGACTCATTGAGGGTTACCAGTTGAAGCATTAGATTTGCTCTGACTGAGACTCGTGGCTTTTCCTTGTTGTCTATGATCTGAAGTTCCAGATCTTCATTCTTGTCATTGCATTTAACTCTCAGAGTAATTTATTTTCTCAACACAACCCTGGTGTATCAAACAGCATCAAATTTCTTTCTGAGAGCTTCATTTTTATATTAGCGTGTTGAGCCACTTCACACAGATCTGTGAATGTCATGTCTATTTGTGACACTTTATGTTGATTTGCATTTGCATTCTGTAATTGCCATTCCAAGAATCACAAATGATCCATTGACCTAACTAAGCCAAGCTATTGTGAGACATAGAGCAATTCATCAGAATCTCCAGCAGATATCCCACTAGTGGCCATCTGTATTTGCTTGTTGTGCTTCCTTCTAATGGTTCATCAAAATGGTTCAGTTTGTAGTCAGAACACTGCCTTGCCCTTGCTGGACATGCTTTCCTTTCCTTTATGATATCCTGTACAGTATTTGAATCCTGCCCCTCGTCTGTAATCTTCCTGGCCTTTTCATCTGGAATGTAATGTGTCAAACTGCAAGGCCTGTACTGTTCAGACATGAATGTACTCTAGCTGCTGATTTGCAACCTCAGTTCTTTTGCATCTGTCAACACTTTATATATTAGTAAGTTTCTCATCTCTCAGTAGAAATGTTCTCACTGCAAGATCTTTTGTGATTTATACACTCCTGACTTTAAACAAATAAATTTCTGGTTGTGCAAATTTTCAGGATTCTGCAGGGTGTGTTGGTCAGCCATATATTGATCAATGGACTATTTTTCACTTGGGTTCTAATACTGAATGCAATAGTTTTTAATTCTAATCTCTTGGGGTTCAAAACATGCCTCCAAGGCTTTCAAACTTTCTGATGTCCTTTTCTTTGTTCTTCAGAGACACTTAGTGTAGATGATACTTTGAAACAATTTCTTCCCAACAAAGCTACTCTGCTTTACCAATTTGTAACTTTTTAATTTTGCCCTTGCAAGTCGAAAACCTGCCATTTTTGCTTCATGTCATCAATCATTTTAGCATACCAGGAGAAGAAAATTGTTTTCCCCAGTGCTTTCAGCTGTGGCCTGTTTCTTTCTTCTCCTTTTCTTTGGCTTCCTGTGACTTTTAGCAGATTTCAGCAGCTCTGAACATCCCCCTGTTGCTCTTTTAGTAGCTGTGCTTCTGTATAGCTCTACAAATTTAAACCCTGCTGCATTCTTGCAACATATTACGAACTTACAGGAAATCAATCTGGCTTGTCTTGTAATTTTGAACTGGCTATAAGTTGAATACCTGCAGTGAATGCCTTATAGCATAAGTCACAAGACTGCAACAAGCAAGGAGGCACCTTCGTGTGACTGCGCATTTTTACCCTAAACAGAACATTCACTAAAATAAGGAAGATTCTGTGATATTGCAGATTCTAGTGGAATCAATAATAGCATCTAGTCAGCAAACCCTAGCAATTAAGCAGGAATCTAAGGCTTTTGTGTCTGTTGACATACAAAATGGAAATCAGATAGCAAAAAAATCTGATAATCCCATCCTAGCCTTCCTAGTTTGCATGCTCCTTCCCGGCCTGATGTTGGCGTTAACAAAAGAAATTCTCATCTTTAAAAAGAAGAGCTTGATGACATTAGCTAAATTGCCCACTCTGAAAAACAACTTTTGATTTTAAACAGTATTCGTGGCACATGAGCAACAAGGCAATGATCAGCTCAATTGAGAAAATCTAACAATTGTTCCTTCACATGGTATTTATGGTCATTGAATTCCCACTATTAATCACCTGGGAGCTATCATTTGACAAGAAACAAAATTGGGCCAGTCATAAAAGTACTGTGGTGTGAAGAGCATATCATAGGCTAGGAATTTCTGCAGTGAGTAATTCATCTTTTCCCACAAATCAAGAGTGTGATAGAATACTCTCCACTTGCCTGGATGAGTGCAATTCCAACACACAAGAAGCTCAACAACAAATTGGAAAAATCAGCCACTTGATTAACACTCCATTCTCCACCTTTAAGATTCAAACTCTCCACCAATTACACACACAGCACAGTGACAACAGTGTATCCTTTCTACAAAATACAGTGCAGCAACTCTGCCAGGCTCCTTTGACAGCAGTTTCAAGACCTGTGACTTTTACCATCTAAAACAAGGGCAATAAATGCATGGGAATATCTGCCTGCCAGTTCACCTCCGAGACACACACCATACCAATGTGACATTATTTCATTATTTGTGCGTTATTGCTATGTCAAAATCTTGGAGCTTCCTCCCTGACAGGTCTGTGTGTGAAGAATACCACAAAAGCTGCTGCAGTGCAGGAAGGCAGCTCACAGAATGAAGACATTTCCTAACGTTTATAAGTGGAGTGACAATATAGGAGGAAACAACAGGCGTAATTCAAAATGACGTGTGAATAACTTTTTATTGTTTCAATTTTTTTGTCATTTACTCTCCTGTTGCTATATATCCTACTCCCATTCTAATTCTCTCAGTCTTATTTCCTGAAGAACAAACTGGGCAGGGAGAAAATATACTCTTTGGGGTCTTTGTCACTCTAATACATTACTGGATGGAGTGTGCTTAATACACTTATGACTAGTGCATTGCCTCTGTACCTCCATCCTTGTGAAAATTCAGATCATCATGGGATGCACAAATGTCGTCATACATCCTGTTGCTCTGCAGCATACTGTGACCTTGATTTGCACCACTGCCATGTGAACTATCTGAAAAATTGTTCTCCCTGGTATTGCAAACCTTCTGTCTTTGGCAGAGGTGGGGAGAATGTAGCCTATTGAAGCAATAGTTTTATTATCTGATTATTTCATTACTGTTTCCTTCAGCAAATAGTCAAGAATCAAAAATAAATTTGACTACTTTTTTGAGTTAGCTCCCACAGGTGAATGATTTGCTCATTTAATGTCTTACAAACTTCAGTTTGATGTTTCCTGAAAATGTAATCGGTGCAAGTCTTATGCACAAGACAGAAGTGAATCCGAATCTTTAGATGGTAAAATAAGATATAGTTACTTAAGACACAATAATTAGCTGCTGAGCACAGAGCACAAAGCATATCATTAGCCTCTTGTGTGTCTATTTGTTTTAAATGGATTATCCCTTAGTAACACCTAACTCTAACTACCCCACTTAAATAATTTTCACAAAGACATCTTTGAGGTAAATTGTCAAAGCAGGAGGTGCCATATTGCATACATACAAAATTAGATATGAAAAAAAATCACAAATAATTTAAATATCAAAGGCTATGGGCATATTTGACCTTAGTTTTCTATTTGGTGGATCTAAATAGATTTGGCCTTATGATCGGAGAGTAGATTTGTACCATTTGTTTCTGTCATGCATGTCTCAAAAGAGCTAATTTCTTCTCCTTAGAAAAATAACATTACATCAGTCTGTTAAAAACATCTCTAAACCCTTTTGATCTGTAGTTGGTACATCACTCATTATCTACAAATGAATGAATAACAAATACAAGAGCTTTAGAATATAACTGTTCTATTTATTCAAAACATCAGGACTGTACAGTGTACGCAATATGTTCCCTAGTAAAATTCCAACTGTCTTAACCTCATTGGTTCCTGTGAGAGCAATGCTGTATCTCCAAGTACTTTCCACACTGATTATACTATTATCAGGCACCATTCTCTTTAGTGCTTTTGCCTATCAGGCACTGAATCATAAAACAGTGTCCTACTTTTTCTGACGAGCCATAAGAATTCCAAGTATCTGATGCTATGATACACTGGCAAAGAGAAAGTTATTTAAAAATTAAAAAAAAACATTTTCAAGTAACACATGAAGCAATAACCACCGCAATCTTTACAAATATATATTTGAACTGATGGGAACAGGAACAGGCTCATGCAGGGAACATGCAGGGCATTAGTTAGATGTGTCTGCATGTAAAATTGTAACCATATGAAATATGAAGTAGCATCAAAGTGCAGGAGTACAGGAATAAGGATTTAGCACTTCCAGTTTAACACAGATGTTAATTGAATAGACCCATGAACATCTGATTTTAAATGTTGAAACTCCAGAAATTGTATTTTATACTTGGGAGCACCATTTCTGTTGATGGCACTCCTTGAGGATAGAAGTAACTTTGATCAATTTGTTTTCTAAATAAATTAAAACTTAATTCAGCTTGTTCATTTGACAGCATTTTTGCTCTTCAGTTAAGGATCTATTGTCACATCAGTACTGTAGTGAACAACTGAAGCATTGTCTGAGTTATGCTTTTAAGAAGGGGGAATAAATTGATGTAAAAGATTCCATTCTGCAATTTGTAGAAGAGGGGTAAGTTTGTTCTCTCCTGTTGTGTATTCCTCTTCTAAACAAAAGCCGGTTATCTCTTGTTCTTTCCTTTGATGTTTGTGGAATGCTTCTGTGCACATTTTGATTGTTGTGGTTTCCTATGTAACAGCTGCAAATGAACTTCAAAAGATTCACTGGAAGGAGAGTGCTTGGGATGGCATGAGGACATGATAGTGTGTAATGTACAAGCAAGGTCATTCTTTCTTTAAAGTCAAAAGTCACACAATACCACGTCATAGTCCAATAGGTTTATTTGAAATGACAAGCTTTTGGAACATAGCCTCCTTGTCAGGTGAAATAAACATGTTGGACTACAACCTGGTGTTGTGTGACTTCTGACATTGCCCACCCTAATAAAACATTGACATGTCCACATCTTTCTTCCTTTACTCAAAGTATCAAAAATATATGTCACCAATTTTTGGTTTGCATTGAATCTATGCAGTGTTTGAAATGACAGAATATGAGCAATTGATGTTATTTGTACCTGTTGAAAGTTTTAATAGAGGGGATCTATCTCTCACCTTTTTATTCCCCTGGACAGCAGAAAATATGATATTTGAAAATACGAAAGGATGAATTTTAATGCTCTGCAGGCATCTGGTGGGAAAATTTAGATTCCCACTGTCTGTGGAGAATGAGGTCTTAGAGATTTTAATTTATCCTATTCCTTAGGTTTATGGTTAAAATCCTACGTTAAATGGTGTCTTGGGGTCCCAATTTTCTATTCAGTCAACCAGTCTACCCATTTGGCCGCAAACAGTCCTGACTAATCCCCAAGCATGTGACTACCTTACTCCGGATATCCCTGACCCTGATTTCTCTATCACTCAATCACTCCACCTTAACTTGAATATCCCCCAACTACACAATCACCTACCTCACACACCTATCCATTCACTAACCCATCCAACTACTCACCACCAAATACCTGCTCAGCCACCCATCTAACCTCACTCACCTACCTACTTATCACTTACCCACTCACACACACCTACTTCCCTCACCATGCTGCCCAATCAGTTATCCATTCAATCACTCATTCACCAACTCACCTAATCATCCACTGACTATAACTCATATTCATTCATTTAATTAGAAAGGTCCTGTGAACAGTGTAACTTACAGTGTAGCAGCAGCTAGTGCCTAAACAAGGGGAAAAAAGTCAGAAATTGCTGGAAAAACTCAGCAAGTCTGGCAACATCTGTGGAAAGAAAGCAGAGTTAATATTTTAGGTTCAGAGACCCTTCTTCAGACCCTTCTTTTAGTTGGTTTGTTTTTTTTTGCTTTTGCCTTAAAAAAAGGGGTCTGTCCGCTGCACTGATCTTTTTTGCAAGTCCCTTTGTGAATTTCTGTGCTGAATGTGAGATTCTGGACGCTGCAGCGAATATTTAGCACTTTTCAATATAATTTTTAAATGTAGAGCTGTTTTGCCTGATCAGCATTTGGACCATTGGATCCTGCACTGATTGGAAGATTTGGATCCTTGAGTCCAAAGTTGTGAAAATAGCATGGAGCTACAGTAAAACTCAACATTGGATGGATTTACTTCTCAAATATGGTTAAGAAATTGTTTTGAACAGAAGAGATAAATGTGCAACATTTTATGTATATCTGAATGCTGTTGCTTTGAGAAACCCACCACATTTTTAACTCCAGCTGACATAAAGGTATGTAAAGAGATGCAAGGTAAAGAGGCTTGCCATTTCCTGAAATTTATGAACAGAAAAGATAATTCCTTCAGCAGACTAAACATAGCAATTAGCTTTCATAGATCATTGACCCTTATCTCTTACATATCTGTCTGCACAGAGAAGCATTTGGAATGATTCAATGTAACCCTTTAGAGTTTTTAATCAAAAAAAAGCAGCCTTATGCTGAACTGTAGAAGTCAATCGGGTTTGAAAATAAACACCATTAAATGTGAGGGGATTTTGACAACACAGATTATTCAAAATCACTGATCTTATTCAATGATATTCAAGCAATGCTTCTTGTGTTCTGAGGTCGAGCTTTTTGGAAAATAGCAGACCAAGTTCTAAGAGTTACACTGCCTTTGCAGTCATTGTACATTTTAACTTTTATTTAACCTACGTTTCTAATAAACCTATTCAGAGATGTTATTAAACACCTCTGGAGCAGGTGTGACTTGAAACAGGGCCTCCCAGTCAAGAAATAGGGGTGCTACCACTGTACCACAAGAGAGTCCCTTCGTTGTGAGGAAGGGTCACCGGACCCGAAACGTTAACTCTGTTTTCTCCTCCACAGATGCTGCCAGACCTGCTGAGCTTTTCCAGCAACTTTGTTTTTGTCCCATCGTTGTACAGTTTATTGAGCAAATTATTTTGTATAATTTTTAGAGGAGCACTAAACTGCACTTTCTTTGCCTAGAATGGCAAAGCGTCATGTAATGATGGCACAGATTTTCCAGGAGGGACATAACCGTAGCAGCTGTGTAGACAGCAGTTACACTTTGCTGTATTACAGAGTTATGATGTAGCTGAGTCCCTGGGAATTGTCCTGGAAGTTGAGACTTCTGATGGGCAACGACTCAGTGATTGGAAGGCTCCAAAAACAAATCCCCAACTCTGACTTGGAGTCAGAGACTTTGGAGGGCTCAGACTGACTTAGTCACCTAGAAAAAGTTAAAAGAACTAAAACCTGCTCTAACGCTTGTATAACTATTAAACAGACAGCCCCTACCAACTCATCACTAACCCACTCTATAACCCTTCATAGACAGCAGACCATTCCCCACCCAAAGTAGAAAACCTACCCCAGGACTCCTTCTACCTAAGACTCACCTTCACTATCTGGACATAACACCGACCCCCTTCCCTTCTTCACCCCCACCAACCCCCCACTGCCTCCACACACAAGTGGATCAGATGCTTGCTCACCCTACTGACACTCGGCTCAACGCAAAGGCCCCAGTCCCTTGGATCCAGCAGTCTCCATCAAACATGACCTGATCTGAACCCTAAATTCCCCCTTACACCCATCTGGATCAGACCCCAACTCCCAAATCAAAGCCCTCCCTGTAGATATGCCTCCCCTCACCTGACAGTGCCCTACCCCTCAATCCTCAACCCTCACCCATCAATTGCCAAAACCACCACCTTCTCCACCCACCTGAGTAGTCCTTGCCCACAATGGCAATCAACTCTTCTCTCCCACCATCACCCCACCACATCTCGTCCATACCGAGCCAAAACCAACCTAACCTACTATAATGACTCATGGGAAGATGCATTGGAAGTCAGGCCCCACGATTTGTGAAGTTGCCACAGACATGAAAGTATTTCATCCAAACTGTGTGTGCCCCAGTTTACCTTGCTGACAAACTCAAATTGAAAGGAAACATTCACTTCATTAGTGTACTTAGCAAAACAAAATGCTATTTATTGTGAACATATTGTCTTTAACCAATGGAAGAAGGGAAATTTGCTAACTTTTAACTCTATAACTTAAACTCTGCTTCCTCTTAAATTCATGCCTTTGCAAACAGACAGGCACATGGAGAGGATGAGACTTAAATATTAAGGGAGGAAAAGGAAAATAAAATTCAGGGAAAACACAGTTTGATAGCACCAGTCTAGATCACAGAAATTGATGAGTTGTTTTCTTTCACATTCCTTTGATTCTTTGATGTTAACACAAGATAGTTTATGCATTTATTTTCAATTTTTCATTCATCGGCTGAAAATTCATCCTTTCAATGTCTTTTCAGGTGTTTTATTCTTTCTTCAATTGCAGAAAAAAGAGAGAGCCAATGAGCTGTTCCTGCAGATTGTCTGTTACTTCCAATCAATTGAGAAACAGACCGTGTCTCCCGCATTTCCTGCAACTCATCCCTCACACCCCCTCCCTGCAATAACAACCAAAACAGAATCCCCCTCATCCTCACGTACCACCCCACCAACCTTCGGATCCAAAGCATCATCCTCCGACACTTCCGCCATCTGCAATCCGACCCCACCACCAAAGGCATTTTTCCCTCCCTACCCTTTATCTGCTTTCCGGAGGGACCACTCTCTCCGTGACTCCCTTGTCCGCTCCACACTCCCGTCCAGCCCCACCACACCCAGCACTTTTCCCTGCAACTGCAGGAAGTGCTACACCTGCCCCTACACCTCCCCCCTCACCCCCATCCCAGGCCCCAAGAAGACTTTCCACATCAAGCAGATGTTCACCTGCACATCTGCCAATGTGGTATACTGCATCCGCTGTACCCGTTGTGGCCTTCTCTACATCGGGGAAACCAAGCAGAGGCCTGGGGACAGCTTTGTGGAACACCTACGCTTGGTTCGCACTAAACAACTGCACCTCCCAGTCGCGAACCATTTCAACTCCCCCTCCCATTCCTCAGACGACATGTCCATCCTGGACCTCCTGCAGTATCACAATGATGCCACCCAAAGGTTGCAGGAGCATCACCTCATATTTCGTTTGGGAACCCTGCAGCCCAATGGTATCAATGTGGACTTCACAAGCTTCAAAATCTCCCCTCTGCCTACCACATCCCAAAACCAGCCCAGCTTGTCCCCGCGTCCCTAACCTGTCCTTCCTCCCACTTATCCCCTCCTCCCACCTCAAGCCCCACCCCCATCTCCTACCTACTAACCTCATCCCGCCCCCTTGACCTGTCCGTCCTCCCTGGACTGACCTATCCCCTCCCTAACTCCCCACCTACACTCACCTTTACTGGCTCCATCCCCACCTCTTTGACCTGTCTGTCTCCTCTCGACCTATCTTCTCCTCTATCCATCTTCTATCCGCCTCCCCCTGTCTCCCTATTTATTTCAGAACCCCCTTCCCCTCCCCCATTTCTGAAGAAAGGTCTAGGCCCGAAACGTCAGCCTTCCTGTTCCTCTGACGCTGCTTGGCCTGTTGTGTCATTCCAGCTCTACACCTTGTTATCTGAGAAACAGAGCAAGTTTTTTGATGTTTTCTCTTTGCAGGATATGTGTTTCTGCAACATTGGCCCCAAACAGACCATGGTCACCTAGTCAGGAGGCAACAAGAACACTGTTCATAAGCAGTTTTCTCCAAGTTCAGAATCCAGAACCCATTCACCCTGTTCTGTCTACTTTCACCCTCACAATTCCAGGAAAAAGACAACCTCATATAGAAATTACAATGTATTTCCAGTAAACATGGTTTTTAAAACTGCAATCATCTCTTTCATCCTTAATTTAAAGCAATATCTTTCTTTCTTTATTAATCCAGAGTCCAAAATTAAAGGAAATAAAAATATATGGTCTTTTCACCACTTACCCACTTGTCTGCTATTCTACCTTCTCACTTGCAGTTGACCCTAGTCCCCAATTTACCTGGGACCCTACCCTTCATCTATCTGGTCCCTACCCCTTCACCAATCTTCCACCCTGCCCCTCATCCTCGTGCCACCTATCCCATCACTCACCTGCCATTGTATCTCCTCACTTTCCTGCCATCACACTGCCTTCTTACTTTACACACCTCCTCTCAATGGTTGTGTAAGTGGTATCAGGACTTTAAATTTTGAAAAAGGGTGAAACTCGTCATGAAAAAAAGGTGAGAGTTCAATACCAACCCAGTCTGCTGCTAACTTCTTAGATTCCTGCTTTGGCTGAGAAGGCTCCTGACATGGAGAAATTCCCTAAGGTTCATTGTATAACTTTTGTTTGATCAGGATTGGAAATCAGCTTTCTGATTCTGATCAGAAGATCTGGGCTGGTATATTCAAAGAATGATAATATGGCACTAGAAATTACTACTGGTCAGACTTGCAAGAAAACATGCAATGCATTTGAATCTAAATTTTCAAAACCAACAGAAAGAAAATTTGACATGTTTCATCCTAGAGGTGTGAGAATGTGCATTTCTTGCATCTTCACACTTCACAGAGAACAGATGAGTGTGTTTCAAAGCCGTCCAGTTGAACTAAGACAGTACCTGACTCTATTTAACCCAGTGCACGGTATTCCAGCATGAAGCAGACAGTTTATACCAGTTATACAACTGGTAAAGGAGCAATCAAGATTTTTGTCTATATTGATTTTAAACATTTACTACCATTTCCAACGTAGCCAGTGATGGCTTTCCTTCCTTCTTTCGACTTTCCTACCCTGTACTGAGCTGAACTGATTGAACTGGTGAAGCAGACATTTTGGTAACAACGTCTGGTACCATTGGAAAAGGTCCTTTGTTTTCACAAATGAGCCAGGTCACTCCTTTGTGAATTTCTTTTCCCTAACCTTTCAGTATCTAATGGTTGCTCCTTTTGCCACAATTATCACAAATGTGTGTGTTCCCCTTATCCCTGCCACAACAATCTAAAAGGGAGCAGATCCCATGATGGTAGATAAAATTAGGCAGCTTGAATCAGTGGGAGTCGTCCTGATCCACGATGGTTAGCTAGATTGCAGATTGCAGGGGTGGTCTCTTCCAACCTGTAAACACATAACATTTGATTTTTGTAATCAATTGCTTGTAAACATCTATGACATGATTGTCTGCACTAAAGATCGAATCCATAGTTAGCTAATCCCTCTATCTGTGCTTTGAGGCATTAAACTACTGAAAATCATTACCTGTTTGTGAAGAATAACTTACAATAATTGGTATTTGTAGTTGGGATGGCAGCCAATCAATGAAGTACCTTTCCCATTCTCATTAGTCATATCACCATATCAACTCATGCATGGTTTCCTCAAGTACATTTCTTTCCATCTCAGTTCTGCTCATTCATTCCCAAAGTAAACTCACTTTTTTTTGTTTCTCTCTGTCTTTCTTGTAATGGCAATGCCACTGCAAGCTTCAAAGATTTGGCTAGTTGCAGAAAAGGCAAGATTTGCTTTCCCATCCAAATCATATGCACTTGCAAGAAACATAACTCTAGGATTACTCCATTAATCTCTTTACAGCTAATTGTAGCCCTCTTATCCCTATGATTCTCCTGGGGGCTCAGTTGGTAGCAGTCTCACTTTTGAACCAGAGGTTTGGGAATTCAATTCCTCTCCAGCAACTTAAGCACATAATTCAGCTTCATATTCAACTGAGACAGTAGTGAGGAAGTGCGGTATCAGAGATGTTGTCTTTCGATCTTTAATTGTCTTCTCCCTCAGATGGATGCAAAAATTTTAGTCATTGATTTAGCATTCTCCCTGGTCTACCGGCTAATAGCTTCCTCTCAACATTAATGGCAAAACAGGTTATCTGGCTATTTATCGTATTATTTATGCGACTGTGCCAGACATAAATTGACTGAAAACTTCCTATTTAACAATACATTGAAAGTACATCATTTGCTGTAAAGCACTTTCAAAATCCCCTAAGGTCATCAAAGGTGTGATATGGATACAGTCCATTCTTCCTTCATTTCTTTCGCTCCCCTGGCACAGTTTTTCTTTTCATGAGCTTAATTGTGCATGTGCAGCTGTTACTTTATAATTTATTGGTAGCAAACAAAGCTCCATTAAAGCATCACTCCAATGTTATTTGCCTGTCTGCCCAAAAAATAAATTAAATGCACTAACAAAGTACAACAAAACCTTATTGGCGCTATGGTCTCTCGGTAACAACTACCAACAAGGAAACACTGATAGGTGGTAGATTCACATCATCTTCTGTAGCCCAGTGAGTGGCTTTTAAATGGTCGTAAGTTACAGTCTTCAGAAATCCTTTCACGATGTCTTGATAGCTTGATTAACCATACTATCTTTCATTTAGGAAGGAAAATGCATAGAATTGGCTATGAAAACAGCAAGTGCTGCAAATACACAGCAGGACAGTGATCTTCTGCAAAGAGAAATGACAGGTTATTGATATTTCAGATGTGTACCTTTCGACAGAACTGAAATCTAAAAAAAATGCATCGGTGTCTTCATAAAGGTAGCAGCTGTGTGAGTTAGCCAGAGAGATAGGATATGATAGAGACGTGTATTTTCTAAAATACTTGAATCAAAACAATGGCATGGGATATGAGTGAGCGTGAAATATACATAGAAAGAAGTGAGTAAAAGAGGCAGAGAAATGTAGGGTTGAAAATAGGCCATTCATTCTCATGTATCTGTTCTGCCAATTAGATCATCATTAATCTGTACTTCAGTTCAGAAAATATCAAGAAGCTGACAAATGCAGTGCACAAGAGAGCTGGAAAATTTATAAAGTTTCAGACTGACCAGGACAGTCAGCGGCAGAAGTCAATGAGATTGACATCCATTTCATTGTTCAAGATCTAACTTGAGTAGCAGACAGTACCATGTTTCCATCAAGGCAGCATCCAAGCAGAAAGCTATGATTATTAACAGAAATAGATTTTATTCCCTCAATGTGCAGTTAATTTGTGATCACAATAAGCCAACCAGCCTTATCCGTACGTCCCCAGCATCACAGAAGCCAGTCTTTAACAAATTTGATTCACTCCACGTGATATCAAAAAATGGCTTAAAGTAGTGGCGATTGGAAAGGATATGGACCCTGATAATGTTGTGTCAATATACTGCAGACACGTGTTCCTTAAACTAGCTATGCTTTTAGCCACACTGTTCCAGTACAGCTATAACACTAGCATCTACCTAAAAATGTGGAAAGTTGGGACAAATCATCAATTACCATCATCAGCAAAGTGATAGATGGTGTCATCAACAGTGCTCTCAATAGACACTTAAAAAGAATAATCTGCCCACCAATGCTCATTATGGTTTTGCAAGTGCCATTTGGCTTCTGACGTCATTACAGTTTGCTTCAAACATGAACAGAAGAGCTGAATTCCAGGGTGAGATAACAGTGACAACCCTTAACATCAAGGTCGCATTTAAACAAGTGTGGCATCAAGGAACCCTAGCAAAATTGGAGACAATGGGAAGGAGAAGGAAATTTCTCTGCTGGTTGGAGTCACACCTGGCATCAAAGAAAGTTGTGGGTTGTTGAAGATCAATCATCTCAGTTCTAGGACATCTCTGCAGGTATTCCTCAGAGTAGTGTTCGAGCCCAACCTTTTCCTGCTGCTTCTTCAATGACCTTCCTTTCATCATAAGATCATGAGTAGGAATGTTCTCTGATGATTAAACAATGTTCAGCACCATTCATGACACCTTAGATACTGAAGCAATCCATGCCGATATGTAGCAAGACCTGTACGGCACCCGGGTTTGGGCTGATAAGTGAAAAGTAATGTTTGCGTCACATAAGTGCCATAAAATCACCATCTCCAACATATGAGAATCTAACTATTGCCTCTTGATATTCAATGGCACTGCCATCATTGAATCCACCAGTATCAACATCTTGGGGGTTACCATTGACCAGAAACTGAACTGGACTTACCAAATAAATACTGTGGTTATGAGAGCAGATCAGGGACTAGAAATGCTACGATGAGTAACTTGTCTCCTGAATCCTAATGACTTTCCACCATCTACAAGGTAAAATTCAGGAGTAGTCTTCACTCACCTGGATGAGTGTAGCTCTAGCAACACTCAAGACATCATCAAAGTGTCCTGCTTGATTGACTCCCCATTCAGCACATTCTAAATTCACTGCCCTCATCACCAACACACAGCGGCAGCAATATGTACTATCTAGAAGGCACACTGTAGTAACTCACCAAGACTCTCTAATATCACCTTCCAAGCTCATGATCGTTACCATCTGGAAGGACAAGGTCTGCAGATGCACAGAATCACCATCAAATACAAATTTCACATGCCATCCTGACTTGGAACCGTATTGGCATTCTTTAACAGTCAGTGGATTAAACCCATCCTCACAGCACTGTGGATGTCCCTACACCCCAGTGATCATAGAAGCTCAGGAAGGCAGCACACCACCATTTCCTCCAAAGGCAATCAGGGATGGGCAATAAATACTGGCCCAGCCACATCCCATAAACAAATTTTTTAAGATATCATGCTGGCATGCATTCCTATCCTGCCTTTAGTCATTGTGCCCAGTGCCTTTACACCTGCAGGTGCTGCCCCTGTTGGTGCCAAAACCACAAATCAACGGATACATCCAAGATGATAAGGGTTACTTTGTTTGTAGATTGCTGAGGCAACCTGCCACAAACCCACTCAGTGAGGCAGAAGAAAGTTTGCTTGTCAGTCATAGGACAACAAGAAACTTCGTAGACAAAGTCATCAATCTGCTGAAGATGTGCTTTCAGTGCCTTGATCATTCTGGCTGTGCTCCCGAGTGTGACACAGTGAGGATATTATAGACTGTCATTGGGTGGTGTGCACTCCATGATGTTGTCATGTGGAGCATTCACAAATAACAGACCAACAAAGAAGAGGGAGGAGAAATCTCATATTGCGAGAGGATATGGAAAAGAATGAAATAAAGAGCTATCTATAATAGTGGGTGTCATGGAAGTTAATGCACAGAAGTAAGGAACCATACCATATTTAACCACTTTGAACATATTAATCAACATTTAGGTCATATTAAATCAACAGCTTTACATGTTTTCCATGGATGGGGCATACTGTTCTCTCTGAGAACTCAATACTTTTCTTAGTCATCAGACATGGACCAGCAACTCAACTTGTGAGAAAGCAGCCAGTACTTCTTAAATGCATGATTTTAAACAGTGTACATCTCAGAAGGGGAAAATCAAACATGGAGACTGGTCACAACTCTCCAGGGCATTCAATTTTGTAATAGAAGCATGAAACCAAATATGGAACAATGATGTGACATCTCACGGCCATGCACGGATGCAGCAGGTGACTACAGTAGCCAGAGGTGATGGTTAAACACAATTCCTCCTCATTCTCTATACTCGCCAATCCAGACTCAGTGTATGAGATAGACTGATCAACCCAATTCCCTGCCGGCTCCAGGTCTTCCAGCTCTGCCTCTGTCAGCTGATGAATCACTGACATTTCACTTCTGATCCTGGATCACTCTCTAGCACTGTGGGCATTCTTGCCGTGTGAGGGAAAGGGGAGAAAAAGTTAATGTTTCCTGTAAAATCCACTACTGCTTGAATACCTCCCAATCCTGTCAGGCATCAGGGTTCCTAGCTGCCCTTGCATTCCTCATGCTCTCAGGGAATCTGGGTAGAGTACAGAGGAAGATACAGGTTCTAATGACATGCGCATGTATGTGAGTACGGAAACTATCCAGCGAGGACATTTCACAGTTCAAATCCCTTAACAGTTCAGCTCCCCTGTGTTTCCTGCCCATCTTTTATTCACTTTGACTGTCTGTGTGAAACTTGAACTTAGCATTGCAGTGCAGAGGAGATCATTCAACCTTTTTGGCACTGAACCTAACCCCTCTAATGGAGCCACTTTTATCAGTGAAAACCTTCATTCAGGCAAGCTTTGCCATTTGTCTTGATATTTTGTGACTATCTGTTGGACATGGAATCCCTCCTTGTTCCCAAACTGCCTGGAGAAAGTCGCACAGTAAACCACCTCATGAAGTGGAGTTTGCACATTCTTCATGCGTCTGCATGGGTTTCCTCCAGGTGCTCCAGTTTCCTCCCACAATCCAAAGATATTATGTGGTTCGGACATGCCAAGTTGCCCATAGTGGCCAGGAAATGTGCAGGCTAGGTGGATTAGCCATGGGGAATTAAGGTTACAGGAATAGGGTAGGGGCATTGAGTATGGATGGTATGCTTGTCGAAGGGTCAGTCAGGATTCGATGGGCCAAATGGCCTGCTTCCACACTGTAGGGATTCCAATGGAGCAGTTGGCTGACTGAATTGTGGCATCTTGGAACACGGCTAAATTTGTTGATTACTTTGGCTGAACTTCTGCGGAGTGGAGATTTCTTCTATCTGCACCCTCCAAGTGTTTTCTATTGCAATAAATGTAGGCCATTTCAAGTGCAGTCCTATGTTAGAAAGACTGCACAGCAGAATGTCAGCTTTCGAACAGGACTTTCTGGCCTTTAAATATGGCACCTTCACTTACATGGTCCTGGCATCAAAACCACATCGCCACATGATCTGGTAGGAAACCTTGTGTCACACACATCCACAAACTTGGTGTCATACACATCCATAAACCTAGTGTCACACATGTTCACAAGCCTACTGCAACCTATGTTCATAAAGCTGATGCCACATAATTGATTCAGGTATCTGCATCCTTCCTCAGCCAGATTTTCCACTTTTTCCCAGCCTGCTGGCCAATTCCTCAATGGTAGGGTTAAATTCAGGCTAACTTGCTTGTGTGTTTATGTGTGTGTAGGCCCTGGATGCATCACACCAATAGGGCCTGATATTAAAGTGATATAGTTCCAGCAAGTCCCAAGTTCAATCTCCAGGTCTTAGAGAGCTAAGGCACAGGCATTGACACATTGTCAGAGTTGGAATGTGTTGTGGAAAGTAAAACTGTCCATGGCTCAATCTATGGGGTAGAGGTTAGATGAGCGCTGATGTGGGCTGACCTGCGAATCTTGCCCAATCCAATAAAGTACTGACCTTTAAAAGTTCACACACGATAATAGCCGCTTGACCAAAGTAATGAGTGCCAGTGGAACTGGGATTCAGTGATCAGGAATCAATATCTTTGCAAAGGAAATGGAGGTGGAAGACAATTGGCACAAGATGACAGGAGGTAGTTAGATATTGTAGTCTGAATCATGAAGTGTTGGCTGTTCTTTGTTGGCTCAATAAGTGGAAAATGATCTAATTCTCACTGTCCTACTGTGTGCGATAACACAATGACAGCAATCAATAGAAAATGTGATCAGTTGACAAGCAACCTACCTTAAGATTAAAAAGAAGAGAGAATTTTATTTCTGTGTAACAGCTTAAAGTGCAGCATCCACTTGAACATGTTCTCCGATTCACTTAATTTTATTTTGTGGCGTCCATTTGTGATGTAAAGTTGCACAGAAATATTGGGTAAAGAAACTAAATAAGGTCAATCATATATTGTTTTAATTTTAAAACTATGTGGCCAGTGTCATCACAATACAGACCACATGTATTAGCAGATTTGCTGTTTGTCTTGTCTCTCTGGGTTTCTGTTAGGAAGCAGCACATGCTACGGTCTGTTGCCATGTTGCTCCATTTTCTCTCATTTTCCATTGGACAAAGAGGCAAAGAAGGTGCAATTCTCAAGCTCCAGAGAAAATGGTGGTGTAGTAGACAGTGGGGAAGATTACCTCAGAGTACAATGGGATCTTGATCAGATGGGTCAATAGACTGAGGATTGGAAGACGGAGTTTAATTTTGATAAATGTGAGGTATTGCATTTTGAAAAGGCAAATCAGAGCAGGATTTATACACTTAATGGTAAGGTCCTGGGGAGCGTTGCTGAACAAAGAGATCTTGGAGTGCAGATTCACAGTTCCTAAAAATTGAGTCACAGGTAGATAGGATAGTGAGGAAGGCACTTGGTATGCTTGCCTTTATTGGTCAGAGCTTTGAGTATAGGTGTTGGGAAGTCATGTTGCAACTGTACAGGGCTTTGGTTAGGGCACTATTGGAGTACTGCATGCAGTTCCCGTCACCATGCTATAGGAAGGATGTTGTGAAACTTGAAAGGGTTCAGAACAGATTTACAAGGATGTTGCCAGGGTTGGAGGGTTGGAGTTATAGGGGGAGGCTGAATAGGCTGGGGCTATTTTCCCTGGAGCGTCAGAGACTGAGGGGTGACCATATGAAGGGCATGGATCGGTTAAATAGTCAAAGTCTTTTCCCCAAAGTGGTGGAATCCACAGGGCATAGGTTTAAGGTGAGTGGGAAAAGACTCAAAAGGGACCTAAGGGCCAACTTTATCACACAGAGGGTGCTGCGTGAGATGTGAGAGGATAGGTGAACATGGAGCCCAGAGAGAGAGACATATGAAAAGGATAGGCACACAAGGGGATGATTGATCTTAGGCTGGGGCAGGACAGAAGCTGAATAAGTGATAATAAGGGCTGAGAGTAAGAGAGAATGCATAAGTTGTGCTGAAGGCAACCAATGTAATGTAATAAAAATGACCTAAGAGTAGGAGAGAATGGGTTAGCTTTGCTGAAAGCAATCTAAGTCATAACAGGCCCAGGCGCAGGCTGGGTAAAAAACAAGAAAGGATGAAATCGGGCTCTGAAGTTATTGAACTCGATATTGAGTGCTCGAGGTTGCAGGGTCCCCAAGCAGAAAATGAGATGTCGTTCTTCAAGCTTGCGGTAAGGTCACTGGAACACTGCAGCAAGCCTGCAACAGAAATGTTGGACAGGGAACATGGTGGTGAGTTAAAGTGGCAGGAAACCGAAAGTTCTGGGTTATTTTTACGAACAAAATGTAGGTGTTCAGCAAAGTAGTCACCCAATCTACGTTTTGTCTAATGTATTCTACTGTCAGCTAGTCTACTGTATTCACTGTTCACAGCATGGTCTTCTCTACATTGGAAAGATTAAACTCTTCTGATGAAGAGTCACTGGATTTTAAAGTTGAACTCTGCTTTGTCTCTAAAGATGCAGCCAGATCTGCCGATTTTCTCCATCAATTTCTGTTTTTGTTGCAATTGAGTATATTCATACCAATGTAATATAAAATTTTACATTTTGTCCTAGGCACAGAAAAATCCAAAATAGCCCATACTTTCACCTCTCTTAGTGTTATTTCACCTTGTCATTCAATGTGGCATAAGGAAGTCACCTTTGCTTTGTCATTTCCCTTATAGCCAGATTTAGAACCACATCAGCTTTTTGCAGCCAGACAAACTGTTCAGGCAAGTATTACAACTGTTCTTCCAAGGTTTAACCCAAAACAACCAGAGAACACCAAACAACCAAAGTGTGTTAAAGAGCACTTACATAGTACTTCAGTGACTTTATTGGTTAATTATTGAAGCATTACTGGTATAGTTTTCATCCCAAAAATGCTTTGCAGTGATAAAATCCATCTGGTCTTATAAAACACATTTTTGTTTGCTTGGCTCTTTTAGTCAATGGAAATTGCCAATATCCTTGTAGCGAGTCAGTTTTTTTTTATGGCAAGTCGTGCATGTCCAATCCATTCATTGCAGTGTGCCAATCTTGCAATTCAATATGAGCCTTCTTTCATTACCATAATTTTGTGATAATCAATACAGAATGTTTTTGAGCCACCTAGTTTCAGTACAAACACAATAGGTGAGCTCCAGCTTTTATCACTCATTTCAATAATGTCATTGTCTTTCAAGAATTGAATCTTTTCACGCTCCTGAGCTAATCTCTCTGGACTGAGTCTGTAAGGGTGTTGATTTGGAGGTAATGCATACTCCCATGTCAATATAAAAGACAGCCAAAAATGATTTTCCTGGCCTTTTCCTGAAAATTGATTCATAATTTTGTAATAGCTTTAGTAAGTCATCTCAAAGTTTTTTTTTGAAGATAAAACATGATATTATCTAACCTTTTAAGAACCTTAAATACCACTTTGATTCCTGTAACAACATTTCAATCCTTGGTCTTTTTATCTGCTTCAGTTTTCATTGTTTATTCGGCATCCTTCAAATGTGTTTCAACGAGCTCTCACGTTTTGATTAGTTTATCTGACATTCATGACATAGACTGGAAGTGTAGTTTCAAAACTTTGGTTTATCAATTTCTGATTTTCTTTTATCAATTAGTTTTAATCAATTTAAATGGTTCTCTCACATCATTTTGTTTTAAAAGTCTTAAATCATGGGCACCTGTTAGGAGTGTTCCTAAAAGCAAATAGAGTTAAAGGAATTCCCTTATTCCAATTGTTAGGTTGTTCCTACCAATTAGCTCTCGTCATTGTTTTTAAAGTTTTTAATGCATCTTTTGAATGTATTTTGAGATTGTGGTGATAAGCAAAAGGTGTAAATTGTTTTAGTACGAAAATTAGTCAACATTTTCTGACTATTTGTGATAAAATTTGAACCTTGATTGAATTGAATTTCTTTGGGTGATCTATATCTTGTAAAACAACATTGAATTAAATTTTCCATTGTCATTTTTGGTCAGAATTTTCCTGAAAGGTACAGCTTCAGAAAATCTTGTGCAAACATCCATAGTTTTTAGAAGACATTGGTTCCCACTCTTGGTTTTAGGTAGAAGTCCTACACAATCAATTAAGACTCAATTCAATGATTCTTCAGAAACTGATACTGGAATGAAAGGTGCAGGTTTAATTGAGGTTAAATTAATTTTAATTTTCCTGGCAAAATTTGATTGTATCTTTATGTAATCCTAGCCAATAAAAAATGTTTCTATGTTTTAGTCCACATTTACCTAATAACCAAATGGCCTACCATTGGAATTTTGGGAGCCACTCACAAAATTTCATTTGGACATTCAGATTGGACGACTACCTGATAGATCTCAATCCATTCCTCATTAGCTGGTATTTAAGGAAATTTCCATTTTCTAACTAGTTCTTTGCTTTTCAAAGGATAACACTCGGGCATTGTTTCTGATTCCATTTCTGAGTCGTCTGTTCAACATAACATTTTCAATTCCAAATCCATTTCTTGCAATCTAAACATTTCAGCCTCATCCTTTTCATCTTCATTCTTTTTAATTAAATTTTCAAAAATCTTATCGAATAATTGAATTTCCAAACCATATCTCTCTTTTCGACTCCTTTTCTACCAGTCTAATTCTAGAGATCTGAGATCTAATCATGTTACAGTCAGAACACAAGACCAGATATTCCTCTTGTAACATTTCAGCTTCTTTTACTTGCACTTTTTGCTCCACCACACTTAGTGAAGTCAATATTCTTGAACCCACCAATTTCAAAATTTTCCAAAATAGTGCAAATTCTGTATATAGCAATTTGTCTCACCACTCTGACTAGAACATCTCCATTTTCCGTGTCACTCCTTAAACCAACTCTGTTAATTGAGACTGGTCTGTAATTTCCATGAATACCTCCAATTAATATTTTCTTTTCTCTTAACCCCTCTGGAAGATGAATCGTATCATCAGCCAGCATCACTAACTAACTTTCTTTAGTATCTCAATAAAGTTACCTTCTTGAAATTTACCTTCTTGAAAGAAGGCTTACCTTCTTCATTCATAGCATAGGCAATACCTCCCCTTTTCAGACAAAATGCACAGGACCTTCACAATTCTGATTCTCATCAGTAATATTCAAAGAAAGAACTTTCATGATTGTCCTGAGCCATCTCTTCCTTCTTAATACCTTTCAAGGAGGCAAGTTAACTTGTACCACCTACTTTCTTTCCTCAGATTCCTACTGCAATTGGTGTCCCATTTAACTTTCAATAATTGGCTTTGATATATTTAATCTGGTAGCAATGGAAGAAAGTTACCTCCTTTATATCACTTTTTGATTCTAACCTTTCTCCTTTATTACTTTGGTGTCTTTCAGTCAGTTCTCAAAAACTAGTTTTCCTTCCATCCACGTATTTTCCATTCCTGCACTTTCCACTGGACATCCATATGACCATCTCCCTGCCAATAATCGTCTGTGTGAGATATAATAGGCATCTGTTAAAACTGCTGCTTCCCTGATCTTGAATACTTGGCACTCTTCTCAATGAGGTTTTAAATTTACAGCAATCTTATTTCTGAATTTTCCACAATCTTAATTTCCCTTACACTTTCAAACATTTTCTTTAGCTTGAGATATCTAAACTACTGATCCCATAGCATTTCGTTTTATCTTGCAAATTCTGCAAATGTTTAATTACATTTCTTTCCTGTAGTCCTAAATCTTAATTGATGAGCGTCAGGCACATGCTGATAAGGATTGAGAATTGCCTCTTTGACAGTTCTATGCACTACAGATTGATCTTCCAACAGCTGACATACACAGTCATAGCTTTACCTATCAAAACATTGTTTGACATTAATGTCCAAACCTCTTTGGCTATTTCATCTGTACGGAAATAAGGTAAAATACATTTTGACTTCATCCTCATTAAGTTTAGGCATGAAGTGTAGTTTATGAGTGATGTCAATTTCCTCTTTGGAATTCAATTAATTCCCTAAGCTACTAGAATTTCTTTATTTCTGTTTGGTTCGCATTGCTCTCGGCAGAGCTGACACATTTTCTCCCTTTCGCACCTATCTTATACACCCATTTTACAAGCTTTTGTCCTTCTCCATAGTGGATCAGGAGGCAGTGGAGACATTCAATTGAGTCGGACTGTAACTAGATTCATAGTTTCATAGAATTGTACAGTATGGTAACAGACCCTTCGGTCCAACTTGTCCATGCCGACCAAATATCCTGAAATAATCTAGTTGCATTTGCCAGCAACCGCCCATATCCCTCTAAACACTTACAATTCATGTACCCGTCCAGATGCCTTTTAAAAGTAATTGTATCAGCCTCCACCACCTCCTCTGGCAGCTCATTCCATACACACACCACCCTCTGTATGAAAAATCGCCCTTTAAGTCCCTTTTAAATTTTTCCCCTCTCACCTTAAATCGATGCCCTCCAGTTCTGGGCTTCCCTACCCTGGGAGAAACTGGTTATTCACCTTGTTCATGCCCCTCATGATTTTATAAACGCTGGTAAGGTCATCCCTTGACCTCTGATGCTCCAGGGAAAATATCCCCAACCTATTGAGCCTCTCCCTATAGGTCAAACCCTCCAGCCCTGGCAACATCCTGGTGGGCACCACACCACCTTCTTGCCTCAACCTTGATTAATCCTAAGGACAGACTTGCTACCCCTTTGTCAGTTGATGAAATTAAGTGAGCAAATAATGACCATTTAGTGTCTCATCCCACAGCCACATTAACCTACTGAGGCGGTGGAAGGAGGAGATATGAACAGGAAAGAGAAGCTCATCATGCAGATAGCTTGACTAGTAAATTCCATGTACGTACTTACAGGCTTTTGGAAGGTGGGAGCGTCCCTCACTTGAGAGCACACTCTGCCCAATTAGAGGGACCAGACATTGGAAAGAAATGATCCACAGAAAGCCAGCTTCCTGTCCTCACTGCAGACATCCATCACCAATTGCCCATAAGCCATACGCTACAACAAACCCCCATCATTCCTTCACCACTCGTATCCCTCTGTATTCCATAACTTTGAGTTAGGTTCAGTAGTGATTGACTACCAGTTCTTGATGCATGAAACCTCTTCCCCTGGATACTTTGATCCAAGGGGAAGCACATCCACTGGCCTGTTAAGTGCCTGAGTGACGACATGATGTGGATGTCTTATTGGCTCTTCAGTCAGTGGCTGAGACCCTCATTACCTCCAGTAGATTGTATCCTTTCGCTTCCATAAAGTGTGGCCTTTAAAAGACAGTGTGGAGAGTTCCCAATTTAAATTGACCATCTGAGATAGAACTTGATCATCTTCCCTTTCATAATATCTGTAAAATGGTGACCATAATTCTGTTGTCTTCCCAACCTTATCACAATATGGAAGTTTTAAAATATGTTAAAATGAAGTCATATTTAAGATGGCTGACACTGAGGCTTTGATTTGTCTGCAGACCAGTGTTTTTAAATTTTACCGTAAACCTAGGTGTCTGCATTGATCGGACATGAGGTGCAAGATGAAATGCATCCTGGATAGATGTAACAATTTACTGAAATGTCTGGTCAAGTTTTATCGATGCTCAATTAAACTTTGGAAAGTTAATACATAGACTTTCCTTTTCGCTTTGATCCTATTAGCCAGTTTGGTTTATAAAAGTTCAGTCATACCAATTTAAAAAGAAGTATAACAGGATGTCAGTTGTGGAAAATATATAGTGGAATTATACAGATAATAAATATGTTGTAACATTCCCTTAGTTGAGCATGACATATTGTACAAATCAATATATCTGAATGTTCTGTTTGCTATTGTTTGGTCCTCGATTATTTATAAGAACATCTTCATTGAGGGAAACAGTAAACACAGGATGACAGTTCATGCGTTTTCGCCAAAGCATTACATTTATATTTCAGAACCTGAATTGATAAAGGCTTCATCTGATTGTGAGCACTCATTTTTGTTGTTTCTGAAATCAATACTCTTCTCAAAATAAATAGTTCCCACAAAAAATTAATTCTCTTCTTTTATCAGGATATTAAAACAGAAACTTGTTGAATTGAATTCAACGTATTGTATACTATTCTGCCAGTGCAGTTATCTGTCAATCATAATGTCATTTTAAGGTCTGTTGGGGAATTGCAACAAAGAACAATTCTGTAAAAATCGAAGGAGAGTTTACAGGTTCTAGCTTCCTTCTGTAATATCTGCAAGATACCATTGCTTAAAGTAGCCTTCCGTTTCAATTAGAATTGGGAACGCAACCTTAGAAAGTGCTGTGTGGAATTGTTTTTGGCAGTATTTGAAATGCCTGCAGTCAAACATTAATTTATTTTATTTATCATTTTACAAGACCTATTAGACAAGACTGGGTACATTACATATTTTGCATTTGTTTGGTTTAAAAGTGTCTCAGATTTAGCCAAGTGATGCACAGCTACCATAAAGGCAAAGTGCCCCACATGTTTGAACAATGTTGTTTTACGTCCCTTCTTCCCATTGACTCATTGCTAACAATAGCATTTAATGCAAACACTTCATTTTCCTTGACAACAAGGTGCAGGGCTGGATGAACACAGCAGGCCAAGCAGCATCATAGGAGCAGAGAGGCTGACGTTTCGGGCCTGGACCCTTCATCAGAAAAGGGGGAGGGGGAGGGGGTTCCGAAATAAATAGGGAGAGAGTGGGAGGCGGATAGAAGATGGATAGAGGAGAGGATAGGTGGAGAGGAAACAAACAGGTCGAAGAGGCGGGGATGGGGCCAGGAAAGGTGAGTGTAGGTAGGGAGTTAGGAAGGGGATAGGTCAGTCCAGGGAGGACGGACAGGTCAAGGGGGCGGGATGAGGTTGGTCGGTAGGAGATGGAGGTGCGGCTTGAGGTGGGAGGAGGGGATAGGTGGGAGGAAGAACAGGTTAGGGAGGCAGGGACGAGCTGGACTGGTTTTGGGATGCGGTGGGGGGAGGGGAGATTTTGAAACTTGTGAAATCCACATTGATACCATTGGGCTGCAGGGTTCCCAAGTGGAATATGAGTTGCTGTTCCTGCAACCTTCGGGTGGCATCGTTGTGGCACTGCAGGAGGCCCAGGATGGACATGTCGTCTGAGGAATGGGAGGGGGAGTTGAAATGGTTCGCGACTGGGAGGTGCAGTTGTTTGTTGCGAACCGAGCGTAGGTGTTCTGCAAAGCGGTCCCCGAGTCTCCGCTTGGTTTCCCCGATGTAGAGGAAGCCACACCGGGTACAGCGGATGCAGTATACCACATTGGCAGATGTGCAGGTGAACATCTGCTTGATGTGGAAAGTCTTCTTGGGGCCTGGGATGGGGGTGAGGGAGGAGGTATGGGGGCAGGTGTAGCACTTCCTGCGGTTGCAGGGAAAAGTGCCGGGTGTGATGGAGCTGGCGGGGAGTGTGGAGCGGACAAGGGAGTCACGGAGAGAGTGGTCCCTCCGGAAAGCAGATAAGGGTGGGGAGGGAAAGATGTCTTTGGTGGTAGGGTCGGATTGCAGATGGCGGAAGTGTCGGAGGATGATGCGTTGGATCCGGAGGTTGGTGGGGTGGTACGTGAGGACGAGGGGGATTCGTTTTTGGTTCTTATTGCCAGAAAATGGTGTTAGGAATATAATATAAACTTAATGGCTGCATTTCATTCTTGGGTATCAATCCTAATCCAGTGTCTGTAGGACAAAACTGCTCCAAATGATTCCCCATAAACCTTACTATTGAGCTCACTTGCTAACAAAGGAGAACTCAGTGGCCAATAAATAAAACAAATTTATTTTCGCCAACAGTCACTGTGTAGTAACAAGTTTTGAAAAGCTATACAAAATAGGGTTTAATGCTTATTAGGAATTCCTTCAGATCATTTTACTTCACTCTGTGATATTCAGTTCCAACTGTATCTCTGAACATTTGGTGAATTTTCAGTATTGTTTCTAAATTTTTATTTGCAATATAAGTTACGAAAATATCTACTTAGAAGCAATTATCTTTTCCGTCTCATGTCCTGTTCACTTTATGTCAGATTCCTCCAACTCTAATCAAAAACTGGGGTGCCTCTCCTACAAACTTAACAGCAAGTCGGAATTATTTATTATAAAGTTTATAAATTGAATTTGTGAGACACATTTGGAGGAATGTGTATAATTTTGGCAATCTCGCTTTAAAACAATAAGAGGTTGAAATAAAACTTAAAGAATGATGATGCTGGATTTTAAAATCTGATGAAAATCACGTTACTGATATTATTTCCATTAGAGAAAGGGAGACAGTATTAACAAGGACTTTAAAATGCAGAGCGAAATTAAGAATGTCAAACCCAACAACTAGACATCAAGCGCAGACCACACAAAATACCGAGTCTGGCAGCATCTGTGGAGGAGAAAACATAGTTAATGTTTCGGGTCCGGTGACCCTTCCTTAGAACCCGGACCCGAAACATTAACTCTGTTTTCTCCTCCACAGATGCTGCCAGACCTGCTGAGCTTTTCTAGCAGCTTTGTTTTTGTTCCTGATTTACAGGATCGGCAGTTCTTTTGGTTTTTACAAAATACCAAGATTAGAAAGACTTTCCCCTCGTTAAACAAGGATTGGGTGATTCAAAGAATTAGAAGCTCTGTCCACCAGTTCCAGGATCCAATCTGGACTTTCAAAAGTATCCTCTATCTTCTGGCTGAAAGAGAGCACTTGAAATACATGTGGTGAGATGGCTATAACTTCTGTACAATGGGATGAGTTCCATGTAAAATGATGCTGGGGTACTCTGGGCCTGGCAAATCACGTAACTAGGACTCTAGCTAGGTTTTTGAATGAAATGGTGGAGTGTGGGGGATTCAGTTGCATGGAAAATATTAAAGTCAAATATAAAAGAGAAGATAGGATTTCAGATTAGGGATAGGATTGAGTGTTACCAGAAAATAAAAGGAAGGTACAGAACGTGAGTATGTCATATTGTACCTAGGACCCATAAAACTGTAGAAAAATTCGATAATAGAACAAATTTAAAGGCTTTGTATGTTCATGCATGAGTCATCCAGAATAAGGCAGAGACAATGCAAATCAAGGTAAATGAATATGCTCCCATAACTATTATGGAAACATGGTTGCAAGGAGATCAAAACTAGAAACGCAACATTCAGGAATATCTGAACTTTCAGAAAGACAAAAGGAGTGGAAAAGTTGGTAGGGTAGTATTGTTAGTAAGAGATAAAATAGGACAGTTGTCAGAAATGATCCAACCGTAGATGATATAGAGTCCATTTGGATGGAGGTAAAAGGCAGCAAGGAAAAGACGTTGGTAGGAGTAGTGAACAGATCCCCAAACAGTAGTCACTTCTTGGATAAAGTGATTAATCAACAAAAATAGGAGCATGTAGACAGAATAGAGCAATGATTATGGGTGATTTAATCTTCATGTTGATTGTATTATGTAACTGGAAAGGGTAGCGACAACAATGAATTCATAGACTGTATAAAAGGATAGTTTCCTAGAACAATATGTCATGGAGCCAACCAGAGAGCAAAATATCTTGAATCTAATAATGGGAAATGAAGCAGGTTTAATAAATGGTTTTCGAGTAAAAGGATCCCTAGGAATTAGTGAACATAACATGGTAGAATTTAATATGCAGCTTGAGAATGAGATATGTTGGTCAGAAATAACTGTGTTTAACATAATTAAAGAGAATTACAATGAATTGATGATAGAATTACCTAAAGCGAACTGTATGAATAGATTAGCAGGGTGACAGTAAGCAAGCAGTAGCAGGCATTTAAGGAAGTAATTTGTGACTCAGCAAAAATACATCCCAGTAAGGAGAAAAGATTATAAGGAGTTAACCAACCATGGATAACTAAGGAAGTTAAGGAGATTATTAAGTTGAAAGATAAAAGCATGAAGTCAATGTTAGCCCTGAGGACTGGGATTAGTTCAGAATTCAGCAAGGGAGGACTAAAAAAGATAATGAAGGCAGAGAAAATAAGCTACGAGGGAAAACTGGGGAGGAACATAAAAAAAACTGACAATAAGAGCTCCTTCATTATTCATTCATTCCTTCAAATATATAAAAGGAAGAAGCAGGTCAAAGTGAACAAATGCCCCTTAGAAAAAGAATCCAAAATGACGATTTTGGGGAACCAGGAAATGGCAGAGGAGTTAAACAAATATAGTGCATCAGTCTCAATCATGGAAGATACTTCAAACATTCCATTAATACTCAAGAATACGGGGGAGGAATTAAGTACCATCACCATCACTAAAGAAGTAATATTAGACAAGCTATTGGAGCTAAAGGCAAATAATTTCTCTAGCCCTGATGGATTGCATCTTAGGATCTTAAAAGAAGTAGCTGCAGAGATAGTGGATGTATTGGTTGTAATTTTCTAAAAATCATTGGATTCTGGAAAAGAACTAGAGGATTGGAAAACTGCTAATGTGACACCCCTATTCGAAAAGGGAGGAAGGAAATAAGTAGGTATCCGTAGGCTGGTTAGCCTAACATCTACTGTTGCAAAGGAAATATTAGTAGAACATTTGGAAATCATAATCTAATCATGCAGATTCAGCATGGCTTCATGAAAAGGAAATCGTGTCTGACTAACTTATTAGAGATAAGAGCCAACCTTGCCAAAGGTAGTATATTGGCATGGATAGAGAATTGGCTCATGGGCAGGAAACGAGTGGGAATAAGGGGTTCTTTTCTTAGGTTTCTATATTGTGATCAGTGGGATTCCACAGGGATCAGTGCTGGGACTGCAATTTTTTACAATATATATTAATGACTGAGAGAAAGGAGGTGAATGTACTATAGCCAAATTTGCTGATGACACAGAAATATGTAGAAAGATCGATGGTGAAAGGGATACAAACAGTTTACAGAGAGATATTGATAGGTTATGTAAGTAGGCAAAAATGATAGCAAATATAAAATAATGTGAAATTATTTATTTTGGAAGGGAGAACACAACTGCAGAATTGCATTGAAATGAAAAAAATCTGCAGAAAGGGACTCGGAGATACTTCTGCACCAAACACAGGAAGCTAACAGGTGCAGCAGGTAATCAGGAAGGCTAATGGAATGTTGACCCTCATTTCAAGGGGGTTAGAGTATAAGAGTAGGGAAGTCTTACTGCAACTGTACAAGATGCTGGTGAGACCACAGCTGGTATACTGAGTGCAGTTATATTTTCCTTAGTTACAGAAAGATATCATTTCATTGGAGGCAGTTCAGGCAATGTTCAAGACGATGTTCCTTGGAATGGAGTGATTGTCTTGTAATTAAAGGCTAAACAAATTGGGACTGTACTCACTGGAGCTTAGAAGAATGAGAGGTGATCTTGTTGGAACATATCAGATTCTTAAGGGGCTTGACAGGGTAAATGCTGAGAGGATATTTCCCCTCATGCCAGAGTATTGGACCGGAGGGCATAGTCTCAAAATAAAGGGTCGCCAATTTGAGATGAGGAGGAATTTCTTCTCTCAGAGCACTGTGAGTCATTGTAACTCCTTGCCACAGAGAAATGCGGAGATAGAGTTCTGGTACATATTTAAGGCTGAGAATAGATAGATTCTTGATCAGCAGGGGAATCAAGGGTTATGGGGAGAAAGCAGGAAAGTGGACATGAAGAATGTTGGATCATCCGTGATCCTATTGAATGATGGAGCAACCTCAAGGGGCCGAATGGCCTTCTCCTGCACCTATTTATTTGGTCACAAGGTATGTTGAATGTGATAACTATTATATTACCTAAGCAAAATGAAATAGAGATAATAAAGAAGGAAAATATTGATCATGTATACTGCCAATTGGCAAAATCTTCCTGGAATTGCTTTGCCGTTTGTTTATCTGAGGATGGATAATGGAAAATCATCATGCAGAACTTTTATTC
Organism: Rhincodon typus; assembly: GCF_021869965.1. Taxonomy (NCBI): domain Eukaryota; kingdom Metazoa; phylum Chordata; class Chondrichthyes; order Orectolobiformes; family Rhincodontidae; genus Rhincodon; species Rhincodon typus. Next base: position 98,012,247 of record NC_063336.1, read on the forward strand.
AGTAGCTTAGGTGGGTTTGAATGGAACCTACAATAAAAAATGGATTGCAACATACACTTGTTGGGCTGAATGATCTTTAGAAAAGAATTATTTGAATTTTCCATTGCAGTCTTTAGTCATTTGAGGCCAAGGACTCTGCTATGAATGCTGTGGTCTACCATTTCTAGCATGTGCTCCAAGCCCAAGTTTCAGTAACTTACTGATTTTCCCTACCTATAACTTGCATGGCTGTAAAGGATTTTTCAAACTCCTGAATTCATTTCGCAATACTGCCTGTTCAGATGGTAGATTCAACCATACTGACTCTAATCACTGAGTCTCACCTAAGCTGCTACTGGCTGATGTGAGAAATACGTAGCGAGACACAGGCATCCTAACAAATATCAGACAGTCTCTTGGCCATCCAGTGTTGGATATAAGGTGTTCAATCGCATGTCATTTCCAGTCGTCATGGCTCAAAGAAGGAAGAAAAATATCTTCCTTTGAATTGAGTCCTCTGCTTCTTTTCTGACTGGCCTTCATGTGCCGGAACAATCATGGTTGCTAAGGTTCCCGGCTAAAAAGAAAACTGGATACCACAGGATCTAGTCCAGGCTTGGTGAGGCATTGGAAGTAAACTGCTCATTTATCCAGTTTCCAACAGGAGGACTGAGATAATGTCCACCCACAAAAAATACTGGATTGGCTGTGGGTGATTGCACCCACTTTTCAGTTATTTGAAGAATGTTTTGTTGTGTTTTCGGTTGCACTTCAGCTCTACACTCCTGATCTTTGGGTATCCAATGCAGAAACATGTAGGTAGATCGGAGGAGCTGCTCATGGGTTTGCTCCTGGGCCTGGCCAGGCTGGCTATAAACAGGTCCCGGCAGCGGGATGTGGAGGGGATCATCTCTGCCAACTGTCTGCCCTTCTTCCATAATTACATTCATGCCTGGGTGTCCTTGGAGAGGGAGAACACAATGTCCATCAATGCTGTTAATGCCCTCAGAGAGAGAGGTGGGCACCTTGGGGGGTCAAAGGGCTTTATTGCCCTCTCCAATTCCATTTTGATTCAGCCCCTTCCTCCTTACTTCCCCCTCACTTATGATGGTTTGCATTGCCCATAATGGGCTTTGCTTGTAAATACTTCATTGGCTACACGGGTGGTAGTTAACGGGGAAAATAAAAGAAAAACAAGTCACAGTGATTTTGGTGGTGGGAAAATTTATCAGTTGTGTGTGATAGCGCCTTGGAGTATATAAAAAAAAACACTGCATCAGCTGTGCTGTGGCTGTTTAGCTCAGCTGGAAGGGCTCTTCTGGTGCAGTGGTAGAGTCCATATCCCTGAACCAGGAAACCTAGGTTCAAGTGCAAACTGTGCTTATGGTGTGTAGTAACGTCTCTGAACAGATTGATGAGGAAAAGAAAATGCTACGTTACTGCACTACCTTGATCTACCTTTTTGATTTATTCTTTTGTCCAGTATGTATGTAGAACATTAAAGTGTAGCTATAAACAAGCTTCCTCACATATACACATATGTATATCAATTGCAGAGAGCTAAGGCGATCGAACATCTTTCCCCATTCTTGTCTATGAATTTGTGCATCAGCTGGCCCGTAGTCATATACATTACAATTAAAATGTAAATAGCCTATTTGTAAACTGAGTATTAGTCAGCTTAACATCTTAGAAACTAAATAATTTTTATAGTTTGGCTTTTTATTCAATATTTTAAACTAATTGCTTTGTATAATTAACAGAACAATAAGAGCAGTTTACACCATGTGTTGTTTTATAGAATCACAACTTAAAATGGAAAAAAAAAACTCATTAAAATGTTTTTTTCTGGTTTAAAAGCAAAATTCCAAAAAAAAATGTGTGTTGAAGCTAATTCTCACCTAGGTATGAAGTTGGCCAAAAGCACGATGTTCATTTCATATTTCATGAAATGAGAAGAATAGTTCAATTTAAAATACACAAAATACTGATGATCTTAAAGGGCTGTCCCGCAGCAGGGTGTTCAGGATTTTTTATGCAGAATCTCTCGGAGGGACTTGGGCAAAGGTGAGATTCATGGGAGAATCAGTTGTGAAGTCCAGCAAGGTCTGTTCCAAGGTCTACAGCAGCTCACTCCATCTTTTATGCTTTTGATGAGTGACTAAGGTGCGATTCTCACTAGGCAGCAGTGAGTTGTGAATGAAGGGGGATTACAGATTGTTAATTGCCTTATTAATTATCCCATTCACCTCGTTACTATTCTGCTTCTTATCTTACCAAAGGTGCCAAAAAAGCTAGACGTTGAGCATTCTCAGCATGGAAATCAGAGTGGGTCCCTGACAGCGTCAGCTCGCCACTGGCTGCAAGGAGTCTTCATCTTACTCCGCACCAAGTGGTATCACAGGCCACGATCCATGGGCACCATCCCTCATCAACAGACACTGGCTCTGACATTTGCCAACCCCTCACAACCATTATGGCCCCTCTCCGGTACAATTGCAAGAAACAGAAACATGCATTGCAGGATGCATTAGCAACTAGGATTGAAAGGCTGCTGTAAGAACACTTTGTGTGCATGGACAGGGACCCAGTACATAGATGTACCCTGGCTGTTAACTTGCTTTCTTAGCATTCACTCACTTAGCACCTTATCTGTGTTCTTGCACTATCCATGCCTTGTCTTGCCTTTCCTTGCCATATCAATTACACAACCAGGCAGCTGCCTTGATGTTCAACACTCCTTGGTCAAAGGAGTGAGGGGAAAGGGGGGACAAACAGCTTGCTGTACAGCACTGTACTATGTCAACCTCATACCTACACCATAGCCAGCATCTTACACAGCAAATACACTGCATGTGTGGCAGGCAGGTGGTCATGCCTCAAAGTCTAAAGGTAATCCACAGCAAAAGTCCATGGAGATACTCACCGATTGTGGTCGCAGGACTGTAAATCAAAGGCAAACTCTGATACCAATGCAGGAGATTGGAGAGGTCAGGCTTCTGGTCTGAGTGCCCTCAGTCTGGGAGTAGGTGTCTCTGCTCTCTGGGGAATGGGTCACGGTCAGTCCAGCAGCTAGGACTCACATGGTGGGGGACATGTACGTGAATGGGGTGAACCTTTCCCAGCTGCAACTTCCAAGGGTCAAAACAGGGCAGGCATTTTGGAGGTGGAGGGTCCAGTCAAACCAAAGTGACCTGAGGGCAGACTTATGAGGGGTCTGTATGTGGGTGCCCCCTGGCACCACCTCCCTCTTTGTGAGGAAGGGACATCTGAGGTACATGCCAGCATAGACTGAGACTGACAGTGGGGTTACTGTGAGAGTTGCAATGGAATGAAAGGTAGTACTTGCTCCGTTAGCAGGGCACGGATGGCTCGGCATCCCAATGGGGCAGCCCTGGTTTTCTCCTACGAGGGTCAGGATTTTCTCCTTGTAGGGGCTGGGAGATCAAATGTCCCCTCCACCTGTTTGTGTGCTTTTGGCCATATTATGGGCTGTCCTCCCATGGAATGACAGAAAGGAAACAACCGAGTGAGGTGAAATTGTGTGGCACAGCTATTAGTGCTAGTGCAGGTGGTCAAAAGCCGGAAAAGTTATCATCATTTTATATGGTCTGAAGGAATGCCTGAGACCTAATGAAATGAGGGAGCAAATGATAAATATATTAATTAAGAATGAATTGGGTTTGAGTGAGCTGTATAAATATAGGGAGTGAGTAGTAGGTGAGGTGAGTGTTTTATGGAGTGTGGCAAATTGAAATTGACCAAAAGTGCGGACTTGAATTTTATTTAAATACAGTTATCTTTTAGCGTATAACCAAGGTGTCCCTCAGCGCAGAGGTCATGCAGTGACGTGGGGCTGGTGAGGGTGATAGTGAGTGAGGGACGATGCTGCAGGCAATAGTGAAAGTGGCAGAGCATAAGCCTCGGTCAGGTCAGGGTGCAGTCACAGAGATAGAGAGAGTGTGAGCTCGCAGAGAGAAAATTGTGGCATGTCATGTGGCAGAGCGCAGAAGTTCATTGATCTTCTTACTGCACTGCTAGACACCAAGTGGTGTTCTCCAAACCCCACTACCAGAGTCTGGTAGCAATCTCCTCTGCTAGAAAAAGTGGACTCCCCTCCTTTACACCATCCCCTAGCTCAGGGCTAACCAATTCAACCTGCACTTAGCTAAAGGAAATGTAGGATTCAGCGGTGAGTGTAATTCTGCTTTTTTATGTTAGTCACAAAGTGCTGTTATATACAAGTGGTATGCTACATTAAGGATGTTATTAGATGGAAGTCAGGATTGTTGTTGAAAATTTTCACAGTATCCAATTTTTGAAAATGAATTTTGAAAGAAAGTGCTCCTCAGTTGTCATTCTTGAGGCATCAAGGGTCATATCAGCTTTACGACACCATGGCTAGAAAATGCAAACGATTGAATTGGTAGCTTGTCTCCCATTTAATTGTGCTCAGTCCAGGGAAAGAGTGAAAATTACATATTGTTATTTGTAATAAACTGCATCTTTGCTCAATCCATAGATAAGAGGAATCAGCAAAGTAATAGATGTCTCTAATTTGAGGAAATTAAGAATCAATTATGCAGACTTAACACATATTTAAAATTCACAATAACACATGACACCATCAAAAATTATTTGCATTTCTGCCATGTCTTTCATATCCTGAAGACACCTAAAAGCACTCCTGAACAACAGTAGTGTTTGTTGAAGTGTAGTCATAGTTATGTAAGAATACGCAACAAGCAACATGTCCATAGTAAGGTCCTACAAAGATGTATATAGAATAAACAGGGCAATACAGAGAGAAAGAAAAGATAAACAATCAGATAATCTATTTTAATAATGATTGTTTGGATATGAAAAGCTGGCCAATGCATTGGGCGACCTTCTTTAAAAGATGCCACTTAATCACTTCAGAGAGTAGTCAGAGATTTGGCTTACCTTTCCATTTACCCTCAAAATTTCAGGACATGCTCTGTGCATCACTTAGGTGTATGCCTAGGTTTATGTGTTCAAGTCTTTGGGATAGAGTCTAAACCACGACTTTCTGATGCAGCGGCAGAGTGCTATCAGTGAATACATTGTATACAACTGAGTCAGTAATTCTAAAATTTGTCCTTAATGATTACCTTAAACAAATATTTATTCTCCCAGAAATATAATTTGAATTCTCACATAGTTTCTGAATCAACCACTAACAATGAATTTGACTTCCACAGCCTCACAATTCTTTGTGTAATGATGTCTGTGTGTTCTGTATCTCAGAAATTTAATCTTCTATCTAGGGACTGCATTGAATGAGCCACCTGGGGCAAGGAAACAGGTGGGTGAACCCGCAAAGTGTGCCATTGGCAGCTCTCACAAATTTGTGGGCAGCATGGTAATAGTTAGTGGACTGTCTGCTAATTGGACTGTGGTCCAGTTGAGCCTCTTTAGTGGGTGTTAAAATGGAACAGGCCTGTGTCCAACATTAAACCCAACAGTTTTAAATCTGTAATCTGCTTTCATTGAAGCGTTGTGCTTCCTTAACAGGCAGACCCTAATCCCCACCATAATATTGCCTCCATGCATCCATCCTCCCTGCCTACCCTATCTAATCTGTTTTGCCACCCTCATCATTGAGGCCTGCCAGTCAACCCCTATTGAGATTGGGACTCACTGTTCGCATCTATCTCGTCCTCCTGACCCTCCTACATGACTTGAAGCGGACACTGCTCCATGTATGGAACAGAGCCACTAGCATCTGATTGGTAGGAGACTTCTTTCTTGAGACAGACTCCCATCTCATTCAAATTAAAGGGCTCTCACCTATAAAAAAAATAAGCAGAATGCACCAGGCAAGAGGCTGACTGTGACACAAAACTGACCGCGCGGTGCTGAGAATCTTCTCTGGATATCTAATCCAGCCCTATGGATTGTTCTTGACCCCAAACCTCTTAGAAACTGTGTCATATGTTTACTCAAGCTTAATCTTACAATGTTTCAAGCATTCCAATCATGTGTAACCTAAATGTATCTAATGGGACAAATACTTCTTTTACAGGAAATGTTCACTCTATCATCTCACCATCCTTAGTATAATACTGCCCCCAGAACTCCAGTAGAGGTCTCAATTTAGATATGATCAGCATTGATCACAAGCAGTATATAGAACATTCATAAAAGCTGAGAATTTCATTTGCTGTTTTGCAACCTTATTAACCTGATGTAGACGTCTACCTTCCCACAGAGTCTTACGTTATTCTCTAGCCCGAAACCTATTTCCATTGAGCGAGGTAAAGTCACATATTTTGGTGGAAATGTTACAGCAATATAACTATTTTTTTAATCAAATGTATCACCTCAAACTAAGACAGAATACCATCCAGCAATTATTTTCTGCCTATTCTACGAGCTTATCAAATTTCTTTTGCAGCTTGTTTTTGTCTGCGATTCTTATATTTTTGGAATTATCCGAAAATGTTCACAGCACTCCCTATTTACTTATATCCGCAAATCTCACCATGCTCCATGTTAGTATATTCATGTTGCCATTAGTAACAACTTAAAACATGTTTCATACAACTTGCAAGCTTTTCTCAGGGATTGTAACTTTCATTTTTTTGACGTAGGTAAGAGAAGCAGATGGCAAGGATGGTAGAAGCTGGATAGGGACAATGACAGTATAAAAATCAGCAGGATTTTAATGAAAATCACCGCTTACATCCAATATCTTTTTAATTTGTTAGGTTTACAGACATTGAGTAAGACCTTGGGAGTATTTAGAGATATTGAACACTGCAGAAACATTGGAAAAACTGTTCAGATTGTAGTGGCTGGATCTGAGGAAGGGTCACCAGACCCGAAACGTTAACTCTTTTTTCCCTTCACAGATGCTGCCAGACCTGCTGAGCTTTTCCAGCAACTTTGTTTTTGTTCGTGATTTACTGCATCCGCAGTTCTTTCAGTTTTTACCGAATGGAGAGAGGTCAAGCTTGCTGTCAGATGCATTACCTGCACCAATATCATGAAATGACACCTAATTATGTACACTAACAGTAAATTGGAATCAAAATTATAACAAATTCATTGTTTTAATTAGATTTTTCCAAAAGATACATTTTGAGCAGGTTATAACTGATTATAAGCCTCACTTGAATTATTGAAGAAGTATCAACCAGGCTGATGTGAATCTGTGTGAATCTGCAATTCAAATTTAGCACTCATTCCAACAGAATGTTTGACGTTTTCTAAAGATCTTAGTGTTAAACTCTGATTATCAATCCTGCGAAGCAATGATGTCATCATGCACACAGTGATTGAGAGCACCCTATAAAAAAGAAAGGTATATTTTAAATATTGCTGACTTCCTTCCTTAATTATTCATAGTTATTTTGTTGTGGCCCTATTGTTTTCTAGAAGAAATAAACTTTCACTGAAGGCCTTGTCCACTGACTAGAGAGATTGGCATTTTAATTAAAGCAGCTGATGACAAGTGGAGAGATCCACATTCAGCTCAGCCTATGGGTGCTTCAAACAATATGTTTGTGTCTTTCTTATTTCTGCGGTTGTCATTGTCGGATTTTGATGTGTTCAAAATAAAATGCATTGGTGATTAAACTCGGCTCAATGGCAGCTGTTTCTATCTTTTTGCTATAAATGTTGTTTCGCCTCGGAAATGGCCCTTGTACTGCACACACATTTTCCTGCTGCTAGCTGCATCAGCTGCCATTGGGTTAGAGCATCAGGAGATTCACAGGAGTGCCTGCTGGTCGAATGCAGACCATGACATTAATCTGTGTGTAATGCCAATTTGATGCCAGTACTACTTTGGAGCACACTGCTCCAGCTAATATCATCTTTTAACTTTTTGCACAGCAGAACATACATTGAGTGACAGGAAAGAGCCTCCCACCAGAGCTAATTAAATAATTATTGACCACTTCCGAATTCATTGCCCGTTATTTTGTACTGGCTGATGCTATATTTGTAAGGTTTCGGTGATTGGTAGAATGAAGCCTGCAGGGATTGATGTGGCATGTGTTTTAAGGCTTTGGCCTGACCATAAGGATTCTGTACAAACCACTCCCTTCCAAGCATAGGAGACAGTAAGGACTGCAGGTGCTAGAAGCTGACTCAAATAATGCGGAACTGGTAAAGCACAGCCGGTCAGACAGCATCCGAGGAGCAGGAAAGTCAATGTTTCGGGTCGGAACGTTTCGCCAGGGCTGGGGAGGAGGAGGGGAGCCCAGAAATAAATAGAAGGAGATGGGTGGGGTTGGGGGAAGGGTAGGTGAGATGGAGATAGGGGATGTAGGTAGGGGGTTATTGTGATTGGTCAGAGGGAAGATTGGAGTAGATAGGTGAGTAGGAAGATGGACAGGCTGGGGGTGTGGAGAGATTTTGAAGTTGGTGATGCAGGTGGGGGTTTTTGTGGTTTTACAGTGGGAAGGATGGAGTGGATAAGTGAGTCAGCAGATCGACAGGTTGGGGGAGGAGAGATTTTGAAGCTGGTGAAGTCAATACTCAGGCCATTGGGCTGTAAGCTTTCAAACCCAAATCAAATGTATTCTTGTTAGTTTCTTCAAACATTGTTTAAGCTATCATTTTGCATTTCAAAATGTGAATATTATAATGTCATATTACCACCAACGTGATTCACGTGTTATTTCTGGATACTACAGTTTCACGAAGTGACGTTCTAATTTCTGCCTGTGGTGTGGCACTTCAAATCCATTTTCGTGGAGTAAAAGACCATGATTGTCTCAGATAATAACTATCATTTCAACACACAATTATTGACAGTTTATATATTTCATTGGCTAAGGTTAACCACTCTAATTGGTTCATTTATCTGATCAATTAAAAATATTTCTGATTTTAAAAAGTACAAGCCAATAAATTGCAATTATCACACAATGACAAATTAACTTGTTGGACAGTATTTAATGGCCTCTCTCATAATGAAATAGGTGGTGGGGGGGTGGTGGTTATATAATCAGATGGGAGGATTTTGGAGATTGCGATCTTTAAGTAGGCAACCAATATCTACTTAAAGACCCTCCTAGCACTTGTACAAAATGGGTGGAGGGCCTTTATGGGACAGTGGTAGTGTACTGTCCTTACTTCTGGGCTTTGGAAGCCTGAGTTCAAGTCCCACCTGCTCCATCAGTGTGTTATAACATCTCGGAACAGGCTGATTTAAAAAAGATATACATTGAGTGGAGTTGCACTATATAGGTAAGAAGGTAGGCTGTGAAGAAGACATTGGTAGGGTGTAGACAGATAAAGACAGATTGACTTGAGGGTGCAAGAATCTGATGGGATGTAATTTGGGGAATGCGATGTCTGGTAGGATGAATGATAAAGCAGAGCATTAGATATATGGAGAATGACTGCAGAATTCCAAGTTGAAGAAAGATCTCAGTGCTCTAGTACATGAGTCACGGAAGTTAATATGCAAATACAGCTTGCAATTGGGAAGACTAATGGGAACTTATAATTTATTTCAAAAAGAATTAGATAGAAAAAGAAGGCTAAAATAAAACAAAGATCTGTAGATGCTGGAAATTTGAAACAAAAACAGAAATTTCTGGAGAAACTGAGCTGGTCTAGCAGCAAACAAAGTTCATGTTTCCAGTCCAGATCTGACGGAGGGTTACTGGACTTGAACCAGTAACTCTGCTTTCTATCCACAGATGCTATAAGATCTGCTGAGTTTTTCCAGCAATTACTGTTTTTCTTTCATAAAATCAGACTGTTGTGCTTCAGTTGTACAAGGTATTGTTGAAATCACTTTTCAAATAAAGTTTACATTTTTTCTCTTTACTTAAGGAAGGTTGTTGGAGGTTGTTCAGGGAGACCAATAGACTCATAGAATCATACGGTACCAAAGAGGTCCTTCAGTCTGTTCAATATGCATCACCAGAAAAACTACTCTAAATCTACACTAGTCCCACTTTCCAGCACTTGGTCCGTAGCCTCGAATACATCAGAATAGTTCTGATATTTCATCCACATGCTTTTTTAAAGGTTGTGAGTTTTCCCACCTCAACCACATTCCTAGAAAATGCATTCCAGATTCCTACCACCCTTGGATGAAAATATTTTTCCAATCCTCTCTAAATCTCCTGTCTTTTGCCTTAAAATTATATACGCTCTTAATTGACCCTTCAACTAAATGGAACAGCTGCTTTCTATCCACCCTGTCTATGTCCCTCATAATCTCATACACTTCAGTCAGGACCCCTCTTTAAGATTTATGAGATTGATACCTGGAAGGAGTGAGTTGTCTTATGAGGACCAATTGGGCTTGCTTCCACTGGAATTTGGAAGAGTGACATTGGTTCGATTTAAGAATATAAGTTTCTAAATAGTCTTGACAATGTGAATGTGGAAAGGAAGCTTCCTTTTGTTGCAAAGTTCTAAACTGGGGGTTGCAGTATTTTAAAATTAAAATGTCACCCTTCAGGACAAAGATGAAGAAAAATGTTTGATCAGAGGTTTGCGTGACTTTGGAATTCTGTCTCGGAAGTCGCTAGATGTAGAGTTATTTTACATTTTAAGACGGTAGCAAATAGATTCTGGTTGGCAAGGGAATGAAAGATCAATGGGGGGTGGATGGGAATGTAGAAAAAAAATTCAAGCAAATCATTCATGATCTTATTACATAATGGAGTAAGACTGAGGAACTGAGATTTCTATTTCTGTACCTATTTTGTATGTTTGTGTGCAGGGAGCATGGCAGGCAAACCTTCCTGTAGTTGCTTACAGTCTCGAAGGAATTCAAAGGCATTCAATACCTGATTGATTGAGTGACACAGCACTGGCAAAGGAGCTTTCTGCTGAGATCTACAACCCTTCCTCTTCCTGCTGACACCCTTCACCCACCCCTAAATACAGCAGAATATTGCTTCCACCATTTTACACTTGCCTGGTAAATGGGTTGACTATGCTTTGTCCACGTACAGAAAATGGATTTGCTCTGCCATTGGTGCTATAAAAGTGTTCTCAGTCTATACCAGATACTGTCGTACTCATAGAGCTCTACAGCAGAGGAAAGGCCTTTCAGCCCATTACATCCACACCAGTCATGTGCTAAGGTTAGAAAAAAGACCAGAATTTGAGGTATCGGGACAACCAAATGTATTCTGTCGTTTGTTAGACTTGCTCTGCATAGTTCTGCTCAAAACACATTTTAACACAAAGCTGTTAGACATGAGAGCTGAGAAAGATTCGGCAATGGAAACTGGGTACTTGAGTGATTGGCTTAGGCAACTATGTATTTTCTGAATCAATGTGATTTGGCAATTGGGAAATAAACAACAGGCAAAAAACGGGTGAAATAAAAGGGATAAATTCAATGTCAAATCAAGTGCAGAGAAAAAAAGAGAGAAAAAATTAAAGATTGGCAAATGACAGAGAGGAAAATAGAGACAGGGAGAAGTAAGAAAAACAAAATAAAATTTGTTGATTTTGACATCTCCTCAAGAAATTGAAAACCTGAAAGAATGAGACTCCGTAATTGCAATGGCTAACTTTCAGTGCCAGAAAAGTTGATTGGCTGCAATTGGCACTTATCATATCATTAAAAATATATTTAAATTATTAAATACAAGTTCTAAATTTCTGCAGTTGTCCATATGTACTGCACAATACAGCAACCACATGCTATTCAGTGCATTTCAATGGTTGACAAACAGAGGCATGCTATTCAAACAACGAAATTGGAGGAATGGCGCAACACAAACAATAACATTTTTGTATTTTGTTATCTAACTGCTCAAGTGCCCTTGCCTGAGGTTGCTGTGCTATTTATACAAAAGTAATGGTGAGCATCATTAGCTTCAACATTACTTTGACAGAAAGATATATTCGATTTAATGCGCTGCATTCACACCAGCCAGCTAACTTATCCTGATCGCAGTTAACCAGACTTGTGGCTTCCTCTGAAGCTTAGAACACCATTGTGCAGAGTACATATGTGCTGCGCAGTGCATCATGCATCTGCTGACAAACACACAGTCGTGGTCTGAATTTCAAAAGACCGTGTGGTTTTACTTTGTGTTACTGGTCACTATAAGTTAGCTGTACACAATGTCACCTTTCTAACTAGACATATTTCAGTTGAGTCACATTCACGTTGCAACAGCATGACAGAATATCACGTGTTATGGCCAAATTTTCAGGAAGCCTCCCTAAAGTAGGTGATAATCCCCAGGGTGATTGCTCTCAGGTTGCAGTATGCCATTCCTTTTGATAAGACCACATGTTCTAAATTAGGAAAGGCTCAAGTGAAGGAGAAACAAAGACTTGTAGTCTTACAGCGTGTTTCAGGGGCCCAGAATGCTCCAGGATATTTCAAAACAAATGAAGGAGGAGGGTCCAAGCAGGGTATTTGGAATTTAATGGAAGTTAGAGGTGCATGTTTGGATGATGTGATACAATAGGCAATAAATGGGATAATGTGAAACTCGCTGCCACAGGAGGTTGTGGAAGCTAATCACGTAGATGCATTGAAATAGAAGCTGGAAAACACATGAGGGAGAGAAGGATACAAAGACTACAAGATGAACAACATGGTAAATGTGTGGTACACATTGGATGGACCAGAGGAACATTCCTTTCTTGCCATTTATTGTATGTTCATTGTGCCATCAAGAAAAAATAGGATGCGAAAACCAAAATCAATTGCAAAGGGGCTTGTCAGCGGTGGGAGTCTGGGAGAAAGCGCGAGGGTAGCCTGGGAAGGTAATCTTTAGTTATAAAAGTCTTACCTCGCATGACTGCGGCCTTCAGCTGGTCAGCGGACGAGGAGTCTGGGAGAGAGCGCGAGGGCAGCCTGGGAAGGTAAGCTTTAGTTATAAAAGTCTCACCTCGCGTGACTGCGGCCTTCAGTTGTTCAGCGGAGGAGGAGTCCCAGAGCCGGCGTGAGTGGTCGACTGGGTAACAGTTATCTTTCACCCAATAAATTTGGGAAGTAAATAAAATTAGGAAAAAAGTTAAAGGGAAGGAGAACTCAACAGCTGTTAGTAATGGAGGTGATAGGACCCAAAAAGAAGGCGCAAAAACTGGCATAAGGGCACTTTATCTGAATGCTCGGAGCATTCGAAACAAGGTGGATGAGTTGATGGTGCAAATCATAGCAAATGGGTATGATTTAGTGGCCATTACAGAGACATAGTTGCAGGATGGTCATAACTGGGAGTTAAATATCCAGGGGTATCAAACTGTTTGGAAGGACAGACAGGAAGGTAAGGGAGGTGATGTCGCTCTGATTTTTAAGGATGATATCAGAGTGGTAGTGAGAGATGATATAGGTTCTACAGAACAAAAGGTTGAATCCACTTGGGTGGAAATTAGGAATAGCAGGGAGAAGAAGTCACTGATAGGTGTGGTCTATAGGCCACCAAATAGTGACATTGTGGTGGGAGCGGGCAATAAACATAGAAATAACTAATGCATGTAAAAATGGTACAGCAATTATCATGGGGGATTTTAGTCTACATATCGATTGGTCAAACCAGGTCGGTCATGGCAGCCTTGAGGAGGGGTTTATAGAATGCATCTGCGATAATTTCCTTGAACAATATGTAATGGAACCTATGAGGGAACAAACTATCCTAAATCTAGTCCTGTGTAATGAGGCAGGAATAATTAATGATCTCACAGTTAGGGATCCTCTCAGAAAGAGCAATCACTGTATGGTCGAATTTAAAATACAGATGGAGCGTGAGAAGCTTAAATTCAGTACCAATGTCCTGTGCTTAAATAAAGGAGACTATGATGGAATGAGGGAGGAGTTAGCTAAGGTAAAATGGGAACAAAAACTTTATGGTGGGTCAATTGAGGAACAGTGGAGGACTTTCAAAACAATTTTTCACAGTGCTCAGCAGAAGTATATTCCAGTGATAAGGAAGAACTGTAGGAAAAGAGAGAGCCAGCCATGGATGTCTAAGGAAATAAAGGAAAGTATCAGATTAAAAAAAAAAATACAAAAAAGCAAAGATTAGTGGGAAACTAGTAGACTGGGAAATCTTTAAAGGCCAACAGAAAGTCACAAAAAATGTTATAAAGAAAAGTAAGATAGATTATGAAAGTAAACTAGCTCAGAATATAAAAACAGGCAGCAAAAGTTTCTATAAATATGTAAATTGTAAAAGAGTGGCGAAGGTAGACATTGGTCCTTTAGAGTATGAGAAGGCCAATTTAATAACTGGGAATGAGGAAATAGCCGAGGCATTAAACAATTATTTTGTGTCGGTCTTCACAGTGGAAGACACAAACAACATGCCGAAAACTGATGGCAAGAAGGTTAGAGCAGGTGAGGACCTAGAAACTATCGTTATCACTCAGGAGGCAGTGCTGGGCAAGCTAATGGGGCTAAAGGTAGACAAATCTCCAGGCCCTGATGAAATGCATCCCAGGGTACTAAAAGAGGTGATGGGGGAAATAGCAAACGCACTAGTAATTACTTACCAAATTTCACTGGACTCTGGGGTGGTTCCCGCAGATTGGAAATCAGCCAATGTGACGCCACTGTTTAAAAAAGGAAGTAGACAAAAAGCAGGTAACTATAGGCCAGTTATCTTAACTTCAGTAATGGAGAAAATGTTTGAATCTATCATTAAGGAAGAAATAGCAAGACATCTGGATACAAATTCTCCCATTGGGAACACCCAGCATGGGTTCATGAAGGGTAGATCATGTTTAACTAATTTGGTGGAATTCTTTGAGGACATTACTTGCATGGTGGACAACGGGGAACCTGTGGATGTAGTGTATCTGGATTTCCAGAAGGCATTTGGCAAGGTGCCACACCAAAGGCTGCAACATAAGATAAAGTTGCATGGTATTACAGGTAATGTATTGGCATGGATAGAGGATTGGTTGACTCGTAGAAAGCAAAGAGTAGAGGTAAATGGGTGTTTTTCTGGTTGGCGGTCAGTAGCTAGTGGTGTGCCTCAGGGATCAGTGTTGGGACCGCAATTGTTTACGATTTACATAGATGATTTGGAGTTGGGGACTAAGTGTGACGTGTCAAAATTTGCAGATGACACTAAGATGAGTGGTAGAGCAAAGTGTGCAGAAGACACTGAAAGTCTACAGAGGGAGATAGTCTAAGTGAGAGGGCAAAGGTCTGGCAGATGGAGTACAATGTTGATAAGTGTGAGATCATCCATTTTGGTAGAAATAACAGCAAAATGGACTATGTTTTAAATGGTAAAAGATTGCAGCACGCTGCTGTGCAGAGGGACTTGGGTGTCCTTGTGCATGAATCGCTAAAAGTAGGATTGTATGTGCAGCAGGTAATTAAAAAGGCAAATGGAATTTTGTCTGTCATTGCTAGAGGGATGGAGTTTAAAAACAGGGAGGCTATGCTGCAGCTTTATAGGGTCCTGGTGAGGCCATACCTGGAGTACTGTGTGCAGTTTTGATCTCCTTACTTGAGAAGGGATATGCTAGCACTGGAGGGGGTGCAGAGGAGATTCACTCGGCTGATTCCAGAGTTGAGAGGGTTGGATTATGAGAGAGACTGAGTAGGCTGGGATTATACTCATTGGAATTTAGAAGAATGAGGGGAGATCTTATAGAAACATATAAGATTATGAAGGGAATAGATAAGGTGGAGGCAGGGAGGTTGTTTCCGCTAGCAGGTGAAACTAGGACTGGAAGGCATTGCCTCAAAATAAAGGGAAGCAGATGTAGGACTGAGGTCAGGAGGAACTTCTTCACCCAAAGGGTTGTGAATCTGTGGAATTCCCTGCCCAGTGAAGTGTTTGAAGCTACCTCGCTGAATGTTTTTAAGGCAAGGCTAGATAAATTTTTGAACAGTAAAGGAATTAAGGGTTATGGTGTGTGGGCAGGTAAGTGGAGATGAGTCTCAAAAAGAGCAGCCATGATCTTATTGAATGGCGGGGCAGGCTCGAGGGGCCAGATGGCCCACTCCTGCTCCTAGTTCTTATGTTCTATGAGATAACGACATTTCTCTTGTAGAACTAAGGGAAAAATTCTGGAAACAAATCCTCAGTATGGAATTAATATTTGAATAGAGGGCAACCTTGAGCATTGTGAAGACTGAAGGTTACAGTGGGAAGAAAAACCTCTGTGGTGAGAGAGGTACTTCACTTCCTGGAGATAAGATTAGTAATGGAAAACTTCGAATGCATAGCTGTTAACGATCTCAACTGAGATGTTAAATGGAACACAGCACCAGAACCCTATGAAGGACAAAATGTAATTGAGGGAGGTTAGATGTTGTCCACTGTCAGAACATTTTCATTAGAGCAAACTTAATTATAATGCTGTGGAACAAATCGGCATCTGAGTGAGTTTTCATTCTTTGTGGAGAGAAACAAATTTGTGTCAACCCTGATGAACAGCTAAAATGAAATCACTGAGAAACCAAAAGGTGAATAGTAAAATGCAATGCTTGTCACTCAAACCTGCCGTCTTCACTTGACATTTTTGATTCAGCCAGGCAACTGGTTAGAATGCCGATCAGTAATTAAGTATTGCACTTCAGGCAAAATGTGTGCATTTATCTATTCTTTTCTGTTCGTGCACACATTCTGCTCGCTGGAGCTGAATCAACACACTGATCATAGTTAAAGGTTGATATCTGGAGGGAAATGTCACACAAATAACTTAAACAGAACAAAATCAGATTTTAGATAAAAATTAACAAAATAAAATCAGTATTGTAAAGGTGAAATATTTAATATTCATTTTATAAAGATCAATGACACAAAGACCTCTACTTGTCGTTTAGTCGGATTTTTGTACAGCAGACATTTTCTCCTTATCAGTTAATAATTCAGACATAAGAACTTTGTGCTTTGTTCCCTTGGAATATGGCAGAATATTAAAAGTTGGTGTGTTGACAGTTGAAATCACTTTGTTGAATCGAACTTCAATTCAAATCAGGCATTTAAATTGTTAAACCATCCCATCCATTTGAAAATAACCACTTTAATCTGTCATCTACCTAAGTTAACTCATTCATAAACTTAGAATGTAACATATGGAGTACTTGCTTTCTGCAATAAAAGTGTTTGAGTTTCAATATCTCAATTTACAGTGTGAATTAAACACCTTGACATGTTAGTATGATTAACTATTGTTGGATAGTTTTATTGGCCTGCACTGTTGCTCGTGGCTTTTAACCTCAGAGGTGCCATGTTGTGTGACATTGGAGGGTCAAATAGGATCATCAACACAATTTGATTCTATACTCAAAGATACACATATACTAAAAACTGGGGACAGAAATTATGAACTCTACTGGGTAGTGAACTCATCCTGTTCTTAGCTGTGTGTTTTTACACTACTGTCTTCTCAATGATTGACAGTCTGCAAAGAACAAAATTAGAAAGAAAAATGTAGCCTTTTGGTAACATGGCCG
This sequence comes from Rhincodon typus, assembly GCF_021869965.1. Lineage (NCBI taxonomy): Eukaryota > Metazoa > Chordata > Chondrichthyes > Orectolobiformes > Rhincodontidae > Rhincodon > Rhincodon typus. The sequence goes on from NC_063336.1 coordinate 98,029,612, forward strand.
ATTTTTCCCCTACCTGCTCTCTTGCTTCACTGTTATAGAATCATTCTCTTGTTCACCTTCTCTCTCTCTCCTCCTTTCTGTCTCTCATCTACCATCATCTGCCTACACATTGTGTATCTCTCTTCCTCTTTTTATTTCTTTCCTCCAATAGGGTTTTTTCTGATATGTTTTTCTCTCTGTGAACTTATCGAGGAGTTCTCTTTCCCTTGTTTGTGTTAGAGTAGCTTTAATGGGGATTGCTGAAAACAACAGGAAACTGGATCCTTTCTGATAGTTGTAAAAAGAAAAGGTAGGAACCTCAGAAGCAGTAATTAAATAGATATAGAAATTCAGTTGATTCCGCAGCCAGTTTGCTTCATCTGAGTTGATCTTTTCTTCGGCATGCTGCAGTTCTAGCTGTCGCTTCAATTCCTATATTTATAGAAGTGCTCCTGTAGAACCTGGTTTGGTTGTTTTAGTTTTCAGCACAGCACTGCTAAGCTGTGGGTGAAAGTCAGCATTTTTGAGCAGTTTTACAGTGTAGCATTCCACTGGGATTTAAGTTTATCATTGCTTCCAAAAATCAACCTCCACAAATATTCTAATAAATTTGAATAGACCTAGACCAATCCCTGCCATTCACATTAGTCATCCATACTGTCCCTGTTGTGTCAGGTAATGGAAATGAAAGAGTTAATCTGAGATAAGATGAATCTTAACCCTCTGTGATATATCATACAGCCATTGGTTGGAGCATCAAGCAGTTTAGGACAGTTTAGACAGTCTTAGTCAACTTGGGTAGACTGCACTGGTCCAATCTCCTCACCAAGATGTGTCTTACTCACCTCTTGTTAGTAAAAGTTAATATGCTGAAGATTTAATTATATATGGTTCCAACTACATCATAAACCTCGTCTTGTAATATAAGATATGTGCCTCTCATGATTCATCTTTCACCATACACTACTAGATAGCCCCTGAGCTTGATGAAAAGAATGATTAAAGAGGTCAATATCCTCTTCATCGTTATTAAATTATCCAATTCCAATGGCGCTACTCAAACCATTCTCAATTATATTCATGTAACCAGCAGCCGATTTGTGATAATTACTCCTCTTATGCCTGCACAGCCAACTCTGATATACCCCAGTGATCTGTTATTGATCCTCCACCATCCAGTAATGAGCTTTACCTTCTTACCACCATCTTCCATTCAGCAAGTATCATTGAGCTGTCTCAATACTTCCTTAACATCATATCATGTAGCTATAAGTTTTTGCCACCCATTAATGGCATGAATTATGTTTGTTTTTTAATTAATACTGCTGGTTAGGTGAGGTTCAAAGCATCCTCTCAAGGGCAGGAATTGAAGATACAACATCTTGGTATGTTTATTTTGTTAGAATGAATTTTATTCATAATTATACAGTACTACAGATGATGAATGGATGGTTGCAAGAGAATTTGCACTACAGTGGCTGACTTCAGTTGCAGTGCCATTAGTGCTCACATCCTCCCTAACATTTATGACACTGGTATCACTTCATTCTATCACTTGAAGGCCATTATATTTTACTGTAGCCTCAAACATCACTCTTGATTTACTTGTAGCTTTCTTCAGCTCACCACCCAGCAAGTAGATCCTGTTTTAAAACACAGCTGCAGATAAACAGAACAGGTACACATAAAGTTATCCAATAGATAATTTTACTGACTAGGTGATTAGGGCTGCACAAGGCTATCATATCACAACTGTCAATGCAGCCTTGCAAAGACATTTAGCTGAGTTGAGATAACAAGGCGTAGAGGTGGAGGAACAGAGCAGGCCAAACAGCATCAGAGGAGCAGGAAAGCTGACATTTCGGGTCTAGACCTTTCTTCAGAAAAATTGAGTTGAGTTGAGCTGTCTTATCACTGTCAATAGATATCATCTGCTTCAACATGACCTGCAAAAATGCTCTTTTAAAATGGAAACTTGTAAAACAACATGAATTTGATAATGAAACCTATTGTTCCTAAGAATTCTCATCAGAAACCTGAGCTTGGCAAATATACAAATTTATTGTCTTTGTCTACCCAAGCACTTAGATTCAAATTGTTCTATCTATCACCTGGGTTATAAATTTTTATCTGGCTAATATTGCCCATCCCAATCCCTACTTCACCACATTGAAATCTTGCTGTTCTCCTGAGCTTCCCTGCCACACAAATGTAGCTAATCTGCTCGCATTCTATCCTCACTCCTCTTAACAATCTTCATTGGATCCCTACTTTCAATGCATTGGCTTCAATCACTTTGCATTAATGTAAAAATACTTTCAGTACTCCTTTTGCCACCATTGAAACCTCTTCTATCACTACATCCCCTTTGGACCCCTTACAACTCTAATTGTGAATGGACTGGCCATGTTCTTCCTCCAACAATTATTATGGCAGTCGTAGCAGACCTTAGTACTTGCCCCTCCACTCTCAAATTTCTTCCCACTTTAATATATCTTCTCCTGCCCATCTTTCTTGCATCTTCTGAAAAGTTCACATTGTTAAGTAAAAGAGCAAGTTGGCCTTCAGCTATTCTGCTCTGAATTCAATTGTAAGAAGGCAACAAAATTGGCCCAAGACCACTTTTTTCTACATTAGTTCCTTCTTTCTTTTAGTGAGCAAGGCACCAGCTCTAACCACAATCAGGAGAATATTAAAGATTGTAGCTTTGAACTTGTTTTCTATCCCTCCATCAAAATATTTTGTGCAAACTGCAACTACAATGGTAGCAATCTTTCCTCTGAGTCAGAATGTTGTAGATTCAAGTCCTGCTTCGATCAGATTGAGCTAGAAATCATGGCCGCAAATTGAGCAAGCTTTTGAGCTCATTAAAAAGATAATTGACTGCAATTTGTCACTGTCAACTGCAGTTTGTTTGCTATTTGCATGAAAATAAATTATACCAGGAATAAGGAGAGAGTACAAAGGTAGATGAAAAGGTTTACAAATGGGAATGTCGCAGCCCTGTAATGGCAGAGTTTGCTGCTGAAGATGGCTGCATTCTGGCTGTTAGACTATATCTGTTCAGTTCTTGTAGGTTGACATAACAATTGAGAGCCCACCAGATGTCCAACACTGGAGACCTGATTAATATTGGTTTACCTCCTTCTGAATGTTATTTAGCTGGCATTCCTCCTGCATACAGGCCCAAACTTGGGCATTCTAAATTGACCCACAGCCAGAAAAATCGGGTGTGACAGAAAATTGGCCAAACTGAATGAAACAGCAGCCAGCATATATCAGCTCCAGAGAACAGTGGAAACCAAGCTCAAAGAGGTCACAAAGGGGAACCAGTTGCAACCAGCCTGAGCGTTGTGTATTGGAGAAGTGTCAATGAGACCTTCTGACACCTTGACTTCCAGGTAGTGCCTGAGGTCACAACAACAACAAAAACAAAGTTGCTGGAAAAGCTCAGCAGGTCTGGCAGCATCTGTGGAGGAGAAAACAGAGTTAACGTTTCGGGCCCGATGACCCTTCCTCAGAACTCAGGATTCTGAGGAAGGGTCACGGGACCCGAAACATTAACTCTGTTTTCTCCTCCACAGATGCTGCCAGACCTGCTGAGCTTTTCCAGCAACTTTGTTTTTGTTCGTGATTTACAGCATCCGCAGTTCTTTTGGTTTTTATTTAGTGCCTGAGGTCATGCAATTTACACCTCCCTAGTATGGCAACAATGTTTAGCTGTGGTGCGATCTGATTGGATGCTTTCAACTCCACTCATAACCCCATTGGCCAAAGGTCACAGAACATTCAGAAGTCTGGCTCAAAGGAGATAAGAACACACACTTGGAAGCCACATGCCTCAGGGAAGGCTAACAGCTTCATGGAAGAAGGCCATGTGGCAACACAAGAAGACCTAGGAGAAAATCTGTCCTGATTTGAGGAACCCATCTTTGTTGAAGAGAGCCAGCCCTATACAGGAGCTGGAGGAGATTCCAATGGCCTAGCTCAAGAATGCATATCCTTTTTCAGATGGATAGAGATAGATAGAGTGTGGGAATTTGGGAAATGCTCATGTACTGTTTTTAATAATGAACATTTTGTTATCAAATTGATTCAAACTAAGTTCTGTCAGAGATAGTAAGAACTGCTAATGCTGGAGTCAAAGATAACAGAGTGTGGAGCTGGGGGAGCACAGCAGGCCAGGCAGCATCAGAGGAGCAGGAAAGTTGACATTTTGGATCGGGACCTTTCTTCTGAGTATATCCTCCACCACGGGCAATTAAACAACCCCTTAGACTAGGATAGGAAAGAAGATGAGCATTCTATCCCAAACACAAGATACTGTTATTTGGTAACAAGGCATCCCATCACTATTATAATACACTCTAGCAGTGTCATACTGTTAGAATTACTGACTTGCTATTGATATGTTAAATTGGGACCCCCAGCTACCCATGTGATTGGAGATAAAAGATCCTAAACATGTATTTGTAGAAGAGTGGAGGAGATTTTCGCCAGTCTACTGGTCAATATTTAGGCATCAGACAATACCTGAAAAATATGAACTGGACATTTATTTATTCAAATGGGAAGTCAAGTGTGGGAGGAATTATGAAATTAGTTACAGTCTGTGTAGGATGAAGCTCAGGAAGCTATTAGAGAAATTAGTTTGTATCTAGTTTACAATGGCAAATGCAAGAAATAAGGATGGATATGATTGAAAAGAATGAAGAGGAGAAAAGTGGAAATAGATAGCCTTGGTGATAGACTAAATATAGAATTTGAAACTCAGTTCTGGAATCTTACATTACAACCGTGGCTGAAATTCAAAAGTACTTTGTTGGCTGTAAAGGTTGTGAAATGTACGATATAAACACCAGTTCTTCTCCGTTTCTGGGTGCTTACTGAGTTCAAAATAGCTGCTTTGTTTCCTACATTACAATGTTGACTACACTTCCAAAGTATTTATTTAGATGTCATATTACTCTGGGAAGTCCTGCATCAATCCACATCTTTCTTTTCTTCAATGACTTTCTCCCTTCACCTGTAGATTTAGATTTCAAAACGTGTTTAAAATAACACCTGGATTCTTGATCATTCATTTGATGAGACGGTACATGAAACATAAAAGCAGTAGCCTGATAGTGGCAAAGGCTCAGCAGGAAATGAAGCTGGTACTATGAAAGAATAAATTTTAATCAGGTGCTTCATGGAAATACACGTAATGATGAAGATTATATTTGGCATTTCTCATTGAGACATAGATGAAAATATGTCCAATTATTTCTGTGTTACTGTTGAAAAAAGTCATCTGTGTGTAAAGTTTCATTTTTGCAAATTTTTTTTCGAGAGGGTAATGTATATTAATTAACCTTCTCCTCATAGAATCCAGCTAGAGCCTGCGAATTGCTTGATTCATTTGAGAGATTTTCAATTCAACATTGAAGATATGTGCCCGTTTCTTATCCTGTTGAGCTTATTGTGGAAATTTAGGGCGTAATTAAACTGCACTTTGGCCTCAGGCTTTAGGTATACATCAACCCAATAGTTTCAGTTTGCTTGGATGTTGGGTCCTGAACTAACACTACAGTGCCAGAAAGTCAAGCAGGATGAGGCTCCTTTGATGGAAAATTCATGTTCATGTATCTCACAGTTTCAGCTGCACTCACAAAGTACTCAGGTTGACCATAAAACATGATAAAAGTCATTATTTAGTATGTTGAGTGAAGGCTGAGTTTTCCATAGTATGGTACAAACAATGAAAATGGAAGACCTAAGATTTCAAGTCTAGTAGCTTTATAAAGGAAGGCATGGTTATTGTTGCATCTCAGAATTAGGTCAGCTTGCAATTTAAGACCTTACTGTCTGTATTGGGGACTGAAATTTCCAGGAGATTTGTATGTCAATGGCATTGGTTTTATTTACATTGTAGCAGCACCAGGAAGGTATGGAATACTGGTGTTATACTGTAAGTTCATGGGACTTTCATACTCTTTCACCATGACACTCACTGAAATGGCACAAAATCAGTTATCACAGCTATCTCCACACATTTCAGTCACAACATTTATTCTAATTTATACTAATTTTCCTTTTGCAGGATCTTAAACCTAGATTTTCATAGAGCTGTGACGATTCCAGGAAGCTTAAAATAATGGGTGGGACCCAGATCCAAAGGTTCTGTTCCTATTTTTGACAGAGTTTGTTTTCACCAGGGGATAGGGAAGGAGGTAGGTGGAGACAGTAATGAGAATTACTGAGGGAAATCCTAAACTTAGCACAGGCATTTTAACTAAGTGCTGAGTTCAAACAGACTCCTTGAGTTCTGCCAAACTAATGACCATGTCCTGCTGTGTGTTTTATGAATGTTTCGAGTAGATGTAAATGTTCATGATGGTGAATAATTTCTGTAGAACTGTTGAGCTGTAAAGTTATTTAAATAGCCCACTGTTTAAAAAAAATTGAGATGTAAAAAGAATCTGTGCTAACAGTTTCAATAACTGCTTGTTGACATAATCTTAAGTGCTATCATTATAATATTATTGGCTGACTGCTTTCCACAACCTATCTTTGTCACATGGGGGTTGGAGGGCTAAAAATTCACAGTTTGATTCATATTTTGAAGAGATAAAGGCTGAGCAGTTTTTGATGTGAGTTTATGAATATAAATGTTCATTTTACTGGAATTCAAGTACGTGAAGGGATTTAAATGCATCAAATGAGCATTCATGAATGTGAGTTCATTTACATATACGAAGTCTATAAGAGAGATTTAGAACTTTATTCAATCTCAGCGAGGATCCTGATGTTGGCCCTTGGTGGATACTGTATGAGTTGGCATGGAGGGCATGATGAGAAAAGGGGCTCTAAATGGGCATAAAAGATACAAGAGATCATGGCGGTTGGTTTGGGACATAGGTTGACATGAATAGATCATATACCCCCTGAAGGCTGCTGTGCTATGATAATATGATAAAAGCTGTTTTTCAGTCTCAGTTCCACTTACTTGCCTTCTCCCTTTATTCCAAAGAGACCAAAAGTCTATCTGTTTCTGCATTAAATATATTCAGCTTCGAGCATCCACAGCCCAGTACGGTAGAGTATCCTTAATATTCACAATGATTTAGCTAAGAAGCTTATCACCTCAGATCTAAATAGTCAGCCACTTATCCTTAGGCCTGAAAACTGTACAATTGAAATCCACCATCAAGAAAAAAGTTAATGGGTGGAATCTTATTTAGCAAAAAATGTGGCTAAGTATTCAGAGAGGCCTATCTCAATGTCAGGAAAAACTTGGTGCTTCTTTTAACTAAGTTCCATGCCCCAACATAAGATTGTTGCAAGGTCGTGATGAATTTCCTACGAAGGGCATTATTTGTTGCATAAGACCTTATTAACTGCAGATCTCACCTCATTATCAGACAGCTTTATATCATACGTCCACCCCAAGCAAACTGAATGTCGCAAATTCTCAACAGGGAAGCCAGAGCGACTGTCTGGTGCCTACAACTTGCTGCTTGCTCCAAAGGACCCCCATGTTGGAAACCAAACATCAATATCTCCAGGAATACTCCATGGGCACCAGCCATACACAGCCAATTTCTATGGATATTGGCATCCAGCATGTGCCAGCCTCCAATAACCTTCATGACATATGTCTGATCCACTTATTGGTCTCATCTGCATATTAAAGCTGCACCTCAGGTCACAGTGGTAGTTGTCATTGCAATGTTGCAGAAAGGATGCTTTGCACTCAGTTACACACATCCAGTTCATAAGCAGGACCAGGCTGTATCTCTGGGCTAAACTAAATACAAAGAACTGCAGAAGCTGTTGTTCTCTCTATAGATGCTGCCAGACCTGCTGTGTTTCTCTAGCAGGCATTTTTTTTTGCCTCTCTGGGATGTTCACTCGCTCTTTTAGTACTGATTCACTTCGAGTCCACCTGAACACTCTCAGCATCCTTGCCTCACCTTTTTAGACCTTATCTCTTAACCTGTGATAGCAAGCTCACGGTACTGCTGTATTGCCAAACTGGTTGTACAGACACAAAGCCATGAAGCTTGTTGTGGTTACCAACAGGTTTGAGGATAGGTTTTATACAATGAATGGTAGTGCCTTGTGTCGTGTTGTAGAACGGAGAGACCTAGGAGTGCAGGTACATAATTATTTGAAGTTTGCTTTATATATAGACAGGGTGGTTAAAGAGGCGTTTGGCATGTTTGCCTGCATTGCTCAGTCCTTTGAGTATACGAGTTCGGAAGTCATATTAAGATTGGAAAGGATATTGATGAGGCGTCTTCTGAAATACTGTGTCCAGTTCTGGTCACCCAGTTATAGGAAAGATAATATTAACCTGGACAGCGTTCAGAAGAGATTTACCAGGCTGTTGCCAGGTATGGAAAGTCTGAGTTACAAAGAAAGACCGGATAGGCTGGGACTGATTTTCACTGGAGCATAGAAAGTTGAGAGGCAACCTGTCAGAAGTTTATAAAATAATGAGAGGTATAGATAGAGTTAATGGTCGTTGTCTTTTCCCTAGGATGGTGGATTTCCAGACCGGGACTGGTGTGGGGGTAGGGGGGCTGTTGCATTTTTAAAGTGAGAAGAGAGAGATTCAAAAAAACATGAGGGGAAGGTTTTTTTTTACACAGAGGGTGATTCATGTGTGAAATGAACTTCCTGAGGAAATGGGGGATGTGGGTACAATTACAACATTTAAAAGTTATTTGGATAGGTACATGAATACCTGAAAAGGGAAGGTTTGGAAGGCTATGGGCCAAGAGCTGGCAGGTGGGACTAGTTTAGTTTAGGTTTATGTTTGACATGGACTAGTTGGACCAAAGAGTCTGTTTCCATGCTGTATGACTCTGAGACTAAGTCAAGAGGGATAGCCTTTTTGTCAGGAGGTCCTCACACTGTAAGTCAAGGGCAGTCTCTGAAACCAGTTCAGTGGCTAACACATAGTCAGTTGGCCTCTTAAGGTGATCAATGTCTGGTCCCTCTTCTCATAAGGGGTGAGGAACCAAATGTATGGCAGTCCACCATCTTGACTCTTTCAGCCCTGTTGGAGCTGAGAGAGAGGCGAAGAAGAAAGTAGGTGATGCAACAAAGGGCATGCCATGTTATTAGTGTCAGTAATAGGAGTGGATGATAGTGAGTGTGAGAAGATGTTGCAGGTAATAGTGAGAGTGATAGAGCATGAACCTTGGTAGGTGGTGCAGCAGCAGGGAGACGGTGGCTGTGAGGTAGGAGAGAGAAGACGGTGGCAATTACATTGTTGGAGTGGAGATGGTCATTGACCTTCTTCCTACTTTACTAAGCATTCCTCTTGATAGATGAGTCTGCAATGAGATTGGTGTTATCCAGGCTGGCATGCTGGGATATCCCAGCAATGGTGATTTGTTTGGGGTAAAATGGGACTGAATCAAATGAGAGGGGCAGGTTGGGTAGTTGATCAGGCAAATTTGACCCCATACATTGACAAACCTAACTACACTTTGCAGAGAGAAACTCTCAATGAAACATGAGAAAACTGACAATTAGTCAAATAATGTTCAATCCTTTTTTCTTTATCTGTGTATAATTAATACCTGGCCCTTTTAAAAGCTGATTTTTTTTTTGTTTAGAAACACTGCTTTAAAAATTAAACATCAAAGTTTTTCAAAACCTATTTTTGCATATTGTTACAAGATAGTGCAATGTTGTATTCTTGTTTTCACATCTTGCACTCAGTTCTTTGCTGGTTATATGGATACTCCACTACTTTAATGATGCCTCATCATACAACATTCCACAGGGCTGTTAATCAAAGTTCCCATTGAAGGCATTTTCTAAACTTGATCACCGATTTCAGAATGAATCACGAGTGCTATTTTTATCACTTTCATATTCAGAGTTTCTAATTTAGAACAATTACACTGATTTTCTAATTGCAGGCTGTGTCATTACCACATATGAGGTACATCTCCACATTAAGTCTGCATAGGGAATAGAATTACATGCTGGTACATTTCTGAATATTTTTAAGTAGTGTCCAATGCAGGAACTCTTGGACAGGTATCTTACCAGAAAGCAGGAAGACCTGATTCAGTATCATGGGTGAACTAAGCTTTACATTAATGGTGAGGCCACTTTAGTTATTTCCTGGAGAGGGCTTTTAAGCGTACTACGACCAGGTCAGGAGTCGTAAAATCACTTCCAACAAAGAGTTCATGATTGTTTTAGCGTACAGTTATACCTTTGTTTAAGTTTTTTAAAAGTAATTACCTCGCTCACCAAAAACATTTTGGATCCAAATACAAGGTTTTCTGGAATATCCTTCTGAAAAAAGATTATTATTACTTACAAAAAACTGGGAAATACCTAGCACTTTTAAATGCAGATTTTGTTTTTAAAAGAACATCCTTTTGAGGACATTTATGTAATGTAAATGCAAACACAAGCATAAGTATGAAGTTTAAAATGTGGGTAGCGTACAGTACAAAAGGGAATTTTTTAAAAAAAGATGTGGCTTACATTTTTTAAGGTGTCTTAGAGATGCAAGATATTAACCTGAGACACAGCTGCTTAGTGGAGTCTGAACCAGCAGCAGCCATGAATTTTACATATATCTTTGAGTTTTCAGTGTTCAGATATTTCTTCCCTTTGTGTTATTATTGTTTGTTCCATCCTTCCTGAGTGAGGGCGGAAAGGCAGAGCAAGCATCTTCTACAACACAAAAGAAAAATACTACAGAAGTTAGAAACCTGAAACAAAAACAGCAAGTGCTGGAGGAACTCAACAACATCTATGCAGAAAGAAACAGAAGTCATTTTTTGAGATAATATGATTCATCTTTAGAAAAGAAGAGAGAAGAGTAACAGTGATGGGCTTTTTACTATATGAAAAGTTGGGAAGGATTGTATGGAGCATTAGGGACGGTTAGAGATCTCAAGAGATTAGGTACACATGTATCATAGAACAGAATTCAAATGGATAGCTTTTAGTTATAGTGAAAGAACATAAGGCTGGAGTATGTGCTAATTGTAGGTGTTAATAGCAAAGTATAGATCAACTCTGCTGAAAGCCAACCAAACAAGACAGATACCAGTGTTTGGGGGTCAGAGGACGGGTTGAGGTTGCGATAAAATGGAGGACAGAGTTCATTGACTGAAGTTGTTCAACTCAGTGCTAACTCTATAATGCTATAGAGTGCCTGAATGGAAATGAATGAGGTGCTATTCTTAAGGCCTGAATCGGCTTTCACTGGAACACTGCACCTGGCTGAGATAGAATGTGAACATGAGATTGAAATGGTGTATTAAAATGACCAACAACTGGAAGTTAGTATCATATCTATAGATAGACTGAGTGGAAGTGTTCCCCAAAGTGGACACTCAGCTTGTGATTGGTCTCGCTGATGAAGAGAGGACTGCACTGTGAGCAGCAAATACAGTAAACTAGATTAAGGCAAGTACAAGGAAACAATTACTTCACATGGAAAGTATGTTTGGGACCTTGAACAGTGAGGAGGGAAGGGGGTAAAAGGGCAAGTTTACACAATGAAATCACATGGGAAGGGATTAAAGGGTATGTTTACACCATGAAAATTGCTTATACCGTTTTTACCCCTCCCATTTCAACACTCCAAAGGTGCAATTCCTTTTGTCATATCTTGTCCATTTCTCTACCATGCATGGCACCTTCCCATGCAATTTCATGGTGTGAACATGGAAAAATCATGAGGACCTTGATTTGTGAGTATTTCCTAAATGGTATGAGATTAGAAAGCGTAAATTACAAAGGGTAGAGCTGGATGAACACAGCAGGCCAAGCAGCATCAGAGGAGCAGGAAAGCTGACGTTTCGGGCCTAGACCCTTCTTCAGAAATGGACGAGGGGAAGGGGGTTCTGAAATAAATAGGGAGAGAGGAGGAGGCAGATAGAAGATGGATAGAGGAGAAGATAGGTGGAGAGGAGACAGACAGGTCAAGGAGGCAGAGATGGAGCCAGTAAAGGTGAGTGTGAGTGGGGAGTTAAGGAGGGGATAGGTCAGTCCAGAGAGGACGGACAGATCAAGGGGGTGGGATGAGGCTAGTAGGTAGGAGATGGGGGTGGGGCTTGAGGTGGGAGGAGGGGATAGGTGGGAGGAAGGACAGGTTAGGGAGGCGGGGACAAGCTGGGCTGGTTTTGGGATGCGGTAGGGGGAGGGGAGATTTTGAAGCTTGTGAAGTCCACATTGATACCATTGGGCTACAGGGTTCCCAAGCGGAATATGAGGTGCTGTTCCTGCAACCTTCCGGTGGCATTGTTGTGGCACTGCAGGAGGCCCAGGATGGACATGTCGTCTGAGGAATGGGAGGGGGAGTTGAAATGGTTCGCGACTGGGAGGTGCAGTTGTTTAGTGCGAACCGAGCGTAGGTGTTCTGCAAAGCGAGGCCCAAGCCTCCGCTTGGTTTCCCCGATGTAGAGGAGGCCACAACGGGAACAAGCCTCCCCCTTGACCTGTCCGTTGTCCCTGGACCGACCTATCCCCTCCCTATCTTCCCACCCACACTCACCTTTACTGGCTCCATCCCCGCCTCTTTGACCTGTCTGTCTCCTCTCCACCTATCTTCTCCTCTATCCATCTTCTATCTGCCTCCCCCTCTCTCCTTATTTATTTCAGAACCCCCTTCCCCTCCCCCATTTCTGAAGAAGGCCCGAAATGTCAGCTTTTCTGCTCCTCTGATGCTGCTTGTTATCTCAGATTCTCCAGCATCTGCAGTTCCTACTATTTCTGAAACAATTTACAAAGGGACCTGGTAGTCCTTGCAAACGAGTCACTGAAGACTAATATGCTGGTGCAGCAGGCAATTAGGAAGACTACTGGTATGTTAGCTTTTATCACAAGAGAATTTGAGTGTAGAAAGCAGTGAATTTTTGCTTCAACTGAATGAAAGCCAGGTTAGACCACACTTAGAAAATTGTGTACATTTTGCCGGGCGTGGATCTGATTGGTAGCCACCAGCCTGTCGATGCGGCAGCCAGGTGATCACATGAGTTGCTGCATTCCTGCAATTTCTGAGCAGCGAGGAAGTTAATGAGGCAAATTTGATAAGATACATAAATCTTGGAGGCCTCAAGGCAAGAAACCTTCCAAAAACTTTATGAAACAAACTCACAAAAGAAAGTGTAAGATTCAGTCCTATGCATCCGATACTTGTGCGAAGACTGATGACAATAACAAACTGCTAATGCATGACTACAGTTGTGTGTATAGTGGATAATGGGTAACTAAAAGTGTAATTGACAATATATGCATTTCTTTGCAGATGGGAGACTGATTGATTGATTGTTTTATTGTCACGTTCCCAAAGTACAGTGAAAAGCTCTGTTTATGAGCAGTACAGGCAGATCATAGTAAGCAAGGATGCGCAGATCAAAAAGACTTAGACAGAGGCATACAGATTACATTGCACAGGGGGTGCGCTAGGTGAGATCAATGTTAACAAGATCAGCATTATTTGAGGCTGGACAGTCCATTCAACAGTCTAATAATGGCTGGGAAGAAGCTGTTCCTGAACCTGCTTGTGCATGTGTTCAGGCTTCTGTATCTTCTGCCTGACAGAAGAGTTGTGGGACATCATTACCGAGGTGCAATGGGTCTTTAATGATGTTGGCAGCTTTTCTGTGGCAGCAAGCCGTGTAAATAGATGGAAAGTTTGCTTCCGTGATGGTCTGGGCTGTGCACACCTTCTATAGTTTCTTACGGTCCTGGGCATAGCAGTTGCCATATCAGGCTGTTATGCACCCAGACAGTACGCTATTAATTGTGCGTCTGTAGAAGTTTGTGCGGGTCCTTATAGACACATCAAATTTTCTGAGCTGCCTGAGGAAGAAGAAGTATTGTTGTGCCTTCTTGACCATCGCATCTATGTAGGAAGTCCAGGACAGGTTGTTTGATGTTTGGGATAAAAATGCCATACCATACCAATGTGAGTGAGCATCTGACTTGTTGTTGTCATATGACTTCTATCAGAGTTGCTAATGGAGGGGTCCCATCTTGCAATATTTTAATAAAGGATGCGGTACAGACAATTTTTTGTTGGACTGAGCTCATATCAATAACCTTACTGTGATCGATAGTTAAATGTCAATTGTTGTAGAACTGTGGATGGTTCTCCTCACACATCAATCCTCAGAAGGAACGCTTTGAGAGGTTATTTTCAAATTGCATTTGGGACCATTACAGCTATCTGAGAAATAAAGACTTCAACAGTTTAGTATAGATAAATTCTAGCTAGAATTGATAATTGTGCCTATTTCCATATACTTCCTGTTTTGCCTTTATATTGCAGAACAGTAAATAAAAGAGATTTTCTGGGCAAACCAGTCAGTAAAAAACATGTTTATGCATAAAAACCACTTTGACTTCTTTAGACTTCCAGTGCTTTTGTCTGTATGCCACAAAAAAAACTATGACTAGTGGCTGAGTGATCTCATAATTCATGTTCAATTATATCTCTTCTATGGGGAGAAAATGCATTGAAGCCTGAAGAAGTGCATAATTTGGTTGTATTCTAATAGTTCATGTCATTAAAAAAAACAGAAGGTAACCATAGAGAGACATTCAAACATGCATTACATGTCATATCTCATCATTACCCATTAGTATAATTTCCCTTAGCTTGCTAACGAAAAGAAAACAAAAGCCTCCAGAATCTAGTAAGGTTAAATACATGTAATACACTGAGCTAAAATTGCACCCATTCTTTTTCACCAAACAGATATGAGGGAAAAAGACTCCATGCCAGAAAACCTTCTGTGAAGAAATCATTTATGAAACGGGTGAATTTATTTGGAGTTCAGGATTGGTAGCTTCCTGTCAGACTGAGGTATATTATGTGGTTACTGGCTGCGTTGAAAAGGGTGAATCACCTTCCGCAGGTGAATCACACAATAATTTATCACCCTCACTTAGGTATTAATGTGGCAACTTCTTCTTAGGTCATTTTAGAAAGTACAACATTATTGTGCACTATTCCACATAATATTTGTATATCCCTAACATTGTTTCCACAATTCTCTCCCCTCCTCACTGAAACAGTGCCCCAATTATCACTCACCCAGTCTGGTGGAAACCAAGTAGGGGGCAGTTATAATTCGGACTTTAACTTCCCCATGCCGATCCTGCCAATTTCATTACCTATATTGCATCAATGGCACCACGTCTTCAGGCTCCAAAGCAGTTTGGTTTATCCTGAAGCAGTGAAAGGCATTATTTAAATACAAATCTCTGTTTTGGCTGGTATGTTCCACAGTTCGGTAGAGGGTTTCTCTTTCAATATGTTGACCCAAAGATCCTAGCAATCAAACCAAAGCACAAGAATGAGCCTCTGAGCTCCCATTAAAAAAATGCATTTAGACTTATTAAAAATCTCAAATTTCCCGTCAGATTGTTTATGACTGTAAAGGTACCAAATTGTTACGTTAAAATTCCTCACTTGCATGCTGACAAATGTATCACAGAAAATGCACTCCACATGTATACATTGACTTGCAGATCCACTATGCTCTGCTTTAATAATTCATGATAAAAGGCAACATCAGAGTTACAGAAAATTAGGCATCAAACAGAACTTGTGGAGATGATGTTTTACTTTTGAACCTCAACAGAACAAAGCTCTAAATCTGAAGGCTTTAAATGATTTTACAGCACATTTCCAAGGTGACAGTTGTGAGGGTCATTTTGTTGTTTTCTCCAAAAAAAACCGACACACACAGATTATATCACCCTTTTGTGCGTGTTTCCAATGTCTTGCCATGGGGTCCTTTTTTTAAAAAAAAAGTTACGCTCCTGATAAAAGGTACACCAGTGAGATGAGTACATAAGAAATGTGAAATGTTGTAAATAGTGACAACTTTGTCCAGCTTTTCACACCTCCAATCCAGAGAAGAATGATTAATGGTGTCTATGGTTCTATGAGCAACAGGAACCCTTTGTTACTGTAGCTCAGGAGTTATTCTGTATGTGTGAGCTGAAACAGTGACAAAGCAATTGAATCCATAGAGAAATCCCTGCTGAGTTCAGTCCTATCCTCACCTGATTTCAGATTGAGTGGCTGGTTGTCAGGCAAGTTAGACCTTAGCAACCAAATTTCAGCGGGGGAGCAAGATTGTCTGTGTGTTTCATAGGATCATAGAATTCCTACAGTGTGGAAACAGGCCATTCGGCCCAACAAGTTCACACCACTCTTTCGAAGAACGTCCCACCCAGACCCATCCCCCTACCTTTTCCCTGTAATCCTATATTTCTCATGTTTAATCCACCTAACTTACACATCCCTGAACACGACATGCAATTTAGCATGGCTGATCCACCTAGCCTGCACATCTTTGGACTGTGGGAGGAAACTGGAGCACCCAGAAGAAACTCACACAGACACAGGGAGAATGTGCAAACTCCACACAGACAGTGACCCAAGGCTGGAATCAAACCCGGGTCACTGGTGCTGTGAAGCAGCAGTAGCACTGAGCCACCGTGTGTGTGTGTGTGTGTGTGTGGATGAAAGATGAGGCTGGAGAATTAACAATGGGGAACAAAGAAATGAAAAAGGATTTGAATAAGTATCTTGCATCAGTTTTCCCAGTGGAAAACACCAGCAGCATACCAGAACTTCAAGAGAGTCAGGGACAAAGGTGAATATAGTAGCCATCATTGAAGGAGATGATGCTGGGGAAGTTGAAAAGTCTGAAGGTGATAAATCACGCAGACCAGATGGACTACACCCAAGCGTTCTGAAAGAAGTAGCTGAGGAGATTGTAGAGGCATTGGTGGTAATCTTTCAGGAATCACTGGAGTCAGGGAGAATGCCAGAAGGCTGAAAAATGGCTAATGCAACACCTCTGTGTTAGAAGGGAGGAAGGCAGAAGATAGGAAACTGTAGGCTAGTTAGCTTGACCTCAGTTGTTGGTAAGGTTTCAGAGTCCATTATTCAGGATGAGATTGCAGAGTACTTGGAAGTGCATGCTAAAATAGGACTGAGTCAGCACAGCTTTGTCAAGGTGAGGTCATGCTTGATGAAACTGTTATAATTCTTTGAGGAGTTAATGAGCAAATTAGGAAAGTTAGTGGATGTGATCTATTTGAATTTCCAGAAGACCTTTGAGAAAATGCAAACAGGAGGCTACAAAATAAGATAAGAACCCATAGTGTTAGGAGCAAGGTACTGACATGGATAGAGGATTATCTGACTGGCAGAGGGCAGAGAGTGCGGATAAAGGTATCTTTTTCAGGGTGGCATCCAGTGACTAGTAGAGTTCCGCAGGGGTCTGATTTGGGACCATGACTATTCACATTAAATATTAACAATCTGGATGAAGGAACTGAGGGCATATTTGCTATGACTGCAGATGAAACAAAGGTAGATAGAGGGACAGGTAGTGTTGAGGAAACAGGGATGCTGCAGAAGGACTTGGACAGGCTAGGAGAGCTGTCAAAGAGTTGCAGATAAAATACAATGTGGGAAATTGTGAGGTTGTGCACTTTGGTCGGATGAATAGGGGTATAGACTATTTTCTAAACAGGGAAAGGCTTCAGAAATGTGAAGCACAAAGGGATTTGTGAGTCCTAATTCAGGATTCTCCTAAGGTTGACATGCAGGCTCAGTAGGCAGTCGGAAAGGTAAATGCAAGGTTAGCGTTCATTTTTAAGAGAGCTAGTGTATAAGATCAGGGATGTACAGCTGAGACCGTAAAAGGCTCTGGTCAGACCATATTTGTAATAGTATGAGATGTTTCGGGCCCTGTATGTAACTGTCTGTGCGTCGTTTGCACATTCTCCCCGTGTCTGCCTGGGTTTCCGCTCGGTGCTCCAGCTTTCTCCAACATTCCAAAGATGTGCAGGTTAGGTGGATTGGCCATGCTAAATTGCCCATAGTGTCCAGGGATGTGTAGGTTAGGTTGATCCACCATGGGAGGTCCAAGGTTACAGGAGTAGGCATTGGGTCTAGGTGGAATACTATTCGGGACGTTGGTGTGGACTCGATGGGCCAAATGGCCTGCTTTCACATTGTAAGGATTCTATCATTCTGTGTAAGGAAGGATGTGGTGGTGTTGAGGGGGTCCAGAGGTGGTTTACAAGAATGATCCCAGGCCTGAAGGGCTTGTCACATGAGGAGCAGTTGGGGCCTCTGGGTCTGCATTCGATGGAGTTTCAAGGGATGGGGTGGATCTCATTGAAACTTAAAGAATACTGAGTGGCCTGGATAGAGTAGACATGGAGAAGATGTTTCCACTAATAGGAAGATGAGGATCTGAGGTCACAGACTTAGAGTCAAAGGACAACCCTTTAGAATTAAGATGACGAGGCATTTCTTCAGCCAGAGGGTGGTGAATCTGCAGACTGCATTGCTATAGAAGGCTGTGAGAGCCAAATCATTAAGCAAATTTAGGACAGAGATAGGTAGGTTCTTGTTTAGTGAGAGACTCAGGGGTTACGGGGAAAAGGCAGGGGAATAAGGTTGAGAAACATCAACCATGATTGAATGGTTAGCAGACTTAATGGGCTGAATGGACTAATTCTTGTGGTGTTATGTTCTTATGGAGGGCCTACAGCTTTCTCCCTCATACCTACACTGCCTTTGCAATCTACCTCAACCCTGAAAACTTTAACTCCCTGTTTTTATTTGACTTAAGCTATTGATTTTAGTCAAATCTGACCAGTCACTCATTAGTTCTAAGTTTGTTTGAAGTACTTGGATTATCCATTATCAATCTAGCTCTGCAGTCAAAATACTTATTCTTGCAGAAGATAGAATTGGTTACGAAGGAAGAACAGATGGACTCCTGCTCCAGCATTAAGGAATCTCTGTAGTTTTCTCTCTTTGCAGTAGTAACAGACATTGTGGATGCTGTTCTTATTTGTATTTCTTACTATTGATTGTACTGTCCTAAATCCTTGCTTGCACTTTTATATGCCTTTAATCAGAAAAGCAAAACACTGCAACAACCAATGGCATGCCTCACACACATTGTCATTGATTCTTGATTTAACATTATGAGCATATAAAGGGAATAGCCTCCCCACAATCTACGAGGTATGAAATGGTTGTGTATTAGTTGAAATTCTTCTCTCACCACTGTCGCATCAAATAATACTAGTGCCTTGCCGCTGGAATTTTAATTGGATTAAATTCTGCCCTTGGCATTAACTGAAAACGAAACTAGAATGTTACAAGATTTAACGTGGTGTTTGCAAGGACTTTTGAGAGTTGAATCCCGATTGCATGGCACACAAAATTGATAACTTCGGCAGAAGATCCTGCTCAACCTGTGAAAGTGTTGGGCTTACTTGACTTATTTGGATCAGGACAGTAACAAAATATATATCACTCTTGATCCAAAACTGGATACCTCATCCCTGCTTCTTACTACTAAGGATTTACAGGTGGAAAGTCACTTTAAATCTATTTCCATTATCTATAACCTGTCCGTGAGGGATGTTTCAATATGTGTGTTTTAACACTCGGGTGAGGATAGTAGACAAGATGAAACTGATGCAAACAAGTAGAACATCATTAGCATCAATCCAAATTCAAATCTATAAAGACACAGAATAATTGAAATGAAGTGGGGTGGCATGGTGGCTCACAATACCAGGGACATGGGTTCAATCCCACCCTTGGGCAATTGTCTGTGGAGTTTGTACATTCTCCCTGTGGAACTGGTGAAGAACACATCCTAGCCAATTCTGGCTGTTTCATGCACCATGGAGCCGTAATTGTGTGCAGACAAGAACTGCATCCCTTCACTCAAGAGTTAGTCCTGCCTCAAATGGCTGCCAGCCAATCCAATTCCCTGGCATTTTTGTCATGCTAGATTTGCGCAATGGCCACTGCTGGGATTACAGACTGACCTTCATCAAACAGATGCTTGATTTAGGCAAGTCTGAAGCATTGATGAGTGCAGGCTGGAGAACTGGGAGGGGGTGGAGGGGGGATGGGCCTGAAAGTGATAAGCTTTGAGATGCTGTTGGGGGAAGGGGTAGTTGTAAGAGTTATAAGGGTGTAATGAGTGGTGATGTGAGAGCTGATGGTGCGTGCTTCCAATGGGAACAGGGACCAACCTCCCTAACTCCCAAAAAGGAGGTCCACCCTTTCTTGGCAAAAACCAATTCACACAGTCAAAGCTGCAAGTCAACCCACCTGGAGTGGCCCTTCCCTTGCTGTAGATACAATTGTGGTTGAAGTAAGAGAAGGCTTTTCAAGGTCTCCATAAACCCAATGGCACGGAAGCTACCTGACCCCTTCACGGTTGGATAAAATGAGAAACAAGTCACAGAGGGTACGTCAGCTCTGCTTGGGCAGGTAATCTCCCTGATTTCAAACATAGGAAGAAGGTTGTAGTTGTTGGAGGTCAGTTATTTCAGCTCCAGGACATCGCTGCAGGAGTTCCTCACAGTAGTGTCCTAGGCCCAAACATCTTCAGCTTCTTCATCAACAACTTTCATTCCATCATAAGGTCAGAAGTGGGGATGTTCGCTGGTGATTTCACAATGTTCAGCACCATTTATGAGTCCTCAGATACTAAAGCAGTCCATGTTCAAATGCAACAAGATCCAGACAATATCTAGGCTTGTGTTGACAAGTGCCAAGTAACATGTGTGCCACACAAATGCCAGGCCAGGACCATCTCCAATAAGTGACAATCTAACTACCATCCCTTGAAATTCAACAGCGTTACCGTCACTGAATCCCCCATGATCAACAACCTCGGGGTTACCATTGACTAGAAACTCAACTGAACTCACTGCATAAATACAGAGGTTACAAAAGCAGGACAGAGGCTAAGAAAACTGCAGCAAATGACTCACTTCCTGACTCCCCAAAGCCTGTACACTATCTTCCAGGGACAACTCAGTAGTGTGATGCAATATTCCCTACTTACTTGTGCCACTCCAGCAACACTCAAGGAGCTGGATACCATCCAGGACAAATCCACAAGCATCTACTCCCTCCACAACTGATGCTCAGTAGCAACAATGTATCCTATTGACAAGATACACTGCAAAAATTTGCCAAAGATTCTGAGACAGCACCTTCCAAACTCATGACCACTTCCATCTAGAAGGACAAGGGCAGAAGACAGGCAGGAACAGTACCACCTGCAAATAGCCCTCTAAGTTAATCACCATCCTGACTTGGAAATCATAGAATCATAGGATCCCTACAGTGTGGAAACAGGCCCTTCAGCCCAACAAGTCCGCACCAAACCTCAAAGCATCCCACCCAGACCCATCCCCCTATAGTCTACAGAATCTACACATCCCTGAACACTACAGGTAATTTAGCATGGCCAATCTACCTAGCCTGCGCATCTTTAGAATATGGAAGGAAACCGGAGCACCTGGAGGAAACCCACGCAGACACAGAGAGAATGTTAGACAGTCGCCTGAGGGTGGAATCAAACCCAGGTCCCTGGCGCTGGGAGGCAGTAGTGCTAACCACTGAGCCACCGTGCCACCCCAAATATATTGTCATTTCCTCGCTGTTGCTGGGTCACAATCCTGGAATTCCCTCTATAAGGGCACTGTGAATCTATCTACACTAACCTTTCAAGAAACAGCTCACCACCACTTTCTCAAAGGCAGCTAGGGATGGGAAGTAAATGCTGTTCCAGTCAGTGATGCCTAAATCTCACAAGCGAAGAGAAAAAAAAACTGCCCAAAAGGGCAGAACTTCTCCTTATCATCTAAGGTTGCACGTTCAAAGTATTAACTTCAGTCTTAAAGGACCATAATAATCCTGTTCCTTTAACAGATCTTGACTGACTATTATTCACCCTTTCCCAGCCCCTATCTTCAAGATACATAGATTATTTTCTAATAATTACTGATAATGTCATTTAATTGTTTCTCTTTAATATAGTAATCTTATTGTTAAAGTTTCTCCTGAGCTAGTCCAAAAGCATATCTGTCCCCAATTTCGCCTACATTTGGACTGACACACCCATTGGCTCGTTATGTTTTAAAAATGTGTTTATGTATGGTTTGTCACATTTATGTGTTGCAGTTCTGCTACTCAAATGTGTGTAGCTGTTTATTTTAATACTGTCAGCTTGATCTGAAACAAAAAAAGGACATGTTGAAGGTACCATTAACACAGTTTGTCAAAGTCAAGTTTCCTTTACACATGGCTTCCAAGTTTAAATACTAACTTTGCCAAAATACAATTGTCTATTTGGCCTTGTGATCAATATAAATAATTGCTCAACATGATATTAAATCATAGCTCAGGTTTTGCTATCTTTCACATGCCTGACTTGACAAAATTAACTAGGGGAGTTTATACATGTGCCAGTCACTATTTATCGTATTTCATTTTGAATTCTTTATTTTGTAGTCTGTTGAGAATTATGTACCTTCTTATAGGTATCCAAAATAGTGGGAACCTGCAAAGTGTGCAAATGACCTGAATTATTTTAAAAGACATAAAATAACCTTCCGCTGACACATGTGTACCAAGTTAATAGCAAATTTTGGTCAATGAATGAAAAGCACTTGTTATGCATGTAGTCTGCAGGAAAAGGGAAACACAAATCATCTAGTCAGGTAAGCCTGCCTTTTCTTGAGCAATCTTTAGTTATTTCAAGGGAAGGCACTCCACCAGAACTTATTCAAAGAGAAATCAAGGATCATTGAAATCCAAGCAGCTGCAATAAATTCAACAATAAAGTACTGTTTATAATGAGCTCTTATTTTCAAAAATGTCAGAACTGAAGATACTTCATAAGTCAATCCTGTCAATGCAAGATATTTGCAATTATTTTCAAATTTACTATGAAGCTTTCAAAGAGGGGCATAGCACATTGAGATGAAACTGCATGGCCTTGAGCTTTGTTACATTCTATACAAGCTTGCCAAAGGCGTTCACTGCACGGACCAATGAATTCGACAGAGTGACAGCAGGTGACATTCACAGCAACGCAGCAACATCTGGTCCTAGGAAAGAAAACAAATAGCAGACTATCATTGGAGCTATTTCATGAGTGAAAAATAATATTGGCTCAAATCAGAAATCCTATTTTATCCGATCCTAAAAACTTGCTTTAAGCTGTAATCACTGAACTCAATATGCTATCACTTCTAATGCTAATTTTAAAAAAGCACATTTTTAGTAGATCTTGTCAGTTTTGAATTGTCTTGACAATTTTGTCTCTGTACTAAACATTTCTGTCTGCTTAACCAGTGACCTATTTCACAAATGTCCAAATGAGCACCTTTGTTTGCAGTTAATAGCAATATGCCTCTACACTTTCAGCTTATTTGGTTGAAAAAAATTTTGATCAACATTTAGACCAGTTTGGGAATAGCTCAATTCCTAACCCAAATGAAACCAATTGAGTTATGAGACAGGAACTTAATCACACAATCATTAGGTTTACCATTCGAATACTGGTACAAAATGGAAAAAAAAAGTCACTTTTTTGTTAGAAATAGATGTACGATTCTGTGACACCAATGGACCAGTGTTCTGACATTCCTTCACTCCAAATCCAAGTAATGAGTGCAACATTTCACTATTTTCCACTCCAGAGCACAAGATCAAGGACAATGCTTCAAAGCAGTGCTAAGCAAGTGTTGCACTGTCAGAGAAGTTGTATTTTAGCTGACATGAGAAACTGAAGCCCCATCTTCCCTGTCTAGTGGACATAAAAGATGGAATAGCATTAGCTGAAGACAGGCAGAAGAGACACTGAAATCGTAGGCAATATTTATCACTCAACTAACATCACAAAAACAGGCAATCTAGTTATTATCTCAACATGGTTGGTGGGAGCTTGACATTCATTAATTTCCAAAGTTCACAAACTATGCTGCAAAAGTGCTTAATTGATGGTAAATTGCTTTAGGATGTCCTGAAATAAAAACAGAAATTACTGGAAACTCAACCGATCTGGTGCCATCGATGCAGACAGAAACAAAGTTAATACTTCAAGCAAATGGCCTTTTAATAGAACACTAAGTCTCACTAGTTTTGGTAGAAGCTCATTGATTTGTAACATTGCACTGAATCTTTGTGATCCTGTGGTGATGGATTTGAAGTTGAAAATAGTGGGGAATCACACCAGGATGATTTCCAGTATATACCTGTTGCTGGTCAGCTTTCCCAGACATGGACTGGGAAGCAGACCAGCTGCTCCATCTAAGGAAGCGGACAATTAATGTTAGTGAGTCTTCATTTTTACGGCCTTTACCAGCATTTTTCCACCTGTCAAGTAGATGCTCCATTGTGCATGCAAAGGCCAGGATCTCAATGGAGGCAGTAGGCTGATGACAGTCAGCAGGAGCAGGAGAGGAGGTTGCTGTAAGGGTTGGAGGTTCTGTGTCATTAAGAGGGCACTGCATTCATGGAAGTCTGCCATATTGGCTGAAACCTAATCAGCATTTTCTTCCCAACTCACCTACCTCTCATTGCTAGTTATTTAATGATTGATGTTCAAGTGAGCGAATGTGTATCTTGTTAAAGAGCTCTCTCGGTTCCCAACCTGCCTCAGCATTACTCATGTCATCTGGTTGGCCCGCCAAAGCTCTAAAGCTTCTGAGATTTTGTATCCACAGTGAGTATGAGCATTTGAATGACAGAGTAGAATAAATTGTAGCTTAGTTGGTGTGTTTAGCCTTTACTCATGCTTCTCAGTGTTCTGTACTAGGCTCCCAAATTCAAAGTACATTGACAAAATATAATACATTTCTGCTGGTGTAATTTCTTAGCAATATTTCGAATATCTGTCAGATACCTTTATTTAGTTGATGTCATTTTAGTGTCCCAGAAAGTTCTCTTCAGGATCCAACAGTTCCAGGCCAGCCACAGAATAAACCAAATAGGTTAGCTATAATGCTGAGTTTCAATCATTCTAAAATGAATGAGCCTACATATGATACATCTCTCAAGCCTACACTGTTGTCTATTTGCATTCATCGAACACATGTTGGAATGCATCATTGTTACTGAGCTGGTTAAATATTATTTTGCTGAATGCAATGGGAAGTTGCATTTATATAGCACTTTTATGTTTGGAAAACATCCCAATGTGCTTCGCAGAAAGCTGGTGGGGCAGAAGTTGACAATAGGCAAATATCTGAACATGACAATAGATGGCGAGAAGCTTGGTCAAGTCGAACAGTTTCAATATCATCTTCAAGGAAATAGATAATTGACAGTTGAAGAGGTTTGAAGAGAAAATTCTGGAACTTAGAGAATAGTTGGCTGAAAATGTAGCTGAGAATGATGGGTGTGATGCATGGAAGATGGTCAAAATGTGAGAACTAAGAAATGTAGAGACTTCAGAGGTTGTTGGGTTGAAGAAAGAGGTACATGACCATGGAAGAAATCAAGTTCAAGAACAAAATGGTTTGTCAGCTTTTCCTTGAATTAAAGATCATAGTTGAAAGTTTCTGCAATGTGTCTTCACTATATGGAAGGGACCGATTTGTGAGCCAGAAATCTTAGAACACATGGGAAAGTGGAATCTGAATCGCAACATTTGCTTCTTTCCTTCTTTATTGTCTCTCTGACACATCATTGAGCTGTTTTGGCTCAAAACGTGATGCAACTTGATGGTCACGTTGCTGAACATTTGAATGATTGTAAGCCAGCTCCTGCCATTCATTAATGTCAATGTTGCTGTGCTCCAGGAAGGCTTCAGAGTGTCTCTTTAAAGGTTTTATTTGTCTTGTCCTGGAATGTCAGCCATATGAAAGTTGAATAAACAGGAAGCGGCAAGGCAATCCTTTCAGCCATCTGGACACACTATCCAGCACAATGAAGTTGACTTTGTTGGGTGTTTCACCTGATTGCTTGTGGAACTGGCTTCAAAAAGCATACATTTGCTCGTTCAACAGTCCTCCCACTGAAGCTGGAGGATGCACCAGTGACATTACTGATGGATTTCTCCAGGTTTCTGATGTTTCGTTGAGACAGTCAGGACTTGCTGCAGAACAGGAGTGGTGTGACACCACTGCACTGCCCATGAGGATTTTTACGTGTCATTAAGTGCTATTGGATAATACAAACTTTACAGACTAAATGTATCATGGAGGTTAAAGCATGAACGTTTATATCTCAACCATGTCTCTTTCTGTCATCACACCATATGCTGCCAAAATTTGTTGAGTCCTGTTGATCTGACCAAATTGCAACCCAATCTAAGCATAAAGATGATTATGAGGGAAGGCAATTATCATTACGCTATTAATGCTCTAAGCACCTGGGTTCAGCATGGCAGATGGTAGAATTTGAATTCAATAAAAGTCCTGGATTAAGAGTCTAATAACAACTATAAAACTGTTGCCAATTGTCAGGAAAATGCATATGGTTCACTAATGTCCTTTAGGCAAGGAAACCTGCCATCCTTACCTGGTCTGGCCTACATGTGACTCCAGACCCACAGAAATGCGTTCTGGGTAAATTAAGGATGGGCAATAAATGTTGGCCTGGCCAGTGAAGTGCATGTCATGTGAATGAATAAAAATATTATCCAGTTTTGCAGATATTGCTAAAATCAACTTAAATAATTTTGGGATAAACCAAGCATGTCTGCAGTAGTGCTGCCAATTTCTAGATTATTTGTATCGGATTCTGGGTTTGTACATTTGTTATCCTGTATCAGCTATTAAGTAACATGAAGTGACTTTGCTTATAGAATCACAGAATCCCTACAGTGCTGAAAGAAGCCATTTAGCCCCTTCAAGTCCACACCAACCCTCTGAAGACCATTCCACCAGGCCCAGGCCCCTCCCCTATCTTCATAACCCCACGTTGACCATAACGAACTCATCTATCCTGCACGACCTTGAACACAATAGAACAATTTAACAGGAGCAATCCACCTAACCTGCACACCTTTGGACTGTGGGAGGAAACCAGAGCATCTGGATGAAACCGAGGTAGACACAGGGAGAATGTGCAAACTCTATACAGAGGGTCACCAAAGACCAGAACTGGACCTAGGTCCCTGGCGCTGTGAGCCACCATTTGATACATGTTTGATACACAACTGATACTGCAACTTGCTCATCATTGGAACTAGCAAAATTTCTTAAATATAGCACAGCAAAAAATAGCCTGTATTGGTGAAAAATAATCGTAGATGCAGTTCTACAGCAAGTGAACATCTTAACATCTAAAACCTGTGTAAAGATTGTAACAGAATTGGTTGCTAATTGATTCAGCTCTAAAGGATAACCTTATCTGTTGAAATTGACACAACCATAGCACAATCCAGCAGTGAATGGAGTTTTTTTTGTACGGCAAAAATTGTTTTTGCCACACTAATATAAATCTAATAAATTTAGCCTGCTGGGGACATAGAGGATATATCTAGGATAATAACCAACAATAAATTAAAACCTGATGAAAGTCATACATTTCTATCATTTAGCATAACTCACTTAGAATTTCAAATATAATTTCATTGAACTCCTGTGTATGACCACTGTTTTTGGAACATTGTCATTATACTGTTATGAATATCTAGGTTATGGCTCGAGAGTGTTATGTACATAATTTAGCATGTATTTTGGTTTATAATTCATAGCTTAGTTATTAAAGAAGTCAAACATATGATAAATGAAGCCCAGTGCACTTCAAAAGTTGGGGTCATGTTGCTTTCAGAGGTTAACAGTTAGGAAGGTAAGATAATTTAATTTGCTGGACTTTAGTGATTGCCAGAGCGCCTAAAACAAATGGAAGTTCCAATAGTTATTTGTTTGATAGAATCAGAATAAAAGAGATAGAGATGAAGAAGTATCAGATGGAATTATGGACCTCGAGGCAAAGTCCCTATAAAGTTTATAGTAATGGCATTCCACAGGAAGGTGGAGCTAAATTAGCTTAAAGGCATTCTGTAAATATGAAAGTCCAAGCTAGAGACGGTCCAAGCAAGCTGTATCATTGTGTAGATATCTGGAGCTGAAGAAGGTTCTTTAGTTTCAATTTATTTGGGTGGAGTGAATTTAGTTGCTGTTTCGAGCTGGGAGAAGTGGCTCCAGGTAATGAAGTGCAGCTACAAGCATATTCCAGCTATGTTGGGCTCTGGAGGCGTCTCAGTGAATGGTAGCTTCAGGCTGCGCAAAAGAAGATGGGGCTTAAAGAAGCCTGGAGAGCCATTCATAGTTCAGTGCAGCTGAGAGTGTGGTGAATGAAGTCCAGAAGCAGTATTTGCTTAATGCAGCTAAAAATGATTGCAGCATAGAGAGATATGGCAGCAGCTCAGTGAAGTTAGCTGCTTGTAAAAGATGAAATTGTTTCTGTGTTTAGATGCTCCGGACCTGTCGCAGGGGTTCTGTAGAACTCAGTTTCATGAAAAGAGATTGTAACAGCCAGATGAGCTATCTTGGATGCAATCCATGTTGAGAAGTTTTGTGAGTACTTCAAAGATCTTCAAAAATGAAGAATTTGCAGTCACTTGCAAAGAAGATAGCATTTTAATGAAATTAGATAATCGTTACTTGGATGGATTTATCTTGACTGCTAAGTGAAATTTATGGGGTGTTCACAGTTTGTCTCCTAACTCATTGTTACATCATATTAACCCTGAAAGTTAATCTTTGTTGCAAAACATGCATATGTTAGAGCATTCTTATCTTACCTGTTCGATAAACTTATTTAGTTATTATTGCTTAGGATTTTAATATACTGGTTTGATTTTTGGTGTTACAATTCAACATTGGAATCCCATTCTTTTTTCTCTTACCTTTGGTTCATTCACCTGTTCTGTTCTTGAAAACATCATTGTCTATCAAGCCAGGTCATAGCAAAAATTTGACTTGCACAACATTCTCAAAGCTGGGATCCTAACAACACAAATAAGGATTTGTGGGCACATTGCACTCGGATAGCATTTAACAGCTTAAAAATTCAACAGATCTATGGTTATGCAATTGACCTACTACTTGTTTCAGACATGACCCTACATGCTGACATTTTGACCTTTGCTAATGCCACATGCTTTCTAATTATAGTAAGTATGCATTTTTACCAAATATATTAGAAGCCTAGCAAGCCACAATTTGAGACCAAATAGAGCCTGCCTGACTGATACAATCATCTAATTCCTGTGATGATATGCTTTGTAGTCTGACCTGTCTGATCACCTGTGTGCGTATATCTTACTATTTCTCAGTTTGTTCAGATAAACATTCAAACTACTTTGCATCCACTCAAAACATTGAACATAGTTGGATGTTGTGCATTGTGAAAATTCTCTCTCTATTTTGACAATTTGAAAACAAAAATTCTGGCATCCAAACTAAAAATGCTAGTCAAACAACAGAATCTCAGAAGTAATGATCTGAGAAATTAAAGCAAACCGGGAAGGGCAATATTTCAAAATCAATCAATACGGTGTTGAAAAAAGCCAAACTGTAAAGCTAGCTAAGTCTCGGCCAGGGACATGTAAAAATGTTAGGATTCAAAATATAATATTTTTAATAAGAATTCTATGGTGTAAAACCTGTTAAATGATTTGCTGAAAGCATAGCAGATACTTGGAATTCTGTTGGAAAAATAGTATGCAAATACTCCATGTTCCAATCTGATCTTACACTGATTTGTTTCTTCTTCCATTTTTTTGATGCAGTTGTTTGTGCAGATTGCTAGCTCTGACACTAAACCAACAGGGAATTGCTTAACTCTCATTGAAGTACCATGGAAGCAAATTAATCTGTTTCAATTAGAAAAGCTGAGAAACAAAATTCCCTTTTAGTCCCTCCAATAACTTCATGCTGAAACCAAAATTTATGAATGACAAAAGAATATATATTCAGTCATTCCCGTCCCTTTCAGCTGTCATCCTAATGAAATGCAGAGCAGAGTCCTCCAAACAGTTATGGTTCATACTCAAGAGATCTCAGCACGAGCTAATGCCCTATAGGCTATATGTGATATCATTTCGGTTGGTGTAAAAATTCAAGTATTGCAATAAAAGTCTGATGCTGGAATTTGAACTTCTAATGCACGTGGAGGGTATTTGTTTTCTGCACTTTGTTATTCTTTATTGCATATCATTTACAAAAACCATTGTGTTTCTTCCTCAATGACAGACTGCTTTAAAAATAAAATTGAATGCTTTGGATTAATATTTTTTATTTGAGAAAAATAACAATGCTGTCAGACAGAATAATTTTAGCCCTGTCTACTGAAACTGGTGTGAATGTCCAATGAAAAAGCACTGACAATCTAGACTTCTCAAATCCAAAATAAAAATATTAATTTAGCCTCTGTTGTTTAATACAGGACTGACATTTTTCACCATGTTAAAAATGTGCACCAGATAAATTCTCACAGAATTTGCCAAGCTGTCATTTCACAGGCAAAAATAAGTTTTGTTTTGTGTATTTTCCATTTATTGATGACAAATGCATTAAACTGTACATCATATTTTTTCTAAACCAATGTCGAGCGATGAAAAACAGGTTTATATCCAACAAGAAGGAAAGGACATTTGTCAAATGAAAGAGAATAGGCTTCAAAATGTAATTGCCTGCAGCTCAGTGTTGAGATTGTAGAAGGTGGCTGGTGCTTAAGATATAGAATACAACAGGGTTGTGATTCAAGAATTAGCATTGGACATAAAATGATTCCTTGGAGTTAACACATCAAAGACTTAATTGATGAGGAATGTGATATATTGAGCAATTCAATGGTTTTTTTTAAAATATAATTTTACTTGTGTATAGATTCCCAAAAAATGCAACGATTTACTTTCAAAAATGGGGAAGGAGTTCCATTAACACTTTTGCAGCAAAAGTAGGTCCAATTTTCATGTACTCTGCCTGATAGCAAAAGATTGTTACTGACCAATGAATGGCAGTGTTGTTCCCGTTTCTGCTTCATTTCCAGTTGATGCAATTGCCCAGAAGCCTTGACTACAGCAGCCCAGACACGTACCTGAAGCAGGTGGAAGCTTCAGCAAATTATTTAAATGATATTCCTTTGATGACAAGGGAACCCCTGTCGTGCCCCTCCTTTTAAACTAAGACCTCCAAGTGCAAGTTGTCCTCAAGCTCCAGGACTTGTTTCATGAAATGCCAAAAAGGTTGATAGTCAATCTGCTAATCCTTCTAATACCTCATGGCAAAAGATAGGATTGAGGTTTCTGGCTAATTGTTACTGACAACACATCTTGCCAGCTTGCCAGTATAAAGCAGAAAATCCTTGTGAAAAGGGCATGAGGAGAGCTGTATCCAAACTGTGTAAATACAGCCAAAGAAGACATCTATAGGTCCCAAAGTATATATTCAGTGGCATATATTCAGCTGGACTAGGCCAGCAGTACTTTGAGGCATTTTGCAGACTTGAGACAGCAATTACAAGACTTATTTAATGGAATACTCACCAACAAATACTAAGCTCAGTGGTGCCTGTGTATCATTCACCTGGTTGGATTTATTCACATCTTTTTTCATTTTTGAGTGTGTTCATGATCATATTTCTTTTGATTAAAAAGAAATCAAACTAAATGCTGTAGATCATCCTGGAAATTCTATTGGAAACATAGGAACAGGAGTAGGTCATTCAGCTTGTCCTACCATTCGATGTAGTCATGGCTAATTGTAAATGTCAATACCTTTTACTCACCCCATCCCCATAACCATGTATATATCATTGGTAATCAGATACCTATTAATCTCTATCTCTGTTGAAGGAAGAGGAACAGCCAAAGGGGAAACCTCAATCCAATTGGGATTCTGAGGATAAAACAAATGCAGAGGACTGCTCCAGGTGTGATTAACCTCATTGCAACCTTAGTTGGAACATAGAGCTGAAGTTCAAAGATGTGATGAGAGTGATTGCTGTTGATATCAAGGCTGAATTTGACAGAGTGTGGTATCAAGGAGTTCTACTGAAGTAATTGGGATCAGGGGGAAAAACTTTTCACAAGGTGGAGTCATACCTGACACAAAGGAAGGTGGGTGTTAATGGTTGGATGTCCAGAATGCCAATGCATGCATTCCTCAGGGGAATGTCCTAGGCCCAACTATCTTCAGCTCATTCCTCAATGACCACACCATAATAATGTCAGAAGTTGGATGTTTACTAATGACTGCATAACGTTCAGGACCATTCATGACATCTCAGATACTGAAGCAGTTCATGTCCAAGTGCAGCAATATCCAGGTTTGGGCTGACAAATGGCAAGTGAATTTCATGACACAAAAGCAAGGCAATAACCATCTCCAGCAAGACAGAATCTAACCACCAGCCCTGAAATTCAATGGCACTGGCAACACTAAGTCACCGACTATCAACATCGTGCAGGGCACTGTTGATCAAAATCTGAAATGGATTTGGCCCTTGTTGTTTACAATCTATATCAATGATTTGGATGTGGGGATTGATTGTAATTTTTCCAAGTCTGCAGATGATACAAAATTTGGTGGGAATGCAAGTTATGAGACAATTAAAAGAGGCCTCAAGGGGATTTAGACAAGATGTGGAGGTGCTGGTGTTGGACTAGGGTGTACAATGTCAGAAATCACACAACACCATGTTATAGTCCAACTCGTTTACTTGAAAACTCCAGCATTCAGAGCATAGCGTCTTCATCAAGTGAAGGGCTACGGTCTGAAAGTTTGTGTTTTCAAATAAACGTCTGAGTGACTGGGCAAAGGCATGGTAGGTGAAACATAATGTGGGTAAGCGTAGATTATCCATTTCAATAGGAGGAACAAAGGTACAAAGTATTTCTTGAATGAAGAGATTTGGAAAATGTTGATGTCCAAAGAGACCTAGGTGTCCTAAATCACTGAAAGCTAATCTTCACGTTCAGCAAGAAATTCAGAAGGTAAATAGTACCTTCTTTATTGCAAGTGTGTTTGTGTACATGAACAATTCAATTGTATAGAACACTGGTGATACTGCACCCGGGATAATGTGTGCATTCCAGGTCTCCTTGCTTAAGGAAGGTTAATTAGAGTGATTCCTGGGATGGTGGCACTGAGCCATGAGGAGAGATTGAATAAACTGAGCCTTTATTCTCTGAAATGTAGAAGAATGTGAGGCGGTTTCATAGAAACTTGCAAAATTCATGAGGGGATAAACAGGGTAGATGCAAAGGTTTCCATGGCTGTGGGGTCTAGAACTATGCAAAGGTTGTAAAAAGTATAGTGCAGCAGTGACCATGCCAATGGATCTGCAATACTTCAGGGAAATGGAGTAGAAAAAACAAAAAGAGCAAACTGTGTGTGATGCCCTATATCAACCGATAGACAGGCTCCTGCATGATCCTTGACAGCGAGAGGAAGGTGCCCAAGAGGCCAGCCAATGCATTCAGCATCTGGGTGTTTATGCTTATTCAGTGGTCTTCTTTATGATGCCTCTTCAAAGTCCTCTTCAAATTACAATCCATTGAGCCAGAACCCATTTGTTATCTTGCCTTCTGGACAGCTGGTAAAGAGATATTTGTTACCTTCCACCAAACTGGACACTAGTCATGCACACAGCTCTAGACTAAGCTTTACGGTATGTGCAGTACTAATAGATGAGCTTGTGATCGCCTGTGGTGGAACTTCATTATCAAATGCCATGCTGTAGTTCATCCTTGGGATGCTGCAGCTGGACAGACACAAGTTTGCATCTGAAAGTAGGGACTCAGAAGGGAAAGGTTAGAGTGAGGGAAGAGATAGAAAGCAAACAGGGGCCCAAGGTCACACCATCAGGAGCCTAATCATGATACCAGCTAATGGAGTGGTTGAGAGCTAGGAGTAGAGAATCAGCATACAGCAGGAAGATGCTGTCATCTTCAAAGCTCTCACTGACCTTCAGTGTCATTGGCTCTGTCACAGCTATCACCGTATCCTCCACTGCACCATTGTTGTCAAGCAGGAGGATCAATCTGTTTCAGTGAACAGTGTAAAAGGACCTGCCAGAGCAGCACCAATTACAACTGAAAATGAGATGTCAACTTGATGAAGCTATGACATAGTACTAAGTTGCCAAACAATGCAAGCAGCATACAATAAACAAAATGAAGCTGTCCCATGGGCAGTAAACCTGATCTAAGCTCTTCACTCCTGCCACATCCAGTAACGAATAAAGGTGGCAATTATTTTTGTAACCATTCACAGAATGAAGGCATCTATGGCTGGGCCTGCATTTATTGCCCACCCCTAATTACCCAGAGAACAGTTAAGAGTCAACCACATCGCTGTAGACTGCAGACCAGGTGGGAAGGCAGTTTCCTTCCCTAAAGGACATTAGTGAACCCGATGGGTTTCCAACAATCTGCAATGGTTTCATAGTCATTATTAGGCTCTTAATTCCAGTTTATTAAATTGTATTTAAATTCCAACATCTGCCATGGTAGGGTTTGAACCCAGGTCTCCAGAATATTACCTGTGTCTCTGGAGTTACAGTCCAGCAATAATACCACTCAACTATTGCCTCCCATATAAACAGGAGTAGCATCTATAAAAGGAAGGCAAGCCGAACCCATCAGTGCAAAATAGAAGGTTGAAGCATTTGCATCATCTTCAGTTAGATGTGCCAATTGGGTGATACATCTCAGTCTCCTCTTGAGATCTCAGCATCACAGATGCCAGTCTTCATTTAATTCAATTTACACCAAGTGATATCAAAAAAAGGCTGAAGGCTCTGGCCACTACAAAAGCTATGGGGCCTGACAACTTGTAGGCAGCGGTACTGCGCTCTTGCCCAAGCTGTTCCAGTATGGCTATAACACCGACATTTACCCAACAATGTGGACAATTGACAAAGTTTCTCCCATCCACAATTTGGCTAATTACTGTCCCATTGGTCTATCTCAATCATCTGTAAAGTGCTGAAGCAGTAATTAACAGTGCTATCAACATAGAAACACAAACTTAAGAGCAAAAATAGGCCCTTTAACCCTTTGAGCTTGTTCCATCATTCAATAAGATCATTGTTTTCCTGGTTGTGATTTTAGCTCCACTATCTACAGCTTGCAAATCCAAAAAACACCTCATTTATCACTCATCTCTGCTTCCTGGTACTCAACCAAGCTCTTATCAATGTTAATATGTTACCCCTATACCAGGTTCTCTTATCTCTTGTACCAAACTTTTGATGTGGTATTTTACTAGCCTTAACTTCCTTACGTAACCATAAATGATGCATCCTTTTTGAAGTTTCTTCCTCTCTCAGTGGTATAAATATTTGCTTAGAGTTAGCAATAGCCTGCTCACTGGTGCTTAGTGTGCATTCCACCAGAACCACTCTGTTCCTGATCTCATTGCAGTCATGGCCCAAACATAAACATATTAGTTGATCTCAAGAGGTGAAATGAGAGTGGCTGCCTCTGTATTCAAGGCACCATTTGACCAAGTGTGGCATCAAGGAACTTTGGCAAAATTGGCATCAATAGAAATCATGGGAAATGCTCTTCAGTGGTTAGAGTCATATGTAGCACAAAACAAAGATTATTGTGGAGGAAAAAACAGAGTTAACGTTTCGGGTCCAGTGACCCTTCCTCAGAATCGGGTCACCAGACCCAAAACGTTAACTCTGTTTTCTCCTTCACAGATGCTGCCAGACCTGCTGAGCTTCTCCAGCAACTTTGTTTTTGTTCCTTTTTTACAGCATCTGCAGTTCTTTCAGTTTTTACAAAGATTATTGTGGTTATTTTAGGTCCATCACCTCAGTTCTAGGACATCACTGTATTCCTATGGTAGACCATTTTTTCACTCTTTCAATTCTGTAACAAACACTTGAAGTACCTGTGCCTAATATGGTGCCAAAACAGTGACATTACAAACTTTTCACTGCACGCATTCAAGTGCACATGACAATAAAGGCTATTCTGTTCTTTCATTGCAGCAGTTCCGCAGGAATAGTATCTTAAGCCCAACTATCTTTAGTTGTTTTGTCAAGGGCATTCCCACTATCATAATGTCAGAAATGGGATGTTTGCTGATGATTGCACAATGTTTAGCACCATTTGCAATTCCTCAGATAACTGAAACAGGTGACATC
Source organism: Rhincodon typus (assembly GCF_021869965.1). Lineage (NCBI taxonomy): Eukaryota > Metazoa > Chordata > Chondrichthyes > Orectolobiformes > Rhincodontidae > Rhincodon > Rhincodon typus. The sequence goes on from NC_063336.1 coordinate 98,065,550, forward strand.
CACGGGCAGTGAGACCAATACAGCATTCAAGTATTGGCTAATGAGTGGTAAATAATATTTACACTATACAAGTTCCACACGGTGATCACCCTTGAAAGGAGATGATCTAACCATCTCCTGAGAAACTGGAAAATGGCTAGAAACTGAATTGGACCAGTCCTACAAACACTTCTAGAGGGCAGTTAGGAGGGATGGTGAATGCTGGCAGCACCTGCGATTCTATATCCCATTGATGAATAGATTTTTTTAAAAGTTACATTTTAATGCCTTATTCAATTTTATTAATATTTTCCTAAGTAGATATTTTTGATCTTTATATTAATAACTCACACAGATTGAGGTATAGATCTAATGGAGATATTGACTCAAATATTATCCAATTATTTATTACACTATACACTTCTCCAATAATGTGACAGAGAACATTTGGTTACCAGTCTCAGTCCTCAGAGAACAGTCATTGGTCTGAGATTAGCAGAAGATTTACTATTCAATTACATGCACTAAAAACTTCCCAAGTTGGTAGTTGTATGTGTTAATTGTCTCTAAACATAAAATTATAAATCAAGGATGCAGTAGCAAAGAGACAGGCTGAAGATATCTATCAAATGGACTCAGTTACTGCTACAAAGTCAGATAATGCATGATAGTCTGTATTAGGTATTTTACAGTAATTATGTTTTGTACACTGTGATCCACAAAAAAAAATCACATTATACTTTGTTTCAGGTTTTTGATCAAGAGCCTACATAATTAGGAAAGCATTAGTACCAGATGGATGAATTGTGTTGCATGTGGATTATAAATCCAAAGTGAAGCAAGCCAGGGATCTATCTTCTATCACAAAATAATGGAACTCAGCTTTAATACTTTAGCAAGCAAAGAACAGCAACAGATCAGGTGAAGCAATGTTAGTGAGAAAACTTCTCTTGTTCATTGTGTGTATAAAAATTGACATTATACTTGTAAAACACAGTGTTCTTGTTTTGTTATATGTACCACATGGAAGAAGATTTTCACTGTATTTATAAGATAGATATAAATTTTTATGTGTATCAGTCGTACTTCCTCATGGTACCATCCTATGATGCATGTAAATTCTGCATCGCATATAGAAAGGAGAGAAACAAAGCTGGTCGTACTGCCTGCGGAAGAGAATATTTATTTTAGAGGGAGTACAACAAAGGTTCATTTGATTGATTGCTAAGATGAGAGCCTTGTCTTCCAAAGAGAGATTGAATAGAAAAACTCTACATTGTCTGGAATTCAGAAAAGTGAATTCATCTTTGTTGAACCAAATAAACTTCTTAAAAAGGCATTTGCAGTTGACAATGAGAGGCCATTTCCATTGGCTGTAATTCAGAATTAAGGGGTCATATTTTCAGGATAAGGGGTCAGTTATATAGGACTGAATGAGAAATTTCTTCATGCAGAGAATTACAAATTTTTTGGAATTCTCTGTACATGAGGGGTGAAGGCCTTGTGGCACAGTGTATAGTGTCCCTGCCTCTGATCCAAAAGCTCTGGGTTCAAGAACTACTCCAGGGTATGACAACCAATGAAGGTACATTCTTAACACAGCCAAACAGACTGAAGATCAACTTGTAAATCCTTCCAATGTGCACCAATAACAGTGCTAAAAGCAGGAGAGATTCCAGATCAGACATGTGCTGGAAAGATATTGGAGCTTCTACCGTTGCTATCCATAGCTCTGGACAACAACTTGCATGTAAAAGTGCACTTTACCACAGTGACTCTGACTCTTTACCTTTTGAGGAGGGTGAGGTATATGGGGTGGAGGGGCTGGGAGGTTGGGTGTCGTGCACAGAGAGGAGACATGCACAATGGTGGCATGATCTTCTTGTAATGGGGCCAAGTAAAAGACGCTTTCATTTTTCACCATCTTGCTTCTAACATATAAATACTTGTCATCAGTAGGATGATGCTCCCTCCCCAATGCTCCAAATTTATTTCTCAATTCACAATTAAACGAATTTTAAGGTATATCAATACAACCTACCATTTTCCTCATGATCTGCTGAGGGATTAACCCTTTAACTGAGCCCAGGATAGTGCAACAATTGAACCTGTGCTCCTCATGTTGCACTTTAAATTGCTTATAATACCACTTTAGCAGCTCAAGAAACATATAGGTCAGATTGTCCAATTTCCAGATGGTCAGTGGTTGGACATGCCCCAAACTATGCTGCTGGAACCCCTTAGAAGTCACAACACACTTGGAAAGTTTAGATTTCTATGTTCTATTATCTTGCATCCACAACCCCCCAAAAAAGACTCCAATTCTGAGCGGGAGTTGAGGTTTTAGGAGAGTTTTGACTTGCCTACCTGGAGAGTTACCTGAGAAATCTTAGCAAGATTAAAACCAGTTCTAACTCCTGGGTAACTATAGAACTGACCCTCTAACTCCTTCCCAATCCTACCTAACCATCAGCCACCTGTCACCTACTCCTTTGACCACCGCATGCCAACCTGTCCTGTCACCTAAACAACTTTCATGCAAACCCGTCACCCACTGACATTCTACCTCAATACCTTACCCAGTGCCACCCAATCTGCCACACAAAACCTTTACCCATCTACCACCTGACAAGCTCACCTGCCGCCATCTTAGCTACTCACTCATCCTGCTACTCCAGACCAACACACACAAAGCAACCTACCATTCTAACTTCCTTTCCCACCTGCCAAAATAGGCCCACCAGCCTAACTCCACCCTACTCCTTACTCACCCACCATCCTACTTCCTTACCCACTTACCTTCTCTCAGTAGCATCTCTAAGAGGCTTTGTGGAAGTTTAAGCTTGTTACTTACTGGCACACAGCAGTTAGTGCCGAAAGAAGGGGAAATGTCTTCCATAAAGATTTGGCACACTTGACTCTGTGAGGATTGCTGCCCTGTAACTGTTAAGAAGGATCCTGCATTGGAAGATGGGCCCAAAAAATTGGACGAAGTTAGATAGGTAAGTTTTTGTCGGATCTGTATCAGAAATAGTAATTCCGAGCCAGACAGGAAAGCTTGAACCACAGTTTGTTCTAGTTGTATTATTGTCTCAAGTATGACAACAGAATTATAGTATTTGTTCTAACATAGAAAAAAGGCTATTCAGCCCATCATGCCTGCATTGCCTTTCCTAATGAGCAATTGAGCAGAATGAGATGCAGCCAATAATGCACATAATTCTTGTGTACTTCAGATGGGAAACATATTTTTGCGGCTGTGAGATTTCTCACTGTGATTTTCATATGGGTTTCAGAGAGGGTGGAGTGGCTGCAGGACAGGAACACCAATCTTCAGTAAGAGAATCCTCAGATTTCTTGCGAAATCTGGAGGTACACAATTGCCCGTCCCCTGTCTCAAGAAGTACACACACAAAATGATCTGTTTGGGCCTTCTCTAGTCCAATCTGCAGTCTTTAGCTAACAAGAAGGCAACTATGGTTTCCTGCTCATGTTGACCAGTTAAAGTTGTAGTTCGTACCCAGTGAAATCACTTTGACCTGTTATGCTTGTGTGAAAATGAGGCCCAGCACGTTATAAGGACATTCTTGCCATCTGCAGTTTCAAAGTGAGAATTGTCAGCTGCAGGCAAATCGGATTGAAATTGCCCAAAGTACTTTCTCTGATCCACCTCAAATTGCAGAACTGGAGATTTGCCAGTGAATGTGTGCACTTATACTATAGTGGCAAACAGCTGTCATTAAAGCAAATTTACACCAACCAACTCATTTATATTAGCAGTTTCTGGCAACTAGCCATTTTCTTTGAATATTATGACTTTAACTTGCATATTTTTACTTTCCTCCTCTGATCCATTTAAATTATGCTTCAGTTATAATTTGCAATTTGAAACTTATTTTTGCCACTTCCTCATGGTTTTTATGGAAATTCTGTTGTATAGTTCTCTGCATTTTACCATTATTTATCTGCCAGATCTTAGACATGATGGGAGCTAAGCATATTTTAAGCTTCCATAATATTGCTGTGTATTAATTTTTAAAATTTTCATGGTAATAGGCAATTAAAGTCATAAAATTTGCAATAGTACAGGAAACAACTACAACAATTATTGTATTATTGCTTGAATCTTTGTGATTTTTTCTGTTTCTCCTTCGATAACAATTTGACCACTCATGGTACAAACGCTTTAAGACTGTCTCTAGTATTGAATGTTGTGTTCTATTAGAATTATCAAGTGGCCTCTAGTTAGCATATGTCAAGTTTTACTGCAAAATGTGGATGTGTAATCACTTATTTATCGCTGCCAAAGGTGCTATTTTGAGTCTAAAATTGAACTGATGCATTCACACACATTTTTGCTGCTATTCATTTTGTTTTCGGCTTCTGGGTTAAGCAGAGTAGCTGGTCATATAAAATTGATTTGATACCAACACTGCCATTTTAGAGATCAAACTCCCATTTTTACCTTGTTTTAACCTTGCACATTTCAACATGTACTTAGCAAAAAGGATCTCCACTTGAAACTATCGAAACAATTTTTAGCTGCTGATTAATTACTATCTAGTCTTCCTGTGATAGTTGAAGTGTTCGGTGATTTCAGAGTTGTTTAAAGTTAATGAAATCTATAGAAAGTAGTGTGGTGATGCATGTTACAGGACTTTTGCCCTAACTTCGAAGTATCTGTGCAAGTGACCTGCTCTCCAACATGAGGACACCACGACCTGCTAGTCTCCCTCCAAGCCTAACACCAACCAGCTGTAGAATTACTGTTGCTGCCACTTCATTGTATTTCTATTCCTTCAGTGTCGCTATTTCAAAATCCTAGAACACTCTCTCTAACAGCATTGCTGGTGCCCTACATCCCAAAGACTTCAATGGTTCCAGAAGGCAGCTCACTATATCCTCATCCAGAACAGTAAGGGATGGGCAGTAATTGATGGCTCAGTCAGTGACATCAGCATCCCACAAACTGAAACAAAGACGTGGACTGCTTTTAAATAACAAGCAGTGTGCTGACCTCTCGATGCTTTGAAATGACTTTTCATAGATAACAGCAAGCTTAGTATTGCTAGTACGCTACAACCATTACAATTAGTTGGTAGCACCAGAAGCTGTGGTCCTGGCTTAATCACATCATTATCCCTAAGTCTGTTTTCAGGTCTTATCGAAATTTGAGGCACTTATCTCTGTCAGTTCAGATGACTGGACTGAGATGAATATTTTAGGAATTGTACATTTGTGATATCTGTACAGGTATCTATATTCACCCTAAATCACATCACTTTCTTGTTGAATCAGATATGGCATTGTGGGCCACCTGGTTAAGGCATTTGAGACATTCAGCAAATTTCAACTCTTAACACCACCTTCCAAGTGCTAATTAATTATTCATTAATTCAATTTGGCAGAGACAGTGAAAATTCTTATTTTCAAGTTGAACCTAGGTAATAATAAATCACACCGCAACTCTAGTTCACGAACAAAGCACCTCAAATGTTCTCAAAAACAAAATCAATGCCCAAACTTTTCTTTTTAAATTCTCCCAATTCACTATCCTGGGCCTGTATAAACTGTCAGGGGTTTAAATTGGTAATTTCCCAGTATGAGAAATATCGTGATATCGTGCACCTGAAACAGGAAGCTTGAGATTGGATCCATACTCATAGAGTCACACAGCGTGGAAACAGACCCTTTGGTTCAACTCGTCCATGCTGACCAGGTTTCCTAAACTGAACTAGTCCCATTTGACTGTGTTTGGCCCATATCCCTCCAAGCCTTTCCTATTCATGTACCTGTCCAAATGTTTTTTAAACTATTCCCATCTGCCTGCTCCTGGCCCCTATTCCTCCAAACCTTTCCTATTCATGTACTTATCTAAGTTACTTTTAAACATTGTAACTGTGCCCACATCCATCACTTCCTGAGGAAGTTCATTCCACATACGAACCAGTGTCTGAGTAAAAAAATTGTCTCACATGTTTTTTTCTTAAAACTTTCTCCTCTCACCTTAAAAATGCCATCTAGTCTTGAAATTCACCATCCTCGGAAAAAGACGCCTAACATTAATCTTATCTATACCCCTCATAATTTTATAAAACTCTATAAGATCACTTCTCAACTTCCTATGCTCCAATGGAAAAAAAATCCCAGCCTATCAAGCCTTCCTTTACAACTCAAACATTCCACACTGCGCAACATCCTGGTAAATCTCTTCTGAACCCTCTCTAGCTTAATAATATCCTTCCTATAACAGGGCAATCAGAAATGGACACCAGACTCCAGATGGAACCTCACTATTTTCCTGTACAACTTCAAACATAACTTTGCAACTCATACTCAAAAGACTAAGCAACAAAGGCAAGTATGCTAAATGCCTTTTTGACCATCCTGTCTATATGCAAATTTCAAAGAATTATGTACCTGAACCCCTAAGTCCCTCTATTCTACAACAAAACTCAGAACCCTACCTTTAATTGTATAAGTCTTGCCCCTGTTTGTTGTAACAAAATGCAATTCCTTGCATTTATCCAAATTGAACTCCATCTGTCATTTTTCAGCCCATTGACCTATTTGATCAAGATCCTTTTGTAATCTTAGAAAACCTTCTTTGTTGTCTACTATGCCACCAATTTTGGTGTCATCCACAAACTTACTAACCATGTCTTCTATGGTCTCTTCCAAATCATTTACATAAATGACAAACAAAAGAGGACCCAAAACCGATCCCGTGGAACATCTCTGGTGACAGGCTTCCAGTCTGAAATGCAACCTTCTACCTATTCTGTCTTCTGCTGTTAAGCTCACCCTGAATCCCAATTGACCTAACTTTACTAATTAATTTACTATGCAGAACATTGTCAAAGGATTAAACTCCATCTGCCATTTCTTGGCCGTTGGCCCAGCTGGTCAAAATCCCATTATACTCTTCGATAATCTTCTTCACACTCCACTATACTGCCAATTTTTGTGTCGTCCACAAACTTACTAACCATGTCTCTTATATTCTCAAATAAATCACAATATAAGTGATAAACAACTGTGGACTCAGAACTGATCCTTGCAACACACCACTGTCAGAGTCCTCCAATCTGAATAACAACCCTCTGCCGCCACCTTCTGTCTTCTACCATCAAAGTGATTTTGTACCTGCTTGGCTATCTGTCCCTGGATCCCATGTGATCTAACCTTACTAATCAGTCTACCATGTGGGACCTTATCAAAGGCCTTGATAAAGTTAATGTAGACAATGTCGACTGCTCTGCCTTCATCAATCTTCTTTGTCACCTCTTCAATACACTCAGTCATGTTTGTGAGACATCATCCTCCCAAGTACAAAGCCGTGATAACTATCCCTAATCAGTCCCTTCCTTTCCACACACATATAAATCCTATCTCTCAGAATCCCCTTCAACAACTTACCCACCATTGACGTAAGGCTCACCAGTCTATAGTTCCTTGGCTTTGCCTTACAGCCAATGGCACAATAGTAGCCACCCTCCTATCTTCTGGCACCTCACCTGTGTCTATCTGTGATACAAATATTTCTGCAAGGGGTCCCACAATCTCTTCCCTGTCTTCCCACAATGTTTTAGGATACAGCTAATCAGTTCCCTTTATGTGATTTAAAACCTTCAACATTGCCTCTTCTGCAATTGAATTGAATCATTTATTGTCACATGTACCCAATATAAAATACAATGAAAAATTTCGACCGTCACCATGAATCTAAGCCATTCTCATTAACTTAAAATGAAATAAATTATAAAGAAAGATAACTTAAAGAGAGTCCAAATTTTTCTTCTTTATCGCTACAGTGCCTCTCTTGGCTCCACCAGCCCATGCCATGCCACTGCTAGATTCTGTGGACTCTTGTGGACTCTTTTAAAGACATCACTTTCATTTCTCCAATTCCCCGAGCTTACATGTCTTTCTCCACAGTAAATACTGAAACAAAATATTTGTTTAATATCTCACCCATCACCTACTGGAGAATATTTCTGGAGTGAGGCAGCGAGGGACTGGAGAATAGGATGTGGAGTGGCAATGTTGATGGGAAGATTATTATTTATCGTGAAGTCAGGGCAGTACTTCTGCTTTTTTAATCAGGTAACGAAAGAAAGAAACATGGTTAAACACAAATTGCTTGTACATTCAATTGTTGGAAAATGCTTTGCCCAAAGTTAAAGCATTACAGAAAGGAGTTCTTTCTTTGAAATTGAGAATGAAAGACTGTTACTTTGAAAATACTCATCTCTCATGATTACTGTGTTAAGACTCAAATATTAGACATCTGAGAATACATTATAGAATAGAATAGTTTAATAGTTTGGGTTAGATGGGCTTCAGATTGATTTCACAGGTCGGTGCAACATCGAGGGCCGAAGGACCTGTACTGCGCTGTAATGTTCTATGTTCTATGTTCTACATTGTTTAATTCTGATCATAGCTGAGCATAATTCATAGCAGGTTCTGACTTTTTTTTTGCAGTTGGCTTTATTGAGCTTAATTGGCAACTTCAGAATCTCACCACTGAGTACCAACTATCTTATTTCCATACATTTGCATCTCATTAAAGCCCTGACTCACCGTATTTATAAACCACATCCAATTCACCTGTCCTTCTACAAGAAACTAGGCAGTGTTTTTATTTAGTTTTATTTTAATATAAATCAAAATTTTCTGGTCACCTAAACAGAAGTCTTTCAAGCGTATACTTTTCCATCGTCAGCCCAATTTTAATATTGTGGGAGCATGCTTGATGTGCAGAAACTGGGACTTCGAGAAGTTAACCAAACTCTACCTCAGGACTTGAACAGCTTAAAGTGATGGACATTGTGTCTGTTGAGTAATTGGAAATAGTTAACGTCTGAGAGAAATGGCATAAGCACAGAACAGCCCCGTCCTTTGAATAGCAAGGTTTCTCTCATGGGGCAAGAAAACAAAAAAACATTTTCTCAGAATAAAGTAGTAATTAGTAACTGACAACCCTAAGTAAGCAGTTTATATGACCGAGCAACAGGAGCAGCACTAATGATAGGAAATCACACATTGTGATATTGATTCATTTGGATTTGTCCACAGACAAATCCTTCATTACAACCATTCATGTGGCACCTGAACTTTTGCGTTTGCTGCTCAGATGCTAGATATTAGTGCTTTTAGTGGGCTTGAGCGTAGATAAATCCCCTGATCCAAAAGAGAAGTATCTCAGGATGCTGTGGGAGGCCAGGGAGGAGGTTGCAGAAACTTTGATATTAATTTTCAAATCGGCTCTGCACACTGGAGGGATGCCAGAGGACGGAAGGACAGTTAATGTGATGCCATTATTCGAAAAGGGCAGTAGGGATAAACTAGGAAACAGTAGACCAAGGAGTATAACATCAGTGGTAGGGAAACAATTGGAATAAAAAAGTTCTGTGGGATAGAATTAATCTGGAGAAACAAGGACTAACTGAGGATAATCATCAGTTTTTAAGGAGGAGGTCATGTCTCACAAATTTGAATTTTTTTCAAGGAGGTGCCTAAGTATATTGAAGAGGATTGTGCAGTTGATGTCATCTACATGGATTTTAGTAAGGTTGTTGATAAGGTTTTGCATGGCAGACTGGTTAAAAAGTTAAGACCCTTGGAATCCAGAGCAATTTGGAAATTGTGCAGCAGGAAGCAGAGGATGATAGTTGAAGGATGTTTTTGTGACTGGAAGCATGTGTCCATTGGCATTGCACAGGGTTCAGTGCTGGGTCCCCAGCTATTGGTAGTACATATTAATGGTGTAGACATACATGAAGAGTTATGACCAGTAAATTTGAAGATGAGATGAAAACCGAGAGTATGGTATACAGTGAGAAGGAAAGCCTTAGACCACAAAACAATATAGATGAAATGATCAGATAGGCTAAACAATGGCAAATGAAATTTAATGCTCAAAAGTGTGAGGTGTTGCATTTTGGGAGGACTGGTAAGGCATAGGAATACATGTTGAATGGTAGGACACTAGGAAGCACAGACAATTAAAGGGACCTTGGTGTGTATGTTCATAAATCCTTGAAGGTAGCAGGACAGGTGGAAGGCATACGGGATACTTCATGTTATTAGACAAGGCTTTGAATACAGAGAAGGGAGGTTATGATGGAGCTGTACATAATGTTACTGCAGCCACAACTGGAGTATCGTATGTATTTCTGGTCAGCACACTATAGCAATGATGGCACCATGCTAGAAAGGATGCAGAGAAGATTTACCAGGATATTGTCTGAGATGGAGCAATTCAACTATGAAGAAAGACTGGATAGGCTGTGGTTCCTTTTTCATAGAACAGAGAAAGCTGAGGGGTGACCTGATTGAGGTGTAGAAAGTTATGAGGGTCATAAACAGGGTAGTTAGGAAGAAATCTTTCCCTTTAGTAATAATAATCAGGGGGCATAGTTTTAAGGTAAGAAGCAAAATGTTTAGAGGGGATTTGAGGAAAAGCTTTATCGCCAGAAAGTTGTGGGTATCTGGAATTCACTGTCTAAAAAGACATTTGGCAATGGGACAAGAAAATAGGATTAGAATAGATGGATGTCTGATGATGGCATAGACATGATGGGTCAAAGGGCTTTTTCCATGATGTAAAGACTCTATGACTTGAATGAGTATTTAGATTTCCTTACAGCATGAACTGTAAAGATGGTTTGAGGCATTGCAGTCTGATCCTGCCCCACCATTTTAACCTCACTGAATTGAGGCAAAGAGAGGATGCCTGGCCCACAGGACAGGGGCACCAAGCTCTGTAGCAAAGTTGTGTCTCAGTGGCATCACTGGGCCAAGCAAGCTAATTCAACCATGAGCCTCCATAAGGCCTGTACACTTGCAAACTCACTAGAAACGGCATTTGTCTCCAGGGTCCTCAAAGGAGGCCCAGCTAAGTGAGAGTTCAAAATGAAATAATTGTAAAAGGGTCCGTGTGGGCCTGGGGGAATGGGACTGCTCTTTCTGGTAATACATGAATAGCTTGGGACTCCCTTACCCTGGACTGACCATACATAGCTTGTTTTCCCACACCCTTTGTGTTGCTGGGGACTGGTTCCTTGAGCACCAGGGGGACTTGAGCCCTGCCACACTACCTGACCTCTTCAAGTTTTGATTCCCATCTGACAAAAATATAAGTGGGAGAAAACAGGAGGATTCACCACTAACTTTAGCTCCTAATTCATATCCCAGGTTAAAAGCAATGCTTTTGACTCAGGTTGCTTGGGTTTTCTTTGTTGGTATTTTCTTATTTGGAGTCTCTGTTTTCTAATTGGATGCTTCTGTTTTTGTGTGTAATGCTATGTAGTCTGTGCGGTGATACTTGTGCCTACCCTTCAGTTCCAAGTGTTGAATACTGCTGGTCTAGTAAATGGCATCTAAAGTGACTCCTTGATGTTTGATGAAGATACACCCTTTAAGAGTAATTAACTTCTCACCAGATGGATGAGCAGCAATTGAATCACTGCAGGCAGGTAGAGACGGAATGGGACAGTGCACAGACAAATAGGACTGTGTTACCTTGATTATTGAGAAGACCAAGCCAACTAATCAGTTAAGAATGATTGATGGTCCTCAGCAATTTGTAATAGCATCTGATTCTGTTCATTACCAAACAGGGAGTTCCTTTTCTTTTTCATTACAGTTGAGCTACGATGGTGTAAAGAAGTGATTGAGGAGCTGGAAAGCATTTACTGATATAGAGATCCATTAAAAGTATACTCCTGCATCCCTTTAAACAGCACCACTGCATCATAAAGCTATTTTCACCATGGTGTAATACAGTAGCCCAAGAAGCGTTCATAGTTAAAACACTACAAGGATTCTCTATCAGTTCCATGATATCATTGTATCAATTCTGCAAAAAATACCATTGAAGTTTATAAAATAATGAGCGGTATAGATAGAGTTAATGGTAGCTGTTTTTTTTTCCCTAGGATAGGAGATTTCAAGACAGGAGGGCACATTTTTAATGTGAGAGGAGAGAGATTTAAAAAAGACATGAAAGGCAATTTTTTTTTCACACAGAGGGTGATTCGTGAGTGGAATGAACTTTCTGAAGAAGTGGTGGATGCGGGTACAATGACAACATTTCAAAGACATTTGGACAGGTATATGAATAGGAAAGGTTTGGAGGGATATGGGCCAGGAACAGGCAGGCAGAACTAGTTTAGTTTGGCATTATGTTCGACATGGACTTCTTGGACCAAATAGTCTGTTTCCATGCTGTATGACTCCATGACTCTATGACAAAGTTTTATGCATTGTTTCTCTTCCATAATCAGCTGGTTGTGCTTTGCATACGGTGTTTAAATGTTATGCAAAGTGTAAGGGACAATTATCTTCTCCAATGAGATCTGCTGTTCTTCATCAAACTCATGCACACTTCCCTTGGTATCACCAAAAGGAACAACAAACTTAAGTGCAATTGCAAGTGTCTCAGACCTATAGATGTGTGCCATAGCTCGAAAATAGGAATTGTTGCTGCAGTTTAGTAATAGAAAGCTCTTATTTCCTGAAAACACACTTATTGGCGCTTCCAGACATTGCCTGCTGGTAAGCAGGCAGCATGTTCAGAGGTAATTTGCAACGCCAGGTTTCATGGGAGGACAACTCGTTACTGGCAATGCAGCCAACAATGATACAGGAAAACAAGGCTGGATTTCAGAATCACTTCTTCCAAATTCAGTCCGGCACACTTTGCCAACCGTAGGCTCAAACCAAACTACACCCTCTTAGTGAAGCCCCAGAAATCACATGATAATACAGCAAAATAATGGAGACATGGAGGTTCACAGAACAGACCCTTTGGCCCATCAAATCTGTGCCAGTCACAAACAAGCATTTTACTATTCTAACCCCATTATCCAGCACTTGGCTCATAACTTTGTATGCCTTGGCATCACAAGTGTATCTCTAAAGCCTACTTAAATATTATGAGGGTTTCTACCCTTACCAATCCTTCAGGTAATGAGTTTCAGATTCCATATCCCCTCTAAACCTGCTGCCCTTTTCCTTAAATCTACACCCTTTTGTGATTGATCCCTCCACTAAGTGGAAACATTCTTTCCAGTCTAGCCTATTTATTTTTCCTGATTTAACCCATTTTTCTAATCAACCTATTCAGAGATGTTATTAATACCCCTGGAGCAGGTGGGACTTGAACCCAGGTCTCTTGGTCCAAGAGTATGGATACTACCATAGTATCACAACAGTCCCCTGCACAACAAGAATTCCCCTATTTTATAATTTTATATATCTCAATCACATCCCTCCTTTAGTCTCCTCTGCTCTGAGGAAAACAATCCCAGTCTGTACAATCTCGCTTCATAACTGAAACCCTCCAGCCCAGGCAATATCCTGGTATATCTCCTCAGCACCCTCCTAAAATATGGATTCCAGAACAGCACACAATACTCTACCTGTGGCCTAACCACTGTTTTATACAATTCCAACATCACCTCCCTGCTAAGTTCCTTGACTCAGCTGATAAAGGAAAACAAAACCCTTAAGAAAATCCAAGTCTTCAAAAAGCAGTACAGAGCCTGTAATCCAGAATAAATGCAGAAACCACTGGCAAAAACTAATCGGGCCAGGCAGCATTGGTGAGGAGAGAAGCAAAGATCCAAACTTTTGTTTCATTTGGCAGGCCCATTTCAGTATGTGGTTGGCTGCACTTGAGGGTGAATGCAATTTTGCGTGGTACTTGGAACGTTGTGCCATTTTCCTATTGGTTTTTTGATGGGTTGTAACTTTGGTGTACAACATGTTTCACTATGAGCTATTAGCCTGTGCTGTCTTCTTTTCTACTATAATTTAAATGGCTGAGATGGATTTTAAGAACCAGCTAAAATTTTAAATTTGAAAACAAAACATTTGTTTCCTCTTTATTGACACTTTGCTTTGAAAATGAAAGCAGTTCCTGTCCTTTCCTTCCTGAAGAGAAATCTGTTTTTTGAATATCTACAGTCATTAACACCGCCTGTCTGTAAGTGGGTTTCAGCATTGGGGTTGGTTGGCTCGCCAAGCTGGTTTGTTGTTCCGCAGACGTTTCATTACCGTGCTTGATAGTATCCTCAGTGCAGCCTCTGAAGCGTCGGTGTGTTTTCCCGCCTGGTTTTTAAACTCTGGGATCCGTTGCAATGGATTGCCTCACTTCCGTGGCAATTATTTCCGTATTTAATTATTTAATAAATTATTTAATTTAATATTATTTGGCCTAGAATGAGTGATCCCCAGTACTTGCTGGGAGAACAGAAAGATTGGAAATTATACAGCTTTAATGCAAACTTGTTAAATAATTTTTTCATGATTTGACCCATTTTTCTAATCAACCTATTCAGAGATGATATTAACACCCCTGGAGCAGGTGGGACTTGAACCCAGGTCTCTTGGTCCAAGAGTATGGATACTACCATAGTACCACAAGAGTCCCCTGCACAACAAGAATTCCCCTATTTTATAATTTTATATATCTCAATCACATCCCTCCCTTAGTCTCCTCTGCTCTGAGGAAATCAATCCCAGTCTGTACAATCTCGCTTCATATTAAATAATTAAATAATTTTCCAATTAATGTTATGTTGTTCAGTGCATTAGGATCATTGCACAATTTTTGTTTATAAATAAAATCTTCTCTCAATCTCTCTTTCTCCTTCTTTGGAATTTAATATCTCCAATTCATAGCAGTCACCTTAATTATGACTCAGTGTAAACCCTGCAGAGAATTCACTACTCATTGGCAAAATGTGTATTTGAAGAGAATTAAAATGCACGGCACATCAGAAAGAACTCCAAGTTGGCCAGCTCAGCTTTATCCACTGCACTTCGTTTCTGAAACAGGCTAAATCAGTCTATCCTCACATAATATTGAACTAATATTTTTGGGTTCCATTCATGTCATAATTAAAGCACATTCTCTGAATCCGTATGACAACAGTTCATGATAGATCACACACAAAGTGTGTGTCTAAGTGTGTGTCCATGTAATGAAAATAGTAGATGGCAGTTACCAGCATTAAATGATTTTTTTCTGCAGCATGTTGATTGATGAATTAATTTCTCTATTTGAAATTCAAAGTAAGGCAGTGCATTAAGTTTCTGATGTATCTTTTATCACTTGTCCCTTGTCAATTTTCATAAACCCATTGCCTTATATCTTATCATGCTTACTTTTAGCTAAGTGAAAAATGCTGCAATTTCTGCTCTGCATATGATGACCATTTCCCAGCTGCAGCATGTTGGTGCAAATTGCTTTTCTGGTTGTTAGGAGCAACTGCCATTGTGTGCCTTTATCTCACAATGTCAGACCTAATAATCCTTAAGCAACAAAGCCAGTTGAAGTATTTCCACAAATGTTGTGCTCTAATAGAAACTTTGTAAATTAAATATATAAAATATAAATATATATTTATCGGTATATAGCTTTAGAATTTCTATTCCCCTACTTGGTATGCTTAAACAGGATCACACAACCTCTTACGAGTTCCATCATTTCTCTACAGCCATGATAGACACCAGTCACTGGACCCATACAATTTATGGAAAAAATAATATGAAAGGTTTTTAACTTTGAACCCAATTTTAGCATCCATATGGTGTAAATATTAGCACCTACTCCACTTGCTGAATACTCATAGAATCACACAGTTCAGGAGGAGACCATTGGCTCACTCTGCCTCTGCTACCTCGTTAATAAAGCTGTGCTAAATACTTGAAAAGTTATTATTGAATCTGCTCTACCACCCTTTCAGGCAATACTTCCCAGATCATATTAACTCTTAACATAATAAAAGAAAACCTTCTCATGTATCCTTTAGTTCTTCTTATCCAATTACCTTAAATCTGAGTCCTTTGATTACTGACTTTTCTGCCACTGGAACCAATTTTTACTTGCCTATCAAAACCTTTGTAGTGTTGATCATTATGATTACATCTCCATTGTGCTTTCTCCACTGTAAATGAACCCAGCTTCTCTCCATATTACTGAAACTCTTGGCACTGAAAGCCTGGAAAAATGTGAAAACATGGTTCCTGCCAGAGAATTTCATGCTAGGAAAGTACCCTAGATTCCAGAAATTAAAGGTAACATTAAAAAGAAATAACTTAAGTGATTCCACACCAGACATGCTAAATCGCCCCAAGAAGGCTCAGCCAAGCTTCAACAAATAGCCATCAGGATTCATATTTTCCAGTGCATGAGGCAGAGTTACATGTGCATCAGGACCTGTACCCAGCTAACCCCGAGCAGTGAAATACTCCCCCAATGATCTTCAAACTCCATCTTGGTCAGGTATTTCACAAGGCTTAACATCTGAGGCCAAAGGTAATTAATAATCCTTTAGCTGACAGCATGTATGCAAACACATAGCAAGGTTAAGTATACAATGTTCTGATAAGTTAACTGGACCTTTACTGTTCAACAAAATCCAATTTAACCATAGGAAACACAATATTTAAGTGTATCATCGTATTAGCCAACCTTGTCTTGGCAACAGCATTGCAATGGTATATTCAGTATTAAGTTGCAATATAGCTTACCAGTATTAGGCTTACAGTCTGAACTGAGACTATCATTAATAAATACCTTCATTAAAGATATTCCTCTGTGACATGTTTTTAAGGTACACAAATAGAGATTCCACTCCATTGCATTGCATTTCACTGAGAATTCAGTATTACACATTCACTTTTCTGTAATGTTTTCTGTGAGTTTAAACAATTGCATTTGAAGTCAGCACTAATCATAAATCTTACCATTTACCCCCGGTTTGAATTTATCACCATTGGGAGTTTCCACAAATTGTGCAAGTTGTAAGGTTTTTAAAATAAGCTCCATAAAATTAAGCTAATTATTTTAGGCACAAGGATTTTGATCAAAATTCTTTTTAAAGCTACATTATCGTTTATTCTCATTCACTTAGAAGCTGATAACAGTGCCCCAGCATAACCAGCAAAGAGTTTATCATTTTTTAACCAACATTTCTGGATTTTAAAATTAGGTTACTTGCAGATGGTGGATCTGCAATGTGATTATGAATGCTTATTTTCATGATAAAATAATCTTCAGTTATTTTCAAACTAAACTCAGTTGCTTCACTTTAACTACAGAATTTTATTTAAAAACATTTTTTGGATTAAAGTTACATTTAATGGACAGTTACATTAATTCATGCCAGATTTACATTTGGTGACATCGAAATGAGTTTGAGTGAAAACTGAACGGAAATAAAAATGTCAAAACAGGTGCAATTTGAGGCATATAAATTATTCTGAATTTTGTATTAGTGGAGGAAATAGTTGAATTCTGCTACCCATCTCTATTCTAAATCTCAGCAGTTTGGTACTTGTTCTGAAAGGATGTAATTGTCTTTTGTGAATCAAAAGTGGGTCTGAGCGGACATTTTTATTTCGTCAATTTTGAAAATGCGTCCAAAGCTATCTGAATTTTTTTACTGTGAATGATATACCTCAATTACTTCCAGTATGCTTCCATATTTAATTTCAGTTTTTTTTATCAAATTGATCCACAGAGCTAGGTATTTGGTAATATTTGTATGCCAGTATTTGGGTCCTTGTTCCTAAAGAGTCTACAGCGATCATCCCTTTCACCCTCCTCCATTTTCAACCTTAAACATTGAATAATTTTCAGAATTATAATGGCCCTGCGAAACCCAAAGGCCGTGCATGTCAGCCTAAATGCTAAGCTACAGCCTTCATAGGCTTCCTCTGCTGCCTCTTCCTCAAAGTTCATGGGATTTTCAGGAGGTTTGATTTGCATACCTGTGGTGAATTAAGAATGTACCTTGAGAATGCCTTGGACTCCTGATGATGAGACAAAACAGGCGAACCTAAGAATTCTGGGCTAGAAGATAAGCTGGTTGGCTAGATTCCCCCAGGGGTGAATTTACACATAAACACATGCTAAGGGGCTGTGTCGCATTTTTTTATTATTTAAAAATGCTTATTTAGATCTTCCAGTGACTAGGTCCTACACCTTGCCTAGACCCCCACATTCACCACTTGGTTAGCTGCTCTCACTGCATGTAACTGCATTGACCATATGCCACAACCTGCAGAAGGTCTGAGTGTTACATAGACATTCCACACATGTGCTGTTAGAGCTGCTGATGATGGTAAAAGTGCTGCTACTGTACTCTTTCAGTATAGGAGACCACAGGCCTGCTTGCTCTGGAGTAGTTGAGAGAGAGAGCACTCCTTGATCTGACTGGAAGAGTCTCTTGCAATTAGCAAGATGTAATTTTTTGCATGTTCGCAACTGGTTACAGATTATATTGATAAAATAGACATAGTTGCAGAGACTTTGAGGTAGGTCAGCTGTAAGATCTCACTCAATCAAGGTCCTAATCTGTTCTGCCTACAAGTCCCTATGACATCATCACAGTAGGTGGCACATATGGAAATTTTCAGTATCAATCCTTTGAGATTTATATAAAATATGGGCTATAGAATCCCTGATGTTTGGAGACACTTGTCCTGGAGTGCTCCCTTTCCCCACTTTTACAATAAATGAACAAATGCTCTGCCATCCACGAATGGAAGTTTAGTGCAGAGCTGTTCCTGGCATAGTTTCTGAATATTCTGGAGGAGAATGGGAACTTTTTTGAGTGAGGGATAAGGGGTACCTAGTATCATTTAGGAGGATAGTTTGGAGATGGCAAGTATATTCTCCACCTGATGTTTTCACTCACAGATTGGCTAATACGTTGGTTAGGATTTAAGGAGAAGTTCAGGAAATGTATTGTTTTCCAAATACTGTAGGTATTTCTTCTACTGTAAATTCAACTCGAATATCAAATGTTCTGAACTGGCACCTACTTCAGAAGTGGTTTACATTCATGTTTATATGTTCCTTTCCTTTGTTTTTCTACCATTGTTCAGTTTAATATATTAGCTGATCATGGCATTCTGCAGTATATCATTGACACTGAAGAATTACATCAAGAAGATTCACCAATGTGTAACCATCCAATATCCTCAAGTAAGTTCCTTGAACACAGTACTGCTTGCCATGAAATTAGTGTTTACTCAAATTATTATTATAAAGAGAGCAAAAGATACATAGGCTGAAAATAAGACAACACTTAAAAGTAAAATGTTGAGGATGCACATTTGGTTAACACCTCAACAAAATGAAAGGTCACCTTTCATTAGAACAATGTCTTATCAGAAATAATATTGGGTTACACCTGAAACATTGACTCATGCATTTGAAATGCTGAATAACCTTCTTTACATTTTGTACTTTCAGTTCAACAGTAAAGTTGAAATCTTCCAAACATTGTCCGTTATTCCTTCAGATAACTCATTCTACAACCATTAATTAGTTGAACCACTTTGAAATTCCTGTGCTGTTCAGCAGTGTTGATTCTGTCAAAGTGAATACAAAGCTTTTCAGTTCTATATATTGTAACAAGGTTTTCAAATCACCCATTTTGAATTCCTATTCCCTTGGAGATTTAAACCTGCAGTGATTCAATTCCATCGTAATTCGAAATTGTGAAATTCGCATATTTTCTTAGTTTTTAGTATGTGCTAAATGGTTTTCTGCCAGATGTGTCAATGTTCATTCATTCTGTAAATGCCAAAACTGTCACAATATTCCATTTATTGTTAAATATAGGAAGAATTATTTTTATTCAATTTTGCTGATCTCTTCTAATTGCCTCTATTTCAATGCAGAATAGTGAGTAAAAGTAACAAATTACATTTTATATGTACTTTCATTACTCATTTTCACCCAAAGGGTTTGTGTTTAAAGTAATTGAACTGACTGATGTCTGAATCATTAGCGAGTTGATATCTTCATACAGAGTTAAACATGAAATTTATAATTTTGTTTTTCTGCCCTTTATTTCTCCTGTTTTCTTAACAGGTTTCTCCATAACGCAGTTCAGTTTCCATAGGCAGCAAATACATCTGGTGCCTCATGCATGAGGTCCTACATTGAACCTAAACTTGTCTTCAGTCAAGATTCATGAGGACATTGTTTCCAGCTGAGAATACTAAATAGCAGTATGAGCAATAGATCACAAAAGCATATAGGCCAATTTTCCTCTGCTGAATTCTTATTTCACAGATGGAAAGCACATGATCTGATACAAAGCCTCATTGTATTGCAGTGTTGTGCTCCACTTGCACTTTAGGCATTTCCCAGAGGTGGCATGGTAGCAAAGGTCTTTTACCTGGAGTGGACTGATGCATTTAGATCATCACAGGTTATAGATCATAGAATCCCTACACTGTGGACAAAAGGCCCTTTGGCCCAACAAGTCCACACTGACCCTCAGAGCATCCCACCCAGACCCATTCCCCTATAACCCACCTAATCTACACATCCCTGAACTCCAAGGGCAATTTAGCATGGCCAATCCACCTAACATGCACATCTTTAGGCTTTGGGAGGAAACCGGAGCACCTGAAGGAAACCCACACAGACACCGGGAGAATGTGCAAACACCACAGAGACAGTCGCCTGAGGGTGGAATCGAACCCGGGGTTCCTGGCGCTGTGAGGCAGCAGTGCAAATATTATTCCAGTGAGAACTGATATCAATGCACATCCTGGCACCAGGGTGGCAGCATTATTTAATGGCCAAGATTCAATCACAAAGCACCCACTCATGTTGAGCCTTAGAGACTTCCTTTGGAATAAAAATTTCAAGCAGAGTCAGCAGATACGAGCTTGTCAAGGGAGGGAGGAAGTGTTCTTTTCTTTCGTTTTTATCTAATTTTTCACACATCAGTATTGTTTCCTATATTAGTGCAGCGGACAGAGCTGCTTGGTGAATTACTGTTCAATTCTACAAATAAGATATTCTGCTTAGAATAAGTAATTTGTAAAGTTAAGATGTGGTAGGAAAGCTCAGCCAACAGAAGTGCACAGCCTGTGGTGTATGGGAGCACATGGATGCACCAAATGGTCCAGCCAAACATATTTGCAGGAAGAATCTCAAGCTGAATTTCTAAGCTCAAATGTGTGGCTAGAATCACTGCAGTGCATCAGCAAGATAAAATTACGCACCTTGCACATTTAGGCAGATGGTCACATCAAATGTTATAAGCATATAAGGACATAGAGAATCATTGACCACCAGACCAGCTACCAAGAACCAGGCAGGTAGTGCAGGAGTAGCCTGAGACAATCTTCCTTGCTATTCAGTTTTCCATTCTTGATACTGGTGAGGGTGGTGGTCCCTCAGAAAAATGCAGTCATAGCCTTGACTGTGGCATGACAGATAGCTCAGCTACACAGAAAAGTGACAGAACAGTAGTGATGGGAGATTTGTGAGTTGGGAAAAAGAGCGGTATTTCTATTTGGCTGTGGATATGACTCCAGGCTGGAATGCTGCCACCCTGGTGCCAGGTTCTGAGATGTAACAGAGTGACTGCAAGATATTTCTCTGGGAGAGTATGAGCAGCCAGGTCATTACTCATGTTGGTACCAACAGCATTGGTCTTCATCATCCCTCACACCAGCCCTCCACCCCTCCATTTCCCCTGAAAACAGATTTTAGGGAACTAGGAAGGAGATTAAAAATGAAGACCTCAAAAGCAGTAATCTCAAGATTACTCCTATTCTGACATGCTGGTATGCATGGAAATAGCAATTGAACATGTGACTGAAAAACCGGTGCAGGGTGGCAGGGCAGTAGATTTCTGAGGCATTGGGAGAGGTTCTGAAGTAGATGGGACCTGTGCAGGATGAACAGATTGCACCTTAGCAGGACATGGAAGAAGGTTATCTCAGGGAGATTCTCTACAATCTTGGGGGTCATTCTAAATAGATTGGCAGTTGGCTGGAAACATGAGCGAGAGAGCACAGATTGGAGGGAAGCAAAACTGGTGACAGATGGTAGAAATGTCAGAATTCAGAAGACAGACAAACCAAAGGAAAACATGAAATAGGATCAGAATGCAGAATAATGTTGAAAAAGGTAGAATGAAAGGTGCTGTCTTTGAATGCTTGCAAAGTTATTGATTTGAAGGAACTGGTTGAAGTGAATGGGCGTGATTTAATGACTATTCCAGAAATATGGCTATAAGTTGATCAAGATGGAGAATCGAATATTCAAGAACATTCTTCATTAAGGAGATCAGTACATTAGCAAGAGGGGAATTTTGTTCAAATGATCAAGATATAGATATGTTTTGGTTGGATCTGACGACCAGCAAGAGGAAAGACGCGGGAGGTGTTTAGAAACCACCAAACAGTAGGAGTAGTGTTGGGCATTATACAAATCAGGAAATTTGTGATGCATGCTAGATAGGTATTACATTAATAATGAGTAATTTCAATTTGCTTATAATCTGCATATAGTTTATAAACCAAAACAGATTATCATCTAATATGGTCTGAAGAAATTCTTGAGACCTAATGGCATGTGGGAATGCATGATATATTAGTTAAGAGTTAATTGGGTGTGCGTTGATTGTGTAAATATGAGGAATTGGTACTCAGTGAGATCTACATTTTATAGAATGAAAATACTGATATAAAACTCTCACTAAAAATTCGCACTTGAACTCTACTAAAATACAATTATCTTGTGTATAACAGTGGGTGGCTGAGTCAAAATGTAAAGTTTTAGGTTATGTTTACTCACCTCTGTTTTTGAAAATAAGCCTTATGACCAGTGTAAGAATGAAATTACAATGTTGACCTGGGTTGCTTCTTTACTGAAGAACTAACATTTATGTTACTACACAGAAGCAACGTAAGAAGAAAGTTACAAAAAGAGAAGTTGCTGGAAGCTCAGCAGGTCTAGCAGCATCTGTGAAGAAAAAATCAGAGTTAACGTTTCGGGTCTGGTGACCAGTTCTGAGGAAGGTTGACCGGACCCAAAACGTTAACTCTGAATTTTTCTTCACAGATGCTGCCAGACCTGCTGAGCTCCCAGCAACTTTTGTTTTTGTTCCTGATTTACAGCATCTGCAGTTCTTTTGGTTCTTATTTAGTATTTAACTCACTACCACATCTTTTCTAAGCATGGCCACCTTGAATAAGCTCTGCTCCCCTCTCCAACAGGATTTCCGTTCCAATCTTTCTTCTTGTTAACCAACATTAATTTCACTGTCAATCCTGGTGTTTGACCAAGTATTTACTAAAATTCACTTCCACAGCCATATCACATTCCTCAGTGATTGCCTCCAGCTCAGACTCACCCCACGTGGATTCCAACTGAAGTTTCATCCCTCATGTTTTGAATACTCCCAGGCTCACAGATATGATATGGGGTGGCATGGTCGTTCAATGGTTAGCAAAGCTGCCTCACAGTGCCAAGGACCCGGGTTTGATTCCACCCTTGGGTGACTGTCTGTGTGGAGTTTCCACATTCTCCCCGTATTTGCATGGGCTTCTTCCCACAGTCCAAAGACGTGCAGACTAGGTGGATTGGCCATGCTAAATTGCCCGTAGTGTTCAGGGATGTGCAGATTAGGTGGGTTATAGGGGAATGGGTCTGGGTGGGATGCTCTGAAGGTCAATGTGGACTTGTTGGGCTGAAGGCTTGTTTCCTCACTGTAGGGATTCTGTGATGTTCAACATTACATGGACAGCTGCTCTCGTGGCATCCTGCAATCTACACTCAGTGCCATGCCATCACATGCACGCACTCAACCTTTCTCTCCAATAGCATCGCAACACACTGCTGGCGTTGATCCACTCTGCAGTTCCACTTCATCCTCTGGGTTGTTCGTCATGCTAACAAGAAACTTTTTTGTTTCCTTTCAGGCATTAGGGCCCACAAGATGCAGCAACTCAAATGTACCCATGGAACCTTCCACTCCTCCCTTTCCCTCTGTTTCCATCCCCTCTCCCAAACCCACTTCCTGTTGAATGTTCACCATCCCTCTTAACCTTCCACTCTCCAATGTGAACGTTCTGTACTCAGCAAAGACCTCAGCTTTATTTCTCTACATCCCCACCTTAACGAATTTCAGGCACGACATGACATCGGACTCTTCTTCCGCTGTCTTCGCCTCCGGCTCATTTCTTTGCACAAGAGTCCTTTCCCCATCCCACAGGCCCCTTCGCCCAATTCCAACACTTTCCCTCCACCTGGACGCCTCCCTCCAGCCTTTTATCTGCACTCAATCTGTTCACTGAGAACTGTCAACATGATATTGGTCGCCTCAATTTCTCTGTACCCCCCTCACCAAATCCAACCTATCTCCCTCTGAACTGACTGCACTCCATGCACATAGATCTAACCCTGACTTTGTCAATAAGCCTGCTGATAAGGCTGGTGCTGTTGTTGTCTGGTGTACTGACCTTTACATTGCAGAGTCCAGCTCTCAGATACCTCCTCCTATCTTCCCCTGGACCATGACACATCAGGCCATTGTATCTACTACAGTAAATGATCTCATTTCATCTGGTGACCTCCCCGCAACTGCTTCAAATCTGATAGTCCCCAGCCCCGCACAGCTCGCTTCTACCTCCTTTCACAAATCCATAAGCAGGACTGTCCAGGCAGACCCATTGTTTCAGCCTGCTCCTGCCCCACAGAAATCAACAGAAAGTTCCGAGGAAGGGTCACAAGACCCGAAACATTAACTGACTTTTCCTTCACAGATGTTGCCAGACCCGCTGAGCTTCCAGCAACTTCTGTTTCTGTTCCTGATTTACAGCATCCATAGTTGTTTCGGTTTTAATAAGAAGAAAGTATTTTTCTTCAGATTTGGAGCCTGGTAATTTAAATGTGGATTAAAGTTTGGACATATCCTTAACTTTCATGGATAAAATTTATCAAAAAGTTGATTTATTGTTGGCTTGCAATACTAAATGTCAGATTTCAACACATTTTGAAAGACTAAGGATAGCATCATAATATAGTACATAATGGAGTTTAGTAACTTGCATATATGACTCAGAAATTTCACATGGAAATTCCCCCAACCTGTTTCGGTTACTGGACTGTGCCAAATGATTAAGTATAGACAGATTTCCAATTTGGAAGGGAATTACATTTGTGGTTATGCATACACTGCCGAAGCAAATGTCAGAAGATTAAAAGAAATCTAGAAAAGCATTCCTTTCCAACAACATTCATAGCACAAAGGGAGTAATCAGCAAAATCACAGAAAATAGAGGGTGTAATGTTAACTCACTAATGTTTGGCAAAACTGCATAGATACAGGTTGCAGGCAACAGTATGCAAGGAGAACTGTAAGGCAAGTAATGCAAATAAAAATGAGGACAGAAATGCAATTGGTAATTTTGAAAAGAGAAGAGATTTTAGAATTTGCAGCAAGTGAGTGAATCACAGAAATTGAAGACAAAGGTGTCTTTTCAGTAGTGAAGACTAGAGCTAAAAATGAATGTTGCTGATTACAAATGGATAAATCCTGACATTCACATGACATTATTTTGTCGGTTACTTTAGCAAATGTGTTAAACCATTTATTATTTGAGGGTGAAGAATGAGAAGGTAAATTAACTATAAAAAATTTGTCTTCTTTTTTTTTCTTTTGATTCAGTATATGTATTATGTCCTTGTCTTCACTTTACTTCCAATATTTCCATTTGATTTTTTGGGAAGCAGTTTATTGTGAGAGATTTTCTTTACTCCTGTGATTGGACATTCAACATGAATATCATTTTAAATCTAGCATATTAGCATGTTCAGTGTGTCTGCCTAAAATTGCTGTGCCTGATATCCTATTAGAAAAATAAGCTTGTTTTAGATTAGTCTATTAAAACAACATTTCATAGGAGCATATCAATGACTATATTGTTCATACCCTCGAGTTATTTCAAGACCTCTTTGAAATATTTCTTTCTTATTTGATCACCAGATTCTGGCATCACTGCTTAGGCCTGCATTTTATTGCCCATCCCAATTTCCCAAGGGAAGTTAAGAGTCAACCACCCTGCTGTGGGTCCGGACTCACATGTCGGCCAGATTTTGATTAGATTTGAGTTATTATTGTCAGATGTACTGAGTTACAGTGAAAAGTATTGTTTTACATGCTAACCAGATAAATCATACCATACATAAGTATATCAGGGTAATAGAATAAAATGCAGAATACAGCTGCAGAGAAGGTGCAGAGAAAGATCAACTCTAATATATCAGAGGTCTACGCATAAGTCTCATAACAGCAGGGAAGAAGCTGTTCTTGAATCTGTCGTATGTGTTTTCAAACTTTTGTCTCTTCTACCTGATGCCAGAGGGTGGAAGAGAGTATAACTGGGGTAAGAGAAGTGTTTGATTGTGTTGGCTGCTTTCCCGAGGCAGTGGGAAGTGTAGTCAGAGTCAGTAGAAGGAAGGTTGGTTTTTGTGAAGGACTGGGCTGCGTTCACGATTCTCTGCAATTTTTGTGGTCTTGGGCAGACCAGTTGCCATACCAAGCTGTGATGTATCAGGATAAGATGCTTTCTATGGTGCATCTATAAAAATTGGTAAGAGTCATTGTGGACATGCTGAATTTCCTCTGCCTTCTGAGAAGGTAAAGGCATTGGTGTGCTTTCTTGACTGTAGCTTCAACCAGGACAGATTGTTGGGGGTATTTACTCCTAGGCACCTGATGCTCCTGACCACCTCCACCTCAGCACAATTGATACAGATGGGGGCACCACTCTGCTTCCTGAAGTTTATGACCAGCTGTTTCGTTTTGCTGACATAGAGGGAGAGATTGTTGTCTTTACATGATGCTGCTAAGCTCTCTATCTCCTTTCTGCACACTGTCTTGTCATTGTTTGATATTCAACCTACTATGCTGTTGCCATAAGCAAATTTGAGGTCCTGCAAGCCATTAATTCAATCCTGCTCGCAATATTGGAGCACAGTAAGGGGCTGAGTATGCAGCCTTGTGGGGCACCAAGTAAGGATGGCAGTTTACTTCCCGAAAGGACATTAGATTCAAGCCATTTTCAGTATTTTGGTTCTAAATTGCTTTACAGCAGGCTGTTCAGGCAGATAAATATTTTGGAAATTATGTTTAAAGGAAGAAAGACTCACTGTTGATATTCTAATAGGTTTTTCAATAACTAAAGTTTAGTGGATTATTATGATTTTTGTTAAAACTAAACCTTTGAATACCAAATCCTTGAATTCCATAATGCATTTCCCTTAGGAGGAAACATAAGTGCAAAATCATGTGATGAGTGCAATGTAAAGGTACTGAGCGTGATATGGAACTATTAATTTACAGGCAATGTTAAAGAATGTTTGTCAGAACTGTCACAATGTTTGCAATAAACAGAAGGATAACATCAAATCACCAAAATGTCAGAGCTAAATTGTGCATTAACAATGACATGTAAAGGACTTGGTCTGCCACTCTAAATATGCCAAACCTCAATAAACTGTTCTGAGAGTCTGTTCACCAGAGTATGCAGACCAATATTGCGAGCAGGATTCAATCAATGGCTTGCAGGGCCTCAAGTCGTTTAAAGTCTATTTCATGCACAGAATCTGTTTGAATTTAGCAACTAGAGTCATCAAGGTTTCCAGCTAGCTGGATTATTGGCAAATATAACTATATCCTCTCTCACAATGGAGAAGAATTACATTTATCTCTGGGATTACATGACTAGAGAAAGTTTGCTAAATTTATCATGACGCAAGACCTTAAAATTGCGTTCTGAATGGTCTGAAATGTGCAATGGGAAGATTAATTCAAAGACATATCATTTTGTACAATTTAAAAATGGAAAAGCTTTTCGTAACAAATTATAAGATTATTAAAAAGACTCTTTAAAATATCTTGGCATGTCCCAAAATATTTTAATATGTTTGGCACTTTTCTTGTTTTCTGTTATACACATTTGGAGTATGCAATGAGAATCAAACAATCTTTTGTACAATTCAGCACATTGAAGTATGGGGAAAAGATGCTTTCTTTCTTCCAAGTTCACTGTTCTGGAATACAGAGTAAGTCTCTGGTGTCTGAAACAATAAAACTTTGACGTACGGGAATGTTCTTTTCCTCCAAGTGTGACATTGAAAAGAGAGTTATGGGTGAAATCCGTGACTGTGGGGAGTTGAGATATTCACATTAATTCATAGGAAAAGAGCAGCTAAGTTTCTGGTCTCATCAGAGGATCACTAATTCTGACAATAGAGTCACATGTGACAATTTGGTCTCTAGCAGGAAAAGTACCATGTGAAAGTTTGCAGTAGCCCCATTTTTATTTGTAAACACAGACAATTATTTGCTTATTAACAGTTCAACGTGTACAGTTGGCATGTATGGGAAGAGATGTGGTTTCAGTATTGTTGTAATAGGGTTTAAAACTCAACATGCTGGGGAGATGAATATTCTTGAGTTTTGCTGAGAGATTTGGGTGCATTTATGAGGAGCTTTTTCTTGAGCACAATGAAATACATTAGGTAGAGGATGGAGAATGACCTTTCCACACAATGAAAATTCATAAAGCCGAAAGGGTTGATGCAGAAATAACAAAATTGATCGTGACTTTGCACAAAATATTGATGTGACTGATTTCTAACAATTTAAAAACTAGATAAAAAAAAACAGAAGAGGCAATTATAGCCTCCTGAGAATCATTGTTCAGCTCAACGTGACTTAATAGCAGTTTTTAGAATTTTACTGCACAAGCCCGAGGCTGGAGGGAAAACTACACTTAGCAAGTATTTATAATTTAGTGAATTATAAATAGCAATAGCCAATTAACAACGTAAAATATAAGCGTAGAAATTTTTTTAAACAACAGTTTTAAAATACCATTATGAAATGGACATGGATAGTTCCAGAATAAATTGGCTTTGTTTGCCTGGAAACAGGTGCTTTTGGTTTAGCAAAATTAGTTTTGATTGGCACATGGCTAATGTAATGTATCCCTCAGCCAGAACAGGAAGTTTTTTGTTGGTCTTGTCAGGTCTAATCCTGGAAACATTTAGTGCCAACAAGTATTTTTGAGCTTTGTGTTACATCTCATGGGGTAGCACACTGGAAGTAAGCCCCCAATATTCTTAGGGTCATGACAAAAGTAAAAGATTTAGTAAAAGTATACAATGTTACCCTCTTCACCTGACCTTTAGACCCAAGTCAAGGGAAGGTATAAACCAGGTTTCTGCACTGAACAAGAATTGTCATTTATTACAAGTAAATCGATTCTAGCAGCAAAAACATGAATAAACTGTCAACATATAACTCTATAGTTAAAATCTCATCCCTTCATAAAGCTCCATCTACACACGTATGAACAGACACAAAAGACGTGTATAGGAGGCAGAGGGCAACCACTTCAAACTTACAAAGTCCATGACTTATAGGGTCATAGAGCCATATTGCGCAGAAACAGACCCTTTGATCCAACTCATCCATGCCGACTAGACATCCCTAGTCCTATTTGCCAGCATTTGGCCCATATGTCTCTAAACCCTTCCCATTCATATACCCATCCAGATGACTTCTTAATATTGTAATTGTACCCGCCTCCACCACTTCCTCTGGCAGCTTGTTCCCAATACGCACCACTCTCTGCTTGAAAAAGTTACCCCTCCTTTCTAAATCTTTCCCCTCTCATCTTAAAGCTATGTCCTCTAATTTTGAACTCTCCCACCTAAGGAAAGAGGCATTAGCTATTCAGCCTACCCATGCTTCCCATGATTTTATAAACTTCTATAAGGTCACCCCTCAGCTTCTGACCCCCAAGGACAAAAGTTCCAGTCTATTCAGCCTCTCCCTATGATTCAAACCCTCCAGTCCTGGAAACATTCTTGTACATCTTTTCTGCATCCTCTCAAGTTTAGTAACATCTTTCTTAGAGAAAAGTAGCCAGAATTGTACACAGTATTCTAAAAGTGGCCTCACCAATGTCCTGGAAAAACAGAATGTGACATCCCAACTCCTGTACTCAATGTGACAGCATTTATTAGAAGCCACAGTTTACAATAACTGATGTCAGAAATAAACTGTCTTCCTTCAGACTTGAGGTGTTTTTCACTATGAAGAAAGGACAGCTCCTTCCTTTTCAGAAGCTTGATGGTTGCCGACTAAACATAGCTATTCAGCTAATTGGGAGCCAATCACATTGTTGTTAGCAGACAGAAGGCCTTTGTCATTGAGGGCTCGTCACCATTACACAGATCAATCAGCTACTTATTGCTAGCTAAATCTCCACTTGTACACACCCCTTGTCACCAGCTCATCTGCAAGTAGTAGACTCCTTTCGCTGCTTGAACAAACTACACTGCAAACAGCACCTACAATAAGTGTCAAGTAACCGGCTTTTAAACAGTGCAGTAATCTTTTCCACAATCATTGCTTATTTTTTCTCATTTTGGTCCACAATAAAAACTAGATTTAAAAAATGCAACCTTAACGTAAGAGGTAATCTATAGGTAAATACTCACCTGTGATTACAGATGCATCTAATTTCTTTAAAAGTGAACAGAATTAGCCTATTAATAAGAATAAATATCATTCTCTTTCAAGTTAAGCAACATATCAGATTAATAAGTAATTTTTTATCATTCTGTCACATCCTTCAAAAAAGCAAATGCAGCAGTGCTCCAGAAAATAATTTTATTTGTTACTGCAAATTTCTTTTTTATTTTGGGAAGAAACATAGCAGGTTTCCTCAAATTCACCCATGAATATTGTCTTCCCTGACCTATTGTGTCTTTCGGTTATCTCGAGCTTCCTATAGCCTAGATATTGTCACTACCCAAAGCTTTCAAATTCTTAAAGTTCATTGGCCTCATTAAAACAATGGTGGAGAAAATTTTATACAACTGCATTAAATATTTATTCACAATATCAGGGACGACAATTTTGAGATTAGAGTTTTCCTATGTCCAAGTACAGAATTACCCAATCCAAATAATGTTTCCGAAATATTTGTTGACACACAGGGATACCTATATTTAGTGATGATGATAAAAGAGTCGACAAATTAACCTAATAGTCCATGCCCCAAAGTGATCGCTTTAAAATGTTCTTGTGCACAACCGAATCTATCAAAAGCAAGTAATTACTATAAAGTAAGAAATTTGGCAGATAAAACCATCAAATTAAAAATAACATTTACTTGTAATGAACTTGATGTCAAAGAGTGTAATGTGAAATCCTTCTGATAGATACATGATTTCCAAAAGGTAATTAGTCCTCTTGACTATTCAATACTCTAGCCATTCCTGGTTTAACAATTGATGCCACATTCAAATGTAAAGAACATTATGCAATTTTCCCCTTCCTGAATGTGCTAAGGGTGGAATATAGTAGGGTGATTTACCACTGGAAAGATACCAGCACACTTTCATCACCTCAAATTAAGTCCCAGATGGGAAGGTCCATGCGTAACTTTCTAAACAACGTGTTCAACAATGCTGTTACATATTTCTAGAACAGATGGGATGTGAACCCAGGGCTCCTGGTTCAGAGGTAGGAATACTACCACTGCACCACAGGAGCCCTACACAACTGATTTCCTTTGTATTTTCTAATCAACCTGTTCAGAGATGTTATTAAACAGTTCTGAAGCAGGTTGGACTTGAACCCAGGCCTCCTGTCTCAGAGGTAGGACGATTGCCACTGTGCCACAAGACCCCCAGCAGTAACTTTATGAACTTACCTGCAACTAAAGTACTTAA
Source organism: Rhincodon typus (assembly GCF_021869965.1). NCBI lineage: Eukaryota > Metazoa > Chordata > Chondrichthyes > Orectolobiformes > Rhincodontidae > Rhincodon > Rhincodon typus. The sequence continues at coordinate 98,097,123 of NC_063336.1, forward strand.
GTGGCCAAATAATTGTCAGCTCTGAGGTTGAATGTACCATCTCCCAGATTATTTGTTTCTCCTGTGGGGAACCAACGCAACTTGCCTTCTGGATTGGACAGATGGTGGGGAGAGGGGGGCAGCCTCAAATTGCCTTATTCTAGGCATAGTTAGAGACATGGATGGGGGAGAGGTTGGCCCTATGGACCTCCTCCCACTCTGGCAGGCAGGGAATAAAATAAAATTTACCTTTTTGCTATTGGCTCTCCTGAGGTGTAGGCTTTGACTTGAGGATCCAGAAACAACCAGCTATTGATTGGCTGGTAACAAACTAAGCAGTGCCTGAACGAGTGACTTGTCTCATGGAGGAGGTTATGGGCGTTGTGGGCATTCTTTCACTCATCAACTAATATCCTTGCAACCATACTTTTATTAAAAAAAGGAGCCATAGAACCCTAAAGTGTGGCAGCAGGCCATTCAGCCCATCAAGACTGCATCAATCATCCAAAGAGCATCCCATCCAAACCCACCTCTCTGCCCTATCGCTGTATTTTCCCATGGCTAATCCACCTAAGCGACACATTCCTGAAAACTGTGGGCAACTTAACATGGCCAATCCACCTAGCCCACACAGCTTTGGACTGTAGGAAAAAAACCAGAGAACCTGGAGAACTGAGGAGAACATGCAAACTCGACATAGGCAGTCACCTAGAGGCAGGAATTGATCCTGGTTCCCTGGGGCCATGAGGCAACAGTGCTAACCACTGTGCCACCTTAATTCTGCCCTGTTTCCTAAGGCTGTGTTTTTCTGATCCTTTTCAATTGATACAAAATATTGATTGATTAAAGCAATTTTCTTTCACTGTTTCAATAACTATGGACTCTGGTTTCATTGCTAGCTGTATGAGTTTATCCAGTGAGTTATTGAGACAGAATACATACCAAATCCTAGGCTTAATTTCTTTACTTTTCTGAAGGAGGGTCACTGGACCCGAAACGTTAACTCTAGTTTCTCTCCACAGATGCTGCCAGCCCTGCTGAGTTTATCCAGAAATTTCTGTTTTCATTTTTAATTTCATTCCTACCCATTATATGGGGAGACTCAGGCTCACTATTCTCAGTCTTAAGTTGGCTTACTGGAATTTCTGGGCACATTTCTTTACCCTACATCTAAATTTGTTGCAGTCTGGGTCCAGGGCAAAGTTGCAGTTTACCCAGTAGTAACAGAGTCTTGTTGAAGTTGCACTCATTAACAAAATAGAAGCATGTCATGGAATCATAAGGCTGAATTTTCTCATTTAAGACAATTGCTTTTCTCGAGTGAGGATTATGTTGGCTGGTCCACCGTGGCCCATGTTGCTTTTTTATATGCAATCTTTGTTCTTCGTCAATTATGCAACTCACCATTTTAGTGCCAGTCTCATGGAACTGTGCAGCAGGAGAGTTGGAAATGCTCACTGCGCCTGAAATTTTGTGAAGTTCACCACTGGCACCATATCTAAACCTTAGCTCTGCGCCACTTCAGTCATTGCAATCCAGGAACTGCACCTCAGATGCGCTGTTCTAGCATTCTCCTTAATGAAATGGCCCAGAGAAGCAAGTTAGCTCCCTGCTTTTTAGTTCGGGCCGGAATTAACCATGTGCTATTGAAGCAATGCAAGCCACAGAGGCAATGAAGCCTCCAAGTGAATGCTAAGAACTGAAGCTTAGAGTGCTAAGATGCATCATTTTGTCGATACATGTGTGTCTATTCAGCTAAAGCAGCTTGGCAAAAGCATGTAAAACATAAGTATCCCTGAGCTCAAAAGTGAAACCCTGAGGGGCTGAAATAGTGTGTGAGTTGGTCGTACAGCAGCTATGATGATATGAAGAGTCTGGCTGTATTTTGATGCCTCGTTACATAGCTGAAGGTCGGAGGAACATGGTGTCCATGGACCATTCAGGATATCATATGAAGACACAGTTGGATGAAGGCCTGAAGAAGGAAGCAGTAAAGTAAGCTGTCATCATCAGATAGCCGCTCAGACTTTCATATCAGGAATTAGCAAGGTCTTGTTTCTTGAGAAACAGTGGAGAATCATGAGCTGCATAGGAATGGAGCAAATGCTTCCTAATAATAGTGAAATAAGGCAGTTGCTACTTGCAGGTGGCCAACGGCAACTGCTTCAGGCACACAAAGTCTACAACTTATAATCATACAGCAATTTAGCATGGAAACAGACAGAGGAACAGCAAGCCAAAAAAGATCTTCTTAGAAAACCCTGGAGATAGGAAC
>NC_063336.1:98099776-98126930 GCF_021869965.1 Rhincodon typus
GAAATGTCAGCCTTCCTGCTCCTCTGATGCTGCTTGGCCTGCTGTGTTCATCCAGCTCTACACCTTGTTATCTCAGATTCTCCAGCATCTGCAGTTCCTACTATCTCTTTAATTGCACAGTGTTCTGATTTATTCTTTAAACATTAACAGTACATTAGCAGGATTGTAACAGTGGTGACCAGAACTGTGACCAGTATTCCAGCTGTGGCCTAACCAGTGTATTGTATAGTCCTAGCTACCAGTGGTTAAATTCTATCCCTTAGCTCAAGGGTTGCATATCTGCCTTCTAACCAGCTTACCAAACCATCTTGCTACACTTAGAGATCTGTGAACATCCATTCTAAGCTTTCTCTATTTCTCTACATCTTTGATTTTCTTTCATTTATTATATATTCCCTACTTTTGATTTTCTTCCTCAAAAGCATTAGCTCACAATTGTCCACATTGAATTCTGTTTTCCATTTCTCTATCTGCCTATCAATCCTTTGACATTTTCTTACAGTTGGGAACTTTTTTCTATACTATCAACTGTGTGGCCAATTTTTGGATAATTTTTAAACATGCACTCTACATTTAATTTCTATCCTTGATTTAGAGCACAGAAAGCAAGGGAGTTAGGACTGATCCCTGCAGAACTCCGCTGCAAATGTAAATCACTCATTGACCTTTACTTATTATCATTTGGATCTAACTTAACTCTATCCATTAGGTCCTGTAAGCTGTTATTAATGAATCTGTAAAACAGACTGAAGTTGAGTACATTTCCTGAAGGAAAATAGATGCAATATTTACAAAATGATTCATCATGATATGATATCTGACATCAGTTTCCTCATAGATGCATTTGGGAGACTTCCTAGATGCGCTGGAGGAAATCGACTCAGCTAACACGAGACTCCAGCATTCAAAACATTCTAGCTGTGTATCAAATGCACAATATACAATGAAAGAATCAGTCCTTTTTCGGAGAATTGAAATGATTTGCTCAGAGTCTATATTGATGTTTAGTTGTCAGGTTAATGCTTTTAAGGTGTTGAACCAGAATCTTCTCACTCACTGATCTTTGATATGATCAGCGGCAACAAAACTCATTCATGATTGTTGAGACCTAAATTTGACACTTTCCTATTTAAATAAGATTATTCCACTTGACAGGGAGAATTGAAATAGAAGAGCCATGGGAGCAGTTATCTGCTTAAATAAGACTTTGGAAACCTAAACTGTTATATCATTTAGGTTAAAGGGTATTCTGAGAGTAAGATTTCAAGGAGATCTTTAGCTTTGTTGTTTATCAACTTGATTTAATTGACTGGGTTGTTACTACTTCAATTGGACTTTTAGAACCTCCTTCACTGTATGATTACAATGCAACACAGTGTACATTACAAGAAGAAATTCATTAGATCTAACTGTTCTATTCCAATGTTTATGATTACTAGAGATTTCTACTATTCATCTTCATCTTACCTGATCAGTATAGCATTCTAATGAGTGTTTATCCAATGTGTTTTTATCCAACATTGCCCTTAAATCCAATTATGCTATTCATCTTAATGAAATCTCCTAGTGGTATGTTCTATATTCTAACTGCTGTCTAGGTAAAGAGCTAATACCTTGGATTTATTTGGTACAAAAAGCATCTCTATTTTGGACTGAGGCTGAATGAGACAAGATACTGCTTTAAACTAAGGAAGCTTCGTCAGATGTTTGCAGTTTTACAGTTAAGTCACTGGAAAATATTGTAAGTTGAATATACAATGTTGCTTTATTAAGGCATTGAGGGAGATTTCCAGACAAGTTGGTATCACCTGTATCTAGGCAGTCTTTTGATTGGCATTTCCGTTGGAAACAAATGTCATCTCAGGAAGGTTCAGCAGTGTAAAAGACAGTTGATTAGTTCCTGGGCAAGGAATGATAACCTTCTGTGTGGACAATACAACAAAAACATCCATGAGTAAGCCATCAACTGCCTCTCTCTCCCCGACTTCTGTTTGGAGAAGTGAAAAAAAAGCTTGTAGTTTGCTATCCTCCCTCACCTTTCTCTGAAACTGCTCTTTCTATAAATCCCATGTTGAAAAGAAAAGGAAAATTCCACCTTTAGGGGCACGCAAGGTGTGAATCCTCAATGAAAGAAAGATTGAGAGTCAGTGTATTCACAACCTTATATCATCAGCAAAGAATTGGAAGGAATAAAAAGGACCCAAAAGAAAACAACTCCTCAACGTTTGTGATGTGGACTACTGCGAGAACTGTGCTTCAATGATTTCTTCTCAACTGATCAACCTAACAATTATTGTTTCATGTCTTCTCTGTTTGTTTGTATGTGTATGTACAGAAATTTTAAGAAAGTGGTAGAGTTTAAGTTACATAGCTGTAGATGAGCAATTCAACCAGTCTATTGTATGCTATTAGTTAAAAACAGTTTGATCACAATATTCAGTTGTTTACTTGTTAATGAGAAACCTAGTGTAGTTATATGGGGAGGTGATGTACTAGTAGTATTATCACTGGACAGTTAATCCAGAGACCCAGACAATGTTCTGGGGACCTCGGTTCAAATCCTGCCACGGCAGATGGTGGAATTTGAATTCAATAAATATCTGGAATTAAGAATCGAATGATGACCATGAATCCATTGTTGATTGTTGGGAAAACCCATCTGGTTCACTAATGTCCTTTAGGGAAGAAACTGCCATCCTTACCTGGTCTGGCCTACATGTGACTCCAGACCCACAGCAATGTGGTTGACTTGTAACTGCTCTCTGGGCAATTAGGGATGGGCAATAAATGCTGGCCTAGACAGTAACACCCTCATCCCATGAACGAACAAAGAAAAAAAAATTAGTTGTCACCAGGTAGGATGCGTTAATAAGTAATAGCTAAGATGTATTAAATGAAAATTACGTTTGAATTACTTGATCGAATTCTTTAATGAAAAAGCGGAAGGTTGCTGAGGATGGTCAAGTTAAAATTATATACATTTTCAAAATCCATTTGGTAACATGTCACCCAACAGGTTTGTTAACAAAATTAAAGAGACAGGAACACATTGTGTCTGAACTTGTCAAAGGGACAGAAAGGAAAGTACATTGACAAACTGTTGTTTTTGTCAGCTGAAAGAAGGATACATTGATATTCCATAGATGTCAGCATGGGGATATATATTCTTGATGTATATTAATGACCTGAACTCGATGTGTTGTGATGTCTTCATATTGCAATCATTTCTGTGAGCTTCAGTTTGATGAATTGCAGAGATAAGTGGATTTTTTTTGTGATAAATGTCAATGAAAGGATATTAGAACTTTTATTTAGCAAGGCATTTCTTGGAAACAACATGGTTCCAGATAATTGCTCGCCTTGATTGCTTGGACTCACTTCAGGAAAATCACCCTACACACATTTTTACAACATGGTTTTATGACAACTCTATTTGAACAGTGATTTGCAGGCTTCGAAATGGGTTTTTGCTTTCAGTTGGTGTGAAACCTATCAACAGACAAGCTGCTCTTCTCGTGCATTCTGTTTCTGCAAAAGTTTGGTAGTGAATTCAATGCGAAACCTGATTGTCCTCTTGAAGCACATCCAGAAAATTCTTGATTCTATACTTCCTGCGTGAGCTGCATTTACAAAAATGCCAAAGACATCTGCCTTTGTTTGGTGATACTCATCTAAATGTGACAGAATGACAGTCGCTACCTGAACATTCTCACTTTTAGAAATTTAAACCTATTGGCCAAACGAGATTTTCTCCCAAAGAGATTCTCTGCAGAGAAAAACCTGTTTTTATTTTTTCCCTTTTACCTTTACCGTATGTGTGTGTTTGGGTTTATTTTTGCAGGAGTAAACATTTATATTTTCACACTGAATACTAAGTTTGTTAACTAGTTTTGCACTTTGTGAACTAAGTTTTTTCTTTTATCACAAATTAATACTTTTCTGTGTATTGAAGAACTGTGGTAGTTCGATCTCTTTATTTTAAGTCTAGAATTAGAATGAGAACTGGTTTTATTGTCACGTGTACTCAAGTAGGGGGATACAGGCGTACAGTGAAAAATGGGCAAAGTCACCATTCTCCAATGCCGTCTTAGATGCAAATCAAACCAGAATTAACAGAAACAACCATCCTAGATACAAAACCAAAACAACCATTTTAGATACAAAAACAGAATTAAAAGAAAACAAAAGCAAAACAACAAGAAACAGAACCAAGAAGAAAGGGAAACATCCATATCTCCATAAGGTAAGTTGGCCTCCATTCCTGAAGCTACAAGTCACTGCTAACTTGCTGCTGCCACCATACCCTGGAACTCACTGCTGCCAGGCCCAACTACTCCGTTGGCTTCTATGCAGTCTAATGTAAAGGTAGCATACAATTGTCTAGAGCAGGAACTAGGTAAAACAAACTAAATTCATATTGTGACCCCAGAGAAAGACAGTGCTCTCCTTCCGTCTCAATCATAAGATATAAAAGTGGGAGCTTGTCTGCGACGTCAAACATCGAACTAGAAGTCGGGTAACAACAATCAGAGAAGGATAAAAGAAATACACCAGTTTCTTGTTCATTGTTATATCAAAATGGCTTTTGTTGCTCAGGCCTTCCTGGTGATTGATGATTTACAAAATAAAAACAAGACTACGTTATCAGCGTTGTTGAACTTGTTGAGGTTTAGAGTTAAAAGCATAGACGAGGAAAAGAATGAAATTGAGATACTAGCATCACACCTGAAATTGGAAGAAGAGCAAAGTTAGCCAATTTGATCAAAATGTTGATTTCAGTTCTGATACTTTCATTTATTTCATGAAGCATGACTAATCTGTGTGACCAGCTGATTGCTGTGGCAATTTTAAGTCAGTGTTTCCCTGTTTTAAAGTCATTTCTGTCCATGAAAGTCATAGGTATTAAAATCAGCAGATGGAATGAAAAAAATCAATAGTCCATATTTTATCACTGCTGCAATAATGTCATTTTCGAGTTTTATCATGTGACCTCAGTGACGCTGTCCCTATCTTGGTTTTCATTTTATTATTTTGTGTGTGAAGAATGTTTTTGAATTGTTTTTTGTATTCTTTGATAATTTAATTCCAAACTCTTTGCTTTTCTAATATCCAGTGATATTATCTTGCTGCCAGCAACAAAAACTCTTGGATACATCAAGCTTTTTATGGCTAGACTACCAATAACAAATTAACTTGGCACTTTAGCTATCAGCTTAAGCTTGGTTTGTGATCGCCACTGATTGAATATTACTTCTCTCATGTGACCTTCTGAAGATGCTATGGCACCATTTCTTTGCTCACCTTGTCTCCCTTCATTTCTTCTCAGTTACTTGTTTAGTCTTGATTGCCTCTTTTAAGCTTCTTATATCGAAATGTCTGATTTTGTCATTATATTTTAATGAGTTGTGATGATCATGTACATCACAAATCCTCCAAATGAATGTTTAAAACCATAAATACATAATGCAAAGGATTATATATGTTCCATGTATGAGTGGATATGTTCCTCATATGAGTGGGAGTTAATTTTACTTATATAGGCAAAATAAATAAAATATTCAAGGGAGAAAAGGGTGTTTGAACAATGATTAAGTAGAAGAATAAAAACATAGAATGGACTGACGACATGTTGCAAATAATGACACACCCAGTGCTGAATGGGTGAGAGTTATTACAGCAACAGTGAAGTCACTGGAAACACACACATAGATATGTTAAAAGTAAACATCCTGGAAATGTAATTTTTCATTGAGTAGACAACTGATTTTTTTTTTAGGAAAAGATAAAGTTAGGATTTCAACTGAACTTAGCAGCGATAAATGTAACAAGAAACCCAAGTTATAAACATTAGGACTCAAGTCCTTGATCCCACTCTAGCATGTTCTAATATCACTGGTGTGTGTCTTGAGCCAAAATGGAGAGGAGGAGATGGGATAAGGTCGCTTGATGTTTGATGCAAACTTCTCTAGGGTAATTAGGGATGGTTGATAAACAACAGCACTCCAGCCTCATCAAAGAATTAATCAAAAAAATGGGAAATGGGATGTGGGTAGATGACAGCTGCTAGGAGTTTGGAAGCTACATAACTGGCTGAGAAGCCTGAAAACTGAAGAAACTGAGCAACTGAATGACGATTTTTCTTGTTTCTGTCTTAATGTTTCTGGGGAAGCTCAGGTCTGAGGATAGACTGAGGCCTGACCTCTTCAATGGGATTTCAATTTATATAGGGACAGCATTTCCCTGTTCACCAAAGCTGAGTTTTAGAACCATTGACTTGGAAATTCGAAGATCTTGTGTTCAAGTCACATATCAGAGATCTGAGTACTTTGAAGGGGTTATCTTGGTGAAAAGTTGAAAACAGATACTTGATAAACACAATGTTAGCAAGATGTGCTTGTAAGCGTGGATTTAGCTGACAGTTTTTATTCTAATTGCTAATTGCCATAATTTAAATTCACGGCGGTGCAAGTGTTAAAATAGAAACCAGTAGTTTAATGATTAAGTGCTGATCAGGTGCAATTTATGTGAAACAGTGTATGTGAAACCACTGCTGCTGAAGGTATGGAATGTCCTGGTTGGCTTATATCAACACATTGCAGGATAGCGAGAAAACTGATGGAGGTGGATGCAGGCTCCTAGACCCAGCATTGGAGATGCCATTGGAGGATGTCTAGAGGAGGTGGATGTTCTGTACTTGTGGGTGGTTTGTGGGCAGATATGACTCCATCTCACAAGCTGCAGGCTCTCTTCTACATAGCATCACAGCCATCTCCTATTTCTCATCAAATCTAGCAAGATCCCGAGGAAAAAGCCCATGGCCAGGCACTCCGTTTCTTCTTTTGGATTGTCTAAGATAGATTGGTCCAGCATTTAGGCTTTTCAGGCAACTTCACACATTTCCAAACTTAACACTGCAAAGTTGTGGCTGCAATCTCGATAAAATGTTCCCAAAATTGTCCTGGCATGTCTCTTAGAACATCCTCAATGCTCTGGCAGCAGTGAACATGACCTGATGAGTATTCCTTTAACTCGACGCTTGAAATCCATATCAGGGTGATGTAACTCCCAAATTCCTTGGAGAGAGAATATCAGATTAGATGCTTGTCACCAAAACGGCACACAGCCTCCTCAGAAGTTTTATGTAGAAATCAGTTCTGGGCGACAGAGACTTTAACTTCTTTACCAACGTTGCAAATTGAACTTAATAAAGGCTAAACAAAGATTCAGCTCAAGATCCTATCTTGGACACTTTGAAGGCTCTTTAAATGCTTGATCTTGCTTCCATAACCCTCACAGCAGCTAAGCTGACATTCCCATTGCAGTACTAAAGATGGGCTGCATTATCTGAGCTTCTGTCCTTTATGTGAGATGTTAAACCAAGGCCCCGTCTCCCATCTTAGATGAACTCTAAGCTGAGCAGGTTGGTTGTCCCTGGTGGCCTGGCAAATATTCATCCCTTAAGCAATATCACAAGAACAGATTATTTAGCCATATCACATTGCTGTTTGTGCGTGCAAGTTGACTGTTGTCTATCTCCAACAGCTACTGAGTTTCAAAAGTACTTCATTGGCTGCAATGGTGTTATGTGACCATCCAAGTCTGTAAAATAGACTGAAAAAAATGCAATGTTCTTCTTTCTTTCTTCTTTTATCGTTCAAGAATACTGAATGCTGAGAAGATGAATGTTTCAGGAAATCTGATTAGCAACATCATCCCGACAGCCCAGCTTTCTTGTAAACATCAGGAGATTCAAGAATGGGCAGAAAAATCACCTGCCCTAATTGATGTCTTTAGGAGTGTAATCCAGTCTTTCGAGATCCAGACTGATTTTACACCGTCAGTCACACCATGGCCCCTTTGTGGTGAGTTTCCATCTCTGGCACTGAGGAAATTTGCGTTGCTACCTTTATTCAATTGAAGGTTACATTCTGTGTGACTGGATGAAACAGTCCAATCAATATGAAACTCAAATGTTTTGTCTTTCAGAACAAATCAATCTTTTCAGAAGTGTGTGTATCCAGTTTTAACCTAAGGGAGATCACTGATCCTTACACAACACTGTCTGATATTTTGAATTGTTCTGATTCATCATGCTGAGTTTGTTATTTCAAGTCTTGAATCCTCTTGTGATTCCAGTCTGTGATATTTAGTAAGATTGTGGATTCTTGCCAAAGAATATGAGTTTCAACATTATTTATAGCCAGAGTTCGAAACCAACCTATTTCCTGAAAATCAGAAAGACCATCTGTAAATATTCATTCTATTCTCAAAAGATAGAAGCTGGTAAATACTCACAGGTAAAGCTCTCCTGATAACTTATTGAGTAAATATTTGACTGTGTGTGGAATGAAATCCATTCAACGAGAAAGGTCTTAATTTACTCCCATGTCATGGTAGGTTAGCACACTAGAATTGAAAAAGCTATGGCATTCAAGGAGGTTGGATAGTTCAGTTGGCTGGATCACAATTTTCTGATACAGGTTGATGCTAACAGCATGGGTTCAATTTCTGCACATACTGATAATGTTATGAAAGTTTTACCTTCTCAGGCTGATCTTCTACTAGTTGTCTCTCTCTAATGAGAAAGCAGCCTTTTAGTTCTCTGAGTTCTGAGGAAGGGTCACTAGACCTGAAATATTAACTCTGATTTCTCTTCACAGATGCTGCCAGACCTGCTGAGCTTTTCCAGCAATCTCTATTTTAGTTTCTGATTTACTGCATCTGCAGTTCTTTTGATTTTTATGTGACCAGAGATATTTTTATTTAAGAACGGGACCTGTCCTCACGTTGTTTCTCACAGTTAAGACATTGTCAAGACTCTCAAATGAGAAGAATGCTTGAAATAAATATCCAGAAGTTACTGGGCCTAATGGCAGTACACTCTAACATAAGTCAATGCTGATGAGAATTTAAAATAGAATACTTTTTTTGTTTCATCAATGAAAAGCACCAATGCAAGAACAATTTTCATATACTATAAATGACTACACTTCAAAAGTACCTAAATGGCTCATAAACCCTTTAATTTTTTTTTCTCCATGCCACCATTGCTTCTATTATGAATCACCTTAAATGAGTGCCATCTGGTCCTCTCCTTCCAAAGGTTTATCCCTCTCCACTTTATCCAGACCCCACATGATTTTTCTTTAAATATCCTCTTTATCTTCTCCATGGAGACGATCTCAAGTCTTTCCAATCTATCCACATGATGAACCTCCTCATCCTGGTATCATTCTCATGAATCTCTCATGTACCTTTTTTAATTCATTGATGCCCTTCCTAATGTGTGGCACCCAGAACTAATGCCAAAACTCCGATTGAGATGCGTTATCACTTTATCATAGCTTTCTTGTTTTTGCACTCTGCCCTATAAGAGTCTATATACCTTATTAAATAATTTCTCAACCTGTCCTGCTACCTCCAATAATTAAAATACAAAATACTGGAGAAACACAGCATGTGTGGCACCATCTGTGCAGAGAGAGAAACTAAGTTGACTTTCTAAATCTAATGAGACTCTGACTCAAAAAGTATGTGAACATATACTTCCACGTCCTTTTGCTCATGCACCTACTATAGATTTTCACCCTTCCTATGTCCTGATCTTCCCTGCTAAATGTATCACTTCAGACTTCTCTGCATTAAATATAATCTACCGCTTGTGTACCAATTCCACCAGAGAATGGTGAAGGCGGAGTCATTGAATTTTTTGATGACAAAGGTAGATAAGTTCTGACACTCTTGTTAGTCAGGATACTATTGGGGATAGACTGGAATGTGGAGCTAATGCCACAATTCAAGCTTATTAAGTTGTGGATTAGGCTCAAGGGCCAAATGGCCTTCTCCTGCCCTAATTTGTCCCGATGAATCTGTATATTTTATTATTTATGTCTTTTTTTTGTTCTAGTTTGCTAGCTGCAAGTCTCTTCTCTTTTATCCACTGTCTTTGCAAATCTTATTTTTTTCACTTTCCTTCTGAACCTTTGGCAGTCAACCAGCTTTTAGTTGTGTTATCCACCTAATATCTCTTATACACATTTTTTTTGACTTCATCTCTCTCTCTATCATTGTTGCCATTCAGGAAGCTCTGGATTTGTTTTCCCTTTGTTTTTCCTTTTTAGAATTATGTTCCCTTTAAAGGCAGCCATTGTTCCATTACCTCAGTTACATAGGGGCTCACCCCTTGAATTTGACCTTCGACCATTTGAGTACTTTTTTCTATGCATTGCTCTTTATTGTTTTCTATAGACAACATAAGCCTTATGATACAATGATCAACGTCCCCCAAATGCTCCCTTATTGACTCTTAACCCAGTTGGTCTGCCATATTCCCTGAACAAGTATGAGGAATGCCTCTTCCTTCATTGGGCTGAAAACATCTGTTGCAGAAAATTCTCCTGACACATTTTAAAAACCCTTGTCCATCTCTGCTGTTTGAATTATTGGTAATGTAAAGTGTTGCATATTCTATGAAGAGCTAGGAACTAATTAGCCAGAACCCAATTTTATGTGCAAGTTTTCCGAAGAACTCATTTCCAACTACTCTGAAGAGTTAAGGTTTTTGTGTGAGGTGATACCAGCCAGAGATGAAAATAAAGTAAAAGAAAACAGTAACAGTTGATAATGAAAGTATTGGGCATACTGGACTTCCAACTTGAAGTATAAAAGACGAGTCTGACCTGAATGCATTATTTACTCAGTTTTCTGGTTTTCCCTCTAGGCAGCTTAAGCAATCTCCTAGCCAGGCAGCATGGCAAGTTAGAATTCAAGACAAAGCAGGCACTTTTCCAGGTCGTGACTGTGTTGGGTGGCAACTAACATGTCACCCCCCATTATAGAGATAACAACCTAAGGTGTGTCAATCAGCCTATTAAGAGCTGGCAGGCCAAGCTTAACCAGCTTTCTCAATGAATCCCATGAATTGACACTGATGCCTCAGTCACAAGAACTTTACCAATCAGACGCCATTAGCTTCTGGGCCCTAAAGTCCCCCTACTCCATGGTTGATCCTCTGGCAGGAAGTAAAATGTTTATTTTGTTCCAGTCACAGGTTGGAGGTTGAGGTGAGGGGATATTCAGGATAGGAGGCAAGGGCGAGAAAGTCTCTTGTCTGTCATCCTTGCCTCAGCTTGCTTCCAGATTGGGGTAGGTGGAGGCCTCTCCTAACCCAAGGCAGATCACCCTGATTTCAAGTCTCCCATATTACTCTGGAATTCATCCACCTCTTTTTAACTTACTTGTAAATTTGTTCCTCCATATCCTCATTCATTGATGCCCAATCAAATATATCCAGCAATGTTTTGGGACCTCAATGCTACTTGACTCCATGATAGCTTCTGGCCTTGACAGTGTTGGGACATCTTCTTGAACCCTCTCTCCTCTCTCTTGTACTGTCATTTTCTCCTCAATTAATCCTGCTACACCCTACTCCTTTTTGTTATTATTCCCAAAATCCTTGTATCCAGGAATATTTAGTGACCAATCTTGTCCTTTTTTTGAGGCAAGTATCTGTTATCTTTATGATATCAGATTTTCTCCAGGCTATCTATTCTATGTATTCCAGGCAATGTAAACCTAACTTAGATGTTATTGTATTTGCTCTAATTCTGGCCCCATCTAATACCTATTTTCTGCTAGTTCCATCTGTGTCTCCTAATACTCTGTGCAATTTGGATTTCTCCGGATTCCTAAGCCCCCTGACAAATTAGCTTAAACCCTCAAAACAGCAGTCAGCAAATCACCCTGCAAGGACATTGCTCCTCGTTGTGTTCATTTACATCAATCGCCCCCAGAAGTAGTCCCAATGCCCCAAGAATCTGAAGCTCCCCCTCCTACAATTTCACTCCAGGCCCATGTTTATTTGCACTATCCTACACATACTTGTGCTGCTCACATAGGGTGGTATAACATACAAGGAGGCTGTTCAGGCCATTGTGCCTGTGTAGGTTATTGGAAAGAGATAAACAATTAGTCTCTGCATCTGTCTTTTTACCGATAAACCTGTAGTGTTCCTATTCAAATCAATATCCAATATTTATTCTTGAAACAATGCCACTTAATAAAAATTGTCTATTATTTATCATATTGGTGCATGTCTGACTTTTTGTACAATTTGACTACCACAAATCCCCACCTTATAATTAAGCAATTATACATCAACACTACTTCAGTGGCTATGATGTGCTTTGCAACATCCTGAGTGTTATAAATTGGTTTCATTGGTATTCATTTCTTAAAAGGTCTTTTGTTATTTATCACAAGTCATCATGTACCTGAAGGCAGACGTGCTATTTGAACTAAAACAGCAGAATGAAGATTCCTCTCTTTGACTCTCAATCTGATTACCACACTGCAAAACATGAGCAGATGTAAATTTCTCAGTATATTGATTAAAGTTTTACTATTACTATCACTATTACATCAAGAAAATAAACCTATTGACCATCATTCATCAAAATATAATTTCACTGCTTCTCAATGCATTCAGTCATTTTTGGTTCATGTCTCATGTTTTATTGGTTTTAAATAAATCGGCTTTTAAATTGTATTAGGCTTTTATAAACTCTGTAAGATTGCCAGTTTTTTGCAGGAAAGAATTTTGGTGAGCAAATGCTGCATAAAGCGATCATTTTGAATATGCATTAGGGATTTAAAGATGTGGAAAGTGAGATAGTCGATGTATTGGTTTTAAGTTTCCAGGGCACCCCTGATTCAGGAAATTATGTCTCATGAGATTGGATGGTAGCAAATGTAACACTGTTATTCTAAAAGGCAGGGCAATGGAAAGCAGGAAATTGCTGGCTAGTTAGTTTAAAATTTGTCATAGCGAAAGTGTTAGCAGTAATCATCAAAGAAGCTTTACCCAGGCACTTATATATGTTCATAAGAATAGGCAAAGCCAGCACATTTATGTGAAAGGGAAATCATTTTTAATCAGTCCTTTGAAGAAGTAACATGAGCAGTGGATAAAGAGGAAGAATTTAAGATAATTAAACTTCTAGAAGGCATTAGATAAACTGTCACATCAAAGGTTAGTGCAGAAAATGGTGTCGGGGGTAGCAGGTTGACATAGATAGAAGACTGGGTAGTAAACAGGATGCAAATGGCAGGCATAAATGTATTTTTTTCATGTTGGCTAGATGTAATGAGTGATGTGGGACAGGGACCACTGATTAGGCCTGAACTAGCAAATTATATTGATGTTTTGGATGAAGGGACACAAAGCACGGTTGTCAAATCTGCTGATGACACCAAAGAAGATATCAAGTTATGTTGTGAAATGGACATAACTTATCTATTGCCCTTTGTATGCTTTTTTACGTGAGTGGACAAAGTCCTGGCAAATAGAGTGTATTGTATGAAATATAAAAATGTTCATTTTGGCAGCAAGAATAAAAAAGAAGGATATTATCTGAATGGTGAGAGATTGCAGAGCTCTGGGATGCAACAATATCTGTGTATCCCAGAGCACGAACTGCAAAAGGCTAGTATGTAGGTACAGCAAGTAGTTAGGAAAGCTAATAAAATGTTATTGTTTATTGTGAGGGGAATTAATAAGAAAAGGAAGGAAGTTATGCTTCAGTTGTGCAGGGCACTGGTGACACTGCATCTGCAGCACTGTGTACAATGTTGGTCAATTTCTTTAGGGAAGAATATGAATGCGTTAGGAACAATTCAGGAAGGATTACCAGACTAACACCTGAAGTGAACAGGTTGTCCTTTCAGGAAGGGTTAGTCAGGCCAGGCTTTTATCTGCTAGAGTTTAGAACAGTAAGAGATGACTTGACCAAACCATTCAAGATGTTGGCCAATCTTGAGAGGGTAGAAATGGAGAAGGTCTTTTCTCTTGTGGGCGTATCTGTAACTAAGTGTAACAGTTTATAAATAAGAGGATATTGAAAAAGAGAGGGACAAAAAAAGTTGCCACAGAGGGTAATGAGTCTTCGCAACTCTCTTCCAGAAAAGGTGCTGGAAGGAGAATCTTTGAACGTTTTTAAAGCAATGGTGTATTGGTTATTTGTGAGCAAATGGATGAAAGGCTACTGGAGTTAGCAGGAATGTAGGTTTTTGGTTATAATCATATCAGTCACAATCTCATTAAATGGCAGCGAATGCTCAGGAAGCCAAATGGCCTCTTCCTGCTCCTTGTTTGGTTGCTTCTGCCACCAAATTATTGATGGCATGTGGGTTCCTGAGCGAACAAGAATCCAGTCCTTTGAATAGTCATCCCATTGGGAAAGATAGGGATGGCTCTGGCAGAAAGGGGCACATTGGTACCTCCAAATGGTGAAAGTTCATAAAATTAATAAAATGAACATTAACAACCTCAGGATATCCCAGTACACTGTACAGTCAATGAATTACTTTTGAAGTGTAGTCACAGTCATAATTCACAAAATTATGTTCATGTTACTGACTTGCTTAAGGAAACAAATTATGTTCAAGTAAATTGGAGCTTAAATGTTCTTAGACAACCAATTTTTATCAATGAGTGGGTGTAGATATGAAATGTAAAATTCCATATTCTTCACATGTCTTTTTTTTTTCCATAGCATTAGTGAAAGTTGGAGAAAAAATTTCACTATTATAGTAATGACACACTTTACCTCGGCATTTCCTGGCTATTTCAGAAGATAAAACAAGTATTTTATATCAGTTAAATTGCTGACAATGAAAACCCACTGCAAGGATATTTTATATACTGTCCTATTCGTGCTATCATTCACACCAATAATATGAGCAGTCTGAGTATTATTTCAATTAGAGATTGCCTTCAACTCCAAAAGGATATTTATACGAAAGTCCTATTCTATAATTTTCATGCATGCAAAAGTGTTACTTTCCTCCATTTGGTATTCCAAGTGTTCAACTTTAATCAATGAAGAATCAACACTGAGAGTGTTCTGGTGATTGACAGTAATATCATTCGATCTTCCATTTCACTTTTCAAATCAGTGGAGTTCTGCTTTGAATGACAGGAAGCTTATTCGGACCACGCAGCTCTCAATATCTTTGTCACTCTTTCTCTGCAGCTTCTCCTTTTCTTTGTTAATTGTAATTTCATGCTTGCTATTAATTCTGTTGATGATCCTCATACTAATCTGCAGGATTTCAGATTGGGTCTTTATATTCTTTGTGTAACATTTAGTTATGTAAATACAAATTTAATTTTATTTCATACATGCTTGATTTCTGAGTGAAAACATCAATAGTGGATAATTGCCATGAACAACCGAGATGATGTTAGATCTACACAGAGACTCTGACAGACTTGATGGTACTTAAATATGCAAGCAATCTGGAAATAACATTGTAGCCAGGCTTACAGTTTTTTTTTGTTATCTCCCTGACGATTTGCTGCAACCTCTACATTAAGCAACCTAAAGTTACTGGTTTTTGTCACTGTCTTAGATTTCCTCCCAATCTGAAACTTCTTTTCTATATAATGCAACAACATCAGTATGTGGGAAGATATTATGCATAATGTCCTGTGAAGATTGGTGATGAAACTTCTAATCAATGTTATATATGGATAGTCATCCATGTTTATAAATACTGTTTGATTGTGTTTCTTTTGCTTTTTCGGTTGAAGAAGAGAAATTAAGAGAATATTGGGTGGGGGCAGTGGGCAGGGTTGGTAGGGGGTGGGAGAGGGGTACACAGAACACTCTCAAAGCTGGGAAATGAACCCAGGAGAGAATCAGAGCAAATTGTAGGATCTGTATTAGAAAGATCCTTAGGGAGGTAATTTCACATTATGAAAAATAGCTACTTTTTTAAAAATTGACATGCAACTTATTTATTAAACTTTCTCTTCAAACGACTCTGTTCTTAATTTTCCTCTGGATACTTGTGAATCTAGTTCTGCTATTCATTTTGATGGGTTTTCTCTGTTCATGCATTTCATCTGTTTCATAATTCCCCATTTGTCTGAATGTCCTATTTTGTGAATTATGACTGTGACTACGCTTTAAAAGTAATTCGTTGACTGTAAAGTGTACTGGAATATCCTGAGGTTGTTAATGTTCATTTTATTAATTTTATGAACTTTCACCACTTTGAGGTACCAATGTGCCCCTTCCTGCCAAAGCCATACCTATCTTTCCCAATGGGATGACCATCCAAAGGACTGGATACTTGTTTGCTCAGGGACCCACATGCCATCAATAATTTGGTGGCAGAAGCAACCATTTAGGATGCTACCTCTTGGAAGGTTGGTCTAGTTTATGCACTGCAAGCCAATGTTGGACTAGAATTCAGAAATGGTTTTGCAACTCTTGAAAATAAGTGGTCATCACAAAACTCTACGAACATGTTACTGCCATTGCAACTAGTAAGAACATCACTGCCCCAATGTAAGTATTTTGTAAGCAAAATATTTATGCCAATCTCTTTAAACATTGGAAAGGCAGAGAGGACAATTAATAACAATTCTTTTATGCACTGACCAACTACCCAGGCTGGAGCAACTCCTTCTTACAATGCAATTTCAACTTTCCTCAGTAACAAATGGCTGGTAAAGCATCAGACTTCAGACTGTTATTTTGTTCTTGTCTGTGCATTAGAGGTTTGTGGGTTCAAGTACCACTCCGCAAAATTTACAGTTGACTGTGGAGTACTGAAGAGATGCCATTGTGTTGATGCCATCTTTAGGAGGAAGATTAAGCCAAATGCTCTGGTCAATGTTGCTGTTGTTGATCTTGTGAATTTTTTTTTAGTTGTCTGGTACTCTTGAAAATTTGAGCTTTCATTTTGCCAGTGCTTTCTGTCAGTATTCTTGGTTGCTGAACACTGTAAAGTGGTGAACTTGGAGGTCTGTTGCCAGTTCCTGAATTTGTTGGATTCTTCAAATGGGGAAAATGACATTGTGAAGCATACAAATGTTAAGTGTAGGGAAAACAAATTATCAGACTCCAATTCTGAAATCTTGAACATTTATTGCTGGTGGAATAGATCTCTTCTCATGAATGCAGTGATTTCATGCAGCATGGATATATCAACAACACATAAAAGGGGATCAACCATGATATTTAAATTAACAAATCAAAATAACCACTCCAGGCCACGAACAAAAAATCCATCCAGCTAATAATAAGCACTTCCAAGGCACATCATGATAAAAAGCATCCCCATTTCAGATCTTTGCACCCCACTGATGTCATTTTGGGAAGTTGAATATTGGTCCCAAAGAGGGATTAATGCATGGAACAACCTCCCAGTAGGATAGTGAAGCTTAAAAAAATATATAATTATTTGAAAGGCATTTAAATATAAATGGAACTGGATAGTTTGGACATCTGGATGTACTCGACAGATCGTTCTTCCTCATGATCTTTATGCAATGACCATACACCCGGAAAAAGTTTCTTGCTGTACCAATTCTTTGTCAACACAGCTAAGGATTTAGTTTTGTCACTGAAAGTGCAGGATCTTCTCATATAATGTTTTTGAAATACAAAATATCAAAGTGCTGCCAACATATGCAAAGCAGGAGAGATCATTGGAACAACAATATTTATCCCTTCCATTATTTCCTCGTCTTGTGCCCTTGTCCGTCTGCAGTACCACACTGCTGACTGCAGAAAGAATGATATGACAAGTTTCAGAGGAAAGTCTAACAGACCTGAGGAAGCTATGTTTCCCCACATCAAAATTACTTGTTGAACTTGGTACACTCTACTTTAATAATTAAAGAAAGCAATCATACTGCGCAGCATATCAGTTATTGGTAGCTATGGTGTTGTATAATACTGTCGTCTTTATTTAGTTTTAACTTGCACTTGCAAAAAGAGAATTCTGTACATTTGTGCAAAAAGATCTTGTCCTCCAGCAATAAACTTTCAGGTTTTCAGAATTTGAATCTGATCATCTACCTTCTTTTATTGTTTGCTGTTGCATAGAGTTCAGGAAGTGTTTAGTAACTCCAAAAATGTTTGTGCACTTTATAAAAGCAGGCTTCACATCACTGAAGTGATATTCCATATAATGTCAAAGCCCAGGTCATGTGAGGAAAAGTTTTTTTTATAGGAATAGGACAGCAAATACCTCTTGTCATTCGACTTATTTTGTTCCAGACTCAGATAAGGACATGACCACGAAGTTGTGCAACCATTTTTGCATTACATTACAACTGCTAATGTATAACACAGATATTGACGTGGCAGAATAACATCTTTCTAAATGTTTATTCATCTATTATTAGCCAATAAATGGAAAAAAAAATCCAAGTTAAATAGAGGGATCATTAATATAGAAATAGCATGATATGATTGAACCTGCTGTGAGCTGCAATGCCTAATTAATGTTTTCACTAATATTTATTACCCCTCTTTGTAATGAATATTATTGATCGCTGTGCAACAATGTGTTTAATATGGAAATTAACTGGTTTGAGCTTATACACCTTATGGAAGCATTCTCTTAATTACTTGCTGTAAACTGTGAAAATTCTTAATAAGTGTCAAAGGTCAGATATGGTCAGATAGAAATGGTAGTGATCCAAATTTGTAATTGAGTAAAATGAATTTGTTATACATTTTGATAGCTTTTACATTGGCTTGCATTACCTGCTGGTAAAAGTACAGCAGCAACAGGGGGACGAATCTGGCTGAGTAATAGGGAGCAATGTAATTGCCAAGAGATATTTTGTGTTTGTAGTGGAGTTCCTCAGGGTCAGCAATATGACCCTTACTTTTTCTGTTATATATGAATGATCTACATCTTGGTCGTAGGCAACAATTTCAAAGTTTGTAGCTGATAGAACATTTGGAAGCATTCTAAACTGTGATGAGGTCAGTGTGCAACTTCAAAAAACATAGACAAGTTGATGGAATGAGCGGACAGGTGGCAGATAAAGTTGAATGAAGAGAAGTTTGAGATGATACACTTTGGTAGGAAGAACATGGACACAGAATATAAAATACGGCGTACTGTTCTCGTGGAGGGGTGGTGGTGAAAATGCACGTAAATCACTGAACGCGAAAGGGCAAGTGGAGAGCTATTAATAAAGTGTACACAATTTGGATTTTATCAGTTGGAAAATAGATTACAAGTTCAAGGAGGTTATATTAGAATAACAGTAAAATAAAGCAAATTTTGAAGAACTAAAATATAAACAGAAAATACTGGAGAAATGCAGCAGGTCTGGCAGCATCTGTAGAGAGAGAAACAGAATTAACATTTCAGGTATCAAGTGCAAAGACTCATTTTTGAAACTCAGGCAAGCAGGGATGTGGAGATGGCAGGACAGTGGATGATCATTCACTGAAATGAAAGGAGATAGTATGTCCAGGTAACCCAGGATTTCTTGGAATTGTCTAACAGGAGTCACACTTTCAGTGCCTATTTAGTGAGCAACACAACTGAGTTGAAGGTGGATGACTCAAGAGTAAACCACAGGACTATGTTGCCCAAGGCTACTCAGGAAAAGAGAGAGGGATTGGTAGGCAGATAAGTAACGTTGTTGTAGTGGGTGATGCATATTTTGAGGGATAAACAGCCTAGTTTGCAGCTGAGATCATGAGCTGTGCGTGGCCTGTTGCCTCCTAGGTTCTGGACATAACAAAAAGACTGGATGAATTTTTAGAAAGGGGGGGTGTGGACAACCAGTGATTGTGATTCAAACAGTGATCAATAACATAGGAAGGAGAGCTTGGAGAACTTGCAAGATTGGTTTCGGGAGTTAGCGGGACCTCCATAATAGAGAAGTCAGAAAGGCTACCTGTGCGATGAGCTTCCCCATCGAGGCAAAGCCAGATCAGGGAGTTAAATATGTCATTTGAGGGATGATGTAGAAGGAAAGATTTTAGACTTTTGAAACATTGGGATCACTTTTATGAAAGAAGAAAGCAGTTCAGAAGAGATGAGCTTCACCCAAACTGAAATAGAACTAACGTACTGGCTGACAGATTAAATAGTGTAGTATGGGTGGATTTAAATTTGTAAGGCAGGGTGTGGGTTTGACTAATGGGCCTAGGTGGGACAAAAGAAGTGAGGGAAGGCTTGAATGTTGATAGCGAACAAAGAAATGGTCACCTCCCAATGGGCAAGAAAGAGTTAAGGGCAGGATTAAATTGCATGGATGTGAATACACGGAGTATAGTGAACAAAATTGGGGAACTGGAAGCAGAAATTGTTCTCAGAGTATACAACATAGTAGCATTGACAGAATGGTTCAAGTCAGAACAAGGTTGAATATTTAGCATTCTGGCTTATAAGGCTTTTAGTAGAAACAGGGTGGGTAGAAAGGGAGGAGGTGTAGCAGTCTTGGTCAAAGATCGTGTCATTGTCTTTGAATGAGATACAGCTGCTGAATTAAAATTTATATGGTTGGGGATGAGAAACAGGAAGGGAGTGGTAACTTTGCTGGTTGCCTACTACAGCCCTCCCAATAATGGGGAAGAAGTAGAAGAGAGCATTTGTAGGCAGAACATGGCAATATGGAGGTCAGGTACAGTTATAATAGTTGCCGATTTCAATAACTCTCGCATAGACTGGGAGAAAGGTAGAATGTGGGGCATAGAAGGGAAGGAATTCCTGCAATGTGTGCAAGAGAATAATCTGCAACAGTACATTTCCAGTCCTACCAGGGAGGAAGCTATGCTGGATGTGGTCCGAGTAAATGAGGCAGGGCAAGTAGAGAATGTCAGAGTGGAACATCTGAGAAGTTGTGAATAGAACATAATAAGGTTCAACATTAAGTTGGAAAGGGATTAAAAGAAAAACAGTCAATGGTTAAGATCCCATGTTGGAAAAAGTAACATTTTAGGGGTCTAAAATTTAAACTGGAACATATTGATTGGAGATGCATTTTGGTGGAGAAAACAATGGATGCAAAATCACAAAATTTGAAAAGAGAGATGAATAGGGTGCAAGCTAGGTACATAACTATGAGAAACAAATGCAAGGTATCCAAAGCTAGACTATTCTGGATGACTAAGGATATTGATGAGAAAATAATAACAGAAAAGAGGCTTATGATGCATAATGGAAAAATAATTGCAATAGAAATCAAATACTCGAAGGCAGTAGAGAGGCTAAGGCTACAGTAAGGAAGGCTACAAGGAAGCATAGGGCAAGGATAGCAGGCTGTGCTAAAACACAGACTAAAATGTTCTTCAAACTTATTAATGATGAAAGATTAGTGAAGTATAGAGTGGGGTGTATCAGGAACAATACAGGCAGAGTAAACCACTAACTGAAGCAAAGGATATGACAGACGTACTAAATGAATATTTTGCTTCGGTTGTGACCAAATTAGAAGATGTTGACAATGGTTTAGTTGAAAATGTTGGTGTTGTGCAACTGAGCAGTACAGTGACAGATAAAGGAGAGGAGCTGAAAAGGCTGGTAGCACTCCATATAGAGAAATCACCAAGCCCATATGGGATACATACTAGATTGCTGAGAAAGGTAAGGAAAAAAATCACAGAGCCATTGACAAAAAATTCCTAGGCCTCTCTGAGCACAAGATTAGTCCTAGAAGACTACAGGATTGCAAGTGTGACACGATTGTTGAAGAAAGGAGCAAAGAGCAACACAGAAAACTACTGACCTGCCAGCTTGACACCAGTAGTGGGAAAACGGATGGAGGCCATAATAAGGGATAAGGTAAATATACACTTCAAGAAAAATAAGTTAGTACTTGACAGTCAACATGGTGTGTCAAGGGCCGGTCACGTCTGACAAATTTAATTGAGTTCTTTGACAAGTTGACGCAGCCAGTGGATGAGTGTAGTGCTGTGCATGTTCTATATTTGGACTTTCAGAAAGCATTTGATGTGCACCACATGGCAGGTTGGTTAGCAGATTAGAAATGTTTAGGATTGAGGGTCCTTGGCAGCATGGATGAGAAGTTGTCTAAAAGCTAGGAAATAGAAGGTAGGTATAAATGGGCATTTCTTAGTTTGGAGGTGAGTTGAAAGTGATGTTCCCCAGGGAACGGTATTGGGACCTTTGCTCTTTCTGATTTATGATCAAGATTTGGAAATGGGTACTAAGGATAAAATCTCTAAATTTACAGATGACTTTTGCAGGTGTACTTCTGGACAACATTCTGGTAAATGTCAACATGCACCTCAGCAACCTGCTATAGCAGCCACAGAGGTACTGTGATAAATTGTGATTTTAAATCTAGCATTGGCCAACAGTAACCATCGGTTAAACACTGTTATTCATAGTTTTAACAACAGAAGCTCTACCCTGTTTCACTCCTATTGACTTCAAACTGTAGGCAGCCATTGGAAAAACAGACCAGAGATTAACTTCTTAGACCTTCGTACAAATGTAAGTCAGTTAAAACTAACATCTCATGTCAACATACATAAACTATCCCTTGCTAAGCTAATCCATTTGAGAGTCTTGGCACTCTGCTTCAGTTTGGATGTTTGCTTATCTGTAAAAGAACAATCTGGACATCACACATACAGGGTGAGGAGGAGCAAGGGGGAAATCATTACAATTGTTAAATTAAATGATTCCCAGTTTCATGTTCCTCACTTTTCCGTGCAGCTGTGAACCACAAATCTTTGAGAAACTGACACCACTCTATAAAATTGCAGGAGGTGTGAGATGCCTGATCCCACAATACTAGGCCTGGAGTACAGAGCGTGGGCTTACAACTTTTATCCTTGTCCCACATTGGAATCATATTCCAATCACCATTCTTAAAAGCCCCTAAGTTTGGTTAGATTCATGAAAATCTGGCTCAAAATGTTTTGCATTTAAAATGTGGCCAGGACTACATTCATTGACTCATAGATGTTTACTGCACAGAAGGAGGGCATTCAAACCCATTGTGTCCATGCCGTTCAACAATGATCTAACTGCAGTAATCCCAAATTTCAGCTCTTGACACATAGCCCTGGAGGTTATGGCAATGCAAGTGAATATCTTAATAGTGCTTAAATATCATGAAAGTTTCTAACTCAACCATTTTTTCAGTCAGTGAGTTTCAGATTCCCATGACCCTCTGGATGAAAATATTTCTTCTCAACTCTCAGCTACCTCTTATCTTAAATCTATACCTCCTCGATATTGAGCCCTAGACTAACAGAAAAATAAACATCTTCCTATCCATCCTACCTGTGTCATATCCAACTATCTGTGCCCTTCATAATCTTTCACACTTCTATCAGGTGAGCTCTTAAAATTTGTTGCATCAAGAAAAACATCTCCGGGCTATCTAATCTTTTTTCGTATCTCAGATGCTCCACCGTGTCAACATTGTGGCAAATCTCCTCTGCAATCTCTCCTACAAAGTGGTGGGCAGAACTGCATCCAGTAACTCCAGCAGTTACCTAGCCAACATTTTATACATTTCCAGCATAACTGTCTTGCTTAAACAGAAATTGCTGCAGAAAGTCAGCAGCGTCACTGGACCCGAAACGGTAACTCTGCTTTATCTCCACAGATGCTGCTAGACTTGCTGAACTTCTCCAATGATTTCTGTTTTTTTTTCAAATTCCCAGCATCTGCAATCCTTTGGGTTTTTTTTTAATAACTGTCTTGTTTTATCAGCCAAGGCATAGAATTCAAGTATCACATATGCCTTCTCAACTACTTTATCGACTTGAACTGCTACTTTCAAGGACCTATGAATATGGATACCAAGATCCCTATGATCTTCAGTATTTTCTAGGGTCCCACCATTTACTGTATAGTCCCTTGCCTGTTAGCCCTCTCTGGGCACCTCATACTTGTACTACTTCACACTTTTCCAGTTGACTTCCATTTGTCTCTGCTGTGCCCAGCTGACCAGTTCATTGATATCCTTCTGCAATTACCGGCTATCATCCTCACTATTTACCATCCTACCAATCTTCGTACAATTCGCAAACCTCTTAATCATGCCCCCTACATTTTAAGTCCAAATCATTAATGTACACCACAAATAGCAAGGGCCCTGTGGAATTCCACTGGAAAAGACTTCCAGTCATAGAAACAATCCTCTACCATCACCCTCTGCTTCCCGCCTCTCAGCTAATTTTTGATCCAATGTGCCACCTTGCCTTAGATCCCACAGTCTCTCACTTTCTTGACCAGTCTGCCATGAGGGATCTTATCAAAAACCTTACTGAAGTCCACGTAGACCACATCAAATGCTTTACGCTTGTCAATTCCTGGTTACCTGCAGAGAAAACTTGATCGAATTTGTCAATCACAGCTTTCCCTTAACAAATTTGTTTGATATTCAAAAGCTCATGGCACATTGAGTATTTTACAATGAGGTGGGCTGAAAATTGATTCAGTGTATCCAGGATCTGTTTCAGTCAGGGACAAAGTGACACTAACCCAGGACTGTACGACTTTAAGAAAAATTAGTACAACGTAGAATTTTGGAGATAGCTGAAATCTGTTATTTTTTAGCCAACCTTAAGCCTCATTTTAATTGCAGTGCTTGGTTACAATACAACATTGTATGATGGCATGATCTGTGTGAGATTTGCCTGCACTTGAAATAAGTATGCAATATATTTCAGTTACCAGTACATCAATTCTAAAACACTACTCTGAAAATGATTGATTTTTTGTGGCAAAATCCAGGAGACATATTTGAATTATTGTGAACTCCAAGCCCCAAAAAGATCAGTGGAATATAAGTATATGTGTGTTACTGAAGTAATTGCAACGATTTGTGTCTAAATTCACAGTTCAAGACATTACAAAGATTAAACACCGAATTTTAACTTGTTAAATTATCTTTGATTCCAAGAATGTATTTCTGTTCCATTTCTGCTGCATTTACACTATACCATATTATACATTGTCCCTTCAATGTTCTTCCACTTCCACTTTTGAAGAAAATGTTATTAGAAGTAGCTGCATTAAGACTCAGTGTAGGCTGTTAACAGCTTCAGGTTTTTATGTTGCTATTGCAATGACAGGTTTTCAGGAGACGTAAGAAGCCTGTACTAACTAAGGGAGCTAGACTGCATTGACTGTGCAGTTCATGGATTTAAATTAGATTTGTTGCATGAGATACAAAAAGATTTTTCATATTTAGTGCAATAAATAGATTAGTGCAAGTTGTAATTAAACATTCTCGTCATAGATCTCAGTTGTTTAACATAATATGTTCATTCCCCACACGAGAAAACCATTGGAGACAGCGACCAAAAGTACTATCTCTTGAATGTGCATGAAGTAAAAGCTGGTATTTACTTTTCATGATGTTACCCAATAAACATTTAATGCCATCATTGTTATGATGACATTCTTTTTTCATTACTTTCAAACAAAGACAATTCAACAAGTTCATGTCTGTGTAATTATGGCAGTGGCATTTCAAATGAAATAATAGTATTTGCGTGGTAATAGACTGGTACAGCTTTTATAGTTGGGTCAACAGGAGTTGGTCATTCTCATAAGTGGTTTGAGCACCTTACATTCAGAGGTGAGTTGGTTGCTTCTCAGTATCTAGCAACTCAATAGTCCAACTCAGAAGTTTAATGCTAGGGCCATCTTTTGACTTTGTAGAGAGCGTGAGCTGTGCAGTAACAAATTGCTAGCCTACTTCATCTCTTTCCCATTTCTTATTTCCATTGAAGTCTTTAATTTAAACACAGGGAAAAGGAGGAATGTAAAATGGTCTGCTGATTCACCATAACACATTTTATATAACATCACAGAGTCAAAATTAATCCTCAAAAAGCAAGAAAAGTAATCCATGTACCGTTCCTTTCTTAGGAAGATTCACTTGCTTTCAGTATCATTTTACTTTCTAAGCAACTTCGATCTGTAAAATCCGACCTCTTCCACCTTAATTTCTAGCTCAGGGTTCAGGACCCCACCATGCAGTTGTCAGCTGTTTAAAACTACACAAGTATCACTTTGTGTCTCCGCCTTTTGTGTTGGCAGCAATTGTGTCTTCAACTCTTTTCCAGGTCTGGGTTTTGCCAGTGGACCAGTTAACCAAACTTTCAAGCTGCTCTGTACATCTGTACGTAAATACCAGGCTGGTTTTTGAAAGCATTGCAATCAGTTCCCACGTGAATGAAAGATAGTAGGAACTGCAGATGCTGGAGAATCCGAGACAACAAGGTGCAGGGCTGGATGAACACAGCAGGCCAAGCAGCATCATAGGAGCAGAGAGGCTGACGTTTCGGGCCTAGACCCTTCATCAGAAAAGGGGGAGGGGAAGGGGGTTTTGAAATAAATAGGGAGAGAGTGGGAGGCGGATAGAAGAGGGATAGAGGAGAGGATAGGTGGAGAGGAAACAAACAGGTCGAAGAGGCGGGGATGGGGCCAGGAAAGGTGAGTGTAGGTAGGGAGTTAGGAAGGGGATAGGTCAGTCCAGGGAGGACGGACAGGTCAAGGGGGCGGGATGAGGTTGGTCGGTAGGAGATGGAGGTGCGGCTTGAGGTGGGAGGAGGGGATAGGTGGGAGGAAGAACAGGTTAGGGAGGCAGGGACGAGTTGGACTGGTTTTGGGATGCGGTGGGGGGAGGGGAGATTTTGAAACTTGTGAAATCCACATTGATACCATTGGGCTGCAGGGTTCCCAAGCGGAATATGAGTTGCTGTTCCTGCAACCTTCGGGTGGCATCGTTGTGGCACTGCAGGAGGCCCAGGATGGACATGTCGTCTGAGGAATGGGAGGGGGAGTTGAAATGGTTCGCGACCGGGAGGTGCAGTTGTTTGTTGCGAACCGAGCGTAAGTGTTCTGCAAAGCGGTCCCCGAGTCTCCGCTTGGTTTCCCCGATGTAGAGGAAGCCACACCGGGTACAGCGGATGCAGTATACCACATTGGCAGATGTGCAGGTGAACATCTGCTTGATGTGGAAAGTCTTCTTGGGGCCTGGGATGGGGGTGAGGGAGGAGGTATGGGGGCAGGTGTAGCACTTCCTGCGGTTGCAGGGAAAAGTGCCAGGTGTGGTGGAGCTGGAGGGGAGTGTGGAGCGGACAAGGGAGTCACGGAGAGAGTTGTCCCTCCGGAAAGCAGATAAAGGTGGGGAGGGAAAGATGTCTTTGGTGGTGGGGTCGGATTGCAGATGGCGGAAGTGTCGGAGGATGATGCGTTGGATCCGGAGGTTGGTGGGGTGGTACGTGAGGACGAGGGGGATTCTTTTTTGGTTTTTATTGCGTGGACGGGGTGTGAGGGATGAGGTGCGGGAGATGTGGGAGACACGGTTGAGGGCGTTCTCGACCACCGAGGA
>NC_063336.1:98136930-98177664 GCF_021869965.1 Rhincodon typus
CCCCGCCTCTTTGACCTGTCTGTCTCCTCTCCACCTATCTTCTCCTTTATCCATCTTCTATCCGCCTCCCCCTCTCTCCCTATTTATTTCAGAATCCCCTTCCCCTCCCCCATTTCTGAAGAAGGGTCCAGACCCGAAACGTCAGCTTTCCTGCTCCTCTGATGCTGCTTGGCCTGCTGTGTTCATCCAGCTCTACACCTTGTTATCTCAGCTTCTCCAGCATCTGCAGTTCCTACTATCTTTTCCTCATTCTAGTGTTGCTTCTTTCATCGTTCACCTTAAATCTGTAACCTCAGGTTGTTGAATATTGCCTCAATTATTACAGTTTCTGTCTATTCATTCTGTCCAGACTCTTCACGGGACACTCTCTCAAAAGTACTCTTTAAGAAGAGCAGTCTACACTTCTCCAAATTGTACACGTAACTGAAGTGCCTCATGCCTGGAAAGATTCTTATAGGTTTTTTGTAAACACCTTTTAAAGCTTTCACACCCTCCCTAAAGTGGTGATCTGTTTATTAACATAAAATAATGGCAAGTGTGATGGCAATTTAAATGCATTATAAAATATAAAGACTCAGTCTCTAGTCGTTCCTGCCCATCTTCTCTAGGTTGCTGCCTTTTACAGCTGTAAATATTTTTGGGATTCTCACTATTTACCGGATGCAATGCGCACCACATGTCGCATTTAGCATGCTGATTTTTGCATTCAGGAATACTTCAGGAAAAAGTTGAAGAGTTCATGCTTACCTTATTTCAAACAAAACAAAGTTATTTTTAATGGTTTCCCTAGGGGTTTTCATTCAGACTTTATTAACGGTGAGTGCACACATTGTCAGGAAACTAGCCTTGCTGTCAGTCACAAAATGCTTGAGCTGTTGCAAGCACTCATGCATATTGCACCATATTAACCTGTTGAGTGTTTCAGTTGGCAGCAGTACATCAGGGTTTGTGCAGTCAGTCAAACAGCATAGTGGGCCAAAGGGCTTGTTTCTATGTCTATGCTGACCAACAAACACCAAACTACACTAATCCTGTCTACCTGCACTTGGCCTACTATGCTCGGGCATTTTAAGTGCTCATCCCAATGCTTCTTAAATGTTGCAAGGGTACTTGATTCAACCATCTCCTCAAACAGCATGTTCCATACATCTACCATCCTCTGGGTGAAAAATGAACTTTTCCTCAGATCTCCTCAAAACCACTTACTACTCATCTTAAACTTACACCCTCTGGCCTTAGACACGTCTGCCATGAGAAAGATATTCTCAGGATCTACTGTCTATACCTGTCATAATTCTGTATAACTCAATCAGATTCCCACCTCAGCCTCCTCTGCTCCAAGGAAAACAAACCCAGCCTATTCAGTCTCTCCTCAAAACTGAGACGTTTCATCTCAGGTAACATCCTGGTATGTCACCTCTGCACTATCTCCAGTGCAATCACGTCCTTCTGATAGCATGGGAACCAGAACTGCACACTTGTAACCCATATGTGGCCTAACCAATGTTTTATAAAGTTGAAATAAGACTGCCTTGCTCCTATATTCTACTTCTGGCTAATGAAGGCAAGCATCCCGTATGCTTTCTTTACCACCCTGTCTACCTGTGCTGACACCTTCAGGGATCTATAGACTTGTACACGAAAGTCCCTTTGTTCCTCAGTACTCCCTAAGACCCTACCATACATTGTGTTTATCCTTCCTCTATTAGACCTCTCTCAATGCATCACTTCACACTTAGAATCATAGAATCCCTACAGTTTGGAAGCAGGCCCTTTGCCCCATTAAGTCCACACTGACCCTCCAAAGAGGAACGCACCCAGACCCAGACCCATCTCACCACCACCATGCCACCCCCACCCACTGCCCCCCCCGCCCCCCCCACCTTATCCCTGTAACCCTACATTTCCCATGCCTAATCCACCTAGCCTGCACATCCCTGGATACGATGAGCAATTCAGCATGGCCAATCCACCTAACCTGCACATCTTTGGACTGTGGGAGGAAACCGGAGTAGCCAGAGGAAACATATACAGACATAGGGAGAATATGCAAACTCCACACAGACAGTCGTCTGAGGGTGGAATTGAACCCATGCCCCTGGCGCTGTGAGGCAACATGGTAACCACTGAGTCACAGGATTAAATTCCATCTGTCATTGCTCTGGTCCATTTACCAGCTGATCAATATCACATTGTAACCTGAGACCAACTTCCTCCCTAACAATAATACAACCAATTTTCATGTCATCTGCAAACTTACTAATTATACCTTTTATATTTGCATCCAAGTTGTTAATGTATACAATAGCAAGGGTTACAGCACTGACCCCAGTGGTACACTGCTGGTCATAGGCTTTCAATTACAAAAACAGCTCTCCACCATCACTCTTTGCCTCCTGTTTGGAAGCCACTTTTGGATTCAGTTTGTGAACTTGACTTGGATCCCTTGGGCTCTTATCTTTTGGACCAACCTTCCATGTGGGACCTTGTCAAAGGCCTAATAAAGACCATGTTAATCATATCAACCACCCTCATCAATATATTTCATCAACTTTTCAAAAAACTTCATTAAATTTGTCAGACAGGATCTCCCTCCATCAATTCTGTGCAGACTATCCCTGATCAATCCCTATCTTTCCACTTATTGATTATTCCTGTCCTTCAGAAATATTTCCAATAATTTCCGTATCACTGATATTGATTAACAGGTCTGTAATTACCTGCCCTTCTTGACCGAGGTACCACATTAGCTGCCCTCCAGTCATCTGGCACTTCATCTATGGCCAGCGAGGTATTAAATATCTCCATCAGGTCTTCAGCAATCTCCTCCTTTGCCTCCCATGGCAGCGTGCGATACATCTCATCATGCCCTGGGGATTTAGGCACCTGTATGCCCACTAAAACATCTAATACCTCCTCCTTATTAATCTTAACATGCTCTTGACTCTCATCATTGCATCTGAAGTATTCATTTACGATCTCGCCCACATCCATTGGCTCCACACACAGGTTGCCCCTTTGATCTCTAATAATTCACACTCTTTCCCCAGTAATCCTCTTGCTCTTAATATATCTATAAAAAGCCTTAGGGTTTTCCTTGATCCTGTCTGCCAAAGATATTTTGTGGCCCCTCTTTGCCCTCCTAATTTCCTTTTTAAAGAAGTAGCCGCTCCCAGTCAATGTTTGCCAGATCCTGTCTAATAATATTGAAATCAGCCTTCTCCCAACTTACACACTTCTGCGCAATCCTTATCTGTTTCCATAATGACTTTGGAATTTAGAGTTACGGTCACTTAACAACTTTTTGGATTGAAAATATTGTGATAGGCAACATGAAGATGTATAATTAAGTTTAATAAGGTCCTGTTTCATTTTTCCAAAAAAAAACTTGGCTGAAATGATTCTCAAATTTTTTAGATTATATTCATTGCCTCATATTGTTGTCCACTTTTATTGATGGATTTTTTCTGACTTGAATTCATTCATTCATTTTTATGTATTCGCAATACATTCTCATTGAAATTTTATACATCTGTGGTTTCATGTTTGATTCATAAATCTCTAAATCTTTTGCTGTATCTTTTGTTTTACTGATTTATGAATATCGAGATTGAAATAATCCTGTGACATTTTTTCATAGCACAAGTGGCACCTGAGGATGTGGCATAAAAATGTAAACAGCAAAATGTGCACTGGGTCCAAATATTTTTATAAATATATTTTCCATTTCAAACAACTGATTTCCCATGGTGACACGTGAAATCATAGAATTGTTAATATATGAAGAGGTCAGTCTCCACAATGTAACCACATGTCCTGGTTTTTGTTTTCTCTCTTTCCCTAATTATACAATTTCCTTTTGAATCTTGGTCTTGTGTAACTCTTGTGTTAAAAAAAAGGATTCAATAAGAATCAGAATTGCTTTCACCTTTGAATCATGGATTGCTTTTTCTCCTGCTGTTATTATATTTATATTTTAGCAGTAAGTGGATAAAATTCAAATACAGTTTTCTATGTACTATATCAATCTGTGTAGTAACTGGAAGGCATAGCATCTTTCCAAAAGTACAATGGTTGTTTCCAAAAGTACAAACAATAAACTTAATCAATAACATTAATATATATTGTAAATTTTCTATGAATTTGGCAATGCACTCAGACATACACAATCAAAAGCTTTTTTAATCATATTAAAAAAATTCATTTTGCAATATATTTATTTCAGTAATATGAATATCCTCTTATATATAGGATATCACCTGACATCAGTAATGCTCTCACTTAGCTCATGTTCTTCACCTGAAGGTTGATGCCAAAATCAGATTAAATGCTTATGAGTGGTGTTTTCATTGTTTCAGTTATAACAT
Organism: Rhincodon typus; assembly: GCF_021869965.1. Taxonomy (NCBI): domain Eukaryota; kingdom Metazoa; phylum Chordata; class Chondrichthyes; order Orectolobiformes; family Rhincodontidae; genus Rhincodon; species Rhincodon typus. The sequence continues at coordinate 98,141,298 of NC_063336.1, forward strand.
CCTTCATATGATAGTTTGTGAACCACGCTTAACAGCATCATTCATCTGTTTGTGTTGGTCACATCAAATTGTTAGATGTTACAGAGGATCGTTTGCTTTTCAACATGACCATCATATTTCACAAGCCCTTTATCTCCTGGCCTTACTGCTTCAGCTTTCTGTTTTTGATTGTATTTGCAGACATGTGGGTCATTAGCTTCAATGGGTAGCTCAGGAAGGCATGTGAAGAGATGAATGTATCTGGATGCTTTCCAAAAGTTGAGTGAGGAGTTGTTCCACAACCGCAAAAAAAGCAATGCAATTCTTGCTTCCTTGACTTTCACTCAGCTGTAGCTGTATTTCTTTTTATGTATATTTAGATATCTTGACTCCCTATATGTTTATATGTCTTACACCGTGAAGGCCAATGCAAAATATTGATTGAAATTATCTTCCATTTTCCTGTACCCTATCATTAGTTCACAGTCACACCCTCAAAGGGTCCAACACTACTTCAGCTGTTGTCTTTTTAATAACTATAGAAGCTCTTACTATTTATTTTTATATTCCTTGATGTTTTATTTTCACAATTAATTTTCTTTCTCTTGATTAGCTTTTTACTCATCCGCTGCTGGTTCCTAAACATAAATCCTAATCTGCTGGCCTACCATGAGTTTTTGCCAGTTTGTATGTCTTTACTTTTGATTGGATACCCTCTTTGACTTCCTTTGTTAACCATGGATGGTTCATCCATCTCATCAAGTCTTTCTTTTTGACAGGAATAAATTTTTGCTCAACTTTATGAAATATTTGCTTAGAGTTTGCTCCTGACCATCCACCTACTTTCTACTTCCACAGACTACTATGGGTGTGCCTTTGTAATTGCCCTTACTGATGATGAGAACATTGGTATGAGAACCAAGTTGCTCTCTCGCAAACTGAATTTGAAATTCTTTCATGTTGTGATTGCTACCCTCTCGCGGATCCTTAACAATGAGATCATTTATTAATCCTATCTCTTTTCATGATACTACATCTGAAATAGCCCATTACCAGGTAGGTTCTAAATGTATTGCACTAAGAAGTAATCCCTGATTCATTCTATAAATTTGACTTCAGTGTTAGCCTTAGCCATCTGATTTGTACAGTCAATTTGGACATGCCTCCATTATTTCCTGATTTTTCTGGAAACTTATCTGACAGTTTGACAGCTCTTTGGGAATTATAGACAACTCTCACCCATGATTTCTTTCCCTTGCTATTCTTTTTTTCCCATGCAAACTAATTCTCTGATAGATTCCTTTATTAACAAAGCTCCTCCATGTCCTTTTCTTTTATGCCTGATCTTCTGGATATTTCAATACCCTTGAATATTCAGTTCTCAGTCTTGGATACCCTGCAACCACATCTCTGTCGTAGCTACCAGGTTATATTTATTCATTCATATTTGGGCCATCAACTTGTTTAATATTTCTGTTGTAGACCTTAAACAGAATCAATAAGGCCATGCCAGACACTTAACTATTTAGTGTTGTTGCAGAATGACCACAATTCTAAAAGGAGTGCAGTAACAGAGACAGCAGAGTGTAAAAGAATTTAAATGATTAAGCGTGACCGAATGGGTTGAAAGAGCAGTTAATAAACCAGACAACACCCTGGCTTTTTCATTGGTCACGTCGATAACGAAAGTAAGGAAGCTATATTAAATCTGTGTAAAACATTGGTTTGGCCTCAAATGGAGTATTGCATCAGTTTCTCAAAGTCATTAGAGATGGTAAAGCAAAGGTTTGTGAGAATAGTCCAGTGATGAGGAACTTCAGTTACGTTGATAAATTGGAGAAGTTAGAACATTCTTTGGAGGAGAAAGAAGAATGGCAGGAGGGTTGATAGAGGTGTTCAAAAGCACGAATGGCCTGTAGAGAATAAAAAGGGAGAAATTGTGCCCGTTGATAAAGGATCAATAACAAGAGGAATTAATGTTTACATGATTTGGCAAAACAAGCAACACTGGCATGAGGAAAAGCTTTTTCACATTGGTTAGGATCCGGAAAGGGCTGCCTGACATCAGGGTGGAAGCAAGCTCAAGTGAGGCTTTCAGAAGGGAATTGAATCATTACCTGAAAAGGAAAGAAAATTCAGAGCTATGGAGAAAAGGCAGAGTTGTGGCATGAAATGCTTCAGAGAGCCAGAACAGACATGAGCTGAATGGCCTCCTTCTGTGCTGTAACCATCTATGAATGTATCACTCTCATTGATCACTTGAGTGGACAATACTGAAAGAAATGAGTTTCTACACAGACAAGTGCAAGATTTTGGATCCAGAAAGGATAAAACAGGGTCCTATCGCACTAGTGAAAAATTAGTAACAGGGAAACATTGCAGAGAATTGGTTAATAAAAGATTGACCTGCAGATCTTGAAGACTAGAATGAAAGTGATTAGAAGATTTAATGCAGCAAAGCAATGCCCTGGTTAGACAAGATCTGCAATACTGGAAGCAGTTCTGGGCACAACATCTTAGGAAGGCGATATTAGGTCTGGAGGGATTATAGTTTACCAGAAGTTTACCAGAATTAAACCTGGACTCCAATGGTTAAATTACAAGGAAATTCTGAGTGAACTCGAGATAGATTTTGCTGGAATTTAGAAAGTTAAGGGGTAATTCAATTGCAATTTTCAATTTATTCATGAAAAAGAAAGTTGACCACATCTCAAAGTATTTTAAAGCTATTGAAGTACTCCTATGGCCTAGTCACTGTTGGATTATTGGAAACATGGCAGTCATTTTTTTACTCAGACACCTCCCAAACACAGCAATGTGAGAATAACTAGGCTTTGTGATTTTTTTAAAAGGAAACTGTTGACTAGAACGTTGGAGATAACTACCCTGCACTCCTTCAAGCTAGTGCCATGAGATCTTTTATGCCCACCTGAGAGAGCAGGCAGGCTCTTCAACAATGAAGCTCTCCCTCAGTACACCAGTAATGTGTTGTGCTTGGTTTTGTGCTCAAGTCCCGGAGTTGAATTTGAACCCAGTACCTTATGACTCAGGAGTAACAGTGCTACCAACTGACGCACAGAAAAAAGGTGGAGTAGCAAATGCAGCAGAGACTTCAATGCCAGAATGAGCTATTGAACCACAGCAGGCAATGCTTAACACAGAATTGACCACAATGGCACAAACAATATTCTTGCAGGGTGGAGGGCTGGCAACAATTTGATCAGGAGAATTGTGTTGTTATCAATTTGTGAAGCCTTGCTACTGTAGCACATGGACATATTAATTGCTTCTCCATTTCCGCTGCATCAACCCTCCCCAATTTACAGGTCATAAACTTATATGCACAAAAAAGAAAATATTGAATGAACGTGTTTAACTTATCAATTAAATTTATGGTAGGATATACCTACTTTCTATATGTAGCTTAATTACCAGGACACCAATAAATAACCTTCAGCCAACATGCCGTATATTTAATAATTTTCTTTCTATTACCAGCTGCTAAATAATTTCTGTTTCAGTTAACCACTCATATATTATGTAAGTATACTTAATGCAACACAAGAATTAAGCCACCTGGAAACAGTTGTAATTTCTCAAATGCTCATGCAATTATTATTCAGTGGCTGATGAAGAAAGAAAAAAATTAGTTGCAGCATACACTTTTGTCACTAAATTCCTAGCCTAATGAGCCTTCGATTAGTCTTGTGGAAGTTTTTGAAATTTATTGGGCCATAATTTCATAGATTTTTTTTAATGTAAAGTACCACTGTCAGGCAGCAGCATTAATTTCAAGAAGCCAATAGAACTGGTGAAGGCATGAGTTATACACTGGGGACTAGGTGATATAATGAGTTCGATTCTGATTGTTTCATTATGGAAATCCAGGATTCAAATTCATGTAAAACTGACCATATAAACAATTTTATGATAGTTAATCTAGTTTGAATCTTTGTCCAATCCCAGTCGACATGGGCCCAGGTTACCAAACTGGCACTAATTATACTGCATACTTCTTCAGTGTGGGGGAATAATGGTCTGGCTCTTGCAATGCATGTATTTGATAGTGAGCTGTCAGCTGTGGAACTGATTGCAACTTCTCGAGATATGGAGCAAGTAAAGATTAATGTGGCAAGCCTGAAGTTGGTGCCTGTCATTTGCTGCTCTGCCACAGGTTTACTGTGCTCATCCCACGGATCTATTCCATCCAAGCCAGAATTGCGTGAAATCAGTTGATGTGGTGAGAACTTCATCATCTCTTTCACTCAGATTGCTATTAGAAAACGCATTGATAAAAGCTTTTATTTAAGCTGCAACTGGGCTTTTAATATCTATCTGAGTAATAAATATTGCTGAACAGCTAAGTTAGTGTGGGTAAAATAGATCTGTGTTTTGGGAGTGTTATTTAATGTCTCCATTTTAATTGATTATGATTATTTCTTATTTTTTCATAATATTTCAGCTACTACCTTAATTCCATGTGCATATCCTCTTTTTTTTATTTTGCTCTATGTGTTTTTTGTAATGAATTAATTTTGATACCTTTCATTACCTATTTGGCTGTTTATGAGCAATCTTTAATGTGGTTGGCTGCTTGGTCAGCTTGATGATGTCACTGGGAGTCTGCATTGCATGATGTGAGAGGCTATGTTTTCACTACAAGACCACTAGATCATCCAGTGAGACCTTCTTTAAGGTGAGTATGCTTACTTTGCCATTGACTGCAACATCCAGGCCATTAAGATGCCACACTGTTGCTCTCAGGGTCATAGATTATTACCCTTCAATCCAACTCATCCACACTGACCAGACATCTCAATTTAGTTGTATTTGCCAGCATTTGATCCATATCACTCTAAACCCTTCCCATTCATAAACCAATCCAGAGGCCTTTTAATGTTGTAATTGTACAAGGGGTGCTCTTATAAGGAATTGTTTATTCCCTATAATTATGCTCAATCAGCTCAATGGCAGAAATTTAAACTGTTTCAGATTATATGCAACACACAAAATGTTTTAAAATATATTCAGTCAGAGATGGTGACAACTAATGTCATGAGCTGTCTGTCGGCATTTTTTGGTAACCTGAAGATGAAAACGGATTAGGTTAAAAGACATGTTATCTAGGTTTTTTTTAAAATCAGTGACAGTTTTAAAATGTACCCGAAGTAGGCCCAGAAAGTAGATATTGTTTCCTTTCATACAGCAGACAGCAGAAGTATCATCATGTGCAGGAAAGGATGTCCTTTTGAGCAATGATATGACAACATAGTTTCAGAAATGCTTTCAGCATTGTTACGGTAGGCAGCCCCTTTCACATTATTCCTGCCTGGACAGATTTATCACCAGCTACCTGGGGGAGAAAAAAAAATCTATTCTATAGAACTATGATTCAACAATAAGCATGTGAGGATTTCTGGCTCCCCATGTAGACAGATATGGCTTTAAATGTCTATCTTAATTTTGTATCCTTTTGAAAGTATCTACCTTAAATAGTTAGTTGAACAGTGGCATATAGTGGCATGCAATTCCCATCTGATTTAATTACTGATAAATTGGCTGTTTTGTGTAGATTCCTGATAGATTACACTCACAATGTATTTGGAAGAGAAGGCTGCAAACATATTTTAATTTAGCCTTATTAGAATAATACATATCTCAATATTGTGCCCTAATACACCAAATACTACTTAATTGTCACAATAAAATAATTACAGCAGGATGTTTTTCTATAAGAAAAGAAATAAGGCAAATATAGTATTTAAAATCATGTCGCATTTTCATGAGTGGTATTATCACCTGTGATGTTAATATTATTAATTCCCTGGTTTACAAACTGTTAAGACACATTTCACTTGGATAGAGAGTTCACAACTTTAGCTGGGACATTTGTGTCAATCTCAGCGTGACTTTAGTTCCCAATTTGATTAATCTGATAGCATCTGCATTGAGCCTTTGTACAGCTGAACTTCGGCATCCTCAACTTCAAATAACCCTTTCAGGTACTTTAAACCTGAATTCCTTACAAGTAACAGCTCTAAATCTATCTCTCTTCTTTAAGAGCAACTGTTTTGTCATCAGCCTCAACAATGAGTTATTCGAAAACTGCTCAAACTGAAACAGAAACTTTTTCAAGTTATGAGTGTTTCACTAAACTGAAAGAACAATTCTAGAAGCCTAATGCAATTTACTCTTTATTTTGTACTCCGAAAATACACTGTCAATGTAAACACATACCCATTAGCCACCAAGAACCGTCTCTCTGATTCAGTATTTTAAAAGAAATCACCATGGCTACAAAAATGCTACAGAAATCACCATGGCTGCAGAAAGGTTTATCATAAAATGTCTTTAAAAACAGAAAACCTAGATGTCATTTATTCTAAATCCAGAATAATTGATGTTAAAGGATGTAAAAATCACATGCTATATACTGCAAAACTCAACACTATCTAGCAAAAAAAAAACAGCCTGCTTGATTGATACTTTTTCCATTATATTATAGATTCAGACCTTCCACAATTGGTGTACAGTGGAAGCAATGAGTGCACTTTACAAGATACTTTCCAGTAATTTACCAAGTCTCTCTTAAAAAGCATTTTCCAAATCTGTGACCTCTATCAACTTGAAGGTTCATGGCAGTAGATGCATGGGAACATCACCTCTTGCAAGTTCCTTCTTAAGCTACAGACCATTCCAATTTAAAAACTACATTGAATGTTCTTTCACAATCCCTGGGTTAAAATTCTGAAACTCCATTTCTAATAGTGCTATGAGAATATCTATACAACATCGACTGCAGCAGTTCAGGAAGGCAGCTATCCACCACTTTTCCTAGGCTTCCTTCCAATTTGGGGAAACAAATACTCTATGAAGAAAAAGCAACTAAAAAGAAAAGAAAAAGATATTTTTATTTTAAAAACATTAATATGTTAAGTTTTACAAGTACATCATTACATTTTCCTATCTGTAGGAATTTTTTGGTTTAAATTGTTCACTTTTGGTTGAGGAAAGTCATTATGCAAGTTTCTAGATATAATCTTCAACAACGAATGCGATTGATCATTATTGAACAACTGCAGCAACTTCATGAAATACATGGGGATGTTAAGAGTGAGCTGCTCTGAGACTAGGAGTAGAGTAGTATAAACCATCCCGCAGTTCAGAGGGAATCACTCTTTCATCACAAAATGCAGGTGATTCATATTAATAATGGTAAACCCATTAAACTCAGTATTTCTTTGGCAGCAAAATTTGGACCATTAATACAATGAAGTCAATAGAAAAGCAAGTCAGGTGCAACATAAATGGGGCTGCTGATATGCTATGAAAGTATTCTGCACTGCTGGACAAGACAAATTTCATCCCCAATTAAACAAAAACAATCTTTATTTTCATAGATTTCAAATTATTTCAGGTAGAATGATTTGTTTTTACTTTTGGCTATTTGCTGAAATAAATTCTGCCTTATTTAATATCAATGGTGCAAACCTGGCTGACTGTAACTAACATTTCAGTAATTTTGTACATACATGCCCCCTGTTTAGACATGTGGAACATGTAACTGATACTTCAGATGTTTTGGAACAAAGCTGCCTGAACTCTGGCCCGCAGAACGTATGTCCCCTCGTGATTAGCACTGATTAGCACCTCAGTCAGACAAATTATTATTACAGCTAAGGTCAGCTTGGTTACTTTTCTTTTGCATTCCTACCCTCTAAGCCTCAGCTGTCAGTCTCAGTGAGTAATTCAGTTTTGATGTAGTCCGAAGTCATATAACACCAGGATGTCATCCAACACGTTTATTTGATTTCACAAGCTTTCAGAGCGCAGTTCGTTCATCAAGTTCCTTCTATAACCTGGTGTCGTGTGACTTCTGAGTTTGTCCACCCCAGTCCAACACCAGCACCTCCACATCAGTCTTGATATAAAAGAGAGACGTAAGGAAAGCTGAAAAAGAAAGGGATTGAAACATAGTGGTGAGTTAAGCTATATTGTTGTATCTCTATCTTTGCATGTCACTCAGGAGATTCAGAGTAATTTTATAATTGACAGTTTGCACTTTTTTACTCATCAAAGAAAGCTCACTTACATCTGCAGTTCCCACTATCACTTACAACTAAACTTGCTCTTCAAAAATCATTCCACTTACCACAACTATATCTTCCTATCAATCGAGTTGATCTTCTTTGAACCGAATATTCTTCCTCAAAAATTAATGAATTTCCAAAATGAATATTAATAGAACAATTTTATTATCAGTAAATGATATAACAGAAGTACCAGCTTCAGCTCAGCTGGTTTTACTCTTATCATCTTTTACTCTCTTGTGCTTGAGGGGTCAAGTCTCACTTGAGACAATACAGCCCCGGTTTAATGGCTAACATTCCACTATAAAACTGAGGGAGAGCTGCATTGCTGAAAATCCCATTTTTTGCATGTAATTTTTTGACAAAGCCCTATTTTCTCTTGACAGTGAAGGTAAAAGATCCAGAAGCATTTTGAAGTAGAGCGGGGATGTGATCTCTGTGTAGTGGTCTCTCGTTTTTCTCTCAATCAAAAGACACAAACAGATAATCTGGTCATTGTTACATTGCTGTCTATGGGAGCTTTCTGTGCACAAATTAGCTGCTGTCCTGCCTACACTACAACGAGGGCTATACTGCTAAAGTGCTTGATTAGCAATAAGTGTTTTGGGATGTTGTATGTTCATGCACTTTTCAAAAGCAAGAGTTTTTGAAATGTATGCTTCAAACTGTAGTATATGGTTCTTAAAGCATTAATAGAGAAGCACCCACGATAATGGCTTTAGATGTACTTGTGGGCAAAACAGCTTAGGATTTGAAGGAGTTAGACCTAACAACAGATCCTCCACAAAGTCTCCGTAACTATATATATCAAATTGATATAATTTATAACTTGTTGCTAGCATACAATAAATATTTCTTTACCACAAAAGACTCTTTTATTTAGACGAGGAAGTGGTTTCCTCCTATGCATGCAAGCCTGTAGTTTCTCATACTTAAATTGAGCGGAGACAGCAAACATCATCATGAGAAGCAGTTCATACAGTGCAGTGAACTAGCATGCTCATACATCAAAAACATTTCGAAAGATGGTGCCCGTTATTTCTGGTGGGATTGCTGCCACTGTGATTCGCAGGCAGGAAACAGAATCTCATGCTTTAAAGAGACTGATCTAACATCTCCATTTGTGTTATTGAGCTTCTCACTCTGGATTTTATTTGCTGTTGTAAGTGTGGTGAACATTTGCAAATTAAAAAAAAATGTTCATGGGATGTGGGCTAGGCCAGCATTTATTTTCTATCACGAATTGCCCAGAGGTTAGTGGGTGAGACCAGGTAAGGATGCCAGTTTCCTTCCCTAAAGCATATTAGTGCATCAGACTTTTTTTATACAACAATCGGCAATAGTAGTTATGATTAAGCTAACTTTTTTATTGTATTCAAATTTCACAATCTGCTGTAGTGCGATTTGAACTCATACCCTTGGAATATTAACCTGGGGTTCAGGATTACTAATCCAGCAACATTACCTCTATCCCACCACCACCTCTTCTGTACATTTCAATGTCCTAATAATGTTGAATAGTTAAAAATATGAAACAAAATGCATTACAAACTTCTCAGTCAATGAAAGAGTGAAAATATAGGCTAATGATTTCCCATCCTTCTACGTTTCCAATTCACTTCCTTCACTGATATGGCACTGTGGGGTAACACTACAATCCAGGCCAGGAACTAGGGATGTAGAAGCCCCAACACCTTCCCACTGCACATTGCATTTTTGCAATTATGATCTTCCTGCTCAGAGGTCAATTTTGCTGCTTAAATGACCCATAAATTGTCATCACTGGCATTTCATCTGGGAGGTTGCTTGGTATATTCTGGCTGCCTTTCTGTGAACTTGTGGGGGTAATCCTATCTGGGCATCTTGTGACCTCTAGAAGGACCTTGCAGCATGTATTGCTAATGTAGAAATAACACTCCCATTTGACCTCACCAAGCACCCATCCCCCATCCCTCCATGCCCACCTACCCTTTAAAGGGACAGGGGCTCATCAATTACCTTTGTGCATACATTCCCATGTTAGCTCTCCAAACTAACCCATGGAGAATTTATTGTAGCTTCTGGTCCATAATCAAAACACTACTTACTCTAAAAAAGTCAAATCCTAGAAGATATTGGCTAGTGATCTGCCTCCTGACTGAATTTACAATGATAGAAGACCAAAGATTGCAGATGCTGGAAATCTGAAACATAAAAAGAAACTCCTGGAAAAACTCAGCAGATCAGGCAGCAGCAGTGAGAGAAAGCAAAATTAATGTGTCATGTCCAATGATCCTTCTTCAGAATCCTGTTGTTGAATTTACAGTGGGTTCAGTTGTATTAAGAAAGCAAAGCTTAATTATCATGGAGATTACAAGACTACAAGTATACTGGCTGTTATTGCTTTCACAATAAAACAAAGATCAGGAGCATTTTTATGTTTTATTTCCCTTCAAAACTTTACTTTTAACAATATCCTGAGCTAACGCTATATTCAGGCATCCAATACTTTGAGATGTTTCCATTTACATAATTCATACGCTGTCTCTTTAGCTGTATGGAAGTTCTGTCAGTCTGATAACTGCCATATTTTTTAAACTGCCACTTACTGAATAAGTTCTCTAAAAATATCTAATTAATAGAGTGGACAATGAATTCCTGTCTTGCTTTTTAACACAAGTCATTATTCTCCACTTTTATGTCTTAGTTGTGGAAATATTATTCATATTATCATTAACGTTTTTAGCACTCCCTTCACAGTCTTCAGAATTCTAGTCCTAACTCCATTTTCAGTCCAGCCTGATTTTTGAATAAGGGGAAAGCATGCTTTATATGACGTGGACGTGGCGGTGTTGGACTGGGGTGGACAAAGTCAGAAATCACACAACACCACGTTATAGTCCAACAGGTTTATTTGAAATCACAAGCTTTCGAAGTATAGTCCCTTCATCACCTGGCGTGTGTGAGTTCTGACATGCTTTATATGGTACTGCATCCTGATGTTAAGCCTCACCATGCAGTCCCTATTTAGTTTTAATTTACTCAATGAAACCAAATGATCTGCTGAAGCTATTTACCTTCAATGGTTTCTAAGCCTTCATCCTCAGCACAGAACAGGTACTTCCACATGATTCCAAACTGAGATTAGTTATCCATTGTGTAGCCTCCAAGACAACTTTCGTAACATTTGAATCCTCATGACAATGCATTTGTTCAGATAAATGGTTTTCAATTGTCGCTGTAAGTCACTGGTAGTCAGTGGATCTGTTTACTAAAAGCACACAATGACTAGAATTGTACTGCCCTCAACTGTGTTCAGGTGTAATCTGTCAACTTTTCTGAATCAGAGATCTATAGTTGAGCAGGTATCAATTCACAATTGTGTTAATGTGCACATGTCCAATTTAATTTAAAACCATTTGGTCAATAGCTTATCAAATTTAGGTAATGTGATTTTCTATTTCAAATATGCCTTAGACTAGAAGCTTGTGCAAATTTGAGTTGAGTTTATAGGGAAAATGGTTCCCTATAATAAAAAAATGAAATGGGGAAAATATTAAAAGTTGCCACTGCTCAAGGCTACTCCAGTAATACATTATTGATTGTTTTTCATGAATGATAGTAGTTTGCAATAGGGGTGAAATAGTTACTTCCTGATCCACTTGAGCCAAACCAATAGAAAAAAGGCAGTTTGATCTTGTTGAATTCCTCTAACTGCATTTTAAATTTGTGCATTCTACCCAATTTATTCGGCTTTGTTTTTGTAGCTTGTGATAAACAAATGGGTAGTTTTTTTTCAGTTGAACTTCTGATGAATCAGTTCATTGATTCAAACAGAAATGGTTAATCCTACCTCTACGCAATATTAAAGCACTAGTGTCCAATTATAAACAAGTTGCAAGCATCACTTGAAATAAAATTAACCAGAAGTCTATTTTAAGAGAAGAAATTCCTAAGCTAAGTGATGTGCAGTGATTCCATAGTTGCCTTTGTGACTGTATCTCTTGTAACAATTTGCTGTGTTTTGTGGCACTTTATACTGACTTTTCTAGCCGAGAGCAGGTACTGTCATGAACAGCGAGAGAATTCAGAGTGAACTGTGACCCATTTGCTTCACACTTGGAGGATTGTTTCATAATGTTCAAAGACCAATCTGGGTTTCTTTAAGATGATGATATCCATTTTAAACAAATTCAACCAACCCATTGGGAAGCTGGGACTTGAACCTGGGCTTTGGTTCAGAGTTAGGAATGCGGCAATTATGTCACAAAAGCCCTGTGATGACATTCATATATTGTGATGTTTGAATAATAATTTTATTGTGTGTGAACAACAAGAGCTTAATTGGTCTTTGAGCCAATAAGGATATAATTAGAATTACTCCAGCAGTAAGGACCAACTAGGAGAATGAATATAGATCACGTCAATTGTGTTTTCCTCCTAGCCATTCTCAAGCCAAGCCTCGAGAACAATCAATATATCATTGACTTTATTTATGCACCTTATTTAGAATTATCTTGAAAGAGAATCCACTTCATAGCAATAGTTATAGCTTTGCATGAATGTGTTTTAAGAATGCCGTATAGTGTTACAGAATGCTAACTTAGTTGTGCCTAAAATCAGCAGGGAATCACTATCAAATAGGTTCACAGCTGGAACTTACTCTAAGCTATCACACATCTTGAAATCTCACTAATATTCCTTCTCTTACCATCCTAGTTTGTGTTAACACAGAAGGACGTGCAATGACAAGTTTGTCAGGTAACCGTTGTTTTGGATATTTGCCATTCCCTAAGTTTGCGCTAAAGGTTATTATAAGGGCAGTTTTCTCAAATAAACAAGAAGGTCTGTTCCCCAGCCTAACTAGAAATCAGTGGTGACGCTTACATTGCATACATTTGCTGCTGTTAACTGAAATAAAGCTTTACAGTGTGACAATTTTCTTCTCATTAACCTTTGATTAGAAGAAATACAGCAATGTAAAATATATATCTAGGCAAGGCCACTGGTCAGCTTTCAGTATTGGAGAACTACAGCAGGAGTAGGCAATTCAACCTTGGGGTGCTAAGTTTACGGCCAATATACAAGAACCACCAGCTGACTTGCATAGTTCGAATACAGCCTGGTATGGTTTTGAACAGTCATATCAAACTGTCATGAATGGAAATGCAGCTGCAGCAATTGAGTTTGCAGTGATAATCATGATGATGAACTACTAAAAGCATCAACCTTTCTGGCAGCGTATAACCTAGGGCTCAAAACAGCAGGTTTTTTTTATTAGCAGCACAGTAATGTGGGAAACAGGCAGCATTTAATGATCTCTACAGAGTAACAGAGCAGAGTAGTATGCCTTTATGAAAAAGCTTCCTGGAAATGGCAAAATCTGGCAGAATGTGGCTAACTAAGTCCTCCTTTGTTCTCACAAGTCACACCTAATAAACCTCAATATGCTATTTAAGTTGTTATTATATTATGTGATCTAAATTTTTGAATCGTGACACACAAGGATACCTAAATATGTTTAAAATGTTTAATTCAATAGATGTTGTATAAAACATTACAGCATACAATATAATTTATCTGCTTAATTGCTTTCTCCTTTCCCTGGCCAATAGTCCTGAGATTCCCTCCATATATATTTTAGATCCTTCATTGGCTTTTATTGCTCTCCCATGACCCTAAATGCAGATAACAGTCGAAACTCAAATTCCCTCTGTTAAATATAAATAAATCATTAGATTTCTGTTCAACATACACATACTGCATGTGTTTTACGCTGTCATTAGACCTTTCCAAAGGTCTACTCCACTGGGCTAGTACAATGTGCATTCGAAGCATTTTACCACATGTGGATGCTATAAATGTGACACTAACTGGGTTATAATATTGGTGCGTAGGTCAGACAAAATGTGTGATATTGTTCTTTAATGAATTCATGGAATGAACTTTAGTGAATTGGCCGTCTGCTTTACACTGGGCACAATTTCCTTTTTCAGTCAATGACCTTCGCATGCCTATTTTGTACTCCTGCTGAATACAAAATTTCGCCCCTAATGCCTTCTGCAAATCTAGTCTGGTCGAGTGTATATTATTTTAAATTAATGATATTGCTCAGAGAACAAAGCAAAATATAAGTAATTCTTGGAAATAAATTAACTGGTCATATGGGAGCTCTATTTTGAAGTATATCAGGTGTGTCAAACCAATAATTCTCATTTGTAAGTTTTACTGTTCTTTTCTGCTGGGTATAGCTATGTTATTTGAATAAATTCATGCAAACTACATCAACTAAAACATAGAAACAAAAAATAAAGAAGGATGTAGCTGAGAAGTCCATTGTAACTATGCCAATTCATCATTTGTGTAATCCAGTTGTTAATTTGTTCTCATTGATTTCTATCTTCATTTAGTTCAAAAATCCAGCCAATTTTCCTTGAAAAGGTACAAAGGTCTGGCTCTCCAACTCAATACTAAAACATTACTGGGCGGCACGGTGGCTCAGTGGTTAGCACTGCTGCCTCACAGCGCCAGTGACCAAGATTCAATTCCACCCTCGGATGACTGTCTGTGTGGAGTTTGCACATTCTCCCTGTGTCTGTGTGGGTTTCTTCTGGGTGCTCCGGTTTCCTCCCACAGTCCAAAGATGTGCAGCGTAGGTGGTTTGGTCAATGCTAAATTACTCGTAGTGGTCAGGGATGTGTAGATTAGGTGGGTTATAGGGGAATGGGTCTGTGTGGGATGCTCTGAGGGTTGATGTGGACTTGTTGGGCTGAAGGGCCTGTTTCTACACTGTAGGGATTCTAAGATTACATCATCCAAAATATCTATGCATGTATAAATTTCTCACAATCTCTTTCTGTGGTAATTTCAATTTGGTTACACCTTGTCATTGACTCCCTGTTCACACTATAAGAGCCTTCATAATCATTAACTCTGCCATGAAACCTCCTGTTCCTGTCCATTTTAGATGTTTTATCTTTTCATTGTCAGGATCTGTAGCCATTCTTGGAAGCTATAACTGTTGAATGGTTGGCAAGAGCTGTAAAATCAGTATGGGATCAGTACACAGAGTTTCAATTGCCTCAACAATACTAAGCCTGACTGTGGGAGACAAAAGACTTAAATTTTGGTTCCAATTTGCACCTTTCAGGCACTCAAAGCATGATCATCGCTCTTTTGTTTGTAAGTGAGGCTGCAGGAGTTTTATTAGCTCTTAAGCGTTTAAACAAACTTATTAGGAAAGATTTACTTCAAATATGTCAAAGGGGATCTATATGGCACTAAATGCTTCCCAAACCACAATGAATTAAGTTTGAAGTGTAGACATTGTTATATTGTAGAAAACATATCCAAAATTACAAACAAGACAAATTGACCAACTTTTTATAGTGACATTTGATGAAGGATAGATATTGGTTAGAATTTGAAGAGAACTCACTTCTTTGAATGCAGCTGTGGCACATTTTACATAAACCTAAAAGATTTAGTGTCTCATCTGCAAGACAGCACTGTTGATAATGCAGCATTCCTCAGAACTGTGTTGATGCATCAGCCTAGTATATGTGGTCAAGCAATTACAGTAAAGCTTAAACACACAGTCTTCTGGCTGAGAGTTGTCTTAAAAAGTGCATCTTTAAAAATATTAAGGTAGATAAGTTCCTGGGTCCTGCTGAGATCTATCCCAGAATATTGAGGGAGACAAGAGAACGAATTGCTAGAGAACTGACAGACATCTTTGTATCCTCTTTGGCCACAGGTGAGGTCCCAAAGGACTGGAGAATAGTCAATGTTGTTCCTTTGTTTAAGAGGAGTAGCAGGCATAATCCTGCCAATTACAGGCCAGCGAGTGTCACACCGGTGGTAGGGAAATTATTGGAAAAGATTCTTAGGGACAAGATTTATATGCATTTAGAAGCAAATGGACTGATTAGCGATAAACAGCATGGTTTTGTGCAGGGGAGGTCATGCCTCACTAACTTGATTGAATTTTTTGAGGAGGTGACGAAGATGGTTGATGAAGAAAAAGTGGTTGATGTTGTCTACATGGACTTCAATAGAGCCTTTGACAAGGTCTCTCATGGCAGGCTGGTACCAAAGGTGAAGTTACATGGTATCAGGGATGAGCTGGCAAGATGAATACAGAACTGGCTAAGTCATAGGATACATAGTTTAGCGGTGGAAGGATGCATTTCGAATGGTGGGCTGTGACCATTGGTGTTCCACCAGGATCAGCGTTGTTCGTAATCTACGTAAATGATTTGGTGGAAAACATAGCTGGTATAATTAGTAAGTTTGTGGACGATACAAAGATTGATGGAGTTTCAGATGGTAAAGAGGATTCTCATAGGATACAGCAGGATATAGATCAGTTGGAGACATGGACAGAAAAATGGTAGATGGAATTTAATCCAGACAAATGTAAGGTGATGGATTTTGGAAGGTCAAGCACAGGTGGAAATTATACAGTGAATGGCAGAACCCTTCGGATTATTGATGTGCAGAGGGATCTGGGTGTGCCAGTCCATAGATCATTGAAGGTGGTGGTACAGGTAGATAAGGTAGTAAGAAATGCTTATGGCATTCTGCCTTCATTGGAAGGAGCATTGAGTATAAGGATAGACAAATTATGCTGCAGCTCTATAGAACTTTATTTAGGCTACACTTGTAATATCGTGTAAAGTTCTGGTCACCACACTACCAGAAGGATGTTGGAGCTTTGGAGAGTGTATAGAAAAGGTTTACCAGGATGTTGCCTAGTATGGGGGATTTTACCCATGAAGAAAGGTTGGCTAGCTAAGTTTGTTTTCACTGGAAGCAAGAGGTTGAGAGGTGACCTAATAGAAGTTTATGAGATTACGAATAGAGTGGCAAGTATGAGGCATTTTCCCAGGGTGGATGGGTCAATTACGAGTGGAGTGCAGGTTCAAGGTGTGAGTGGGAAAGTTCAAAAGAGATGTGCAAGGCAAGGTTTTCACACAAAGGGTGGTGAGTGCCTGGAATGGGACCAAAGGAGGTGGTGGAAGCAGACACAATAGCAGCACTGAAGAAGGACCTGGACAAATACATGAATAGGAAGGGAATAGAGGGATATGGATGCTGTAAATAAAGACAGTTTAGTATGGAAGGACAAAATGCGGCAGTACAGGCTTGGATGGCTGAAGGGCCTGTTCCTGTGCTGTATTGCTCTTTGTTTTTAACCCATTGTTGCATGACAATAGGCCAATGTAAAATATTCAGGTCTCAATGTATATATGCCCCGTAGGAAAGATCAGGAGGTTTAAATTTTAAAAAAGGAGGACAGAATCTGCCACATATGCACATATTGTTGATCAAGTTTCTTGCTGTAAGAAGTTAGCACATTTTCTTAACGTATCTACGTCAGGAATTGCTGGGGGACAAATTGCAGTGACCCAGCACTGAAGAAGATTCACTGGGCTCAAGGCGTTAACTCTTTTCTCTTCACAGGTGCTGCCAGACCTGTTGAGTTTCTCCAGCAATTTCTATATTTGTTTATTTCAGATCTCCAGCATCTGCAGTTCTTTGTTTTATTGTATTTAAATCAGGCTCCCATGGCAGCTGATGCATAAGTTTACCAGGCTTTGGGAAACTTGTCTGTAAAAGAAAGAAGTGGGAACTGCTATCTTCATAAGTTCAATGTCTTTTGACAACAGTGACTACACTTCAAATATTTCTTCATTGGTTAGGAATTGTTTGAGATGTTGTGAAGACACTACATAACTGCAATTTTTTTATTGCTTCACCATTCGGACAGCCATTAACTCATTGTTCAGACAGTCTTACCAAAAACATCTTAAGTGTATTTTTCAGAAAGGAAAATCAACATTAACACATCTCCTCTTGCCATGTTTGTAGATACCAAATACAATGGTAATTGCTTAATTAATGAAAGGAGCAAAGTATGGTCAGCATTTCCAGTCCTCTGCTCCTGGTTGTCAAGGTTGGTGAGGGCTGTGGTTGATACTGAGGCCTTAGTTCCAATAGACAAAACCATCACAATATGTAACAAGCAACAGGATTGAAATGAGAATGAGGGACAACTGGGCCAACTGACATCTCTTACAAAGAACTTCATACCGTCTTCCCGTTAGCCTTTGGATGGTTTTCTACAATATTGACACCATTCTTAAGCTTCAGAAATAAAATATCATGGAAGGTAGAGGAGAGAATTAAACAGAGTCCACAACCTGAACTTTCAGCATGTGGCATTGTCAACTCTGTGGGAACTCGCATCACACCAGGCCCTCTATAACAAAGGTGCCAATTTCAAGGAACACAGCTATGAAAGAACTTTTTAAGGATGCAAATCATTTAAAGTATAGTGCAGACATTGAAGATTAAGCATTAAAATGCACATTACGCTTTTTAATATGTTCTATCTTGTAACATATTCCAGCTCTGTCTCTCACAGGTATACCTGATGTATTTAATCATAAAGATAGCTGGAGATAGCCAAACTTGATTAGATTTTGTAATAGAATGCTGTAAGCTAAAAAAAATTTATGGGAATAAATAACAGCTTTGGAGAATTGAGGGCAACTTAAGCAGTTTTGCATTATTGGCAATTTAATATGAGAGAGATCCATAGTCTGGCCAGGTTGTATTTTAAAACTCTCAAATTTCTGATGAAAGTGTGTAGCTTTAATGGAAAAAGAAGTTATTATAGGTGTTGCATTTCAATAACAATTTGCCCTGCATCAGAAAGAAGGATGCTTTCTGACAATAATCAACCTGTGCTGCAATGTTGAGTGAATTACTTTAAAAGGTGGTCTCAATAATGAGGTTTTACTCAATGGCAATTGAGGAAGTACAGATAGTTATTTGCTCAAACTGGAGTGTTCAGGGATTATATTACATCGTCTACCTCAGAAATCAGAATCTTATAATTTACAAGAGGAGAAATGAAGACAGGGTACTGTAAGTTATTTGGCAGAAATTACTGCTCATTATACCATTTTAAAATACTATCAACCCTGAAGGCATCAGTACTTACTTTCCCAGCCACCTGTGATGGGGAATTTGTAGGAAAGTATTCCAATCCAACATCACTTTATCAACACAGCCTCAGAAGGAGCTTGGTACTCCTGACATTACTGCCTCAATTTCTGAGTTTTGTTCTATAGTTCTGTGTTGTATAAAGGATGAAACTCTTCAAGGGTTAATGCTGAATAATATATTGAACACTCTCCAATCTGATGATCTAATGTCCTACAGGCAAGGGTGGGATTTTAGCTCTGCATCTTCAGGAGATAGATCTGCCTTCTAGGTTTCCTTCATATTTGTAGTAACAATGTCCAACATACAATGTAACATATACCTGATTTCTGTCAATGTAATAAGCCACAAGAGCCTCTTCTTGCTGGACTACCAAGTGGTTTTCCACATTTTACCACATTAACTCAATCAGTCTCTTTAGATCCCAACCTAAAAACAGAATGGTGGCAGCAAACCTCCCTGAATATTTTTCACTGAGATGATTGTCATAAGGATGCACCAAACTACAATATGGACACTAGAAGTTGTTGTTCACTTCACCCTGTTATAACAAGGGACACTTATAGTCTCATTGTTATTCATATTGTTAAACCAGGAGCATTCTTACAGTTAGAGATAGCAAGAGCTGTCGATGCTGGAGTCAGCGATAACACAGTGTTGAGCTGGAGGAAAACAGCAGGCCAGGCAGCATCAGAGGAGCAGGAAAGCTGACGTTTTTTGATCGGGGCCCTTCTTCAGAAATGTGGGAGGAGAAAGGGGCTCTGAAATAAATAGAGAGAGGGCGCGGGTCTGGGGAAGGTAGGTAGGATGGTGATAGGTGAGTGCAAATAGACAGTACACTAGCTTCAAAATCTCCCTACCCCCAGCCTCATCCCATGATCAACCCTCCCTGTCATCCCCGCTTCCTTGACCTGTCCGTTTTCTCTCCCACCTATCCACTCCTCCCATCTCACTGACCAATCCCCACCACTGCCTACCTGCACTCACCTATCACCATCCCACAGACCTTCCCCAGCCCCAGCCCTCCTCTCTCTATTTATTTCAGAGCTCCCTTGCCCCTCCCCATTTTTGAAGAAGGGTCCCGACCCAAAATGTCAGCTTTCCTGCTCCTCTGATGCTGCCTGGCCTGCTGCGTTCCTCCAGCTCCACACTGTGTTATCCCATTCTTACAGTTACATAAGCTTCAGATCACACAACTACTGTAGCCTGTTATAAACAAAATACAATCTGTTGTGATATAACACAACACCAGGTTATAGTCCAACAGGTTTATTTGAAGAAAAACCAAAAGAACTGCGGATGCTGTAAATCCGGAACAAAAACAAAGTTGCTGGAAAAGCTCAGCAGGTCTGGCAGCATCTGTGGAGGAGAAAAAAGAGTTAATGTTTCGAGTTTATTTGAAGTCTTTGCCTGATGAAGGAGCAGCGCTCCAAAAGCTTGTGATTTCAAATAAACCTGTTGGACTATCACCTGGTGTCATGTGACATGTGACTTTGCCCACCCCAGTCTAACACAGGCACCTCTACATCATGATATCACACAGCATGGATCATCAATTTGTTGAAACAGGCTCCTTCTGTGACATAATTCAGAGAGTTACATATCATCCAAAATAATTTGTGTTTCATATTAAATGCATTTTACTGTTAATACATCATCATCAACTTTGTAATGCCATAAAGAGCTACCATTACCTTCTCTCAACTATATTAGAAAGAAATATTTCCATATAACACCATTCATGATCTCAGATGTCCTAAAACATTTTGCAGCATTTTTGAACTGCTGTCCCTGTTATTGCTGAAAATCCAGTCATCAACTTGTGCTCAGCAAAGAACCCCAAACTGCAATGTGATGATGAGCAAATCCTTTGTGCTTTTTAATAATATTGCTCGATGGCTAAGTATAGAACTGGACACTTCACAAAATAGCAGAATGGATGCTTTATATCCACCCAAGAGAACTGTGCCTCTATTAGTGTTTCATTAAAGGTCAACATCTCCAAGAGTGTAGAGATTCTTCATTACAGCTCTGTGTTAAGACCAGGTGAGGTGAGGGAAATAGCTTCCTTCTCTTATAAGCTGCTCAAGGGTTGGCTGCAACAATTTTTTGTTCCCTTTTCAGCACGCTGCTCTCGCACTTTATTAGAAAATTATGGAGCCAATAACCAAGGCTTTTTTGAGTGAAAGATGAGGAATTTTATTCCCCACTAACCTCCTAAAATTAATAATAATGCAACATCAGCACAGAAACAAAACCAATGAGTTTAAAAGTGAATATGTTTAGTGTAGACAGAGAAATAAAGATTTCACAGTTATAAGAGACCTTAAAGTCCTAAAGTGTTATCTTCTTAACCTAGTTGACTATTGTAGGAGCAAATTACTGCAGATTCTGGAATCTGTACTGAAAACAAAAAATGCTGGAAATCACAGTGGGTCAGGCAACATGCATGGAGAGAAACCAAGCTAACATTTCAAGCCAGGATGACTCTTCATCGGACTTGATGTGAAGTGCACTGTGATTTCCAGCATTTTTTGCTTTCAGATGTTTAACCATTGATTTTGTATCTGTATCAATAGCAACTCTGTAGATGCCTTTGAGTTCTTGATGAATTGTTGTTTTCCCAAATATTTTTTATCCAAGCATTGTATTCACTGATGAGAGAGAAGGAAATGGAAAGAAGAGAGGGAAAGGGAGAGAGAGAGAGAGATGCAGTTCTTACTTACAAATTCATTTTCCTTCTCTTTGCTCTGCTGCTTAAAAACAGCTGTTGAAATATAGCTCACTGTGTGTTCTGGATTCTAGCTCTTATTTGGTCACAAGTTGAGCAACTGGCAAGTTCCTATTATCTCCCAATATGAAATCATCACACATGGGTGAATTAAACAACAGTTGCAAATTTCCTGATGCTAACTCAATTATCTGGATTGTGTGTCTTCAGATTAAAAATGGAAATTTCAGTGCAGATATCCATATATATTCAACATGGTCTTCAATCTGTCGAGGGATTACTATTTCGATTGCTTTAGGTTCATATTTCTTCCTTTACAAAGAAACAATCTATCTATTAAAAGTCTCAGGTATAACAGTCAAAAGTTGGAAGTTAAATTTAATAGTCCATATTTATCACTACAATATCAATTAGAGTGTCAACCTCTAGAGCTGACTATGAACCAAAAATTGTCTGATTGTCATTAATGGCCCTCTGGTAAGATTTCACAATTTGGTATAATTCCAGATAGGACATCTCAAATAAGTAAACTCTGAGCAAGGTGGGATGTACTGGCTTCCTTGGCTTTTCACCTGGTCTCTCAATTAGTCTCGACCCAGGTTTGATTTTCAAAGGATCCCTTCACTTGTGGATACTTTTCGCCCAGTCTCAAATGGTTGATTGAAACTCTTCTGCTCTGATTCCTATTGGAAGTGGATGACTAACAGCACTCAGACTGATAGAGAGTCTTTTTACTTTCTAAAGCTGTAGAGCATGTGTTAATAATGGCTGCTTTCAGATCAGTGAAGTAGACTATAGTCTGCATACTATAATGGCAGACCAATAAACATAAAACACGCACAGACATGCACGTTGCAATCAGCTCTTGATGCTTTTTGGTATGTTCAGGTGGCATTCTGCTGAGAGGAGTTGGATGGTCAGCCCTCATTTAAACCACTTTCTACTATGTTTCTCTTTCTGTTTAAAGTCTTTTCTGACACTCTACACATGCATGGGTCCCACACAGGACTTCACCAGTCAACAACGAATTTACAACTGTAATCATGCTTTGACTGTAACAGACTTATTTCAATGAAATATACAAATTTTGGAGTTAAAAATTAACAACATCCATGGTAGATCAAGGTTTTGATTTGATGTCAAGATGGACTTGGAGACAAGAATGTTACCCGTTATGCCATAGCTGACAGTGTACTATCTGTTATATACAGTGGCTCTTTCTGATATCTGATATGAAGAGTGTAAAGGAGCCAATTTGCCAATATGTTACAGTTCTAAGTTAATGTCATTTGAGTTTTCAACCTATGACTACTGAGTATTTTTAATACTGAGTATTTGGTCAGTTTTGGTTAATATTCTCAGTTATTGTGCATGGCATAGTCAGGTTGGTTAATTGTTCCTTCTTTCATTGTTGAAACACTGTGACTCTGTTCAGTGCTTCCCTAATTGTAAAACCAACTTGAGGAAGTGTCATTAAAGAACTTTACAGTGTGGGTACTGCATCTTAGAACAGTATGCCATATTCTGGATGAACATGCTTCATATCTGTTTCATCTTAGCATGCCATTGACTTTGTGAAAGGGAGCTGCAACAAAATGTTTCATTTTCATAATATAGTAAGAGAAATTAACAATTCAGAAGATTAGTCTCTGTAATGGTTATGACAAACAAGCTGCCTTTAATTTAAACTAGAGTAAGTGAAAGAGTTATGACTGCAGAACTCTCTTACCACTGGACACAGCTATCTGTTATAGAATGCATGACCATGTTAGATGCAAGCTTTACCATGATCATGCTCCCAACCGCATTGTTGTAGAATTGTATATGAAACTGAATGCCATATGTATAATGTTAATCTTTTACGCAGATATGATAAATGTGAAAAGCATATGGAATAATGCCTTCAAAATTATGAAAGTGCAATTACAAAGTATAGAAAACCAAAAATGTGTTCCTCTCGCTGTTTGCTAGAGACAGAGTACAGATGATACACAACCAGCTTTTGCTCACAAACTCCAAAACAAAGCTTTTACTGCTGGATGTGATTTCACTATTTGAAAGCACCTGATGAACAAGCCTGAGTATGCTAATTGCTACGTAGCAACAAATTTTAAATAATTAGTTGAGCTAATAAAGTGTCTATTTTACACTTGCTAAAAGTAACTTACATCCATCATGGATACTTTCTGCAAATAAAAGGGATATGTTCAGGCCTTGCACTTTTATTAATTCTCTAGACACTTGCGAGCTTTAGTTCTTTGTTGTTGTCTCTACGAAAATGCCTCAGTCAATCAGAGTTAATTTATCAAACATTCAGCACCCCTTTTCTCCTGTGGTATAAATTGTGATCATTTTTGAAATTTAACATTCCTCTATTTGGCCGGATGAGTGCAAGATGAAATACCTTGGCAGCATGTATTTCTTTTTCATGATATTGATCATTTTCTTTCTTCAAAGGTAAAATTACTATTGTAGCACATTTCAAGCATTTCTCAATACTATTTATCCAACATTTATGATGTCCAATTATGTTTCACACTATTTGTTAATGTTAACAATTGAGTAAGAATAACTATATTTGAAATCATTGCTTTACAAGAGTTTACTCACAAAATTATTAGTTACATGAATAGCATGAACAAAATAAAGATCAATATTTAAAGTCTTTGACACCACATTTTTGGTTTTTGGAGAGAGAGAAGAGGCTCAAAATTATTATGTCATTTTCTCATGACCACATGATATACTTGTTATCATATTGTGTTTGTAAGTTAATGACAATGGATTTTACAAACATTTGGTAAGAAAGTTCAGTTTCTTTAGGATCATTTCATTTCTTTAAGAAAATGATCTGGCTTACAATGAAAAATATTGCTTGCAATGTGACAGCTTGTTGTGAAGTGAGTAGAAATGACTGAGTATTGATCCCTTTTAATTCTATGATACCTGAAGGTCAATCCTTCTTTTATGTGACATATCGAGAGTGCGAAACAGTTATATACAGGATCTTAACTTGCCTTAAAAACAGAGAATGTTGGAGAAATCCAGCAGATCTGGCAGTATCTGTCAGAAGAGAAACAGTTAATGTTTTGAGGTAGGAGGAACTGCCAATGCTGGAGCCTGAGATAACAAGGTGTGGAGCTGGATGAACACAGTAGGTCAGGCAGTATCAGAGGAGCAGGAAAGCAGATGTTTTGGGTCTGGGCCCTTCTTCAGAAATGGGGGAGGGGAAGGGGACTCTGAAATAAATTGAAAGTGGGAGGCAATGATAGAAGATAGACAATGGAGCTGATAGGTGGAGAGAAGACGGACAGGTCAAGGAGGCGGGGATGAAGCCAGTACAGGTGAGTGTCGGTAGGGAGTTTGGATGGGAGTTGATCAGTGAGGAGGGAGGGGTGGGTAGGTGGGAGGTAAGGCGGACAGGTCAAGGAGGCAGGGATGAGGTTAGTAGGTAGGAAGTGGGGGTGGGGGTTGGTCAGTGAGGTGGGAGGAGCAGATAGGTGGGAGAAAAGACGGACAGGTCAAGGAGGCAGGGACGAGAGGGGCTGGTCTTGGAATGAGGTCGGGGGAGGGGAGATTTTGAAGCTTGTAAAGTCCACATTGAGGCCATTGGGCTGCAGGGTTCCCAGATGGAATATGAGGTGCTGTTCCTCCAGCCTTTGGTGGCATCGTTGTGGCACTGGAGGAGGCCCAGGATGGACATTTCGTCCAAGGAGTGGGAGGGGGAGTTGAAGTGGTTCGCGACTGGGAGGTGTTGTCGTTTGTCATGAACTGAGCGTAGGTACTCCACAAGGCGGTCTCCAAGCCTCCGCTTGGTTTCCCCGATGTAGAGGAGGCCACAACGGGAACAGCGGATACAATCGACCACATTAGCAGATGTGCAGGTGAACATCTGTTTAATGTGGAAGGTTTCCTTGGGGCCTGGGAGGGGGTGAGTGGGGAGGAGTAGGGGCAGGTGTAGCACTTCCTGCGGTTTCAGGGAAAAGTGCCGGGGGTGGTGGGGCTGGTGGACAGTGTGGAACAGATGAGGGAGTCCCAGAGAGCGCGATCCCTCTGGAAGGCAGATAAGGGTGGGGAGGCAAAAATGTTCTTGGTAGTGGGGTCGGATTGCAGGTGGCGCAAGTGGTGGAGAATGATGCGTTGGATCCGGAGGTTGATGGAGTGATACGTGAGGACAAGGGGGATTCTGTCTTTCTTGTTATTGCAGGGAGGGGATGTGAGGGCTGAGGTGCGGAAAATGCAAGAGATGCGGTCGAGGGAGTTTTTGACCACTGTGGAGGGGAAATTGCGGTCCTTGAAAAACGAGGACATCTGGGATGTCTGGGAGTGGAACGCCTCATCTTGGGAGCAGATGCGACGGAGGCGAAGGAATTGGGAATAGGGGATGGCATTTTTGCAGGAAGGTGGGTGGGAGAAGGTGTATTCTAGGTAGCTGTGGGAGTCGGTGGGCTTGAAATAGATATCAGTTTCCAGGTGGTTGCCAGAGATGGAAACAGAGAGGTCCAGGAAGGGGAGAGAGGTATCAGAGATGGTCCAGGTGAACTTAAGATTGGGGTGGAAGGTGTTAGTAAAGTGGATGAACTGTTTGAGCTCCTCGTGGGAGCACGAGGCAGTGCCAATACAGTCATTGACATAACGGAGGAAGAGGTGGGGGATGGGGCCAGTGTAGCTTTGGAAGAAGGACTGTTCCATATATCCTACAAACAGGCAGGCATAGCTTGGGCTCATGCGGGTACCAATGGCCACCCCCTTTGTCTGTAGGAAGTGGGAGGAGTTGAAGGAGAAGTTGTCAAGTATAAGGACGAGTTCGGTTAGGCGGATAAGGGTGTTTGGTGGAGGGGGACTGGTCGGGCTTGTGGGAGAGGAAGAAGCAGAGGCCTTTTTGGCCATCTACATGGGGAATACAAGTATATAGGGACTGGATGTCCATGGTGAAGATGAGGTGTTGAGGGCTAGGGAATCAGAAGTTTTGGAGGAGGTGGAGGGCGTGGGTGGTGTCACGGACGGAGGTGAGGAGTTTCTGGGCCGGGGGGAGAAAATGGAGTCGAGATATGTGGAGATAAGTTCGGTGGGGCAGGAGCAGACAGAGACAATGGGTCAACCAGGGCAGTCGGGTTTATGGATTTTGGGAACGAGATAGAAACGGGCGGTGCGGGATTGGGGAGTGATGAGGTTGGAGGCTGTGGGTGGGAGGTCACCTGAGGTGATGAGGTTGTGGATGGTCTGGGAGATGATGTTTTGGTGGTCGGGGGTGGGGTCATGATCAAGGGGGTGGTAGGAGGAGGTGCCAGAGAGCTGGCATCTGGCCTCGGTGATGCAGAGGTCAGTGCACCATACTACAATCGCGCCTCCCTTGTCCGCGGGTTTTATAGTGAGGTTAGGGTTGGAGTGGAGGGAGCGGAGGGCTGTACATTCTGTGGGGGAGAGGTTGGAGTGGGTGAGAGGGATGGAGAGGTTGAGGTGATTGATGTCACGATGGTAGTTGGAGATGAAGAGGTCGAGATCGGGTAGGAGGCTTTGGGGTGGTGTCCAGGAGGGTGGGGTGTGTTGGAGGCGGGAGAAGGGGTCAGTAGATGGGGGGTCCGACTCGCGATTAAGGAAATAAGCGCGGAGGCAGAGATAACGGAAAAACTGTTTGATGTTTTGAGTCTGATATGACTCTTCTTTACAAATGAAAAATAAAAATGCTTGTTTTATGCTGTTGATAAAGGGGCAGGAAGAGTGAGTGAAACAGATGGTTAGGGCATCTGTAGCAAAAGCAGAGAATAATAATTGTAGTGAGAGAGAGAGGCAGACAAAATTAGGTGTAATTGATAGGCATCGAAAGGAGAAAGTGGATCTGTTCTGCAGAAAGGAAAGCCAACAAGATGTGCCTGGGGGTAGTTGTAGGAGCATAGTGATAAAAATGAATGACAGAATTCAGGCATTTGAAATTGTTGAACTCAACGTTGAGTGCTAGGGGCTGTAAAGTGCCTAAGAGGAAAATGATGTATTGTTCCTCCAGCTTGCATTGAGGTTCCTTGGAACTTTGTAGCAGGCTCAGGATGGTAATGTTAACATGGGAGCAAGATGATTTATTGAAGTGGCAGTAACTTCAATAGGGCTGGATATCAAGGGATGAGTGTGACAGTTGGTCAACTTGAAGCCATCTGTGTTGTGTTACTGCCTAAGATGAATTCCTAATTCAATATATTTATTTTGACATACATGCTGATCTCTTTACTGATGTGGTTACTTACATTGCTTACAATATTTGGAGGTATATTTTCATTAAAGGATGGTTGCTGCTGGATGTGTGCTAGTTTGGGGTTTCTGCTCATTAGTCTGACCGCTCTACAGAATTGAGAATTGATCTGTTTTCCTGGATAAGGCTCAGTGAAGGTTGCAGGCCAAACTTCTCATGGAATCTCAAATATTAAGTGGGAATCTGTTAATCACAAGCAGTAAAATGGTGGTTGCATATTTTGTAGCACCCATAAAGAGCGCAGCCAATGTTAAGTGTTATTGAAGCATCCTACATGTACTGGCATTGCATTTTGAATGGGCTTTGCAGAATATCAGTATCCAAAGCCAAACACATTTTGAGAATTTCGAAGAGGGGGCAATATCCTAAAGCCCCACCTTCCCATTAAGCCTCTTACCCAGCTCTGTCATAGACTCCATGCCACTTCCTTTATCCTTTCTTCCCCCTCCATCATGGCTGCAAAGACGGGATTGAAGGGAAACAAGTTGGATGTGCATCGTATCTCCTTCTTGCCATTGTTTACACATGGAGAGAACCACACGTGAGTTACTCTGCTGTGTCTTGTGAATGGTACACACTACCGTCACTGTGCATTATGTGAATATTGAAGGTGGTACATAGGATGTCATTCAAGCAAGCTGCTTCAACTCGAACGTTGTCAATGCTGTGCCCATCTCAGCAAGATGAGAAC
Source organism: Rhincodon typus (assembly GCF_021869965.1). NCBI lineage: Eukaryota > Metazoa > Chordata > Chondrichthyes > Orectolobiformes > Rhincodontidae > Rhincodon > Rhincodon typus. The sequence continues at coordinate 98,170,025 of NC_063336.1, forward strand.
ATCTGATCACACTTCTAATACCTTGTAGAGAGTAGACAGGCATTGGGGAGACAGGAGACAAGATGTAGAGTTGTAGCTGCTCTTGTAGTTACAGTATTTATATGGCTTGTCCAGTTCAGTTTCTGGTCAAAGGTAACCCCCAAAATGTTGATAGTGGGGATTCAATCATGGAAATACCATTGAAAATCAAAGATGATTGGTACTTGTTTGGTACTTGTGTGACATAAATGTCACTTCACACATCAGCACAAACTTGATGTTGACCAATTTTTGCTGCAAGTGAACACAGAATGCTTCATGATCTAAGGAGTTGATCATGTGGCTGATTGTACAATCATCAGCAAACATCACCACTTCTGACCTCATGATGGAGGGAAGATAATTAATGAAGCAATTGAAGATGATCAGACCTAATAAACTACTCTGAGGAACTTTTTCATGATGTTCTGTGGCAGAGATGATTGACCTCCAATAGCTACAACTATCTTCTTTCTATGCCACATATGACTTCAGCCAGTAGAGTGTTTTACCCCCAATTCCCATTGGCTCCTCACTTCACCTCTGGACTTCAGTTCTTTTGTCCATATTCGGACAAAGGATAATGATATCAGGAGCTGAATGGCCCTGATGGAACACAAACTGAACTGTGAGCAAATTTTCCTTCATTAATGCTGCTTGATATCATTGGCCACAATTCCTTCTGTCACTTTGCTGAGGATTGAAATTAGATTGACACAGTCTTAGTCAGCTGAGTTGGATTTATCCTACTGATTATACATAGAACACAACCAGGCAATTTTGCAAATGCCAATCTTGTGGTTACACTGGAGCAGCATGGCTAGGTGTGTAAAAAATACAAAAGAACTGCAGATGCTGTAAATCAGGAACAAAAAACAAAGTTGCTGGAAAAGCTCAGCAGGTCTGGCAGTATCTGTGAAGGAAAAAACAGAGTTAACGTTTCGGGTTAGGTGTGTAGCTAGCTGTAGAGCAGAAGTCATCAGTACTATTGCCAGAATGTTCTCAGGACCCAAAGCCCTTTTCTTTTCTTTTCTGAGCATGATAACTTTTAACTCCAGATCTGTCTTTCACAGTTAAATCTCACCTGGAGATTCTGCCTCTATTTCAAACAAGGTGAATCCTCCAGCCTCATTTAAATTATCACAAATTGTGTCTTTTTAAGCATTGGACAAACTTTCGTTCATATTCTTGATTAAACAGAAAAACTTTCTGCCTCTCTCTCAATTGAATCCCACCAGACTGCATGGGATTGAATTTCTCTGCATTCGTATTCATTGATGAAGAAGGACAATGAGGACTTTGGTCTCTGAGTATGGATATTGCCATTTTAAGGATAACTACACCCAGAATGGCAGGGACATTTCCAAAGGGGAACAGAAAAGGGAATCCTTCGGAAAAGTAAAATAAAGATGGTGAGTTAGAGGAGTCAAGTCAAAGGAACAAGAGAGACAAAAGACAGTCAGTCTTCTTGAAAATAGAATCCAGTAACATTGTCCCCAAAATCAAGATCCTACATCAAAGTTAGCACCTTTGCATAAAATTTTGGAATGGCTAACCACAGATACTTAAGTGTTAAGTATTAAGTAATTTTAACATACTTTCTGAAATTTATTAAGGAGCAACAGCTTGGATATGATGCATGAGCTACATAGACAGGAAAAGTATAATAGACATGATGATTGAGAGCTGTTCACTGATTCCAGAAGATGGATGGACACTTGATATAGAGTGTATCTGTCTCAGTTGATTTTGAATTCAACATTTGCTTTCTATCCAAAGATCTTGATTTTTTGAGCCCACCTTCCATCTGAAGAATGTGACTGCCTGAGGAGGACTCCCACATGATAACACCTTCCCCGTCTGCTATTTAGACTTCATTTCTATGGACTTGGAGCTTATCCTTCGGCCATCACTTGTTTGAATATTTCCAACCAATGATTACAGGATAGGTACGCAAGACAAAAGGATAGTCATCTCCTTCTGTCCTTCGCTTTAGTTCGGAGTTAGTGTCTAGTTCATGTGGAGGCCAATTGTTAGCCCTTTCCAATTACTTGCATAAGTAGAGTATACACAGGCCTCAAAAACCCACTGTCATTAGTTCAAGAATGTCTGTAAAATCTAGTGATCTCAATATTGGGAGCGCAATCTTTATGAGCTTTGATTCAACCTTGATTTGGTCCCAACGTGAACAGAATACTTTCATTTTCCAGCAAGAGAGAGATTTCAAGCTATCCTGAAAAATATAACTGATTAAAAGCCATTATTTCTAACCAATGTTGTCAAGTATACTCCGGTTCAGAATTGTTCAATTCATAACAAGCAACGGAATAATCTTACTAATGTCTAAATTTGATGATAAAACATTGCCACAAAAATGAGGTTTATAAGATTGTCGTGTTTTTGGGACTGTGACTGGAATTCAAGTTAAATACAGGTTTTGTATTCTGCCTAACGACAAACCCAGATTGTATGGCAGTTAAAGATTGAGGTGGAAAGAAGGATATATTGTTTGCCTGGCAAGAAAGTGCAAGCTGTTCACACTTGTATGCAACAGCAAGTGCATCTGTGTTGACAGTGGATTGACTGTTAGTATCTGAAATCCAAATTGCTTTTTCTTCACAATGTGGTCATATAATCTTGAATTTACTACTTAAAAATGGTGAAAGCAGAATTAACATTAACATTTGGAATCAATGAGTGCATGAGAAAAAAAATGTTTGCAGCATCGTTGGATATGAGAATATTGGATTGCTTTTACAAAGAGCTAGTACAGGTATGATGGACTGAATGGTCTTCTTCTATGTTTTATCATTCTAGAATTTTAACTAAAATGTTACCAGGGATGGGAAGTAAACATTGAACAGAAGTTTGAAAAATAATCATGGTTTTTCCACTAGAACAGTGGAAGTTAAAACCTATTTGAAATTTGGATACATTTGATCAGTTTTGATAAATTTGGTTTAGTGTTTGTCTTGGAGTGGTAGAAAATATCAGGAGAGCTTTACTACTTGTCTCTGAATAACACCACAGAGCTGTTTATTTCCATCTGGAAGGGCAAACAGAGCCTTGGGTGAAACGATCGTCTGAGGGACAAAACTTTCCACGGTACAGATATTCCTCAGTCGTTGCTGGAATGACAAGCTGCATTGCATCTCAAAGCTCGAGAGGGAATCTTGAGATTATAATTCTCTAACTCGAAGGCAATAGTGACGTCACTGAGACAAGGTTGATATCCAAGAAAAATAAAGGAGAAAGATTTTTCAAGGACCATCTGAACATTAAATGCTTGAGTGTGAATTGAAGACGAGACCATATGTAATTTAAAAGGGAATTTGAATGAGTATTTGAAGATGTAAGGGAAGTGTAGACAAGATTAATGCAATCAATGACATATAATTGGATTTTTAAAAGGCCATTACTAAAGTACACTTGGTAAGCTGATGATAACTTAGGGATTCACAGAACAAATAATTGAATGGGTAGCAAATTGGCTTTAAAAAAGCACGCAGAGAATAAGGGTTTTTGTACAGTGAAAGGGTGGGTAAATGCATTCTGACTAACCTTGACCAGTTTGCAGCGACCCTTTTTAACTTGGGCACGTTATGCAGTGAGATAGACAAAGGGAACAAGAGTCAGAGAAGGTCCAACACAGCTTTATTAAACACTTTATCAACAACAAACAATACTTATCAGACTCTACTATTGCACTTTAATTAAACTCAATCAAGCTCTATCAATTTTTTATCAGGATTCTTTAGTTTATAGTCTTAAACTAGTTAAATACTTCTGACACATGCTTCTGAGGATTCACTACACCCTAACCACAGGTCCTTATCAATGTATTTGAACTGTTTGTCTGAAAACACTGATAATACCCATTCAATAAGGTTCTGACAGGCTACTCCTTGGTCTTTGACTGACATTTTAAGATTTGTTGTTGTCAATTTGGGTTTCTGCTCTTATCTAGGGCTGGTTCTGGACTTTAGGCCATCTCACCACAGTGGTCATCTGGGTCTAGTCAGTCTGATGATGCTTACTATGAGGGACAAGGTGCTGGAGATGATGTGTAGCTCAGTTGTAAGTCAAAGGTGCTCTCTGGAGATGCTGTTAAAGGGGTATAAACATAGTGAGCTGGGGCTCCAGGTTGTCCCTTTTATCCCCTTCTTTATATCCTTCTCAAATATTTTGTGGCCTGAATCCAATATTAGCAAAAGGTGGATGGACTATTCTTTGCAAGATTATCAACTTCTTCTTTCAATCTAGTATAATGCTTCAACTTGCATCGTACTCTGATTAGGCTTCAATCAGAGTACTTGTTGCATTCTACCCTCCATACTGTAAAACTGTAGGATCAGCAAATTGTTACAGCTCAGAATAAGGCCATTCAGCCCATTCGTTGCAGCATCTTCTGTTCAAACCAGCATTATCACCTAATGCCAGTCTCCTGCTTTTTCCCCATCCATACCCTTGCTCTCTATTTCTATCCAACAAATCACTCAATGCTCTCTTGAATGCCTCAATAGAACCTGCCTACATCACATTTCCAGTGTATTCCGCATTCTAACTTCTTGCTGTGTAAAAGTTTTCATTTCTCACATCATTTTTCTTTTGCACATCATGCTAAATTTACGCTCTGTCTTTATTATTATTACTTTGCCAAGTGGGAACAGCCTCCCCCTATTTATTCTATCCAGTACATTCATGACTTTCAAAATCTCTATCAAATCTCTTCTTAGCCTTCTTCTCTCTGAGGTAAACAATCCCAACGTCTTCAATCTATACTGGTAACTGAAGAAAATAAGCACAGCAGGATGTGCAAGTATACTTAACAGCACCAAACCTGAAAGTCATAAGCTATCTGGAAAAGTTGAGCAGGTTCAGAGATTTTCTTTAGAACAGACAAAGGAGATCTGATAGAAATATTTCAAATCCTGCATGCCTTTTGAAGGGTGGATGCGTTTTGAATGTTTGTGGGAAAATCCAGTGCTTGAAGCAAAAATCCAAATTAGTTGCCAATAAGTTCAGTGGAGATTTATACTCATATCATATGCCCATGAAGACAACAGATATTTTACTTTTAAAAGGAGCATAGAAAACAATTTACTTTGACATAATGGATTCCAGAAAGCTCGGTTATCTTTCTTGCAGTTTCTATAAAGACAGGGATTAACTCCTGCTTCGGCATCTCTCTGAAAAGTCAATACAATGTAATGATTTCTGGGAGAACTTTCCATTGAAGAAACAGTCAGGAGGCACCAGACCACATGTGGAATTAACAGCTTCTATTGGCTGGATGTTTACAGAGACTGAGATGCGCAAGACCCCCAACTCCCAGAATTACTGTCTGCAGATTTGAAATTCCATGGTATGACTGAAGCCACTTTATCACCAGAAGATACAAATGGCTGTTGTTCTTCCCCATTGTGTGACAATGACTTAATCCACCACATCATTGTGTGAAGACTGGAATATTGACAGTAAATGATATAATAGGAATATAGAACAAAGAACAGCACAGGAGCAAGCCCTTCAGCCCACCATGTTTGTGCTGACCATGATGCCATTCTAAACTAATCCTATCTGCCTGCACATGATGCCTATCTCTCTATTCCCTGACTGTTCATGAGTCTGACTAAATACCTTTTAAAGGCATCATCTCTGCTACTACCACCTCATCTGGCAGTGCGTTCCAGGCATTTAACACTCTCCGTGTATAAAGCTTTCCTCACACATCTCCTTTAAACTTTTTCCCTCTCACTTTAAACCTATGCCCCCTAGTATTTGAAATTTCTACCGTAGGAAAAAGACTGACTATCGACCCTATCCATGCCCCTTATAATTTTATTTACTTCTATCAGTCTGCCCTTCGGCCTCAGATGCTCTAGCAAAAATAAATAAGGAAATGCCTTATTAATCCATGAGACCAGCCATATCTGTGATATGAAGATCAGAAGGAAGTCATCTTGTGCAGCAACAGAAAAGATCCTTCCCAAAACATCCACCATAGGCAATGAAACAGGTATAATTCATTTTATTTGCTAGATATGCCCACACTATGGGAACTCATCTATGATTTCAATGTGAGCAAAATGAGGACCCTACTTTTGTGAGTCATAAGGGATGCATCAGTAAAAACATCTAACCTCTGTTGTCTTCAGTGAATTTCAGGCCAGCAGAGTTAAGCTTGTAACCAAACTTGTTTTGTGTATGCTCTGAGCACTCAACACTTAAATAGTTAAAACCTTCCTTCTCAAAACTGTCTCATTACATTTGCTGAGAGATGAGAAATGAGGAAATTATATCCTATTTTCCATTGTCCGGAAAATGGAAATTAAGTAGAAATTTGCTCACTCAGAGTAATTACATTGTAGAAGAGTCAAATAGCAACAATGCTTTCAGAATGCACTACACAAGTATATGAGAGAAAAAGAAATAGGGAAAGTCTGAGATAAGGCAGACAGAATGGGAATAGACTGTTGTGAACTGCAAACAATAACTGGACTATGAGCATTGAATGACTCGTTTTCTATCATGTAAATTCTATCTAATTTTATATAAGAATGTGAGAAGAGAGGTCACACACACATAGATGAGTGTTGAGAAGCAGCCACAGTTAATAGTATCGACATAGCTGCAAAGAATTCCTTCTGCATTGTATCTTCTACAGTTTGATTAGTCCATGATGTATTGTCTTTAAATAGTCCGGCCTTTCAAACTCAATATCAATAGTTCACTTAGTTTACTTTATGTTCAGTAGGAATGCTGCACCAAAAAAGAAAGCTTTTGCATTTACTATCTTTAAGGAAATCCTTTCTCCTGTTCTATTTTTGTTCCAAATTAATTAAAATTGACACCATCCCTCCTGTCCAGAAACACTGTTTGTTTAATAATTTCTGATTACAATGATTAACAGTCAAAGAATTTGATAAATGTTTACTTATCATTGATTGTTTGGTAGATTACGCAATTGAATAATCAAGTACATCTGAATGGCAAATTCCAATAATTAAATACATTTTCAATAATGGTCTCTGATTCTAAAAGCTAAACATGATTCCTTAAACAGTCTAAACAAATATGTTAAAATATACATCTGATGGAGGTCATGCTCTCATATACTTCAGTTGCTTAGTTGCTGTGATGGAAGAGGTAAGGGCTGTCAACTGTCCAGATTGAATGAACTTGTCATCTTGATAAGAAACTATGGTTACATAAAACGCAGTTTAGAGAAGGCAAAACATTCAGTTTAACTGTGAAATAAAAGAATGATTATTGATTAGCCATGGAAGGACTGGAAATGGATAACGGAGCAAGATAAAGGACCGATTGGGACTTCAATAGAAGATTATGCTGGTAAGGGTTTGAAGAAGAGAGGTTAGAGGAGACTTGTTTCATGTTGTATGTTAACAGAAGAATTGGCCAGTTTACAGGATTGTCTGTTTCTGCAATACATTCAGTGTAATTTTGCTCAGAATGCAGAACTAGAGATATACATGAAAACTAAAGAAGGAAAGGCAGAGGTCCATTTGTCTCTTTTGCCTTATAAACAGCATCTTCTTGAGTGTTCGAGACAACAAGGTGCAGGGCTGGATGAACACAGCAGGCCAAGCAGCATCATCATA
>NC_063336.1:98178064-98342890 GCF_021869965.1 Rhincodon typus
CATCATATGCTGCTTGGCCTGCTGTGTTCATCCAGCCCTGCACCTTGTTGTCTCGGATTCTCCAGCATCTGCAGTTCCTACTATCTCTTCTTGAGTGTTGTTGGTTCTGCACTTATTCAGGCAAGTGGGGAGTATTCCATCACACTCTGGATTTGTGCTTTGTAGATGGTGGACAGGCTTTGGAGAGTTAGGAGTTGAGTTACTCGCTGCAGGAATCCCAGCCTTTGACCCGCTGTTGCAGCCACAATATTTATATGGTTTGTCCAGTTCAGTTGGTGGTCAACAGTAGCTTGCAGAATGTTGATAGTTAGGGATTCAGTGATAGTAATGGTATTGAAAATTGACTTGCAGTAAGGAGTAAGTTAGTGCATAATTTCTCATTGCATTTTTTAAGTTGCATTGGTAGGCTGGATTTGACAGTTCCCTGCCAACATATTTGAAGGTGAGGGGCAAGGAGGCTTCTAAAATATGGCACGTGGTCTTTCCGTTGCCTTTCCTCTCACCCCAGCCTGTCTGTCATAATATGAGAGTTGAAGAAGGTGTGCAGCCTGCCTGCCTATGCACCCATAAAGGCTTTGAAGTATTCAATTAATGGCCACATTCTGTCACCACACTACTTCTTTACCAGTGGCAGGAGAAGGCACAGTCCAGACATGTAGCTTAGCAGTTTTCACTGTGCAGCCTGCTGTTGGAGAACATAGGAACAGACATAGGCCACCCAGCCTCTTGAGCCTGTTCCACCATTCAATGAAATCATGGCTGATCTATGGCCTAATTCCATATACTTTCCTTTAGTCCATACCCATTAATACCTTTGCTTAACAAAAGAAAATCTATTTCAGATTTAAAACTAACATCTGATCCAGCGTCCAATCCAATTTGTGGAAGAAACTACTGAACGTCTACCCTTTGTGTGTAGAAGTGCTTCCTAACATCCAGGCTTAATTTTTACACGATGCCTCCTAGTTCTAGAATCCCCAAACTGCGAAAATAGTTTATTTTTATCTGTTAATATCATGAAGACTTTGATCAGATTACCCTTTAACTTTCTAACTTCTAGACAGGCCTAATTTGTATAATCTCTCCTCCTAACATAGTCCCCAAAGTCCAAGTCCAGGAAGAAGAGGATGGGCAGGGGGAAATGTTGCTGGGATCGTTTCGAGGTCCCTTGTGCCCATTAGAGAAACCCACCCAAAGAATATGGCTACACTATTAACACTCTGCCCTCAACTTCTCAAACCCAGGCCTCCAGCCCTTGACTGGAATCTGCCAGTGAGGCCCATTGAAGACCCTGGACTCAACTTGAAGCCCAAGCTACAGCCCCTCTTCTTCGCGGTCTGGCTGTAGTTCCAGGAGTGGGTTCCTGATCAAATCTGATACTTATGTAACTACAGATTTGCTAGCCAAGAGCTTCTCCTAGAGGGGAGTCTGTCTCACTCAACCACTGAAGAGTGTTCACAACGTGACTGCAGATCGCTTTTGTATGAATCTCCTATCTGGCTTTCTATTTGGATGGAGGAGTGCCAATGGGAATATGGCACCTCGTAAAATCACACGCTATGTTTGAAGAAAAGTATTTTACCTTCATTGCAGTAATGTTGATATATAATGAGTATTTTATTAATATTTTTAAGATTTCATTGAAAGATTGTCAGCACGTTTTTTATTTTACGGTATGGAATTATTTGGTTTCTGATTGTACGATCGTTACCATGAATGATATTTTTGCTCACCTTCTTAGTCTTTAGCTGCCCTACCTCAGGTCACTCTCAGGGCAACTCTGTAATCATTTATGAACATCTCTCTGTACTTCGAGATCAGATAACATGAGTGGAAAACAAGCTGAAACTCTACTGAGCAATTGCTTTTAACTACTCGACTCAGCTTGTGCCTCCATAGATTTCACCTTAGTCTACGAGAGTGGTCAAGCATAACATTCTATTTTTGTTTTAAGTTTGAAACCATCAAGCTAATTTGGCTTACATTCGATAACAGAGCAACCAAATGTAGAACATCTTGTGCTGTGTTTGAATTTACAGTGAACGTCCTTTTGTTCAGCTCTATAAGTGGATGTATTAAGCATAAAAACATAGGAAATAAAGACAGGAGAGACCATTCAGCCTTTTGAGTCTGCTTCAACATTTAATATGATTACTGCCAATCAAATTCAATACCCTGTTTTCGCTTTCGCCTCATATTTTTTGATCACTTTAGCTCTAAGGACTATACCTAACTCCTTTTGAAAACATTTAATGTTCTTGCCTCAATCACTTTCTGTGGTAAAGAATTCCACAGTCACCACTCCCTCGGTGAATAAATTTCTCCTCATCTCAGGCCTAAATCATTAAATTGTGACCCCGGTTCAGGACTTTTTCAGTCACTGGGAATATCCTTCCTGTGTTTAGCTGGTACAATCATGTTTGAATGTTATAGGCTTCTATGAGATCTCCCACATTCTTTTAAATTCCAATGCATTACCAACCCAGTCTCTCTTCAAACGTCAGTGCTGCCATCTCAGAAGCAGTCTGGTAAATCTTTATTGCAGTCCCTCCATAGCCAGTACAACCTTCCTTAGATAAGGAGACAGAAACGGCACACAATATACCAGGTATTGTCTCACCAAGGCACTGCACAGTTGCAGCAAGACATCCCTGTTTCTGTTTGTGAAATAGAATGCACAAAGATAAGATAATCTTTTATGAATAATGCTTGTAAGTAATGCAAGTGGGGGAGAAATTCAATTGTCTTTTCTTCATTTAAAGATGTAAAAACTTGAAATGATCCACAGTTGCGCTGTTTGAATTATACTCAAACTTTAGCCTAATGTTGGATCAAGCCATTCTCAATCACTTAGAATGCCCACCTGAAACAGGTACTCGGTCAATTTTTGTTTTCGTATCAAATCCAATGCCTACACCATTTACAGATCCCAGTTGCAGGTGAAACACTAATAGCAAGCGCTTGGACCTTGCAAACTGTCTAGTTCTAATAGATCTTATTTTGCTTTGCCAAAATTTGCTGGAATAGGAAGAAGAATTACCATTTATAGAATTTCTACATTATGGGATGCACCTTTTGGCTCTGCACAACAGTTTGCGCTAGTTAATTTAAGAAATTTGCTATCCCAGGAAAGCAAAATGGAAACCATTTTGCCATTTTTTTTCCCTGTGTTGTGTTAAAAGGGGCTATTCAGTTTAAGATAACACAGTGTGGAGCTGGAGGAACACAGCAGGCCAGGCTCCACACTGTGTTATCTCTGACTTCAGCATCGGTGTTCCTTCTGCTCCACGCTGTGTTATCTCTGACTCCAGCATTGGCAGTTCTTACTATCTCTGACTGCTATCCAATTTAATCTCACTTTCAAACTCTTGGTTTGTCATCTTGTAGGTTACAAAATCTTAAGTGGATATCCAGAATACCAGTGCTCTCTGGATGAAAAATGTATTCCTCATCTCCTCTTTAACCTTTCCATTAATTACTTTAAATCTCTGTCCTGGTTATTGAACTTTCTATGGGTCCCACACATGAGTTTGCCAACAGCACTGAATTTACAACTGCAGTCTCTTTTTATTGCCTATAGCAATCATCTTTTAATATGCACATTTTGGAATTAAATGTTAAAGATGTCTGTAGTACTTCAGGTTTCTGTTATCATGACAGAGCTGCAACTTAATTAAGTGACAAAAGGCACAACAAGCAATAGCCTTAAATTCTGCTTCATCTATTTTAGTTTTCAAAATGTAAAAATCATTGTGCTCATTTCCAAATTAGAAACACTTCACACAAGCTCGCAATTACATTCAGGAGAAGATGAAAAAGAAACAATATTTCAACAACTCTATTAATATAAATAGGATAGTCAACAATAAATGATATTAGATTACTTCATGTAGAACCAAGCAAGCTTTTATGCAAATCCATGAAACTGAATAATTGCTACACATGTCAACATAACTACATAATTGAATCCATATGAAAACAAATAGTGTGTCTGCCACTTTAAGAAACAAAAATTTTATATCGCAAAAACATATAAATGTATATACACATTTGCATTATGGCAGGTGGGTGTGAATATTGCAATTTGTCTTTACTAAAGGTCATATTATACTAAGGTCAGTGCAGCGTGTATATCCTTAGGACAAAGAAATTGAAAACACTGGAATCAGTGAGATTGAAAATTATCTACTGTCAAATGTTAAGACTGCTTGTTTTTTTTTCTTTTGCCTAGGCTGAAATTGGCTTTATGTTTTGTCATACGTTTTCAGTGACCCTTTGAGGTGAACAGCTCCTATCTCAAAGCTGCTGTTTCAATATATTATTGACTGAGCTTTGCACAAGTTTGGTCTTTCTGTTAGAATTACTTGATATAGATCTTGGCTTGTGGGCAATTACCCAGACAGCAAGTGGAGTTTCTTCTCTTGGATCATTGAATCAGCTGAAGATATACAGCAGCGACTGGACTAAAAATAGAGATACAAAGATCTGTCTTATGTATGGATAGCTACAGGCATGTAAGAACTAATATTGGCCAAAAGTTTCAACAAGTTCTTGCTTGATGGATAAACTAGTGATATTTATAATCTATAGTCTTTCCAGTGTTGGTATAACTCACTGGAGTAGCACACAGTAGCACACATTAAAGATTTTAAACTAAGTACACAAAACTTCCCAATTTCTGAGATTTTCAGAACTAGCGGCTGATGTAAAGCATTGACCAGTTTTTTATACTTAATAAGAATTAGACAGTAAACAGTTGTAAACCATCAGCATGTAACACGACAAATTAAAACACTAATTTCTATTTTATATTCTTGTCTATGCACACAGACAGAAGAACACTTAGGGAAAAATGGTTAATGGGCAGAGGAAAATTCAGATGCATTTCAGTGATTTCTGTTCATGGGTTGCTGAGGGGATCCTTATGTTTTTATAGAGTCATGGAGTCACAGAATTATACAGCATGGAAATAGACCCTTCTACCTGTACCTGAACCACAAGGTTTCTCTGTTCTACAACACTACCAAAGGCCTTACTTTTAATTGTATAAGTTTATGTTGGTCAGAATGTTGTTCTCAGTCAACTTTCTCTAATTGCTTCCAGCGGTTTGCAAAAGACATAAGATAGCTGGTTAGCTGGTAACTTGTTCCTGACTTATCAGTTAAAAATCACAGACTCCAACAACTGCTAAAGGAAAGATGAACTGATTTTGTTCAGGTTTTAGATGTGTTTTGACTGCAGAGAAGAGAGAAACAGCTTCTTATGCCGGTAGAAATTAAAATACTTCTCTTTATCTTGTTCCCAGCCCCAAGCTGTTCATTCACTTGAGAATCAAACCTTTGGTTGGAAAGCAAAAGGATTTTATCATTGGTCTATGGACTAGTGACCAGTTAACGATCAAAGTCTTGTTGCCACACAGCTGCAACAGTAGACAAAACCATTTGGGTCCAATTCATCTGCTACCACTTCAATTACTTTACATAACTGTCAAATTATTTGCTTTTCAAAGCATGCTGCAATCCTTGAAAACAATTATTTTAAAACTGTTTATCCCCATTTCAATGCACAATTTAAAAAAAACACATAAATAAAAAGGCACAGTATGCAAACTATATAAATAATTAGTATAAAGTATACTTTACAGTATGTAAATTAGGTGCTTTTTTGAAAAGATGTAATCTGAAGCTTATACTGTTAAATCACTTACATTATTATTCCACTGAATTTGAAATAATAGACACTCAATGCAAAATAAAATTTACATGCAAAGTTTTGGAGTGGAGAAGTAGACATCCAGGCTCAATTACTCACTGAAGGAAGTATAAAATTAAAATTATATAGTCATATATTTACATTTCTTGGCCATTGTAAGTGTGGATTATAGATCAAATTTCTCTTATCAAAACATAAACTAATAGTTTTGCTGATTAATAGTATTGAAGAAAGTTTTAATGATGAATTAAGCTGTGCAAATGTCTTTGGACAGCTTGAGTATAATAACATTATAAGTATTTGCTTCTGGTCTTAGACAGCATCAATTGCCTGCCAAACTGAAACATGTAGTTCTGATTTATACTTAGAGATTTGTAACTGCATGTCTGCATTGCTCAAGAGAACAATACAGTTGCAATGAGAGATTAGTACCTATTTGTATTAAAAATCACGACATTTCAGTTCTGAATGTATTTAAAAGAAAGACAGAAATCTACATGACAGGAAAGCCATAATAGCTCTGGAGAATACAGAGAAGATTTACTGGAATGTTGCCCTAGCTGGAGAATTGTAGCTATGAGGAGAGATTGGAGAGGCTAGGGTTGTTTTTCTTGGAATAGAGAAGGCTAAGGGGTGACATGATTAAGCTATACAAAATTGTGAGGGGTAGAGATGGAGTCGACAGGCAGAATTTCCCTTGGCAGAGAGTACAAAAACCAGGGGTCATAGATTCAAGCTAAGTGGCAGAAGGATTAGAAGAGATGTGAGGAAAAACTTTTTTATACAGAGGGTGGTGGGTGTCTGGAATTTGCTGCCTGAGTTGGTGGCAGAGGCAGAGATCCTACACTCGTTTTAAAAAGTACCTGGATCTGCACCTTTAGTGGTGTAAGCTGCAGAGCTATGAGCAGTGTGCAGGAAGATGGGATTAGAAAGGGCATCTGGACGTCTTTGGATCTGAATGGACAAGATAGGCCAAATGACCCCTTTTGTGCTTTATCATTTCTATAGTTCTAAAGGTGACTTTTCACCTTCATCCAACCCACTATGACCTGCCTTTCCTTTTAACCTCTCCATGTCTCCTCAGTGTCAGGCATGCCTGTAGAACAAGACTGTGGCACCACAGATGGTCAGAGAGGAGGAAGAAGAGTTGATGAACAGTACTGGTAGAGGATTCATTGTTAAGGAAAAGCCCCCAAAACAAGATGTTTCTGCAGTTGTGGATGTAATCCAGGATGTTATGTTGCCTTCACGGTGCCAGGGTCAAGGATGTCACAGAACAGCTGCAGGACATTCTTCAGGCGAAAGCGAACAGTCAGAGGTTAGGGGCAACAAGAGTATCAATAAAATCAGTAGCAAGGGAGATGAAGTCCTGAAAGCAAATTTTGGTGAACTTGAAAGGAAATTAAGAATCAGTAACCTCAAAAACAGTTCTCTCAGGATTGCTCCTAGTCTCACATGATGGTGAGCAAAGGAAGTGGAGGACCAAGCAATTAATGCCATGGCTGGAGAACTGATGTGGGAAAGATGGTCTCAATACCTGAGGTGCTGGGACTAGTTCTGGGTAGGTGCTATCTGTACAAGGAAGACAAATTGCATTTTAGCTGGACCAGGACTAAAACTCTAACAGGGCGATTTGTTGTTGCTCATCGAGAGAGTTGACAATAAATTGACAGGGAGTGCGATGTCAGATTGGAGGTAAGCTTAACTGATAACATGAAATAAAAGGTCAGAAGTGAAATTAAAGGACAGATGAAGCAATGTCAAGACTCAATGAGATCACAATGCAGAATAATGTTAAGAAAGTAAAATTAAAGACATTTGAATTGAATATACGCAGCATTCATTAACAGGTTGTTGATCTGAAGACATAAATTGAAGTAATTTATTTAATTGCTGTTATCAAGACATGGTACCGGATAACTAAGAAACAAAAAAAGTTGCTGGAAAAGCTCAGCAGGTCTGGTAGCATCTATGGAGGAGAAAACAGAGTTAACGTTTCGGGTCCGGTGACCTTTCCTCAGAACTGATGGTGGCTGGGAAAACGTCAGTTTATATGCAGAAAATAGGGAGGTGGGTGGGGTAGGGAGTAAACGATAAGATAGAGCCCAAAGAGAGAGAAAGACAGTTGGACAGACAAAGGAGTTGCTAACGATCAGGGTGGGAGGATGAATAGTTGTTAATGGGGACTGTTAGTGACTAACAACAGGGGGTGTGTAGTGGCAGGCTATGTGGTAACAAGGCCTGGTGTATGGGGTGTGGGGCTGGGACATTGGAGAGTTTAGGCCCTAAAATTATTGAACTCAATATTGAGTCTGGAGGGCTGTAGGGTCCCCAAGTGGAAAATGATGTGTTGTTCCTCCAGCTTGCGTTGGGCTTCACTGGAAAGTGGGATGGAGTCTTTACAGGAAGTGGGGTGTGAGGATGTCTCATCCAGGTAGCTGTGGGAGTCGGTGGGTTTGTAATGGATATTAGTGGCCAACATCTCTGTCTCCAGCTTGCTACAGTGTTCCAGTGAAGCCCAACGCAAGCTGGAGGAACAACACATCATTTTCCACTTGGGTAAAACTAAACAACAAAAATGCTACGAAGGATGAATTCCTAGAACATACATGACTTGGGGTTAGGAGTAGTGTATTGAAGAACCCATTATGGATTGAACTACTTTATATTTTGCATTATGCAGTGAAAAATAATAATTATTAATCTTGAATTTAAGGTGCCTTAGGGAAATAGTGATTACAATATGATAGAATTTCACATGATGCTTGTATAGGATAGAGTTCATTTTGAAACTAGGGGGCTACATCTGAGCAAGGGAAACTATGACAATTAAAAGACAACTTGACTGTGGTGGAATGGGAAAATACAAAGACCAAAGAACTGAACAGCATAGAAATAGGTCCTTTGAGCCACAAGACTGCACTGACATGTGATGCCTTTCTAAACTAAAAGCCTTTCGATTCCACATAGGTAATATCCCTCTATTTCCTGCCTACTCATATATCTATCAAGATGTCTCTTGAATCTTGCTATCATATTCACTTCCACCACCTGCTCTGGCAGCATGTTCTATATACTTTCTACCCTCTGTAAACAAATTGGCTCTCACATCTCCTTTAAACTTACCCCTTTTTACCTTAAAACTAAGTTGCCTAGTAATTGACATTTTCACCCTGGGAAAAAGACTTTGACTTTCCATTCTGTCCATGCTTCGCATAACTTTGTAAATTTCTATCATGTCGTCCTCACCCCCCACCTCTTCCTCCAATGTTCAAGTGACAAAAAACCAAGTTTGCCCAATCTCCTCCCACAGTTGATATACAGTCCAAACCAAATAGCATTCTAGTAAACCATTTCTGTACCCTCTTCAAAGCTTCCACATCTTTCCGGTAGAGTGGCAACCAAAACTGCACACAATATTCCAAACATGACTGAACTGAAGTTCTGTACAGCTGCGACATGACTTACCAATTTTTATACTCAATGCCATGACCGATGAAGGCAAGCATGCTGTATGCCTTCACCTTACCCA
Source organism: Rhincodon typus (assembly GCF_021869965.1). Lineage (NCBI taxonomy): Eukaryota > Metazoa > Chordata > Chondrichthyes > Orectolobiformes > Rhincodontidae > Rhincodon > Rhincodon typus. The sequence goes on from NC_063336.1 coordinate 98,187,309, forward strand.
CTTGTGTTGCCACTTTCAGCAAATTTTGGACTTGTATGCCTAGATCCTTCTGTATGTTGATGCTATTAAGGGTTCTGCCATTTACTCTATACTTCCCTCCTACATTAGATCTTCTAAAATGCATCACCTCACATTTGTCAAAATTGAACTCCATCTGCAATTTCTTCACTCAAGTCTCCAGCCTATCTGTATCCTGTTGTATTCTCTGGCAATCTTCCTCACTATCTGCAACTCTCCAAATCTCTGAATCATTTGCAAATTTTACTAATCAGACCACCTACATTGTCCTCCAAATTATTTATATACATTCTGTGGAATTCCCTCCCTAATAGCATTGTGGGTCAATCCACAGCAGGTGGACTGCAGCGGTTCAAGAAGGCAGCTCACCACCACCTTCTCAAGAGCAACTAGGGATGGGCAAGAAATGCTGGCCAGCCAGAGATGCTCACATCCCACTAATGAATAGGAAAACAAAAATTACAAGGAACAGGGGTCCGGCACTAATCCCTGAGGAACAGCACAGTCATTGATATCCAGTCAGTAAAACACCCTTCCACCACTACTTCTGTCTTCTGTGACTAAGCCAGTTCTGTATCCATACAGTAAAAGATTTGATTGTAGACAAGCATTTAATGAAATATTGCATGGTCAACAACAGATTTGTTTAAGACACAAACACCCAACTGGTTTGTTGAATTAATCATGGCAAACAGAAAAGTTAAAGATTACATTAGATAAAAGAAAATAGCTTATAAGGATACCAGGAAAATGCTAACCTGAGGATTGGGAGCAATTTATAATCCAGCAAAGGATGATCAAGAAATTAATAAACAGATGGAAAAGAGTAAATGAACACAGGTTAATGAGAAACATAAAGATGGAAGGTAAAGGCTACTTTGAGGTATAATGGAGGTGAGAGATTAGCTAGGATGAATAGGGCCCATCACAGGTAGAAACAGATTAATCTATAGTGGCAAACAGGAAAATGGTGGAGAAGCTAAATCTCAAGGATTTTTTTGTGAGTCACATTGGGTACTGTGATTCTTGCCACAAGACTTAACAGGCTTTCTTGTCATATCTTTAATCGACATACGAGCCCCTGTGTGAGGATCAGGACCGATTTTCACCCTACCTTAAAATGGGCCATCCCTGGAGCAGCTCACGGTGACCCAGAAGTGACTGGTATCCTTGGTGCCAGCACCGTATTTAAAAGACTGTTGTACACCCAGGCAAACTTCATCAGTCTGGAGCTGCACTACATGGGGTTCCTGACAATTACACCTGACATGGCAGATGGGGAAATCAGCACCCTCCTTTGTGGGCACAGATCCTGCTGGACTGGTTGGCACACATACAAAACTTTCTCCACTGCCAGGTCTAGCAGTGTAAGCCACAACACCATGCCATACCAGCTTTGTTCTATGCTGCCTGTCAGGTTAGAACAGGCTCAGCTATTAAGAGGAATTCTCAGCACTTTAAGAACCTCAATGCCCCTTCCACTCTGCCAGCATAAGAGCCACCATCTTCTCTCCAATACCTCGCACTCACTCTGCCTTTGTTGTTGGTCCCACCTCCCACAGAAGTTCAAGCTCCACTACTCTCACTATTACCTGTAACATCTTTCCCACTCACTCTCATCCACACCAGCCCCTGACACCACTAACAGTAATAGTTCTGTCACACACTTTCATCTCCCACATTACCTGATTCTCTCATTAGAAGAACAACACAACCCATGATGGGTGTTGTGTTACTGTCCCTTGACTCCTCACCCCTTGTGAGGAAAGAATTCCAACTTTGACCACCTGGAGCAGGCTCTGAATAGGTAATGAGCACTGCCCTTGATTTACTGCGTCAGATCCCATTAGCAAATGACATCCGCCTTGATTCAACTGAGACTTGTTGATACAGTGGAAAGCTACCAGGCTTTGAGTCTGCTCTAAATGGCATAGGTAAGGCAGTATTAACATTTGCGTAGTATCTCAGGCTGAGGGCAAATGTGCAAAAGTGCAAGGTAATGCAGTGCAGGGATTCTGTGAACACCCAGGTAGACTTAGAGTGAGAGAGCATTATGATAGTGAATAAAGAACCTGGAGATACAGCCAGGTTCAGTTCATGAGCTGGATGTACGTTCCTGAGCTCAAAGTGTCCTTGTTGCAGTTTTACAATGTTAGTTGTCAATTACAGCCAGAGTTGCATTAGTGAAATGCAGAAAAGTCCTGTAAGTGAATCAGAGATCAGAGATCATAGATCATAGAAACCCTAAATTATGGAAACAGGCCCTTCAGCGCAACAAGTCCACACTGACCTGGCAATTTAGCATGGCCAATCCACCTAGCCTACACATGAGGGTACACATGGCACACATGGATGTGCCATGAGGGTACATAGAGGCTGGTACCATATCTGATGCCAATGTCTGTTGGTATGGGGTGCATGTGGCCAGTGCCCATAGAGCATGCCCAATGGTGCTTGATGATCAATGTCAAGAGCAAGTAGCAAATTGAACCCACTATTGTTTCCATGTTGCATTTTCCTGGTGGCTAGTTTGTATAGCAAGTTTTGTAAAGTGGAATTTGGCTGTTAACAAGTGTCAATTATGAACTCACCACTGCCTGGTGAGAATCTCCTCACACTACTTGAGAAAAGCAACAAGATGCAGCGAGATGATATCGACGTCAAGATGGGCCTTACTGAAGATTTCAGCCAATTCTGCCATTCATCTCACCATATCCCAGACTGTTCACAGCTTACTAAGACACTGGCACTTGTCTCTGTCTTCACAGAAGGAGATGCAGAGAATTTCCCAGAAATGTTAGGCAACCAAGGTGTTGTGAAACTGAGGAGCAATTAGAGGATTTGTACTTAAAAGTATTATTGGACTGAATGTTGATAAATTCCCTGGAAAATTCAGTTGCAACTCAGAATGTTGAAGGAGGTGGCTGTAACGGGATCCAGGACAAGGGGTTACATCAAGTCCCAATAACAATAGAGTGTAGCCTTAGGGGACCCACTGGGCTCAGGTCAGAGGCCCAGACTAGGAGCAGAAATTGGAGCCATGATTTCTGTCGGTGTCTCAGGGTTATAGAGATCATGGATGCATTGGTCGTCTGAAATTAGAATTATATAATCTTTACCAACAGAAGAACATCAAGTCTGTCAAATTTCATTCAGTGGATTTACCAAAGCCTGTCCACTTTCTTAGCATATTTCTTCACCTTTACGTCTCAATCCTGCTGCCTACCTTTCTTTAGTAAGTACAGAGGCATTGTGACAGTAACTGTCTTTCAGATTTGTTTGATTGCAAACAATTGCAAAAGTGAAACAGAACATAAGCTACATAGTGGGATACAGAGTACTGGTGCTAGACACAGTGGTACTAAATGATGTGAACCAGAAGACCTGAGATGTCATCCTGTAATTATCGTTAATACTTTGCTTTCAGCTGGGGCAGTCTCAATATACCTGGATAGCTAAGGGAGAAAAGATTAAGGTTCCTGCTAGCAACCATTGAGTGATCCTTTCTAGAAACTGTGTTATGTACATCTTAGATGAACACAACAGTGACTGCAACTTTGACATTTTCACTGTCAAATAGCCTTCTCACTCTCTGCGTTCAGGTGTGAAGAAAAGCACTCAGCTTAGACAGTCAGTGATGGCAATACCTAGACTATTATACTCCACTGTCGCTAGGCATTTTAGGAAGAAAGGAGAGTCAACCGGATAATTTCCAAATCACGTGGTGAGGAAATGCGAATGAACAGAAGTCATGCTTTATTAGTACAATTATTACAAAATAATTCAAAAACAAAACTGCTTTTGTTTTCCAGACTAAGACTGGTATAGCACGTCTTTTTGATGAGGAGTTTGAGAATGCCTATGACATCCGATTAAAGCTATCAAAAGACGTTATAACAATTCAAAAGCAGGATGTCGTTTGTGTCAGTGGAAGTGATTCTGATTCAAATGTAAGTAATTTATTTCAAAGCAAGATGTTTTGAATCTACGCGTCTCAAATAGACTAAATATGGGGGAAGGACTGATTTGATTGTTTAAGTGACAATCCTTCCCCTCTGCGATCTGGGTTTAAAACCATCCCGGACTTTCTCCTAAAATTTGCCTGTCTCTACCTGCTGCCTATAAGGACATGTATGAAAGAGCTTGAACAATGTTAATTCAGTTCTGGTGAACATAGAATAATGTTAATGAGCACTAAAATTCAATCCTACCAGGAGGAGACGAATAATAAATGGAGGAAAGAAACTTAAAGCTTCAAAATGGCAAAATAGATGCTATATTTATTTTCTGAGGTTCAGGGCAGAGCAGTGAGAGATTTGCTGCATAAGTGGCCAGCTGGACCTGACCTTGGGGTTCTACATGCTGATAATGGTTGCCTGAAATTTAACAAAATCAGCTCTCCCCCAATATCATCCCTCACTTGACTGTAATATTCATTCAAAAGGAATCATTGTTCATGGCCTGAAGAATTCTCTGCTTTCAGAATGCATATGTTCTGGACATTTCTCCATCTGTTTTTCTTAGTCTTAACAAAATTATCATGAAAAATGAAAAATTCAGATCCAGATTACAAGAATCAAGTTGGATAAGTGTGTCTAGAGATCATAAACCCGATTAATATGGAAAATGAACAATTCAAGTTGAAATCGATGAGTTATAAGTTGACATCTGGGACAGATATTCGCAATTCATTATAAGTAACAAAATTGTACACACAATTATGCAGGGTTTGTTGAGAATTTCACCACTAGTGGTGAACAAATGAAGCCTCTCCTACTTGAAGCTAATTTAAAGAGAGTAAATTACCTTGCATCATTTTCTTTTGTAAGAAAACGATTGGTGATGGTTCGTCTTACTCTGTCAAATGTATTGGTTAAATCATAATTAGTAAAATGTTTGATTCCTGACTAATAATATGCAAAGTTGATTGTCACTTGGACCAGTTGATCATCAAACAGTTGGCAACTTTGGTCAGTACCTGTTGTGATCTGCTCTGGAATTTGACCTCAAACAGAAACACTGGCCATGCCTGAATTGTACCCTCTTGTTAATCAATGTCTTCTTGCTTGAAGGGTAGTAGAGAGTGTGACTTGGAATTATTTGTTTTAAATCATGTTCAGCAGCTCCCACAACATCCTCTGTTGCTGTTAATAGTGACAGTTAATTACCTGTAGGAAAAGATTAGTGTGCTTGTCATGTAATGGCAAAATTAATAACTGCAAAAGGAAAGAGAAGAGAATATTCACCTTTGATTAGGTAGATTAATTAAGCAAATTGGAATCTATCTCTCGACCATAGGACTGAGTCTTACCATATTTTGGCAAGTGTCATTTTCATTGAGGTTCATGGAGAGTTTCTCTCCATGAGGTCTGGCAAGTTTTCTCATGGTACTGTCCCAAACTTGACTCATTAACTTGTTACTACACCCCTACGGTGTTCCCCTTGTCCAATGCTAATTCAATTCTCTCACTTGTTGTGACCAGAAGTACTTGCCATTGCGAGATATCCTGGGGTATATCAGCATTCCTAACACCAACACCATCGTGGAACTGTAGTATTCTAGCTTTGTCCATTCAGAGTTGCCCTTCCCCATGCACTTAGTGGCACAGCTGATGTTTGCACATACAACTGCATATTCCTACACCAATCACTGTTTAAGCACCAGGCCCCACAGTCCTTAGCCATACTCCATCTTATAACCCTGTCTAATTACTGCTACTGTTTTTCTAAATGCCCTGCATAGCTCAACATCTCATCATTGTTTAATCAGCTACGTCAAACACTCATTTTTATTTTCAAACACCAAATGTGAACAGAAATCAAACAAACAGAAGAAGCATTTGTCGTGCAGACTACAGAGAAGCTACGTGTTGAGCACCAACAAGTTTAGTTAGTGAAGTACATTTTGCCTAGTTAACATCTACTATATCTGTGTGTCAGTGAAATCCTGTCTGTAGTGCCCAGTAAAGATGCACTCAATCATGCAGAAGGTGATGCTCTCCTTGCTCAATCTCCTCAGATTCCTCCTCAGAAAACTGTTCTCACTCAGCATCCATTTCATCCTCTTGTTACCTGCTCCAGGTCTGAAGAGCATGCCAAGTTAAGATGATGTGACACGCTCAGAATGACTGAGCAATTAAGAGGTTTTGCAAGCAACTCTGAGAGGCACCCTGAGATGTAGCCTCACCCTGTGTGTGAAATGTCCATACAGCAGTATTACAATGGTAGTTGCCACTGCACTTAAAAGTGCAGCATTGAAATGCAGAAGCGTACCGTAATTGGATCAGAGATGTGCTATGATGGTGTGGAGAGGCTGGCACACATCAGATGCCAGTGTCTATGGACTTGGGGTAGGGTACAGGCAGCCACTGCCCATGAAGCGTGCTCCGAAACAGTGTTAGTTTTCAAGAAGGATCTGGAAAAGGAAGCAGTGAGCTGGAGTACCCGTTCTGAAATCTTGGTATCTAGGTTCTATCTGGCCGATGGTAGAATAGGAAAGTGACTATTATTGAGGCACGACTAATATTGCCAGAGTAATAATGAGTGTGATAATGAATATTAATCCTTATTAGTAGACTGCTTGCTGCTCACTAATATGAATCTCATCTTGACATCTGGGTCTTAGTTGAAAAATGCGACTTGTCTGTCCCCATGCTAAGAAAGGCTTCACTTGACATTGTGTATGATTCTCCCAAATTTCTCATCATAGCCCAAGTCATTTGGAGCCTAGGAAGATTCCAGCCTTGTTGAGATTCAGAATCTGCTAGGTTGTTTTAAAGGCAGTATTTATTGTTAAGTTTTTCGTACTCTGTAATTTAGATAGCCAGGCTTAATTAAATGTGGGTCTAACAAAGCTGATTTAGGTCTCATTGAGTAGTGAGGTATGCCAATAGCAGAGAGGATCATGAAATGTATTCTACTGCTGCTGTTGTCTAAGTGAAATGTATTCCAGCAGCCCCCTTTACCTCTGTTGGCTAATTTTAGTCAAAATACAGACATGAAAACAAAACAATATTCTACGTTTTTCATTTGTTTAAAATTATCATGGAAAATACAGCCCCCAGAGGTAAAGGAACAAGACTGTCATGTTACAGCCTGAGGTAATGTCATGTAAGTTTGAAGAAAACCTGGCTGAAATATGGAAGCATTTGTTGCATTTTAAGAAATTGAGATATTCTGAGTCAATCAAACTAACCAAACTATTGTAACTTCATCAATTTTACAACTGGCAGAGGTTTTCCTATTTTATCTTAAAAGAACATAACCGTCAAAATATCTGAACTGTTGTGACTTTTTGTGAAATTTTGACAGCCCGTATGAAAGATGCATGTTCATTCAGTGATTTGGTCAAATATTCTGTGTATTTCCAGCTAACAACAAAAGGCAGGTAATTTAACTTCTGTTTATGGTAAAATCACAGCAGTCTAGACACCCTTGGTTACTAAAAGATTATGAGGCTTGATGAAAACGAATCTTGAAAAGATATGTGGTTAGAGATTTGTGGTCTTAGTGAGTGAATAATTGGCGCATCCATTTGGATTGCTGCTTCAACAGCTCCCTGACTGACCTACTTGTGACCCCCAGACTATTTGCACATGACTGACAGGACTCACTGTGGCTCAATCCCCGAACTGCAGGGACATGGATCCCCACGCCAAGTGCCTGACTGATGGTAGCCGGCCTCTGTATAGTAATCAGACAAGCTCTTTGAGTGCCCGTGGGAGTATCCCCTGACTGACTGCAGTCCCCTTTCACCCCACTAAGAATTCCTCTCCTTTGACTTTATCACTTTGCCATTTCCTTCAACCACCCGCAGTGTGTTTGCTGAATAAACTGCTAGCACATGTTGCAGGTTTGACATTGACATAGCCACAAAGAAACGTTTCCACCCCTATCTGACTGAAAAATGAGCTGTTCAATGCTCCTGTCTCTCGCTCTACATAAAGAAGCATTGCAAGTCATAGAGACTGACAAACTGTAACTTAGCACTTGAGTGTGAAGAAAGTAATGGGAGCAGTAAATCAGTGCTGAAGTCAGTAAGTACGTGCTAAGAAAGCAATGAGAAGTATACAGAGGCTGGCACCCTTCAAGAAAGAGCAATGTAAATGAGCACTAAGAAAACGTGTTTGCAGCCATAAAATGCATCCTTTGTAGATGAATGTGTACTCTTATAAGCAAAAGTCTGAAGAATGCCTGATCTTCAAAGTGAAGTGTTGAAATGCTGAAGCGTTGCATGAACTGGTCAGAGGCCAGGTGTGAGGGTGGTGAGTCTGGTGGTTTCCAGATGCTGAATTATGTGATTGAAGGGTAGAGGACAGTGGTGGCCACAGAGTATGCAGGGACATTGTTCCACAGAAGCAGCTGTATGATGGCTAGGGGGAGCATTCAGCAAGCTGCCGCTGCCCGATACCCACTCAGATTTACATGTTGGGAGTTTGAGCCATCTAGTTTTTTGGGGACTGAAAGGAGAATTGAACGTGGTATGTAAGTAAAGTGCATTGAGCCTTTAATGAGGTGTAAATGCATGGAAGGAAGGTAGTTGTCCCTAAAATGTGAGATTCTCAATTCTCCACTCGTGGCTCAACAGAATATTTGGACCCTGCCAGGATATGACCCTCTTTCCCCCAATCCAGACACAACCCTAACTCTCTTCACCTGCTTTGGATATGAATCGCCTTCACCTACTCCAGAAATGACCCACTGCGATCCAAATCCCCCTTTTCCTACTCGGAGCCTTTCACCCATTGTGGATCTGAACAGACACCCGTCCCATATTGACCCACAATTGATCTGACAACCATCCATTCACCCTGAGGGAGCTCTCCCCTCTGCTTATCCTGCACATCTCCCAAACCCCTTCTGCTGCTCAGGGCCTGATTTCCATTCCTCAACTCCGAACCAGAACTGCCTTCATGCAACTAAGTCCCAGTCCACTGGAGGCTTGGTCTACCTCTGGACACCTCCATCCCAAAGACCTAATTCACCTTCCGATGCTGCTGAACCTACCCTCACCCCACGGCCTGACAGCCACCCTCCAATGCCAGACCCATTTCATCTCACCCACCTGACCTAACCTAACAACTGAGACACTTACCTGGCTTCCTTGTAACCTCACACCCTTGCAACATATTCCCACCCACCCCCGTGTCCGAACTACATGGCATCCTCCACATCTGGTTCCCTAATCCCTAGATCAATACCCCAAACCAGTTGTCTGCCTATCCACCTGTCTCCTTGCCACCCTACTTAGCTGGCACCTTAATCTCCTAACTATCTGGCACTCTTCTTCAGCGACCAAAATATTACACCTTATCTATTTACCATTTGACATGTTGTCCATGTTTTGCAACTTTGACTAGCGTATATATTAAAAAGAATTTATGCAAATACGCTTGTCAGTCAGGCCGACAAAGAAACACAGAATTCAGTTTGCAGTTAAACTTAATTTTATTAACAAAATATTCTTTATTAAAACATAATGTAAACATTTCCAAAATTCCCACAAAATTTACACTCTATCTGGCTCTATCCATCTGGGAAAGGATGTTACCCCTGCAACGATCTACCTGCTTAAGCTGGGCCGTTGGCATTCTCCTTCCTCTTCAATGTAGGGCTGGCTCTGTTCGGTGAGGGTGGGTCTCAAAGGTCGGGGTGGATCTTCTCCTGGGTCATCTTGGGTTGCCACATGGTCTTCTGCCAAGAGGCTTACTGCAAATCTTCTCTGTGAGTCTTCACTGAGTCTTCACTGAGAGGTCCCTTCCATGTGTGTGTGTTTTTATCCCTGCTACCCCTGACCTTACAGAATGTTCTGTGGCTTTTGGCCAATGGGGTCATGAACTGGGTTCAAATCATCCAATAGGAGCACGTCAATACCCTTCACTGTCGCCATGCAGGGAGGTGTAAAATGAACATACTCAGACAGTCAAGATGCCAGAAAATCTGATTAACTCTTCTCCAATACACAGCCCTTGAGCTGGTTGTAACTGGTTCCCCTTGAACCTTTGTGACCTCATTGACCTTGGTTTCTACTGTTTTGCAGCCGATAGCTGCTGGCTCCTGTTTAATTTAATTTGGCCAATTTTCTATCAGGCTTTATTCCTCCAGCTGTGGATCAATTTAGAATGTCCAGTTTTGGGCCTGTGGTCACTTAATCTGCACGAGATTATCATTCAGTGGAAATTCTGGCCCAATTTTTATTTGTAAAGACTTTTGATCCAGTGAGACCTGTTTGGTCAAGCAAGAAGACAGTTAAGATTATAACACATATTCAGGTCCTACCAAGAAAAGGCATGTGTACACTTTTTACAACAATACATCAATGTTGTCATTACTGCTTTTTTAAACTGTTATCATTTTTCTATCATCAGATTATTTTTAAACTGGACATAAATTCTCAAACTTCTATGGCGGCATTAAAACTCATATCGCTGAATTATTAGGTCTGCAAGATAACTAACATTTCATTACTGTAGTGTATTTAACATAGCAATAGTTTGCGAGTAAATACCGCTCTGAAAAGTGTCAATAGACGTGGAGCTGGAAAAGCACAGCCAATCAGACAGCATCCGAAGAGCAGGAAAGTCAACCTTTTGAGCCAAAACCCTTCGTCAGGTTGAAGGGTCTTGCAGTTCTTACTGTCTCCAAGACTCTGAAAAGTGTGTTTACATGGCTGAATGATAAAGTTTCCACTTTGGAGGTTATGTGTTCCAGGCTTGTTTCCAATCCTGATTAATTGTGGTATAGCTGAAGCAACGTTAAACCCGAACCCATCTTTCAAATAAGGCATTTGATTTAGTCTGAGACCAGACAAATTCAATTTCACAGCCAGTAAAGTCACATATGGGTGATGTAGCTGGTTTATCAGCTGGGTCGATATGAATTAAGTTTATCACTAACTCAACAGATGTTTGATTTTCATTGTGGTGAGGAAGGATCTTCTTCCTTCTGATCCTCCGTGAACCAAAATCAATGACTATTTTGAGGGTGCAGACAATTATTGAGCAATGTTTTAAGCAGGAGAGTCAATGATCCAAGCCCAATTCATTTTTTCAATTCACATTTTGATCTAAAAAGTGTATCAAAAGATGAATGCTTGCTCCATAAGCCTTTCAGACCTGAATAAAGAAAGATCACTGACTGTACGGTCCACTTTGAGGAGAGAGAGAGAGAGAGAGCCACGACCAGCAACTAAATATTCACCTCAGGACTCCTGGGTTGCCTGTCTACCTTTTTTGAAGACCCAAGCAAAATGGTGACCTTGCGATGGGACAGTACATACTTTTTGGGAGATACCATCTCATTTCAACCAGACAGCTCAGAATCACCACCCACCCCGAGCTTCCAATGTTTTTTTTTCAATATTTTGCTGAGAAAATGTTCTTACACCACTGAAACAACTCCAAATTTTCAGATCAACAGTCTACTAGCACTGGTAAGATATTTCTTGTTTGCATAATGTCATACCATGAGCTATATTCTGACATATCCAGAACAGTAAACATTCTTATTCAATGCATTAGAGAAAAAAATAAGTGCATGAAAAATAGACTGTAGTAATTGCAAAGGAAGTAGGAAAGGGAAAAAAGAGAAAATGGTTGAACAGGAGCAATTTACACCTTTTACTGAAGGATAATCTCCAAAGGTACTTTGCAAAAGGATGTCAATATAAATTGAACAGGATTTGGAGGAGGGAATAGGCAGGTTCACAATGAACCTGGTTTAATAGCCAGGCCAATATGAATTGATCTTATTATTCAGTCAGCAGATGTTCGATTTTAAGGAAAAGCAGAATAAACAAAAATAGAGAACAATAGACAAAGCATCTGCCAGGAAAAAGAAGGAACTAAATAATTCCCAGGGAATTTTAAAATTAAGGGAAACACCAATATTACTGCCAATTATAATTTTTAAAAACATGAATGCAATATTTTTGAGAATAATTACAGTTTCATAATTAGTTTGACATTTATTCAATATCTCTTCTTCAATCTATATTCACATTAACATGCTATCCACAGCTGTAGAAAGGAGCTATTGCCAAAAAGAACGTACAATATTATTCATATTTTGGTCATATTTCAGTTTTAATGCAATAAAATAATCTTATGAAGGCATTAAGAAAACATGAGTGTTGGCGTTCTTCAGTGTGGTATTTCTGTCTAAAAATGTCGCTTCAATTCCCTCAGCCGGTAATTACACTGACAGATGTCGATTGTTATTGGAGTACCTGTAACTTATATATTTCAATCAATGTGAGGAATTGAGAATCATTGAAATGGGAAAGCACGTGTAAGTTATGCCAATGCACCTTTCATCCTTTGAGACAGATAAAGATCTGCATGTAGAAACAAAGGGTTGAATTTCCTGGGTTGCTTTTTAATCTAACTTAGATTGCCCAATTGTGGTAGTTCTCTGCCAGTTTCGTTAATGGTCATTTTACACTGAACTCAACTGCCTACAGTGCTAACTTGATCAATATACCAAAAATAAGTGCAAGCCAGTGTAAAACTAGCACAAATGAGCCACGTCTAACTGGGGAAACACTGAGTAGGGGATTTTGTTGTTTTCTGCCACACCTCGCTCTCAGAATCCCTTGCCCCTCTGTTGTTACAGAGATGTTCTCTTTGGGGGAGGGGTGGGGTGGTGCAGTGGTAACATTCCAGTTGCTTCTTCCTTCTCACTGCTTGAAGGGAAATGATGGGCCAAAATATTTCACCTTGCAGCAAATTTGACCGCAGCTTGATTGTTACAGATAGAATTCCTTTTGTTTTAACTATCAAACTGTAGTGATCTGAAGTATGTGGTTAAGAAGTCACTTCAGCTGGGAGTACCTGCATTTTCTGGCCTTTACATTATTCCTGTTCAAGGGAGGCAATGGCCTAGTGGTATTATTGCCGGACTGTTAATCCCGAGACCCAGGTAACATTCTGGGGAACTGAGTTCAAATCCCACCACAACAGATGGTGGAATTTGAATTCAATAAAAATCTGGAATTTAGAGTCTAATGATGACCATGAATCCATTGTCAATTGTTCACTAAAGTCCATTTAGGGAAGGAAAGTGCCATCCTTACCTGGTCTGGACTACATCTGACTCCAGACCCACAGCAATGCTTTTGACCTGGGATGGGCAATAAATGATGGCCTAGCCAGCGATACCCTTATCCTGTGAACAAATGAAAATAATGGAATCCATTGGCATGGAGATGGGGCTGCGTAAATAAGCGATAATATAAATTAAATGACACAATTTCAAAGTGGGAGTAGGAAATGTGAGACCAGGTGGTTTATCTATGTAAAGCTATGCAAGTGCTGGGATGGTTGAGGAGGCTGTTTAATTATCACATGGATTCATCACCTTTAAAAATAGAGACACAGAGTTGATTTTTGTTTCAATGGGATGCAGATCCAGTGATTTTAAAACCTTTCATGTATGAATTAGAGGCATCTCCCTAAGCAAACACACAGCAGCCACCAATCATATAAGCAGAAGCAAGGGGCAGATCCACTTGAGCAACAGGGCATTCAGGACATCATTGACCCCCACCATCAACTCCCAGGGTTCAGGGCCCAGGTACCATTCTTAGACATCACTCAGACAAACACCTACACTTTACAGGCCAGCAGCATCACTTTTGAAGACCATGCAACTTTGGACTTTGGAACCTGCTCTCAGGTTCTCACCACATGCCCCCATCTCAAATCTCAGAGAGAGCTGCCACCTTCTCACCACTTGTTCCCTTTTTGGGTTTCAGAAATTGCTGCCACCCCTGAAAATACTGAGAGATATCTCAGGGGAAACAACATCTGGTCCTACAGTTCAGTGATGTCTCCTTGGTTCTCCATCCAAGAATGATGTGAGGTATTGTTTTCCATTAATGGTACCAGGAGAACCTCCCCGCTGACCAAGGCTGTCTGGACAGTGATCACAGTGGAGGTTAGCAGCTGTGGGGCCCATAAGCAAAATTGGATCCAGTCCTGAAAATGTGCTAATGATCTCCAGTGCTCCATCATGTTAAGAGGCACAGTGGTATTTCAGCAAAGTGGCTGTTGTGAGGGCATCAAGCAGTCTATGCATACTGTGTAAGATGCTTGTCTTCCAAAAGTCTCAGTGCCAGATGTACCATAAGGCTTGAATGAATGGGAGATAGTTTACGCAGACAAGGCTGTGTAAGTTACAGGATTGTGCATATGCAAAGCATTTATTCAAGAGTGGTCATTACCTCCTACAGGGCGGAATGCATTGGAGAGGTTAGCTATCCAGTGTCAATTCTTCCATCCATCTGCAGGATAAAATAGCACAAGATTAGCAGAATGATTGAGGAAGTGAGGAGGAGACCCAGACATCAGAATATGGACCTCTGCAAAAGAAGAGACTGTGACACTTGCCCATGGGGAAGGGGAGGGGCACACAATTATGGGTTAAAGTAGTAGTGAGAAAACAAAAGAGTGACAATGCCTTCAACCCAATGAGCAGATCACAGACATATTCCCACAGCTGAGGAAGCCTTGATAGTCAAGGGATCTGACAGCTGGATGACTGTTGGAGAATAGACCTATGTTGAATCCCATACTGATGATGTGCCTGGAAATGGCTACAAGAAACCTGCTGAAGATACAAAGATGGGAAGGGTAGCATCTAATGTCAAAAACCACATGTAGCCTTGAGAAAACAGTGGAGGAGTCCATCCAAGCTATGAGTTCTGTTGTTTCACAATTACAAGAGTTCATGCCTTCATCCATGGAGAGAAAGAAGTAAAGGATATATCTAAATTGCATATCATCAACCACCCACCACACAGGTTGATGCCCCAAATACTGAAGCTTTCATTCTGGAAAGGAACATACATCTAGAGCAAATTATACATATCCAATGATCTCAGCACATAACATACTATATATGACTCTATACTAATGACTTGTAATAGCTGAATAAGGACTGGATCATAGGTTGTCTCGTAGGTTTACAAGGCATTACCTGACTGCATAGTAACAATTATATTATATATATCACCATTGCATATGTTCTCCGAAAAGGATTCCCATTTTTAAAATGCACAAAAAGGAGGAACATTGTATTATGCCTTTAAGGCAGTTACGAGACATCATGACATGTAATTTTTTGGTACGCAGCTACTTATTTGACTTCAATCATACTGTCTGTGATATAGGGTCAATGGAGCTAGGCAGTTATGTGTCTGCAATGAGCAGTAACATGAGAAAGCAGAGAATCCATATTATGTGTGTTGGCCTCTGATATTATAGCCTTGTAAATAGTTAGTACTGTAAATAAACTTCAGCTATCTGAGTCAAGAAGAGCCTACCTGTGGTATATATTATAAAGGCTAACATATCATAAAATATAAACAGTGTAATAAGTTCTATGAATAGCATGGCTCCTGATTAGGGCAAGATATGTGGTGAACTAGGTTCCCATGGAGTGAGGAGTTAGTTTTAGTTCAAGACCAGACGTGTTGGGATAAAACCCTGCACAGGTTACTTGAAGCTGAGCATATTTAAGCTCAGGAGTATGACATCCAGGAGGAAGCTGTCTCCAGTTCCCGCCTAGGCACTGAAGTCTCTTGTGACTTAATTCTACCAAGATGTAAGATGCTTGGGTTCTGGTTTAAGTATTATATAAGTAGTGTTTTGGCTTCTGTATATTTTTGATACTTTACAAAATTCAATTCAGTTTATAAAGTTTTTGAATGAATAGGATCATACTCTTAGTGTGTTAAAAATGATTAAATTTAATCAATCATTTGGTGGTTTGGTTCATTCTGTTTTTTTTCTTCATTTATTTTGGTAATAACGTCTGTTTGATTATTAATGCAAAATCTGCAACATTACATGTTTATGTTTTTGTGAATGGCCACTTCATGGAAACCAAAACAAACACAAATACAATCTATCAAGCCAGGTGTCAGTCCAAAATGGAAAATGAATAAGTAGAAGCAGGAGTAGGCCATTCAGCATTTCAAGCCTGCTCTGCCATTCAATAGGATCATGTCTGATCACAGAGTCATAGAGTCACAGGGAAAGAACCTGCCATTCACTTTATTTATACCCACCATGTGTTTATAGACCTCTACAAGGTCACCCCTCAAACTCCTACACTCCAGTGAAAAAAGTCCCAGCCTACACAACCTCTCTTTATACCTCAAACCCTCCATTTCAGGCAACATCCTGGTAAATCTCTTTTGAACCCGCTCCAGCTTAATAGTATCCTTCCTATAACAAGGCAACCAGAACAGGAGACAGCACTCCAGAAGAGTCCCCACCAATGTCCTGTACAACCTCAACATAACATCCCAACTCCTACACTCAAAAGTCTGAACAATGTAGTCAATGTCATATTCCTGCTTGGTCCCCATACTCTTTCATGCATTTAATATTCAAGGACTTGGCCTGCACAGCCATCTGTGATAGAGAATTGACTTATCTGGAATAATAGCAACTGGAGTTATATATTTATAAACACTTTTGTTTTCTTGAGACTCCAAAGATCTAATCATTTCCTAACCAGAAAATTGTTATCATCTCATTGCTTTAAACTAGAATAACCTCCATCAGGTTTTTCAATGGGTTTGCAGTCTGTTTTATTGCTCATCATTATGCATTGGCATTATGCGTGCTTATATTTTCCCAGGGGATGCAATACATGAGGTCATATTTCTATAGACTGATTATTATTTGTCATATTCATAAAGGTTAAATCAGAGAGTAATGCTATCATTTTACAATGAGTTACGAGTTTAAAATGTTGTCTTTTATTGGATTAGTAAGTGTACACTTGTGCCTCTAGTTGAAAACATGGTTCAAAGCTCATTCCAAAGTCCTAAATACATAATCTAGGTTTTTAATATAGTAAGCATTGAAAAATTTAGTGGCAGATGGAGGATTAATACTGGTGAAATGGATGGACTATAAGCTTGTAAGGCATAAGAGTAGAAGCAGGCCATTCAACCCATCAACTCTGTTTGACGATTCAATTAGATCATGGTTGATCAGATGATGCTCAACTCCACTTCCTTTTTAGTCATAACTCTTGATTCCCTTATTGATTAAAAATCTGTCCACCTCAGCCTTGAGTATACTGGATGGCACAGTCTCTACAGCCCTTTATGGTAAAGAATCCCACAAGTTCACTACGCTCTGAGAGAAAAAAATCATATGAAGATATGAATAGGCAGATGGTGGATGAAATATAATGGAATTTCATGATGACAGATCATAAACCCAGATCTACTATTTATGTACTGAATTTTCAATTACAACATATAGCCTAAAGATAGCTGCGGAAGCAAATTAATGGCTTGTTTTGGAGAGAGATGCTCTGGAATATCACATCTGGCAAGATGTCAAAGAAGCTTTAAAGGGATGGACTTTTAAGAAAGGGTGAAATACATTACAAACTGAACTGGAATAGGGCTGTGTGCATGCTGGGAGAAGTCTGAGCTTAAATCATGTTTTGTGTTTTCCTTTTTCAAGAGGCTATAAGACTGGAGTTAGAAGCTAGTCCAACTTTCCTCTGTGTGCTTTCTGAAAGAAGATGCGTGAGTGAGCTGACTGGCTCATTTATGCCAATGGACTGAGGTACTTGTGTGTAGTAGGCTCAGTCTGAGTCCAATGTGCTGGGTCAGTCAGAGTTGAAGAAATATCACTACATTTTGCTTAAAAGAACATTCTTGCTCTGAGTGCTAAAGCCAGCAAGCTAGTCAAATGGAATCAAAACAAAAACACTCTCTCACTTTGAATGCTGCCAACTAGCAACCATCAAAGGGAACAAGGCAAAGACTGTTAAGGTTCCACTATCTACTCTTCATAAATAACTCAGAGACTGATCCAAATGTCTTTAACTTCCAACTTTTTGGGACTCAATTCTTATTTCAAATCTGTTTTACGTTGCATTATTATTTCTTCTTACACTTAATAAGTAACAAACTCACACGTTAATTAACTCGCAAAAGCCTGATTAAATTGGCTCCTTTAAAGCATCAATTCATTTGGTCTGGGAGGAAGATATCCACAAGGATATCTTTTGAATTAACTTTGTTGCAGCCATTATGGATCAGACAAATCTCCCTCAAAATACATTAAAAATATTGTCCTGACCTAACTTTTTCTTATTTTAATAGTAAGTGCCAGATGTTGCATTCCGGATACAATTTGATTGGTCAAACTACCAGATGTGAAGGAAAATACACTTTATTCATACGCTGTAGTTAAAATACAAAAAAAATTGAAATAACAACTCTACTGAAAAACTTAACAGAATAATAGATTATTTTACTACTAAATAGTAACTATTCCAATATATTAACATCCCATACATACACTTTTGGCAAAAAGCAAGTTCAGAAAAATCGATTAAAACTAAAAGAACTGCAAACGCTGTAAATCAGGAATAAAAACAAAGTTGTTGGTAAAGCTCAGCAGATCTGGCAGCATCTGTGAAGGAAAAAAGAGTTAACGATTCAGGTCCAGTGACCCTTCCTCAGAACAGTTCTGAGGAAGGGTCACCAGATCCTTCACAGATGCTGCCAGACCTGCTGAGCTTTACCAGCATCAGTTTTTTTTGTTCCAGAAAAATTGATTGTCTTACAAGCAATTCTCCCCAGAAAATAACATTAGGATAAAACTCTGAGAAAGAGAGGAGCAGGTAGAGATGTGCTGCTGTTTCCAAACCCAGCTTCAAGGCACAGCAACTGCCACTACTGAAAACCTAAAACTAAAAATCCTGGTTCTGTGGGAGCTTGCTCCACCTATTCAGGCTGCTTCACAAGCTGTTTACTTTATGTGCATTCAACAGACAGCTCAATACCTGTGGCTTAAAACTTCTGACCTTAAACCTCTCTTCAAGCAAAAAAAAGGACAAAATTGAATCCGTAGTATTGTCACACGACCAATCAAACAAAGAGAGGGAGCTAGTTTATTCCCTTCTCACCTGGGAGTTTAACAAATTGTGGTACTCCTCCTGTAACCAACATAACTTGGGGAACCTCATCCAGGATCAGGTTGTAACAATTTTGGTCAGAAGAATAAGGAGAGTCATTGTAAACTATGTGACGCAATTTTAAGGAGGGTGAAACAGAATAAACTGGTGATCTATGTGCCTAAATCTTTAAAGGTAATAGCCTAAGTTAAGAATTGTACTTAAAGTAAAACACAGCTTCAGCAAATAAAAAAAGAGACTTGGAATTATATAGCACCTTTCATGACTACTTTATGGCCAATTATGAATTATTGAACTTTAGTCACTGTTGTAATACAGGAAACAGCCATCAGTTTGTGTACAACAGACTCCCACAGACAGCAATGCGATAATGACTGGATCATCTGATTCTCATGATCTTGGTTGAATGATAAATATTAAGAAGGACATTAGAGAAAAATCCACTTCAAAATAGTGTTACAGGATCTTTTACAAAACAGCACCTTCAATAGTGACGTACGTCCTTAATCCATCACAACTGTGTGCTTGGGATCCTGAAGTCGGAGTTGAACACACGTCATCCTGACAAAGAGATGAGCATGCCACTGTGGGACGCAACTGATGTTCGTAAATAAAGCAATCGAGTATAAATAATAGAAGTTCTGCTGAAACTTAATGATTACTGATTGGGACCCAGATGGAGCTTTGAATCTAATTCTAAGCACCATAGTTTAGGAAGGATGTTAAAGCTTGAGAGAGGAGACATAAAGATTTATGAGAATAATACAGGGAAACAGGATTTCAATTACATTGTGAGACTAAGTATTGAGCTGTCTGTTGAATGCAGATAAAGTAAACAGCTTGTGAAGCAGCCTGGATAGGTGGAGCAAGCTCCCACAGAACCAGGATTTTTAGTTTTAGGTTTTCAGTAGTGGTAGTCTCACACTGAAAATGTTGAGGGGAGATTCGGTAGAGGTTTGAAAGATATAAATGTTTTGGATAGAGAAAATCAGGAGAAATTGCTCCCCAGTGGCAGAAATGGTGACAGCCACAGGTCAAATGTAACAGGTAATTGGCAAAGGAATCAAAAGGTGAGATAATGGAATAATTTTTACACATCATGCTACTGTGATCTTCCTGAAAGGTTTCTGGAAGCAGTTCAGTAACAACTTTCAAAAGGGAATAATAGAAGGGAAACCTCAGCAGGTCTATGTGGAAGGGTTAAGTCTTGGGACTAATCTAGTTCTTTTAAAGACACAGAGTCAAATGGCTTCCTCCTATGCTGTTCATTCTATGATTCAGTGTTAGTTTTGTCAAGTACTGAGAGAAGGCTGTATGGTTCGCTGTACCATCTTTCTGTTGAGACAGCAAGCTGAGACCCGGCCAGTCCTTTCAAATGGATGTTCAGGATTTCATTGTACTTGCTGCAGAATGCAATTGAGTTCTCTAGTATCCTGGCCAATATTTAGGACATTAACAATTTGAGGAAAACAGGTAAACTCAATTCTTAACTCACTTTTGTTGTGGAACCTTGTGTGTACAATTTACTCTCATGTCAGTCAGCATACACCAAGCATTAGCCTTCCATTGGTTCATCCCTGTGATTTTCCATTCTATCAGGGAACATTTTTTTCTCCCCTGCGCATTGTATTACTGACCTAATCTGTTTACTCATCCTGATCTTATAACCTGTTGTCAAACAGACCCATCCTGGAACCAGATTCTTGCATTATTATGATTTTTTTTTGATTCACTATGAAATTTTTGTACTTTAATATATAAGCAGATTTATTTCCAGAATGGGTTCTCACAAGTATTCAGATTTGTGCTTGTGTTTACACCTTTAGATGCCACTATAAATAACAAGTTGTATTTCATGCCAATACATGCATTCTTGGAGGACCCATTCCTCTTGGAGGAATGCCTGAATTTGGGTAGCCTGTCAATTTTATTTTGACCTACTTTTCAATCTGTTGTATTCTGCAGTAACCTCTAATCTTTTTCAGTTCTGATATTCACCTGTGCAGCTGTTCTGGTTGCATTGTAGAACTATTCATTCACTACACATATCCAAGCTGTGCCAATTTAGTTTGTCCTACTGCATTGACATAATGTTCCTCAGGTGACTTTTATTCCATTGCATGAAATTAATAATTTCGCTTCTATGATCTTGCCAGTTCTTGTGTACAGATTACATTTGCCACCTTTAATATGTCACATTGTTCACACAGTTCTTTTTTTGCCTTCATCCCTTATGAATTGTTTTAGATGTCTCATTTCATTGTGTCTAAATTTCCTCTGGTTCAATTTTCTTTATTCCTTCGCCCTATACTTTTATGTTTAGAGGACATTTTCAATTCCTCTATATCGAGTGTCAACTCTTGCTCCAAAAGCAGCTTTTTCCTGGGACAGTTATCTGGTTCTCCAGAAATGACCCTGTCTTTTATTTCATGATTTTGTTAATTCATTCCATTCATATCATTTGCGATATTTCCTTGATTCTTTTTTCCAGCTATGTCAGTCATTTACCATATTGTATTTAAGACTGCCCTGTCTTTCAAACTTATTATTGCATCCAAAACCACATTCTTGCCAGCCTGTCAGTTAATGTCATTATAAATATTGAGAATTTCCCTTCTCAATAACATTTCAAAAATTAGGTGCTTTCAAGTGTTCACTATTTACTTCAAGTTCTATTTCTGCCAGAAAATAATTGAAAACATCATTAACATGTTATGCAGATTTTTGCAAGATATCCAATCAGTTAATGTTGAAGTAGATGTTGCACCTTCTCTGTATGGCTTCCTTATTTTTCCATGAAGTTAATATTTTAACTGCACTTCTTGTGAAACTTTATTCCCTGTGTTCCTCTATCTCTAACTACTCCAAAACTGGGCAGAACTTTAATGAACAAGAAGGTGTGTATTCAAGTGCAAGCAGAGTTTAGCTCCCTAGAAAACACTAAAGTGTCAGAAACCCAACATGATGCTGTCCACCTCCAGCATTTACTGAGGCAAGTTTGGAGGTGGTTGGGAAACCTAACAGAGCTATCAGGAACTGAAGATGGTGATAGCCTAGCACAAGATGGACAATGATCAGCCCCTTTGATACGATGGAGCAATCTGAAGAGGCACTGCTGACATTTCCAGGTTCCTGGAACAATTTCTCCCCTTCAAAAAGGTCCAGGTGGATGTGCATAATAACCATCAAATTAATCGCAATACTGAAATTCTTCACCTCTTCTGGGAATCTGCTGGAGACATCTGTAGGATTTCACGACTAATGTTTCTTTTAGATGATCAATGCCATATTTGGCCGAGGCCACATTGAAGGACTCTTACTTTTCTCTCGTCAATGATTTTTAATTCAGTCATTCTGCTGAAATGCAAGGCCTCTTTCTCCATGGCAGTCAGGATGGCTATAACCATTTGGCCATCCCCTGGTTCCCTGGATTTCTCTGGAATTGTGTATTGTCTTCTCCTGCAGGAGTGTGAGAAATGGAGTCAAGTCCAAAGATGGGCCGGTTAGGATGGATTGGCCATGATAAATTTCCCAACGGTCCAGGGATGTGGAGATTAGGATGGATTGGCCATGTAGAATTGCCCGTAATGTCCAGGGATGTGTAGGCCAGGTGGATTAACCACAGGGAATGAAGGTTACAGGGATAGGGTAGAGGGATAGGTCTGGGTGAGATGCTCTTTGGAGGGTCAGTGTTGATTTGATGGACCGAATGTTCTGTTTCCACACTGTAGGGATTCTATGATTCTGTGAATATTTAGAGAGGGCATTTGTGGAGGGAAACTGTGAAGGATAGGTATGAAATAGCAGTAGGATGAAGATGAGTGTTGGGAAGCAGCTGCAGATTGAGGCATCTGAAGATTGAGGACTGACAAAAATCACATGTAATTTGGGATGAGGTTGTGAGGATGTGGTTCATGGAGTAGAGTGCAGGATTTTGGAACAAGGTCAGGAATGCGGCTCTCCATGAAACTCTTCCCAAAGTAAAGTCCTCTGATGAGATAAGATGGTCTTGGATGGTGGGAGCCCTTTGCCATTGTCTTTCTGTGCCTCCACATACCCCATCCCAGCCGGCAGAAGATGAAAATCTGGCTGCACACAACATGACGACAAATTCAGGGTCATGAATTGCCCACTTATGGGTCAGTACTACCCTGCTCAATTAACTGCCCTTCCTGCCTCCAAGCTTGCCACCAAAAACAGTGAAAGATTCTGCACTGAGTGTGAGGCTTCCGACCCGAAAGTGAGATGCCATTTCTCTGTCCTGACCTTGCAGCATCTAGGAAACTTTTGTTGGAACTGAATACAGGGACCAGCCCCCAGATGCTGAACACTTCTGTAGCTCCCAGCCGCACCTGCAGAAGGAACATCCAGTGAAAGTGACCAATGACATATCCTCTCGGACACGAGTTGTATGCTTCACACCGGAGGACCAGTACAACTACTGCATTCATTTCCAAGATGTGGAGGCGCCGGTGCTGGACTGGGGTGAACTAGGTCAAAAATCATGCGACACCAGGCTGTAGTCCAACAGGTTTATTTCGAGACACAAGAGGAGAAGCGAGACTACAAAAGCTTGTGTCTTCAAATAAACCTGTTTGACTATAACCTGGTGTCGTGTGATTTTTGGCCTTGCTCATTTCCAAGTGCAATCACCTCTCCAGTATCTGACATGCATGGGGAATTGTGAGTGCTGGTCAACTGAATCTGCTGAATGCATGAAAAATACTAGCGGTCGCTTGAGAACTCAACCCATTGTTGCCATAAGATGAACGTGCAGTTTAAAAATGAGTGGATAGGACTGCTCACAAATATCAGTATACCTGGCCGCAATAGGTATTTGTGTCTTTAGTGATAAGGTAAGTCTTGAACTAGCTTTCATAAAGCATCTGAACCCTTATACCCTTCCATTGCTAAGTTCCTGTTAGCAGGATCCCAAAGATCTGGGAATTCCCTTTCTGAATCTCGGATGCCAGTTACATGAGAATTATGTGTGATCAAGGCAGGATAATGGGGACTTTACTGTATTAATGTTTTGTTTCTCTCCCAGCTTCTTCCCATCTCTGGAAATAATGTTTCTTTGCTAACCCTCACCACCTCCAGCAGGAAGAGTTGGAGAAAATCTTCCCTGGCACTGCTTCCTTCCAGCTGTTTCCTTCCTGAAGCATTAATGTCAGGTAGATTTAGACAATCAGCTACATGGCAGCTACTTTCTTTTAGCTAAAATAAAAACGAAACTAACTGCAGATGCTGTAAATCAGGAACAAAAGCAAAGTTGCTGGAAATGCTCAGCAGGTCCAGCAGCAAGGTGTAGAGCTGGATGAACACAGCAGGCCAAGCAGCATCATAGGAGCAGGAAGGCTGACGTTTCGGGCCTAGACCCTTCATCAGAAATGAGAGAGTTGCAGCAGGAGAGAGATCCCCTGAGGTTTGTCCGGAGGGAGGAGGGTAACTTCTTCAGGCTAGGCATCCTCAGAAGAGGCTTCGCAGTGGGGTTAAAATTGTAACAGAGATAGTAGGAACTGCAGATGCCGGAGAATCTGAGATAACAGGGTGTAGAGGTGGATGAACAAAGCAGGCCAAGCAGCATCATAGGAGCAGGAAGGCTGATGTTTCCAGCCTAGACCCTTCATCAGGTCTGGCAGCATCTGTGAAGGAAAACATAGAGTTAACATTTTGGGTCCAGTGACCCTTCCTCAGAACTCAGAACCCTAAACGTTAACTCTGTTTTTTCCTTCACAGATGCTGCCAAACCTGCTGAGCTTTTCCAGCAACTTTGTTTTTGTTCCTGTCTTGCAGCTGTTTGCAAGCTGCCTGGTGCACTTTAAATCCAATTGGGCAGCCTGCTGCCTGTCTTTGGACGTCTGGGATAACCATTTTGTGTCGCGGAACTGACATGTCTTCAGACCCAGATGTTCCACTGAGAATAGTTAGGCAGGTATTGTGGCAGCAGAGGGTCAGCTTAGAGGGCAGGATGGGGATGGCACTTGCCATTGGTGGGACCTTAATTCCATTGGGCACAGGATGCATGAGTAAGTGAGTGATTGTCGCCTTTGCCAAGTGGGTCAACAAGGGCACACTAGATGGTTTGCCCACATGGCATGACCCCTGCCTACTTTTCCATTGCTGATAGAATATTAGTGACAGCAGAATAAGGCGCTTGAGTTGTTCTCAATGGGCGACTTGAAGACCTGGGCTGGTCTCAAAGCGGGAAGGCTGTCCTTGAATTATTTCAAAGGGGAGAGGTGTGGTTGATGAAATGATAATTTCTCCATCTTACCCCTTACAGGGCAAACTCCTGCCTCCTAGTCTGTTTCCAATGGGGATATGTGAGACCATGAAAGACCACCTTGTGTGTCTGGAACTATGTCAATCAAATTGATTAATTACTTATAATATTATCAGATACTGATTACAAAAGTGAAATATCTTTAACTTGCATAGTCAAACTGATATGACATTCACACTCAAGTCAAGTCAGCAGTTAAATTTCTGCTACATTTATTATTAATTTGAACATGCTGACTGTATTTATTTCTATTAATACTTTTCTGGGGGAGGAGCTGTGCTGTTGGACCTGGGCCAGAGCGTGCAACTGGATGATGAAGTTCTAAATTTCATACTATCCTTCCACAGGTTAAGGACTGCTGCTTATGGCCTTTTCTTTCAAGATTTTGTTAAATTATCAGTCTACCGCTCTTGGCTATGAAAATAATTATGATGCAGCAACAATGTGCTGAAGGAAGAATTCCTGTGTTTACTGTATAATCATTGGGATGCCCAAAAGTTCTGATAAATTTCCAAAGTATTAAATTTTATATGAAAGATTTTGAGCAATGGGGAATCAATTTAGATCAGCAAGCAGAGAAGAAATGGATCTAGTGATGCTGACCTTATTGATGGTTGAAACCATGCCCATGGGAGAAATTCAACCAAATTAAGTGCCTGAACTGACCAGCATCCGACATTCCCTGGGATTTAAGCACTCCATACTTGAAATCCTGTAATTGTGTCCCTGTCAGTGCTGCATGTCAAGTGCTCCCAGGCCAGGGGATTAATAGTAGGTCTCTTGTTGAAACATCATTCTAGGTGGTCATCATAGCAGGGGGGGTGAGGGCAGGAGGGATGTTATTTTTCCGACAATGACGCAAAGGGAGGGATTGACTTTTTTGGAAGTGAATGCAAGAGCGGTTATGGTGATACATGAACGAGAGCGTTGGTGAGGTGTCCCTATTGAGTGAATAGAGGGCAGAGGAAAGTAGACGATTTTGGGAGGGTGAAAGCCATTGAGTGAACATGATGCCTGCAATAATGAAAGTTGGAGTCTGTGAGCCTTGCTGAGATGTGTATGTACCGGCAGAATTAGAGTGAGTTGTGGTCCTGTGAGTGGGAGATAGCAGAGAGATGTTGAAATTTAGTCTTATGGAGTGCAAAGAATAGATAATCACCTTCCTATAGGGCTGGGCATCCCACGTTACTCAGGGTGTAGCACTGACCTGAGCTACCATTTGTGTCCAGGCTGACTGGGTTGGATAACATGGCCTCTCGTAGTGGTTACCTGAACAAAGCTCTGCATTCCTTTTCACTACCATCAATACCTCCACGTCCCTATCCAACAAACAGAAAGCAAGTTTGCCTTTCCCCTTGACCATCATTGAATAGTAGAGGTTGAGCACCATGGTCTGAGGGTCAGTCCTTAGTTCCAGTGTCTGAAGTGGTTTGCAGCTGGATTTTGAAAATGGAAGCCAGGCAGAGGTTAACACTATTGGCTCTTTGACCACACAATTCTCTGAGAAGGACATCCAAGAGCTGATTGTACGATTGACAAGGCGAAGCCCAAAAGTTTACATGAGAAAAGTCACTCTGAGTAATGGTGGACCAGGTATGATGAATCTCACTCAACAAAATGCATAAACTGAAAATAACTATAGCATATTAACTCCACAATTTACAAGGCCCAAAATTAGGCAGGTTCCAGTCTCATGGAATATCCAGATTTTTGTACATTTATGGTTTGAGTAACTGATTTAAAAAAAACAAGTTTTTCTGAGAGATAGAAAAGTTCCATGTATGGAACAAGTGCTGCAGATATAGGAGACGCAGTATTTCTCATTCTTGTATTCTGACATGAATAATCAGTACACTGTCTTGATGTGACTAGACTTAAATACATGAGGACTGTAAAAGTGTAGATGCAGCATACACAATGGTACTTTGCTTACCAGTGCCATTCCGGTGTGGGAATGAATAAAACATGAATGAGATTGATTAATACATTGTTGCAACATGCCCATTTAATGTTTCTGGATTTCACCTTTTCAAATTAACAGCATTTTTTGCGAGTGTGTTGAATCAGGTTGAATAGCTGTCATTCTTTCATTTTTTTGGAACTGATTACGTTTTACTGCAGCAATTATTTTACCAATGATGTTGTGTCTAAATCAGCCAGAGGACAGTACTAAGAGGCAACATAGATTAAACAATGTCTGTATCAAAGATTTGTAGCCAAGCTTCCTATTAAGAATTTTCTTTGCTTTCACTGTTTTGTTTCAAAAAGCATAATATGTATTGCATTTTATTCCTTACACAAGGTAATTTAATCTTTGATCTTCGTCAAGTTATCATATTGTGTTGCTTTTTATGAGTTTAATAAATGTCGATAATATTGCTGTTGAATTTGATACAGTTTTATTAAAGTGTCATTATTGTGAAAGCTTATTAAAAGGAGGATAACAGCTCAAATGGAAATTTACCTGATGTCTCGTTCATTATTTTTTGTTTGCCTTTGTTGTTTTTCCTTCTCTGGTTCTAAAATAACCAAGTGCCCAAAATAGGTGGGACATCTGTCTTCCCTTCCAGTTCAGAATTAGTTGGAGCCGGAACAAAACAATGAGTTTTTCTCTGTGAATTTCAGGACACTATTACCTTGTTCTCAGGGATAAAGAAAGAATATCTCCACAGACAGGTGTGAAACCATGCAGCATTTTGAAACAAATGTACTTTTCTGTAATTCTCTGCTTATGGCACTAGAAGCCTCAGTAGGTAGCCACATTGCACTCCAAAATATAAAAATAAAAGTTGGGAAGGCTTCACAAATACAGAAGGAAGTCCAGAAACTGTCCACCATGGAAAAGTGCATTTGGATCTTTGCATATTTTGCTCAAGACAACAGGGTTTACTTACTTAGAAGTGGTAAGAACTGTCGATGCTGGAGTCAGAAATAACACAGTGTGGAGCTGGAGGAACACAGCAGGCCAGACAGCATCAGAGGAGCAGGAAAGCTGAAGTTTTGGGTTGGGATCCTTTTTCAGAACTTCCTTTCCTGATCCTGCTTGGATTAAAGATTCCATTCACAAAGCTATTCAAGAAGTGTATTATTTGTACCATTTCTAATGTGCGGCTTAGTAAGGAATAAAAGCAGAATGTGTCATATACTGGGGTTGAAACTAATCTGTGCCAATCATATTAATTGGGCTGTTAGTAAATTGGCAACCAATAGTTCAATCACATCAATTTTTAGTTTGCATCGATTTTTTAACTTCAAATCAAAGAGAAGTGACAGTGAGACTAGGAAATAGGCTTCCAGAAGAGTTTAAAGGATCGAGTGTATTTCAGTGGGAAGGATTAGTCCAGGTGAAAAGTCAGCAACTGAGTAGTGGCCAGTCTTTTTCATTGTGCAGACAAAGGCCAATTTCAGATTCTCTGTCTCTTCGTGAATTGCTACTAAATTTAACTTTTGTATGATTTTTTTAAAGCACAGAACTGTTACACTTCGCAGACAGCCTGTTGGTGGAATGGGTTTAAGTATTAAGGTGAGTGGCATTCTGTCTGTCCTCTACCTTTATTTTACAAGAATAGCATTCTGTGGAAATGTGCACAATGGCTTCTCATTGTTCACTTTGTGACCGTTTCTTTTAGGGAGGTGCTGAACACGGTGTACCAGTTGTTATATCAAAAATCTTTAAAGATCAAGCAGGTAAAACACATAGTTTCTCATGGAAGCAACAATTTCTTTGTACTTAAAAAAAATATTATGCCTGTGTTTATGAGTTTGCATGTACAAGACAGAAAGATAAAGCATGTTCTAATCCTGGCGAGGTTAATTCAATAATGGAATGGAGGATGATACAAGTGATCAGGAAACAAGATTCAAAGTACTTCTGTGGCGATGAGAACCATTCTCCATCATAATTCACGTAATCCAGAGATGACTCATAACTTTATTGATTAAAAAAAACATAATTTACATTTTTGTTCTTGATGTAGAATAACAGGAGACCCATGGATAACGTTACCCAATTGCTCTTAATCCCTTTGAATGATGCCACTCAAAAAAGAATTTTATACTTTCAAAAGCAATAAAGTAAATCCCTTTTTCTTAAGCAGCTTGCACGTCCAATACCTGTTATAGCGGACTATTTTCTACCTCCTCTTTAAATGTCCCATTTACAATTAGCTGTTTCCAAAGTGGAGTCAGCTACAAGAGCTGAAGTTGCAATAAAAAATGTTCTTATAAATAGTGCATTTAAAATATTATTAACATTATTTTCAGGTGCTTCTGCAGTAGTGCTCACAAGATTCATGTAATCTATTCCATTGACTTGTGTACATTTAATTAAATGCTTATGCTCCATAAATATATCAGGATCTATAATTAGAATAACTCATTTGTTGCTACAGAAGTATTCTATCATAATAAGGGAGATTTTCTTATAGCCCAATATACACATAAATAGTCTGCCTGCCATAAATTTTCAGCTTCAAAAGACTAATCCATTTATTCTTCAGCTCAACTTGTCAGTTTAATACCTCATTAATCACTGCTTATTCAAGTGTAATATCAGCAGTAACTGTCATTCAAAACGTTGCTCTGAAAATAATGAATCTTTTAAGTACTTTTTGCTGTATAACCCACTCCAGCCAAGATGTGCTTATCGAATTTATAAATAACCTTAGCCTCACTTAAAGCAACCCATGAACAGAAATGTGAAATGTATTTTTTTTTCATACATCTTATACCAGTAGAAACATCAGTGAGATATTCAGGAGGGTTAACTAGTTGGTACAAGTCTGAAGTAGAATACAAACTACTGGTTTATTTTTACTTTTAATTTATTTTTAATGCTCAACCCCATTAAAACTCTGACCTCTCTATGCTTCTCTCTCAGACACTCACTCATCTTTAACTTATTTATCATTTCCTCTAAGCCTCTCTTCCTAATGTTTTCCTCAAAATTCAATGCACTTGTTTATTTTTTAGAAAATAAAACACAGTGTGCCCTCTGTCTCTAATGCTTACCCATTTCATAAATGATAAGATATAGAATAACCGTTGCACTGCGATAAATAATTTGCATTTTTATGATCTAAATGCCAGCAAAGCCACAGATGGGAGTTTATTAGCTTCAAAATGTGAAAACTGGAACTGTTAGAGTGAAGAAAGACTCTGAGTGATCAAATTCAACTTCACAATTGAGCAAAAAAGGACTGTAGTTATTCCACCTAGTTAATTTCCTGAGACCAAAAATTCAAACTAGATTTTCAATAAGTTTGCTTTCACTCCACAGATCCTGCCAGATCTGTTGACTTTCTCCTGCACGGAGTATTTTTTTAATACAGATATCCAGCATCCACTTATTCTGCTTCATCTTTAACTTTAATGGAAAGGAAAATTAGACAGGGTTTATGACAAGTGCTCAATGCCTAGTTGATATTTTGTACCCCTGTTGAAGTTGAATAGAAAATTTGTCTAGCACTATTGATATAAAATTCCAGTCTTTTTTGCTGCCTCTGTGATTCTTCATGCCTCAATACTTCTTCGTCCATCTACTTCTGCTCATTGTCTCAAGTACCTCACCATGTGTTCACTTCTCCCTAAAAAGTAATTTGATGTAAATGTTAACGTAAATAGAGCTTTTAATAATGGTCTGAAATCAATTGAAGTAAAACTACTCAGCATATCTTTTTTTAAATCTGTAGAAAAATACTTAATCAATACAACTTACCAAACTGACTTTCTGCAGCCTGAGAGATTAGGTTGTTGTCTCTCAGACAGTGCAATACAAAGTAGGTGTTCAAAATCATGAGGGGGATAGACAGAGTGGATAGGGAGAAACTTTTCCCACTGGGAGATGTGGTGAAAACCAGCAAACGTTGATTTACGATGATTGTCGAATGATTCAAAAGAGGCATAGGAAAATGCTTTGTACACAATAACTAGTTGGGCTGTACAGCGAACTGCCCAGAATTGTAGTGGAGAGAGAATCAATTATGCTTTTCAAAAGTGAATTTGATAATTATCTGAAGAGGAAAACTAAATTGCAGTGTTACAGGGAAAAGACAGGAGAGTAGTGTCAGCTGAGTTCCTGTCACAGAGAGCTGGTAAAAACAGGATGGGCCAGATAGCCTCCTCTGTTGCCAAGGCTTTCTGGTTTAATTGGCAGATTTTATTATAAGGCCGTAAGACATAGAAGCAGAAATTAGGCCATTCAGCCCATTGAGTCTGCTCCGCCATTCAATCATGGCTGATAAGTTCCTCAACACCATTCTCCTGCTTCCTCCCTGTAACCCTTGATTCCCTTGATAATCAAGAACCTATCTATCTCAGTCTTAAATGTACGCAATGACCTGGCCTCCACAGCCTTCTGTGGCACTGAATACCATAGATTCACCACTCACTGGCTGAAGAAGGTTCTCCTTATCTCCGTTCTAAAAGGTCTTCCCTTTATTCTAAGGCTGTGCCCTTGGGTCCTAGTCTCTCCTACCAATGGAACCATCTTCCCAACATCCACTCTATCCAGGCCATTCAGTGTTCTGTAAGTTTCAATTAGTTGCCCTCTTATCCTTCTAAACACCAATGAGTATAGTCCCAGAGTCCTCAAATGTTCCTTATATGTTAAGCTTTCCATTCCTGGGACCATTCTCGTGAACCTCCTCTGAACCCGCTCCAGAGCCAGTACATCCTTCCTGAGGTATGGGGCCCAAAACTGCACACAGTACCCCAAATCTGGCCTGACCAGAGCCTTAAAAGCCTCAGTAGTACATCCCTGCTATTATATTCAAGTCCTCTCAAAATTCCTTTTGGAAGGACAGAATACAGGGTTAATGGAAAGATTCTTGGCAGTGTGGAGGAGCAGAGGGATCTTGGGGTTCATGTCCACAATTCCCTGAAAGCTGCCACCCAGGTGGATAGAGTTGCTAAGAAGGCGTATGGTGTGTTAGCTTTCATTAATAGAAGGATTGAGTTCAAGAGCTGCGAAGTTATGCTCCAGCTATACAAAAGCCTGGTTCGGCCACATCTGGAGTATTGCGTCTAGTTCTGGTCGCCTCATTACAGGAAAGATGTGGAAGTGTTGGAAAAGGTGCAGAGGGGATTTACCAGGATGTTGCCTAGAATGGAGGGAAGGTCTTATGAGGAAAGGTTGAGAGAGCTAGGGCTTTTCTCTTTAGAACGATGAAGGATGAGAGGTGGCTTGATAGAGGTGTACAAAATGATCAGAGGTATAGATAGAGTGGACAGCCAGAGACTTTTTCCTAGGGTGGAGGTAGCTATTATGAGGAGACATAGTTTTAAAGTGAGTGGAGGTAGATATAGGAGAGACGTCAGACGTAGGCTTTTTACTCAGAGAGTGGTAGGGGCGTGGAATGCATTGCCGGAGAGGGTAGTGGAATCGGCCGCATTCAGGGCGTTTAAGTGGCTATTAGATAGTCATATGGATGATAGTATAAGGTAGGGGTGGAGGTTAGATAGACCTTAGGATTAGGGTAAAAGTTCGGCACAACATCGTGGGCCGAAGGGCCTCTGCTGTGCAGTACTGTTCTATGTTCTATGCTCTATAAATGCCAACATTGCATTTGCCTTCCTGACTACTGACTCAACCTGCAAGTTTACCTTGAGAGAACACTGGACTAGAACTCCCAAGTCTCTCTGCACTTCAGACTTCTGAATTTTCTCCCCATTTAGAAAATAGTCTATGCTTTTGTTCTTCTTACCAAAGTGCATGACCACTTTCCCACGTTGTACTCCATCTGCCACTTCTTTGCCCACTCTCCTAACCTGTCCAAATCCTTCTGCAGCCTCCCCACCTCCTCAATGCTATCTGTCCCTCCATCTATCTTTAATTCGTCTGTAAACTTAACCATAGTGCCCACAGTTCCTTCATCTAGATCATTAATGTACAAAGTGAAGAGTTATGGTCTCAGCACTGACCCTTGTGGAACACCACTTGTCACCAGCTGCCATCCTGACAAAGACCCTTTTATCCCCACTCTCTGCTTTCTGCCAGACAGCCAATCTTCTATCCATGCTAGCACCTTGCCTCTAACACCAAGGGTCCTTATCTTACTCAGCAGCCACCTTTGCGGCACCTTGTACTCATCCACTTGGTTTGTGGATGGGGGAAATGCGATAAGTTTTTTTTGAGTATCCTTCCCACCATCTACCCTCGTGCGCTGGATCTTGCTCTGACTTTATCGGAGGCAGGTGAGGCTTAGGGTGGTCCACTTGACTGATCAATTAATAGCCTACTTCAGGCTATCTTCCTGTCCGCTGCAATTCTCAGGCTGCTGGGAGGTCGCCAGGGTTGAGGGAGATGCCTGGCAGGTTGGCCCTGTCAGGCCTCAGGTGAGGGGTGTGGTGAAGCGGCACCTCCCTCATAGGCCTCCGTCCCCAATTGTGTAACCCCCTTTCCTCCCCCAAAAAGGTCGACCCAACCTGTTGGATGGTGCCTCTTCTACAGCCTTTGGAGCCCACGTCTCGCTTGATTTCACCTTCTGTCCAATTCCTGGCTCTTTGTGGATGAGAATGGATGTAGTCCTAATGGTGACCACCAATTCTCCATCTGCCATCTGAAAATTACTGGTCCATGATTCTCCCTCCCAGCTTCGAAGCTGTGGAGGGAGAATAACTGGGTATATGCCCATCAAAGCTGAGTGGTGGACATTGCTAATGTAGACAAATACCACAGTGGGAGGGGAATAAATGCTCTGCAGATGCCCGCCAGGACAGAGTGGTGGGCATTGCAAAGATAGACAAGTGCCTACGCAAGCTACATGAGCCACAATGAAATTGAGAAAAAAAATTGAAGCTCAAATTTCTAGAGAGGAGACTTTTCTTGGGTCTATCAATAAGGTGGGTCTTTGGCCATGACCATCTTTTCAAAATAAAAAAAAGTTTTGAAATAATAAAGAATTTTAACAATCCCTATGTGGGTGGAGAGGTAGGAGAGGGACAGCAATCCACTATTGTCATTTTGCTGATAGCCTAGGGAAATAGTCCTTTCCTTTATACATTGCCTGCCTGCCCACCTACCTACATGTGATGAGCAGTCTGCCTGACTCCTGTCCCAGTGTTAATAAAAGTCCCCTGTGACAGGACATGGTCAACTTGTTCATTTTCCATGGTTGTTCATACTGCTCCTGATCCCTCCTGCTTCTATTCCTGTTCCTTAGGTGCTGTAAAATTCTGCCCCAGTTTCCCAATCTTTTCCTTATAACGCAGTTATGACACTCTAATTCAGTATAGAGTATCATAAAGTTCCTACAGTGTAGAAACAGGCCATTCGGGCAAAAAAATCCATGCTGCCCCTCTGAAGAACATCCCACCCAGACTCATTCCCCTACCCCTGCATTTTCCATGTCTAGCCCACCAAACCTAAGCATTCCTGGGCGCTATGGGCAATTTAGCATCGCCAATCCACCTAGCCTGCTCATCTTTGGACTGTGGAAGGAAACCGGAGCATCCGGAGGAAACCCACGTTGATCTGGGGAGAATGTGCAAACTCCACATGGACAGTCGCCCACGGGTGAAATCAAACCCGCATCCCTGGCACTGTGAGGCAGCAGCGCTAACCACAGAGCCACCGTGCTGCCCATTGGCATTGGCCTTCAACTGCTTTCTATGCAGCCTTTAAGGCCTGGGATGATTTCCTTGTGCCTCTGCAATTACACACAACTTAAGGTCTGATCAGACCAAATCCTTATAGAGCTTCAGATCACCTCAGAGTTATGTTCTATTGATTCAACAGTATTGCTGCACATTCTGTTTATTTTGTTGTCTGCTGATGTCTAATAACTGGAAATGATAATTGCTTTGTCTATTATTATTTCCTGGCGACAGTTAATGTTTCTCCAGCCAGCAGAGCAGCATTCATTGAATAATTACATTCTCTATTATTCATCCAGAACATCAGACACTTGGCTAATTTCGATTAGAATTTGCCACAGTTTGGTCCACTTGCAAATTATGTTTCTGTCCTTTTGTTATGGCCTTGCTTCTTTGCTAGACATAATGTCACCCCTCTAATGTTGTATCAGCTTCAAATTTGATCAAATTATATTGCACTTAGAAATCCATCTCACCTAGAAGCTGTCTGGGATTCATCATCAATTTATGAAGCAGTTCACTTAAAAGATCTCCCCAATCCAAAATCACTGCTCAAACTACAGTCCCAGTGCTTCCTCCCCTTCAGCCAATACGTTATGAAACTCCATGTTTTACTTCAATTGTGTCGTAACTTCACCTCATATTTTTGTTTTTTTTTCATACAAAGCATTGTGAAAAGGTTTCTTGACATCTAAGTGTTATATATCATTGAGCTTTGGTAATTATTAGTTTAGAGCAATCAAGATGTTTTACAAGATAGGATCTCTTCATTCACCCAAAATCTCAGACCATCATTTACTGTAGTAACCAACTTGAAAATCACTGAGTGATTCATTTACTTAGTTTAGCAAAGCCATAAAGTTAATTTGTCTGTCTATCCATCCTTGAGAATCGGTCCATAACCTCCCAGTATATATTTTTTTATTATTCATTTATTGGATGAAGGTGTCTCTGGCTAGGCCAACATTTATTGCCATCCCTAATTTCCCAGAGGGCAGTTAGGAGTGAACCACATTGCTGTGGGTCTGGAGTCACATGTAGACCAGGTAAGGATGGTAGTTTCCTTTCCTAAACAGCGTTAGTGAACCATATGGGGTTTTCCCTGACAATCAATTCATGGTCATCGTTAGACTCTTAATTCTAGATTCTTACTGAATTCAAATCCCACCATCTGCAGTGTTGAGATTTGAACTTGAGTCTTCTGAGCATTACCTGGGTCTCCGGGTTAACAGTCCAGTGATAATATCACTACGCCATCACCTCCCCACAAAGTCTCTGTCAGAATTTCTATTTCCAACCCAGGTGAGACACATACATTTATAGGGATTCTAGTTTGCGATCAGTAACCTGCTTATTATTAGGTGGTTTGAATCACCCCCAGATCCCTGGGTTCTGACACTGGACTTAATTTTGGAATGCGAAGTGAAAAAGGCAGTAGGCAGGTGTTTCAGGGCAAGGAATCTCTGTGTTTATTAAATGCAAAGGTGAGTATATTGCAAGAAATAAATAAAAAGGCAAAAGTAATAAACATGGAAATAAAGCAAAGGTGAATAAAATACAAAAGTTGAAAAGGCAAATTCAAAACAGTGAAACTGACACTATCAGTTATTAACTTAACACAGGCTAATTGCTATTAGAAACTAAACAGTAGTTTCAAATAGACACTTTAATCAGACTTCCCGACCTTGGGGTTCCCTGCACTGTCGCCAACCCACCTTCCCCTCCCTGCTAGCTAGGTTGGATACCTTTGGGTCTCGAGGAAATAGGCTCACCAATGGGGATAAACACAATTTTGAAGTACAGCTAGCTGTTCCCATTTGCTGTAGCTGGTCCTTCACTGAAGACTTCAGACGGTGTTCAGTCTGGGTCGAGAACTTGGGTTATCTTACTTTGTAGTGGTTTTTATGAGCCAGTTTTCACCTCAGGATGTGTCTGAGGCCTTGTCAGTCGTGTCGGTGGCTTTCGGAGGTTGTCGGTTGTCAGATCTGCTGGTCGTGGTCGGTTGCAGTTGGTTCCCCTGGTACGGAACAGCCCTGTGTCGGTAGGTTTCAGGGACATAGCTGTGCAGACAGATCTCGTGGAGATAACAAGGTGTAGAGCTGGATGAACACAGCAGGTCAGGCAGCATCAGAGGAGCAGGAAAGCTGACGTTTTGAGTCGGAACCCTTCTTCAGAAATGCGGGAGGGGAAGGGGGCTCTGAAATAAATAGAGAGAGGGGGAGGCAATGATGGAAAGTGGATAAAGGTGTAGATAGGTGAAGAGAAGACGGACAGATCAAGGAGGAGGGGATGAAGCCAGTCAAGGTGAGTGTCGGTAGGGAGATGGGATGGGGATTGGTCAGTTGAGGGAAGACGGACAGGTCAAGGAGGTGGGGATGAGGCTAGTAGGTAGGAAGTGGGGGTGGTGTTGGTCAGTGAGGTGGGAGGAGTGGATAGGTGGGAGAAAAGATGGACAGGTCAAGGAGGCGGGGACGAGAGGGGCTGGTCTTGGGATGAGGTCGGGGGTGGGGAGATTTTGAAGCTTGTAAAGTCTACATTGAGACCATTGGGCTGCAGGGTTCCCAGATGGAATATGAGGTGCTGTTCCTCCAGACTTCAGGTGGCATCGTTGTGGCACTGCAGGAGGCCCAGGATGGACATGTTGTCTGCGGAATGGGAGGGGGAGTTGAAGTGGTTCGCGACTGGGAGGTGTTGTTGTTTGTCACGAACCGAGCGTAGGTGCCCTACAAAGCGGTCTCCAAGCCTCCGCTTGGTTTCCCCGATGTAGAGGAGCCCACATTGGGAAGAGCGGATACAATATACCACATTAGCAGATGTGCAGGTGAACATCTGTTTAATGTGGAAGGTTTTCTGGGGGCCTGAGATTGGGGTGAGGGGGAGGTGTAGGGGCAGGTGTAGCGCTTCTTGCGGTTGCAGGGAAAAGTGCCGGGGTGGTGGGGCTAGTGGGGAGTGTGGAGCAGATGAAGGAGTCATGGAGAGCGCGGTCCCTCTGGAAAGCAGATAAGGGTGGGGAGGGAAACATGTCCTTGGTAGTGGGGTCGGATTGCAGGTGACGGAAGTGCCAGAAGATGATGCGTTGGATCCGGAAGTTCGTGGGGTGATACGTGAGGATGAGGGGAAGTCTGTCTTTGTTGTTATTGCGGGGAGGAGGTGTGAGGGATGAGTTGCGGGAAACGCAAGAGAAGCGGTCAAGGGCGTTTTCGACAACTGTGGAGGAGAAATTGCGGTCCTTGAAAAACGAGGACATCTGGGATGTCTGGGAGTGGAACTCCTCATCTCGGGAGCAGATGCGACGGAGGTGAAGGAATTGGGAATAGGAGATGGCATTCTTGCTGGAAGGTGGGTCAGAGGAGGTGTATTAAACGTAGCTGTGGGAGTCGGTAGGCTTGAAATAGATATCAGTTTCCAGCTGGTTGCCAGAGATGGAAACAGAGAGGTCCAGGAAGGAGAGAGAGGTAACGGACATGGTCCAGGTGAACTTAGGGTTGGAGTGGAAGTGTTAGTAAAGTGAATGAACTGTTCGAGCTCCTCGTGGGAGCACGAGGCAGTGCCGATACAGTCATTGATGTAACGGAGGAAGAGGTGGGGGATAGGGCCAGTGTAGCTAAGGAAGAGGGATTGTTCCACATATCCTACAAAGATGCAGGCATAGCTTGGGCCCATGCGGGTACCCATGGCCACTCCCTTTGTCTGTAGGAAGTGGGAGGAGTTGAAGGAGAAGTTGTTAAGGGTAAGGACGAGTTTGGCTAAACGGTTAAGGGTGTCGGTGGAGGGGGACTAGTCGGGCTTATGGGACAGGAAGAAGCGGAGGGTCTTTAGGCCATCTACATGGGGAATGCAAGTATATAGGGACTGGATATCCATGGTGAAGATGTGGTGTTGAGGGCCAGGGAATCGAAAGTTTGGGAGGAGGTGGAGGGCGTGGGTGGTGTCACAGATGTAGGTGGGGAGTTCCTGGACCAGGGGGGAGAAAATGGAGTCAAGATAAGTGCAGATAAGTTCGGTGGGGCAGGACCAGGCAGAGATGGGTCGACCAGGGCAGTCGGGTTTATGGATTTTGGGAAGAAGATAGAAACGAACGGTGCGGGGTTGAGGACCGATGAGGTTGGAGGCTATGGGTGGGAGGTCACCTGAGGTGATGATGTTGTGGATGGTCTGGGAGATGATGGTTTGGTGCTCGGGGGTGGGATCATGATCAAGGGGGCGGTAGGAGGAGGTGCCAGAGAGCTGGCATCTGGCCTCGGCGATGCAGAGGTCAGTGCACCATACTACAACCGTGCCTCCCTTGTCCGCGGGTTTTATAGTGAGGTTATGGTTGGAGCGGAGGGCTGCACATTCTGCGGGGGAGAGGTTGGAGTGTGTGAGAGGGGTGGAGAGGTTGAGGCGCTTAATGTCTCGACGGCAGTTGGAGATGAAGAGGTCAAGGGAGGGTAGGAGGTCTTGGGGTAGTGTCCAGGAGGATAGGGTGTATTGGAGGCGGGAGAAGGGGTCAGTAGAGGGAGCATTAGGCTCACGATTAAAGAAGTAAGCGTGGAAGCAGCGAAAAAACTGTTCGATGCCCAGGCATGAGTGGTATTCGTTGGGAGAGTAGCTGTCTGGGATCCCTCTTCTGTTGGTAGCTGCGGGGATGGCTCTCTCTCTCTCTCCCCCTCTCTCTCCCCCTCGCCCAGATCAGGGCCAGCAGTTATACAGACTGTGTGCTCCATTTTCACCTCTCAAATCTATGTTCCCCATTGTTGGCCCCTTTTGTGGTGAATTGGCTTCCTGATAGTTTCGTGTGGGCGTAAATGTGTTTTGATTAAGTGGAATGTACAGTCTTTCTGTGAATGAATATTAATTGGAGTTGAATGCCTTGGTACCTCTGAAGAGTCTAAGATGTCTGAAGTTGTTGTCCTCAGTCTGGTTCATTGTGTCTTTAGGCCTAAGGCATGAATAGGATTTCTAACTGAACCATGGTTCCAGACAGCTATCACCGTGATTGCGTATTCCAGAGCATAGCCCAGCTGCCTTTCTTTTTGTTTTAAAAGTTCTGCTCAAAATCCAGGGATTTTGGTCCTGTGTTCTCAATGACAGGGATTTTTGCTCCCTCCTGCGCATTTAAGGAATTTCCACACTGAATGTCTAGGCCAGGAGCCTTCCCAGCCAAACAGCACACTCCAGTCTGGGAATTCATACAGGCAGCAGTGGAGAGGACTGATGCTGAAACCTTATCCCTTTGTGCAACATTGCCATATTTCGTGGGTTAAAGGTCTGGATTTTCTTTCACGGGATGTGAGCATTGCTGGCATTTATTGCCCATTCCTAATTACACATGAACTAAGGGACTTGCCAGTCCATCAACCATGCTACTGTGCTGTCACATGTAGGACAGATGAGGTAAGGATGACCGATTTCTTTCCCAAAGTGGCATTAATTGATCAGATAGTATTTTACAACAATCGACAACAGTTATCATAGGGATGACTTTCTTAATTCCAGGTTTTTATTGGATTCTAATTTCACACCATAGCATATTTGAACCCTTGTCCCCAGAACACTAGCATGGGACTTTGGGTTAGTATTCTAGTGGCCTTATCACTGTGCCAAAGTCTCACTTTGGTCGGTGAGGGTATAGGAACTGAGGTACTGGGGGGGTAATGTGGTAGGTGGATGAGGGGCACAGGGGACTGGTGACTGAGAAGCTTAGGGCACCAGGTAGCTCAATGGAGCCTAACGGTTTAGGGTGTAGTGTGGCATGTGGCTGTGAGGAGAGTGGCTGGCAAGTGGTTGAAGACTTAGGGCAGGTTGAACAGGTTAGTTGGGAGATGGGGCTAGAGTTGGCATCTGCCAGATAGACCCAGTTTGATGGTGCCATGGTGATTGGGGGTATTTGACACTTGGGTACAGAGGGTGGATGGGTCTGATTAGATTGGTGAGTCAGCCGGAAGGGGGTGGTTGTGTCAGATGGAGGGATTGTGTGTCTACTGGTCTGGGGCCAAGGTGGGAAGTATTAGGTCAAGAGGCTGTTAGGGTAGAGAGGACATCAAGTCAGTGAGTGGGTGCCAGGTACCTGAGAGGAGCTGGCAGCGTCAGTGCTGAGACAGGTATATCAATTTAGTATTAAGCCAGGATTAGAGCAAGTTTGAATTCCTCTAACATTTCCTGCTTAGCTATTTAAGTGAAGGAAGCCTGAACATAGATCATGACACATTTAGTTGTGTCATGATCAGTACCATGATTGGATGCGACTATGGTTAATTATTCTGATCACATGCCTTTACCAAATCACAGTAAGTTGTTCCATGTTTCACTAACTTTCTTGTGTTCTTTGATGAGGAAACAGACTTGGTAAATGGCACGTAACGAGCGTGATGTGTTGTCAGTGGAATTCTGAAAAGAATTTTTAAAAATGCTGCACAACAGATCCAGTAACAAAATTAGAGCTCACACATTGAGAGTGACAATAGTGACAAGAATACAAAATTAGCTGTACGACAAGTAACAGAGTGGAAAGAGAAAATGGTTGTTTCTGGGACTGAAGGAAGGTATATCGTAAAGTTTCCCAGAACCTTTACTTCCTGAAATGTACTAATTACCTAAACCTTGGTATACAGGGAACTACTTCAAAACTCATAGTTGACACTAAACTTGGAAGTATTCTGAATTTTGATAAGGTAAGTGTGCAGCTTCAAAAGGACAGGTTGGTGAATGGGTGGACAGATAAGATGTAACATTGAGAAATGTGAAGTGATTCATACTGGTCAGAAGAATGGGGAGAGACAATATAAAATAAAAGATTTCAGTCTAAAGGGGATGCTGTAGCAGAGAGACCTGGGCCTACATATACACAAATTATGGAAGTTGGTATGGCAGGTTGCGAGAGCTTTATACATAGGTACAAAAATTACAAAAGCAAAAAAAGTTCGACAGCCAGCATAAAATGCTGATTTTTCCTCAATTGAAGTATTGTGGTCAGTTCTGGTCTTACAATTTAGAAAGAATATGAAGGCATTAAAGAGAATGCAGAGAAGATACACAAATATAATTCCAGGAATGGGGAACCTCATTGTGTGGATTGATTGGAGAAGATGGTGCTGTCTGTGATTGTCATTGTTAAGCATTATGACCACCACTGTCAAAATGCATGTTAGATATAGAATTCATCTCCCTGCTGAAAACTGCATCTGAGTCGAGTGTATAGGTTGAAGTGTGCTTCAAGTGCAGAAAATACATTGGGATTTCATTCACTTGTGAAATTTTACTTGAGCTTTCCTTCACTCCTTTCATTTCAAGGGTAAACTACCAGATCCTGACCACAAGTAACATTTCCACATCCCATCTTCAGTAGGGTGTCCACAAAGCATTGTGTAGCCGTTGTGCAATGGAAACTAAAGGGTTGATTTAGCATGTCTGAGGTTACCTAGTGACTTAGAGTTTGTTTACAGCGGTATTTTTATGTAGACTAAAGCTCTGAGAGTGGTTAAAATTAAGCTGATTATCATCAGTCTGCTGGATGGTGAGACTTTATGCTGTTGGTGGTGTGTCATGTTTTGTATTTAATAAGGTGTACGCTTCACTGTTAGAGTTATTTCAATTCCAAGATATGCAGCATTATGAAGACAAGAGCTGCCTTATGGCTCTGCAGAAAGTTATAGGCTTCAGGTTGGATTTCTTTCACTTAGTAAAAATTGCCTTCAGAAATCCATTGAGAATCACAAGTCTGTACAAATAGAGCTCTGCCCATTATTTCATGAAAAAAAAATTCCAATAGGTATGCTATTGGATTCAAAGATTCAAGAGGTTTCATTGCAATTCAGTAGTTTGCAAGTCTTATCTGTATGTAATTGAATACGTTGGGTATTACTTTACTGACAGAATCCAAGCTCTTACTAAGGATGAAAAGACTTCCTCTAAATAAAAATAGAATGCAGTTTACTGGAATATCATTAGAAAATAAAATATTGGCTGATACATTTTAATGCTTTTAATTGGCTGATCTTAAAGTTTTGCCTTTATAGTTTCTTCCCAATATGCATTGTTACATCTTCTGGAATGATAGTATAAAATCCAAAACAGGTTTATTTTCACTTACATTGATAAGGATCAGGAAGGAAGAATGGTCTTCCTCGCTCCACAAGGTATGACAGGTTTCTGTCAGTGTACTATTGTGCACTATCTCCAAGGGCTTACTGCAGGCCTGCTCAGTACCCAAGCTTCCCAATTTTGAGAAAGCCAGACTGGTAACCAGTGAAAGACCATTTATTTTTCTCATTTATTCTTTTATGGGATGTGGGCATTTCTGACAAGCCTGCATTTCTTGCCTGTTCCTAATTGCTCCCGAACTGAGGGACTTGCTGAGCCTATTTGTGAGTAGTTAACAGTCATTCCCCTGTATCTGGAGTCACCTGTAGGCCAGACCAAGTAGGACTGGCAGGTTCACTTCCATGAAGGACATTCTTAAACCTCGTGGGATTTTACAACAATCAGTGATAGTTTCATGTTCACTATTACTGATACCAGCTTTGAATTTCAGATTTATTTCATTAATTGAATTTTAAATTCAACCAGCTGCCATGTTGAGATTTGAACACATGTTCTCCAGAGCGTTAGCTAACCCTAACCCTTGAATTATTAATCCAGTGAATGTTTGGGCCAAGATTTCAGCCTCAGTTTTTAAGTGTACTTTGTCAACATGTCACCAATCTCACACTAGTTTCCTGATGTAATTCCATCAGTGTTTTTACTTCTGTTAAATGATGAGGAGGGTTTGGATTTTTTTTCTTTACCGAGCATCCTTGTGTCTTTGTCCTTTCTGTTTGCTTTATTTGTTTCTTTCTCAATCAAAGCAAAAAAGTGCAGTTCCTTTTCAATCCTCCTAATGCTACAGCCATCAGAGATAGTGAGAACTGGAGATACTGGAGGCTGAGACAACACAGTGTGGAGCTGGAGGAGCACAGCAGGCCAGGCAGCATCAGAGGAGCAGGAAAGTTGACATTTTGGGTCGGGACCTTTCTTCAGAAATGGGCTACAACCATTCTGTTTCTGAACAGGGAGATACACTGATGAGAATAACCTCTGAAGTGGTTTGGTTAAAAATTGGTTTACCTTTTATTTATATGTTTGCTGCTTGAAATGCAAAGACAATTGGCCACAGCCAAATTCTCTTTATCACAAGGTGTTGAATGGTGCAGTCTCTTATCACTTTTATTCTTCGTTACCCTACCTCCAGTTTCCCAGGAAAGATGGTAAGCATTCTTATTGTTTCATTACATGCTAATGGGTTACATCACTACTTCCCAAGACAGTGGGACTAGAGTCATATACAAATCAAAACATAGGTGCCATTGGAAAAGAATTTAGTAATGAATTATCAAATAGAAAAATAGAAATTAGGAGCAGGAGTAGGCAATTCAGCCATTTGAGCCTATTCTGCTATTCAATATGATTCTGACTGATCTGCTATTTCAATGACATATTCCCATTTCCTTCTAAATTCTTTGATGC
Organism: Rhincodon typus; assembly: GCF_021869965.1. Lineage (NCBI taxonomy): Eukaryota > Metazoa > Chordata > Chondrichthyes > Orectolobiformes > Rhincodontidae > Rhincodon > Rhincodon typus. The sequence goes on from NC_063336.1 coordinate 98,231,644, forward strand.
CTTTAAAATCTAATTCCTTCATCTCCATAAGTTTGGACTTTTGGCTACCAAGGTGTGTTGCTTGAATTGGAAACTTTCCTGCCTTATCAGGCCTGACTTGGTAAAAAGTAACATGTATCCTGAGATGCATCTTATTGTTCTAGAGTGAGTGAGGGTGCAGGAAATAGTTGACCCTGCCAATCTCAAACGCTGAACATAAGTGGCTGGGGGATGAGTGTGTGCTGATGTGGGCTGGTTAGAAGGCTCACCTTCGTTCATTATGACTTCCACCCACTTGTTTTACAATTCTTCGGTGCTCTAGCCCTCACTCCTCAAAACCGCTTATCTGCTTCACCCATGGCCTTTTAATTTCGCCATGAGACTCCTTTAGGCACTCATCTAGTATCTACATGGGCAAATGTCAGAAGACATGTGGAGATGTAACGTAATAAGTGTCAAAAAATCTAATTGAGCACTGATTTCAACACAGTCAAGATTGAAAACTATTGGTGGAATCTGTTTAAAATTTTTCAATTTTCTCAAAGGTTAATCTCTTCTAGAAACAAACTTCTTTTCATATCCCACATCAAAGACAGGTTATCTTTCAATCACCTATTTAAACTGTCAATCAGCTATGAAATCAGAAACCCACTGCTGGGATAGCAATAGCTTTTGAAACTCAGCCAAGTCTTTATAATGATAACACTTAGGACAATGTCAGAAAAGAACAGTATTGAACCTGAAAGACCAGCTGCTATTTCTTTCCAATCTATACATGTTGAGCAAAACAGCGAGCAGTTTTCATTTTTTATTAATTCTCCCTGATACCTGCAGCCTTTTTAATTTTCAGAAGCGAGCTATTTACATTTTGTTAAAGTCATGACTGTTATACAGACCTTATCTACTCTTCAGGCATGATTTCATCTACCCTATAAGTTCATGACTCCAACACTGAAGGTTAAAACCCTTGAAATATCCAGAATGGATTCTGCTTGAATTCAGCACTGAATTGCAACTAAATTGAATTTTATTCCTGTGTGAATCATTTACTGCTCCTTTCCTCTACCAGAAAAAATTGGATCTGTCGGAAGAAAGGATTGGGACCTCTACATCTAGCTCTTGCCCATCCCCCATTTTTTAAAGGTCCATGGCGTCTTCCAAACTCTGTAAAAAATCGAGTCTATAGTTGCTAAATTTACCACAAGTTAACCAGAATTCAATGACAATATTAATCTATTATCTATAGCATTCAAGAATGAAACCTGAAATAAGAAATATGGCCTTCACAAGCAATGGCTGAACATAGTTGGAAGATGAGAAATCAGCTGATACAGGCAGTCCTTCAGAAGAGATATTTAAACATAAGAAAAAAGATCACAAGTAGGCCATCTGACACCTTGAACCAACTCTGCATTCAGTAAAATCATGTCAACATTAATATCCCTTTTTAGCCTGTTCCCATAACCCCTAAACTTTCCTACACTTTAACAATCTGTCTAACTCATCTCTGAAACTTTAAATAACTTGGGCTTCACTGTCCTCAATCAGATATGTCCCAAGATTAATGACCGTCTGAGAGAGGAACTTCTTCTTCTTCTCTCTCTTAATTGGACAAAGCCTTATTCTGAAACTATTTCTTAGAAATGTAAATTTCCCCACAAGTTGAAGTATCTTTTGTTATCCACTTTATCAAACCCCTCAGAAACATAAATGTATTGATTAAATCAACGCTCATTCTTCTAAATTCCAATGAGTAAAGACAAAGCTTCTTTCCTCATACAAGAATCATTTTCACTCAGGAATCAGCTTATTAAACTTTCTTCAAATTGCCTACAATGGAGTAAGTCTGTCCTTATACGAGGAGATCAAAACTGTATGGTATGCGCTAGTTTGCAGTATCCCCAATTTGCCTAATTTATGCTCCATCCACCTTACAATAAAGGTCAACGTTCTATTTTCCTTTCAAATATTTTGAGGTGTTTGTACGTGAACTTATAGTTCATATTTGAAGACATCCAGATCCCTCAGCACCAAAGCATTGTGTAATCTCTCCATTTAAATCTTTTTTTTCTTTTCCCTTTTGCTTACCCAAGTGGGCAACCTCACATTTTCCCACATTCTTCTTGTTTTGCCAGGTTTTTGCCCATTCATTTACCTGTATGAATCCCTTCTCAAAATTTTTGTATCCTCTTTACAAGTTACTTTCCTACCCACCTTTGTATTGTCTGTACAGTTGGCTACAATACTATCTGTGCCATCATCTGTCATTACTATAACATAATAAGTGTAGAATATTATTCTGCTGAATTCTGTTCAGGTTGATATTAAAGATCCCAGAGTGCTATTTAAATAGAAGTTATTCTGTGTCACAGACAACATTCTTTTCTCAACACTATTGGATGAATAGGGCAATCAGTCGAGCTATCTACCCAGATGATTAACTTGACGGTGACACTGTCAAAGTTTCTTGCATCAGCTTCTGTTCGAGATTTAAATGGGCTACAGCAATATTCTGGCTTGAGCTCAGGAGTTTGTCTGTGTGGCGAGAGGATTTGGTGGAATACAATATTTGCTTTGGACATGAACATCAGCTGTGACTTCAACCAAAAACCCACGCCAGAATTTAAATAACATCAGGATTCCACTGAAGTAACAAAATATGTCAATAATCCACTGGATCTAAGTCAATCACTGATTCCACCTTGTAGCTGTAAATTCTTTATCACATTGTGTTTGTCCCAGCAGTACAGCATACCTGCTGAATGGTGGTGTTTCCCAAGTCCAGAGGATCAAGAAGATATTGACAGTGAATTAAATGCCAAACATTGCTCCTGACATTAATACTAATCTATAATAGGTCTTGGAAGTATAGAGGTAGATGTGCTGAGAAGTGGCAGATGGAGTTTAACCCTGAAAAGTGTGAGGTGATTCATTTTGGAAGGACAAACTTGAAAGCAGAATACAGGGTTAACGGAAAGATTCTTGGCAGTGTGGAGGAGCAGAGGGATCTTGGGGTTCATGTCCACAGTTCTCTCAAACCTGCCACCCAGGTGGATAGAGTTGTTAAGAAGGCGTATGATGTGTTAGCTTTCATTAATGGAGGGATTGAGTTCAAGAGCCGTGAAGTTATGCTCCAGCTATACAAAAGCCTGGTTCGGCCACATCTGGAGTATTGTGTCCAGTTCTGGTCACCTCATTACAGGAAAGGTGTGGAGGTGTTGGAAAAGGTGCAGAGGAGATTTACCAGGATGTTGCCTGGAATGGAGGGAAGGTCTTATGAGGAAAGGTTGAGAGGGCTAGGGCTCTTCTCTTTAGAACGACGAGGGATGAGAGGTGGCTTGATAGAGGTGTACAAAATGATCAGAGGTGTAGATAGAGTGGACAGCCAGAGATTTTTTTCCTAGGGTGGAGGTAGCTATTATGAGGGGTCATAGTTTTAAAGTGAGTGGAGGTAGATATAGGGGAGACGTCAGAGGTAGGTTCTTTACTCAGTGAGTGGTCGAGGTGTGGAATGCATTGCCGGAGAGGGTAGTGGAATCGGCCGCATTCAGAGCATTTAAGTGGCTATTAGATAGGCATATGGATGATAGTATAAAGTAGGGGTGGAGGTTAGATAGACCTTAGGTTTCGGGTAAAAGTTCGGCACAACATCGTGGGCCGAAGGGCCTGTACTGTGCTGTACTGTTCTATGTTCTATGTTCTATGTCAATTACTGTTCACAAAAGGAGCGATAGGAGTTTCATTTTTGGGGGTTGACTTTGCAGATCAGTTATCGTGATGAGGGTCTGAATGGGGGGTTGTCAACGATTTAGCAATCACTGTAGAAATCTAGGTAATAGAGAAGGTGTGGAAGCAGATGACGTTAGTAGAGTGGATGAAGTGCTTTGCTCTTCCTTTCCACAAATCTGCCAGAAAGGGATTTGCCTCTTCCACACTTCAGCATTTCGATGTTTGGTGTTGTCATCTCGATCATCAATCGATATTGGGCAGAGCATGCACAGTGTCCCTTCTGTTTATTTCTATGCCTGCCAGTGTCCTGTATAGGTTACAGGACTCTGATTAATGTTGTACATGATTAATGTAATATTAATGGATGGCCACATTGCAAAGGAGGCTATTCCATTTGCCTAGTCAAACGCCCAGGGGAACACAGTTGCCATGGTGGCAATAGCAGCTCCAGGCTATTGAGTCAACATATATGTTTTCGGGGACCTACAGTTCTATTTACACCAAGCCCGAGGTCTTAAAATTCACTGCTTTTTGTTTGAGTTATATAAACTAACAGACTGGAATGGGAAATGTGGCATTTCCTCAATTTTATGTTCCATGAAAGCAAGATGTGTTGATTGGGTTGCATGGTGGCTCAGTGCTTAGCAGTACTGTCTCACAGTGCCAGGGACCTAGGTTTCATTCCAGCCTTGAGCGACTGTCTGTGTGGAGTTTGCATTTTCTCCATGTGTCTGCGTAGGTTTCCTCCCACAGGTGGATTGGCTGTGCTAAATGCAGGGCTACGGGTCTTGGGGAGGTGGATCTTGGTAGAATGCTCTTCTGAGGGTTGGGACAGATTCGAATAGCCTCTATCTGCACTGTAGGAATCCTGTGACATCAATTAAACTGATCTTCAATGCTTTTCTCTACATTGGTGTGAAGCAATTTAATGATTTGGATCAGGAATCATCACACTAGTATGCACTTAGTATGCCTTCAACAATATTGAAGAAATGCATGCTTAAAAGTCACCAATATCTGGCCCAGAATACAAGAAGATGCTTATTCCATCCTAGATTACATTGTCTTCAATGTAGAGATAGTGCCCTACAGGTCAAATCCCATGAAAGGAAGAACTCAGATAGAAAGTAAATGAACTGATGCCACTGTCTGCAAGATAATGTTAATGATAATCATGAATTTATATATGTCAAGAATTATTTCTTATTAAAGGAGCAAGAACTGCATTTTGTTCTCATAGCCTAACAAACTGAATGTTCAGATTTGAATTTATGTCACGTATTAGGCTCATCAGGAATCCCTTAATTAGTATACCCATTTTTATAGGTCAGATAGCTATTTGAGGTATTCTGTCTACAGATGAGTTAATCTTGCAAATAAGTCCAACTCTCACTTGTCTTCCCAGTCTACTTAGTTGGAGGACCTCTGCTAACTTCTTCACTAGTTTGCCTCCTATGCCTTTGGCAGGTGTACTCTGGTGCTCTGGAAATGAAGGATACCAGTCTGCTGGTGAGCTTTCTACACCCTCCTTGGCCTGATCTGTTGCAGTCATTGGTTCCTGGTAGAGGGGATGTTGTATGGCAGAGGACCTCTCAAAGTGTGTTTAGGAGATAATCTCTGGATGCCTGACTGTCATTCCTCTTCCCTGTTGGTTGTAATGTCATCTCCCTCATCCTTTGATGGAATGGGCACCAAGAAGGAGGCCACTATCTCACAGCTCCTCTCATCTAGCCATTGAATTAATGCATCTGTATCTTAAGTGATCGAGTGAAGGTCTTTGCGTTTATCCCATAGATGGAGATTATTCTGCTGGACCTGGCTCTCCATAAATCATGGTCCATGCAGGCAGAACCTACAGCATCAAGTTGACCCAGGGTATATTCCTCTGCCCTTTGTTGCAGTCTGTACATGATCTCTGGTACTCATGACAGACATTCCCCTGCTTATCTCTACGTTTCCACCAATTCATTAATGCTGAGTCCGGAGGCTCATTGTCAGGAATAGGCTCAGAAAAGATCTGTTGTCCAGAAGTCCTTCTATTGGAGGCCTCTGCCTTGTCATCCTTCTCTCACTTCAAGCCCACATTAGTGCTGTACTCACCAGAATGTGATTCAATGTAAAATGTAGATAGATTACTACTGAGGTGAATATCTCTGTGCCAATAGTTGTTCTTGAGAAAAGGAGCGAGCTTCAGAACAGTTAATAAAAGATTTACCTCAATGTGAGGAGTATAGTTTAAATGTTCCAGACCAGAAGTATTTAGTTAAAATCCTGAAGACTATTGGAAGCTGGAAAGTCACAATTCAATTTTATGAAGCCTCCAGAAAGATTCTGAGATTGGCAACAAAGCCACAGTAAAATTAAGCCTTGTAGATTTGAAAGAGAAAGGAATTCTGTCTGGTGCGAGCAATGCAAAGAAATGTTTTAGGATTAATAGAATTGTATTTCACAATGTTTTTTTTTAATTTTTAAATTTGTTTTAGAAGTAAACAGTTTGTTTTTTGATATTTTAGCTTTCTTTCTTACCCATAATAAACTTCTGTTTTGTTGTTCAACCTGAATCTGCAGAACTGCACGTTTGTGTCTGTGAGACACAAATTCATTAAAGCCAAAAATAAAACAAAAGATGATCTATCAAGCCAGATTTCAGTCTGGAATCTGACTTGGCAGGGATTAGCTTCAGGAGGAATCATAAAACACTTCTGACATGAATCCCAGAAGATCCTGCCAGCAGCTAATATTTCTGTTGCTGATGAGCATACAAAAATGTGAGTGTGGTGTGGTAGAGTGGTGCGTGTATCATGAGGTGAGCAGCTAGGAACTGAGGGAGTTAACTGAGTAGAACTCACAGAGAGAAAGCTTCTATAAAACTCCCTGAAATCACCACCAATTCTTTTGTTAAAATTTAGCTCTTCCTCATTGCTGCAGGCTAATTGCCTTCTTTTTCACTTTCAGTTGAGATGTATTGAAAATGAAACTCTTTGGGTTATTTTCATTCAGCAGGGACCATCATCAAGGCAGCACAGTGTTGCTGAATTGTAGTGCTAGAGTCCTGTGTTTGATTCTGCCCATGGCTGACTGTTTGTTTGGGATTTGCACATTCTCCTTGTGTCTGTGTGGGTTTCCTCCCACAGGCCAAAGATATGCAGGTTAAGTGGATTGGCAATGCTGAATTGCCCATAGTGTCCAGGGGTGTGGGTGGGTTAGCCACGGGAAATGTGGGGTTGCAGGGACGGAGTGGGTCTGGCTAAGATTCTCCGTGGAAGGTTGGTGTAGATTTGATGGTCTGTATGGGCGACTTCCACAGTGTAAGGATTCTATTCAAAAAATCATCTCTAATTTCAATCACTGGGTTCAGATTTTAGCTCAATCTCTTTAACATGATGTTGCATTACATTTTGGAGCTATATTATTGTTATTCTCTTGATACCTCAATTCATTTTTTTTTTCATGAACTCGCAGAACGCTTTGTCGTATGCCTTTAGATGGAGAACTTTCACGTACATTAGCATCCTTTCTGTGTTTTGAAATTGGTGTGCTATTGAACTCTGAGAATCTTTCTTTCTGGGCAGGCTGGTTGTACTTCATCTGTGGGTTGAAGTTTAACATAATAAGAAATCCCCTCTTTTATGGATAATAGCAATTTTCATTTAATTCTGACACAATGACATATGACCTTCATTGACTGATAGAGTTTTATTTGTGTCATAGTACATGTACTGGAACTTTGAACGTACAAGCTGAATCTACCTCCTCAAAGTTTTTCCCATGGCTCTGTAAGTGTTTCCTTCATTAGTGTAGATGAAATTCCCTTTGAAGTTTAGTCTTGAAACTACCCCCATCACCCTTTCAGGCAGTACAGTCCAGATCATAACAACTTAAACATGAAGCTCATTCTCCTTGTTCTCTCTCAGTTCTTTTGCTAATTGTCTTATATCTGTGCCCTCTGATTAATGACCCTCCCAGCAGTGGGATAAATTTATCCCAAACTTTTCCATTAGAATCCTGATAATTTTAAACTGCATTATTATAATTATGTCCCAATACACCAATAAACCACTGAAAATTGAGAATTCTGTTTATGGCCATTCATGACGACTTGTACATGGATTGTGTTAGTCTTTAACAGCCCTTAATAGGTACAAACAATTTAAAGCATTTGTTTCCACTTCTCCCATGCTGAGATTGAAATTTCATCAAGAAGAAAGGTTCATCTTACACCTACCTGATGTTTTTACAATAGAAACCCATTGTCATCATGCTCTAGCAGTACCATCAAGTGCAGGTTACCTGGTTAGTCATCTGTTTTTGTCTGGGATGTGCCAGCTGCAGTACGACTGTTAACGTTTGCCTATACAAACTTAACAGGTGTCGCATTGTCTCTATTGTTTACAGATTCCTAACAAGACCACATGCATTTTTTTCACATATTTAAACTGAACTAGCTATATTACATAGAATTAGTCATACTTCTGGTATCCCTCACACAAGCTGTCTTGGAAATACTTGTAGGAAGCAGATAAGTTAATGATTACAATATTGGTCTCCATTCTCATTAAGAAAACTGCAACATATGGGCTGGTAAAAAATTCTGTTAATTATACATTTTACAACAGTGATTTTAATGTTATTGTGTCCTTTAATTGTACATACTTCAATATTTGTATAATGTTTGTATTTCTCCACGTGCAATGCCTACTTGTCCTTAATGGCTCCAAACCTGCAAAGGATATTTAGAGGATGCCAATGATAAATAGTATGATTCCCAAATTGGTTCATTATGGTCGAGTATTAACTAATTTGTACTAACAATAATTAAAAATGCAAAACATTTACAGGAAAATAAGCATTTTTACAGGCACCTTCCAGTATCAGATTTTCTGTTTCTTAAATAAAAATGTATTGATTTATTCATCACTCTAATTTTTACTTTACTTGCAAGCATGAAAATAAACAACATTGGGACTTTCAGATTGATTTATGTTATTTTTTTTCCTGTTGAAATTCAACTAATTTTGATCTTCTCTTTCAACATTTATTCAATTTACTACCTCCTGTAGGACAAAAAAAAGTGTAACATATTTCATACTTTGTACAGCTGTGAATAAAGCTAATCAATATCTGTAACTGCCGATTCTGATGATGTGGGCTACACTTCAACTTTATTTATTAGGATGTGGAAGTATTTAACTGTTCACAATGTTCCTCAGTCTCCAAAGCAGCCTCATCTTCACTTTTTGAAGTCTTTTGATGGTCTTTGATTTTATTCAGTAGTGTGAAAAGGATGACAGTGAGTTGGCAACCAGTTTTGCACCTCTGGAGGTTTTTATTTCCATCAAAGATAATAATCAATCCAGAGGATGGGAGAAAGACTGCCAGCATTCACTCAACCATTTTACTCTTATGCAGAAAGTCATGATCCACCCCAATTATTTTGGTCAGATTTGCAGGCAACAATTGTCAACACTCTTTTAGAAGTGGAAGTAACACTGGTCTCTAAACTGTCTCCTTTAGAAACATCTTGTCTGCATATAACCTGCCACCACAATTTCTGACACACATTTCCTTTCTCTTTTGATACCTAGCTGACCAGACTGGGATGTTATTCGTTGGAGATGCTGTGCTGCAAGTTAGTAAATCATTTATGTTGGTTGTATACCTTTCTCTGTTTAAAATTTGCCGTATACATTTGACTGGACCAATATTAGATGTGGCAAGATATATGTATATAAATATGAATGTTTTATTGCAGGTTAATGGTATTAATGTTGAAAATGCAACACATGAAGAGGTGGTGAGTATTAAATAATTTGATTCACTTGTTAAAGGTTACATTCTGTAATTTAGAGCAATATAATATCTGTTTTGCATAATTGCTCAAAGAGTTAGTGGTCATGATTTATAATTGAATCATCCATTTGGCAAGGGAGAAGGTACTATATTGGTTGCAGTTTTATTAGTGCTGTCTTGCTGTGCAAACTCTCTTGATTGCAATGTTGGCAACAACTGGAGGAAGTCAACATAAACCTTGGCATCATCACTAGCCTTAGAATGGTAGATGGCATGTGCCAGCAGTGTTACTAGTACTGGTATAAACATGGAGTCACAAATTAAGGATAAATTCTGAATAATGTTAAGATTAAACCTATCAAATAACCCTAAATAGGATGAAGGATTCATAGATATGAAATAGATAATGCTGTTACTTCATACTAAAGCAAGCACTGTGGGATTGGGATAGTGGGAAAATCTAGGAACACAAATAGTTCATCCAGCCTGTCCTGCTATTCAATTAATTCATGGCTAACCTGCATCTCCACTCTACTTACTCAACATAATACCCTGACTGTTCAAAAATAATCCATTAATCTCAATACTGAATATTGTCGTTGACCTAATATCTATAACCATTAGGTTAGAATTCCAGATTTCCACAGCCCTTCACATGGAAAAAGTGTTATTGGATTTCCATTCTAAATGATCGAGCTGTAATTGTCAGATTTTGTGGAGGTGGTGAGATAATGGTTATGTGACTGGACTAGCATTCCTGAAGCCCAAATTCAGGTCCTGGGGACATGGGTTCAAATCCCACCATGGCAAATGATGAAATTTAGAATCAGTTGAAGAAGTTCAGAAATTAAAACTAATTAACATTAAAATAAAACACCCTGTAACCATTGTTGACTACTACAAAAATCCATCTAGTTCAGCAATGTCCTTTAGAAAAGTTAATAGCAATCCTTACCTGGTTTAACCTGCATGTGACTCCAGATCCACAATGGCTGACTCATTGTTATTATTCATTTGTGGGATGTGGACATCGTTGGCTGGCCGGTATTTTTTGCCCATCCCAAGTTGCCCTTGAGAAGGGGTGGTAAGCTGCCTTCTTGAACCGCTGCAGTCCAGCTGCTGTGGGTCAACCCACAATGCCATTAGGGAGGGAATTTCAGGATTTTGATCCAGCAACAGTAAAGGAATGGTGATATATTTCCATGTCAGAATAGTGAGTGGCTTGGAGAGGAACTTGAAGGTGGTGGTGTTCCTATATATCTGCTGCCCTTGTCCTTCTAGATGGATGTGTTTGTGGGTATATGAGATACTTTCTGAGGATCTTTGGTGAATTTCTGCAGTGCAACTTGTAGATAGTACACACTGCTGCTACTGAGCGTCGGTAGTGGAGGGAGTGAATGTTTGTGGATGTAATGCTAATCAAGTGGGCTGCTTTGCCCTGGATGGTGTCAAGCTTCTTGAGTGTTGTTGGGGCTGCACTCATCCAGTCAAATGGGGAGTATTCCATCACACTCCTGACTTGTGCCATGTATAAGGTGGATAGTCTTTGAACAGTCAGGAAGTGAGTTATTCGCCACAGTTTTCCTAGCTTCTGACCTGCTGTTGTAGCCACTGTGTTTATGTGGTGAGTCCAGTTGAGTTTCTTGTCAATGGTAACCCCCAGAATGTTGATAGTGGGGAATTCAGTGATGGCAACACCGTTAAATGTCAAGGGGCGGTGGTTAGATTGTCTCTTATTGGTTATGGTCATAGCCTGGCATTTGTGTGGCATGAATGTTCATTGCCACTTGTTAGCCCAAGGCGGAATATTGTCCACATCTTGTTGCATTTGAACATGGACTCCTTCAGCATCTGAGGAATCACAAATGGTGCTGAACATTGTGCAAGCATCAGCGAACATCCCCACTCTGACCTTATGATGGAGGGTAGGTCATTGATGAAGCAGCTGAAGATGGTTGGGCTGAGGGCACCATCCTGAGGAACTCCTGCAGGGATGCCCTGGAGTTGAGATAACTGACCTCTAACAACCACGACTATCTTCCTATGTGTCGAATATGACTCCAACCACCGGAAAGTTTGCCCGCTGATACCCATTGATTCCAGTTTTGTTACGGCTTCTTGGTACCATATTCGGTCAAATGCAGCCTTGATGTCAAGAGCTGTCACACTCACCTCATCTCTGGAATTCAGCTCATTTGTCCATGTTTGAACAAAGCTGTAGTGAGATCAGGAGCTGAGTGGCCCTGGCAGAACCCAAACTGGCCGGCTCTGAGCAGGTTATTTCTGAGCAGGTGCTGCTTGATAGCACTGTTGATGACACCTTCCATCACTTTACTGATGATAGAGAGTAGACTGATGGGTCGGTAATTGGCTGGGTTGGATTTGTCCTGCTTTTTATGTACAGGACATACCTGGGCAAATTTCCACATTGCCAAGTAGATGCCAGTGTTGTTACTCTAATGGAACAGCTTGGCTAGGGAAATGGCAAGTTCTGGAGCACAAGCCTTCAGTACTATAGGTGGAATGTTGTCAGGGCCCGTGGTATCCAATGTCTCCAATTGTTTCTTGATATCAGGTGGAATCAATTGAATTCACTGAAGACTGGTATCTGTAATGCTGGGGACCACTGGAGGAGGCCGAGATGGATCATCTACTCGGCACTTCTGGCTGAAGATTGCTAAGAATGCTCAGCCTTATCTTTTCCGGTGATGTTCTGGGCTCTTCCATTATTGAGGATGGGGATATTTGCGGATTTTCCTCCTCCAGTGAGTTGTGTAATTGTCCACTACTGTTCACGACTGGATGTGGCAGGACTGCAGAGCTTAGATCTGATCCGCTGTTTGTGGGATCGATTACCTCTATCATTTGCTGCTTATGCTGTTTGGCATGCAAGCCGTCTTGTTTGGTGGCTTCACCTGGTTGACACGTCATCTTCAGGTATGCTTGGTGCTGCTCCTGGCATGCCCTCCTGCATTCTCCATTGAGCCAGAGTTGATCTCAGGCTTGATGAAAATAGTCGAGTGGGGGATATGCTGGGCCATGAGGTTACAGATTGTGCTGGAATACAATTCTGCCAAAGGAAGTGGCCGATGTAGGTACAATTACAACATTTAAAACACGTTTGGACAAGTGAATGAACAGGAAAGGTTGAGAGGAATATGGGCCAAATGCAGGCAAATGAGACTAGTTTAGTTTGGGAAATTTGGTTGGCATGGATAAGTTGGACTGAAGGGTCTCTTTCTGTGCTCTAAGACTCTATGAACCTATAATTATATGTTGTCTTACTTGACAATATGTTTATGTATCTGCAACATCAAGGTCCAACATTAGATAAATGACCAATTAACCTCTTTTTTTTGCAAATGTTGGTTGAGAGGTAAATGTGAAACAATAAATCAGTGTCATGGGGTAGAAACATAGAGAGCAGGAGCAGGGAATTGGCCATTCTGCTGTTTGAATTGCTGATCCGTTCAATGGCTGATTATTCAACTCAGTGCCCTTTTCATGCTTTCATCCCATACCGTTTGATCCCTTTAACCCTAAGAACTGTATCTAGTGTCGCGGAGACTTACCACATTCTTGATGAAGAAATCTTTCCTCACCTCAGTCCTAAATGGCCTTCCCCATATCTTTAGACTGTGACCCCTGGTTCTGGACTCCCTGGCCATTGGGACCATTGTTCCTGCATTTACTCTATCCAGTCCTGTTAGTGCTTTATAGATTTCTATGAGATGCCCCCCACCACCACTTCCTATTTTATGTATACCTGAACAGTTGGACACAGTTATCAATTTAACATGTCAGCTTGGAATTTCATGTGAGTGTGAAATCATCATTTACATTCTTTTACATTCCTGTTTGCCCAAAATAAGATTCCTGTTAAACTTCCTAGCCAACTTAATTAGCATTCATCAAAATGTACAAATGAGAGAATAATTAAGTAATTGAATAAATAAGTGACTGAAGCTAGAAAAATGCATGGAACTCTTATCAAAAATTCCTTCTCCAATTTGAAGGTATTGGTCCAGTACAGCATGTTTATCAAGTAAAATCATCAAAACTCTTTAACCTTAAATTTGTTTCATACTAATACCATAAAAAAAAATCAAAGAAACTAATTACGTAACAGGTCTCAGTGAGGATATATAAAAGGCTTGTTTAATAAAAAGCAATAAAACATGTGGAAATTATTTTACACGATGCATCTAATTTAATTTTAAGCAAACATTTTTACAGGAGATTCATGCGCACCATTTGTGATCAACAGGGGGTCTCTGTTCTGCATGTGTAATAGGAATAACATGCCTTTCAAGCATCCCATTGGGGCATCTGAAAAATATGTGGTCGGAGCTTTTCTGTCATATTTTCAAAGTGGAATATTTTGTTTGTAAAGTAGGTGGAATAAGCATCCATCACTTCCTATTTATGGCTTTATAATTGTGTTGAAAACGATTGTTAAGTTCAGTTGTCTTAACTTTGTTTAATCTCCTTTTGTTTTAGTAGGAGAGACTGCATGGGGCAACATTAGATGCAGTGAAAGACTTATGATTTTTTTGTTGCATTTGCTGTATTTGGTGACTTCTTTGCAGTAAAACTAATGTTATAAATCACATTGACAGGTGCACCTCCTGCGAAATGCTGGCGATGAAGTTACCATTACCGTTCAGTACCTCAGGGAAGCCCCTTCCTTCCTTAAACTCCCACTAGGTAAGACAGAAGCACAGTATAGATTGTTTATTGTTCTTTTCTGCTTTGATGCCACTAAATTAGAACAGCATTGACATAAGCAATCTCCAAAGGTTGCTTCATTGAATGTGACACAGAAGGGCTTAAGGCAGCACTACACAGAATATCATTATAAATGACTGTTGCCCACATTAGTACCAGTATGTGGCCTGTATTATTTATTTATTTTTAATTGTAAATATATTTCAAACACCTGAGAAATGTTATGTTCTTATGCCACTTGGGAGTTTGCCCACTTCAAAAATATGTATAAGTCATGCAGTGTACTATTAATAGTCAACACATTCATCTGAATTCTTCTGCCCACTACTGTTGCAAAGTGCTCACCCATTCAGGTTAATTTACCTCCATTAAAGTAACATGTCAGTGAACCTTGTATTATCCACAACAGCAACTTATTTGATTGTGCAGTTTTGACTGTTGCTGAGCTAACATCCTCCCTAACAAGTTAATTATTTGTACAGAGATAGGAAGAACTGCAGATATTGGAGTCAGAGTCAATACACTGTGGAGCTGAAGGAACACAGTAGGTCTGACAGCATCAGAGGAGCAGGAAAGTCGACATTTTGGGTTTACACCCTTTATCAGGACTGGGGAGGGGAATGAGAGCTCAGAAATAAATAGGGGTTGGTGGAGCTGGGGGGAGGTATGTGAGATGATGATACGGAGGTGCAGGTAGGGAGTTGTGGAGTTAGGTCGTGGGAAGGGTGGGGCGGATAGGTGAGAAAGAAGATGGACGGGTTGTGTCAGGTCAAGGAGGCGGGGATAAGAGGGAAGGTTTGACATGGGATGAGGCCAGGGGTGGGGAGATTTTGAAACTGGTGAATAATATGTTGAGGCCATCTGGCTGTAAGGTCCAAAGGCAGAATGTGAGATGTGGTTCCTCCAGTTTACATGTGGCATCATTGTGACACTGGAGGAGGCCCAGGATGGACCTGTCACCCAGGGAGTGGGAGGGGGAGTTAAAATGGTTGGTGACTGGAAGGTGCTGTTGATTACAGTGTACAGAGCGCAGATGTTCTGTGAATCGGTCACAGAGTCTACAAAGTGCAGATGTACTTATAGACTAGTATGTTACTCTGGTGTTTCTGAAGCTTCCCTTGAGCAGGAGTTGTACCTGTAATTGGTGCAATCTCCATGGAAAAGTGCTCAAGTGCAGGGCTACCTGACAAAGGTACCTGACAACTGAACCCCTCTCAAACTGGCGATTGAGGAGGACAAACCTCAAGGAGAAAGGGTTTAGAATCCGAGAGTCTTCTTTTTCTACAAGGAGTCTTTTGTCAACTGGTTGTTAAGCCTGTGCTGCCCTTGGGTTTCTGAACCCTATTCCCATGGAAAAGCCCTGTAATGCAGACTCAGCAATGAGGGACAAGGCATTCATGTGACCAATTCCATCAAATTCTTGTGGCACAGTGGTAGTGCTCCTATTTCTGGGCAGGAATTCCTAGTTCAAGTCCCATACGCTTCAGGTGTGTGCAATAACATCCCTGAACAGGTTGATGACAATATATCCATCAAATTCGAGTCTAATTTTTCATGCACTCTTTCTGTCTGGTACCTAGTTTTTGAGAAGGCAGTTTAGCATTTAATTTAATTGAAGTGAACAGAAGACAATGTATAAATGTATTGGACGGTGCTGAGCAAGATGTGTTCACTGGACGAGAAAAACAAAATTAAAATCTGCAGTAACAATTCCCATTCACAGATAATCTCTACAGGGTATAAATTAGATTGTCCCTGAAAGCAGACAAGAAATTGCAATGTTCAATTAACCTGTGTCCACTCAATGTGATCTGAGCATCAGAATAACTTTGTGCAGGCTGCTCATTGCAATGATTTCCAAGTGCATACAACACTAATTGCTTTGTTCATTTGCTACACACATCTGCAGTAGATCCAGGGTTGTAACTTCCACCTAATGTTTGCCAACACGTCTTAAAGGGGTAGTGTACAGTGACTGAAGCAGCTCGTGAGAATTGTGGTTGACTCACAGCAACTTGCCAAACCTCCGTTGTCAGCTCCTTGCAAACGTGTGACATCTGCTATCCAGAAAGAGAAGGAGCAGCTGGTTCATAGGAACACCTCCACTTGCACATTCTCTTCTGAGCCACTCACCGTCCTGACTTGGAACTTGTCTCTCCATTCATTCACTGTTGCTGGATCGGGATGCTGGAACTTCCTTCCCGATAGCTCTGCAAGTGCACCTACACTGTAGGACTGCAGAGGATAATTGGGGATGCGCAACAATCTCTGGCCTTGATAACCATGCTGACATCTGATGAAAGAATAAAATAAAAGCACACTCACAACCATTGTCAATGCAGGCTTTACCCTGCATTGAACTTGCAGTTGTAGATGTAGCGGGGTCAGATTTAATTGAACATACATGTTTTGCATCTTGTCCCTTGCAGAACTTTAGGTTGGAAAATTGCTCCCTCAGCATCCTGGGTGAATAAGGTCACTTTCTGAGTAGTTTCGTCTCCTCTTACTCCCTTCACCAGCAGTTGTCCCACTCTGCCAAGCCTCTGTTGATTTTCCCAGTCACATTGTATTCGAAGTGGTCGATCTAATTTTGCAGCTGGTTTCTGCAGAAGAAGACAGTTAATTCAGAAGGTCCTGTCACACCCCTTGTAGATCTTTACAACTTGAAAGAGCCATAGTAAGGACAAAATATTTGTAGAATCAAAGCAACAATCAGAAAACAAACAGCTTGCCAATTCCTGCTGCTGACTGGCATCTTCCATGGTGCAGGTTAAGAGAAAGGCTTGACTGGAATTTAGATTTTCAACATGACACTGCTGGTATCAACTCAGTATTACATACTATTTAAAATTATAACCAATGTGCTCTGCAATTCTCCCAGTGTAGTCTAACTGTACACACTAAGGCCCTGACAGAGTCATAGAATCATACATCATGGAAACAGACCCTTCAGTACAACTTGTCCATGCCTACCAGCTTTCCTAAACTGAACCAGCATGGCTTGCCTGTGTTTGGCCCATATCCCTGAAAACATTTCCTATTCGTGTACCTGTCCAATTGTCTCTTAAATGTTGTAATTATACCCACCTCTATCACTTCCTCTGGCAGCTCATTCCATAAACTCATCACCCTCTGTGTAAAAAAGTTAATCGTCAGGTCCCTTTTAAATCTTTCCCCTCTCATCTTAAACCTATGCCCTCTAGTTTTGGACTCCCATACCCTGGAATAAAGGCCTTAGCTATTCAACCTATCCATGCCCCTCATGATTTTATAAACCTCTATAAGGACACCCGTCAACATCCTATGCTCCAAGGAAAAAAATCCCAGCCTATCCAGTCTTTCCTTATAACTAAATGTCCAGCAACATCCTTGTAAATGTTTTCTGCACCTTTTCCAATTTAACAACATCCTTTGTAAAGAAGGGTAACCAGATTTGTACACACTACTCTAAAAGTGGCCACGCCAATGCCTTGTACAGCTGCGGCATGACATCCCAACTCCTATTCTCAACAAAGGCAAGCACACCAAACACCTTCTTCACCACCCTGTCTACTTGCTACGGCACATTCAGGAACAATGAACCTGCACCCCTAGGTCCCTCTGTTCAACAACATTCCCCAGGATCCTACCAGTAACTGTGTAAGCAGCGCCTGGTTTGCCTTAGCAAAATGCAACATATCGCATTTATGAAAATTAAACTCCATCTGCCAATATCCGGGCCATTGGACCATCTGATCAAGATCTCATTCTACTCTTGGACAAGCTCCTTCACTGTCAACTATACCACTGATTTTGGTATCATCCGCAAACTTATTAACCGTGCCTCCTATATTCTCATCCAAATTATTAATATAAATGACAAACAACAGTGGACCTAGAACTGATCCTTGCAGCACACCACTGACCATTAAGATGTTGTTCAGTGTGATTTGCTGCACAAGTGTGTACATGCACATTGGACACTATTTCGTCCTCCAAATGATGCCTGACCTCTCAACATTCACATGAGAAAATGTTACATAAAATTTACTTGGGACTTCTCAGCAATGACAAGTGCAAGTAAGGACAGGACACTGAACAGTTCTGGATTGCTTAGCAAAGACTTGATAATCCAAATGGTGTAAGCCTCCATTGTTCATGGTAACTAGTTCATGAAACAAGCAGAACCAGGATAGGCATTTAATGATATTTTACAAAATGTTAGATTGCGCAGTCGAGTACGTTTTCAGGAAAATTCCATTCTGCGGAGCATCAGCAGAACACAGTAGTGCATTGTAATCACAATGATTCTAGAATCCAGTTGTCATTTTCCTGTCTGGTAAGTTGGTAATTGGCAGTGACTGAAGAAAAATTCACTTTATTTTCTTTCACACTGGCTATACATTAGTATTGAACATACAAGTCACAGTGTTGCCTTTTTCTATCAACTTTTGAACAACAGCCTAAGAGAACTTACATATATTTTCCAACTGTTGATGACAGACTTAAACATCAAAATAATCTGCTGTTAAGTCTTGTGATGAGTATTTTGAATACAGTTTGAAGAATACAGAGAATGAAGTTAAGTAAACTTCAAATGAATTTACTTTGGATTTTGACTAGATGTCACTGTAATCCTTAACTATACATTTCCAATATTCTATGTGTATTGGAGTTGTGACATACAAAATAAAATGTCACTCCCCAATTGCACATTAGTAATTACCCAAAATATTTACCTGCATTTGCCTGTCAGGTTTGTTCATTTATGCACAAAAATGAAATCTGAAAGAAATCGATATTGGAAAGGTGAAGTGAAAAGAAGGAAAGACATGATTTCCAAATGGCCAGACTTTTCATTGTAACTGTCTAACAATAGCAATCCACTTTTGGAATTGTATTTGTGTTTCAAAAGGAGAAGGCAAAATCATCTTCCACATAACATGGTGGCTCAGTGGTTAGCACTGCTGCCTCACAGTGCCAGGGACCCGGGTTCGATCCCAACCTCGGGTGACTGTCTGTGTGGAGTTTGCACATTCTCCCTGTGTCTGCATGGGTTTCCTCCGGGTTTGCTCTGTTTTCCTCCACAGTCCAAAGATGTGCAGGCTCGGTGGCTTGGCCATGTTAAATTACCCATAGTGTTCAGGGATGTGTAGATTAGGTGGGTTGTAGGGGGATGGGATGCTCTGAGGGTCAGTGTGGACTTGTTGGGCCGAAGGTCCTGTCCAACCATATCATGTCACTGATTGTGATGATGCTGACTGACAAGGGGCAGCATGGTGGCTCAGCGGTTAACCCTGCTGCTTCACAGCACCGGTGACCCAGGTTTGATTCCACTCTTGGGCCACTGTCTTTGTGGAGTGTACATATAAAGATGTGTTTTTTTATGAATTAAGTATGTTTGTGAAGTAAAAGAAGTCTGTGTGGAGTTTGCACATTCTCCCCGGTTCTGTGTGGGTTTCCTCCCACAGTCCAAGATGTGTAGTTTAGGTGGATTGGCCATGTTAAATTGTCCAAAGTGTCCAGTGATGTGTAGGCTAGGTGCATTAGCCAGGGGAAATGCAGGGTTACAGGGATGGGGTGGGTCTGGGTGAAATGCTATTCAGAGGGTCGGTGTGGACTCGATAGGCTGAATGGCCTGTTTCCACACTGTAGGGATTCTATGATTACAATAAGGTTATAAAATGCTGAATTAATCTCTTGCTCACTTAATTGCTCCTAATTATGAAAAATGTATTTTCTTTTTCATTTTGCAGGCTCACCAGGGCCGTCCAGTGACCATAGCAGTGGGGCATCCTCTCCTCTGTTTGATAGCGGTTTACATTTAAATGGGAACTCTACAAATACCGTAAGCTAATTTATTATCTTTTATCAATAAGAGATTGTCATTGCACAATGGTGTATTCGTTTTAAATTGTCTATCACAGCACTTTTTCCCCATTGTTGAAATTAACAAGAGTTGAGACAGTAAACCAAAGGACCTTTCATCTGCTCCTATGATGCTGCTTGGCCTGCTGTGTTCATCCAGCCCTGCACCTTGTTGTCTCAGATTCTCCAGCATCTGCAGTTCCTACTACCCCAAACCAAAGGACCTTACAGGTGGCAAAATAAAATGCCATGTCACTACTTCAAAGAGGAGCAGACGAGTTTTACCTGTTGTCATGATGAATGCTTAATTCTCAACTAATATTTAAAACCTGATAATCTGGTCATTTTCGCCTGATTGTCCTGGAAGCTTGCTGTGCATATATTAGCTGCTACATTCCCTACATCGTACTGCATATTTTAAAAAAAGTATTTTTGACACTATTGCTTTCTCTCTTTCCGTCTTCTGTGCAGATTCCAGATATCAGGTCTTTGTTTATAAATGGCGATTCTTGAGAAAAGATACTTGGGGATAACACACATGTCCATGCATAGTTTGCAGAGAATCATGTGTTACAGTTGCTGAGCTCAAGCTAAAGAGTGTTCGCCTCTTTATCTCCATACATTTTGATCTATTCTTTTATAAGGTGTAGGTGTTGCTAGCTGAGTTAGCCTCATTTGCCTAATCCTAATTGTCTCTGGAGAAGATGGTGGTAAGCTATTTTCTTGAACTGCTTTAGTCTCCTGTTACGGAGGAGGTGCAAAGAAGGGAGTTTCAGGATTTTAACCCAATGACAGTGATGGAACAGTGATATAGTTTCAAGTCCAGTAGGATGCTGTATGTCTTGGAGGGAACTTGCTGGTGATGTGTTGCCATATATCTGCTGCCCTTGTCCTTCTAGATGGTAGAGGTTGTGGGTTTCAAAGGTGCTACTGATTGGGATTTGGTCCTGTTTCTTCAATTCACTAAATGAATTTCATTACCCTCACTCTTGCTTTAGATTAAGTATCCAAAGCTCAGTATCTTATTGTGAAGCCAAAGTTTCCACTGAATTATAACATTTTGAGGGAAGGGGTGGTGAAACTTCAACACAGAAACACAAAAACAGTTCATCAATCTCTTTATTCCTAGCACAAAGACACACTAGACCAGCACACTGATTTGTAAATAATTAAGACACATTGTTAACTGTCTTTATCTGAGACTGATGAATTATCGAGGAACAGCAAGCACAGGAAAATCAGACTGTGAAAAGCTTGCCCAACTTTCCTTAAGATAATGTGAACTGGACAGGAACTCTTACAGCTTTGGATTTATGTTGGACTTCCATGTGTGTATTGGATCCTTGTGATCCACTATGCCCAGGCCTAGGAACCTTCTCTGATTTATGTATCATCATTTTCCAATTCTAGCAGATTCATACCACTTATCCATTTCTATATTTAATAGGTACAGCAGCCACCACATTGCTGAACAGCTCAGTTCCTGAAGAATCATATAATTATTTAACTGGCGCATTTCATTTCAATCCCTTAAGAACCAAAAACCTGACGTAGCACTTGTGATAAAAATGTCAACAAAAAGATCAAGAAGATATCTGTTAACCATTTACAATCCAAATTACTGAAAATCTCTCATGACCAACCTAGAAATTATTCATAAGCAAGAGACAGAAATTGATGGAGGAGCTCAGCAATTCTGGCAGCATCTGTGGGGAGGATTCAGAGTTAATGTCTTCCTCAGAACCTCTGGAATTCCTGTTTTTGTTTTTGATTTCCAACATCCACGGTTCTTTCAGTTTTTATTTAGAAATGATTCAATCTGGTAACATCAGCTCCTAATAATATGACCAACTGATGTTTTACTGTAGATCAAGTTGCCTGCTTCACTTTATATGTTGTGTAAATATACAGCAGATTCCTACTGGGAATTTGAATAATTGTTCTGATATTTTCCAAACTGACCTGCATTTACTTTTCTTATGCTTTCATGATTAGAATTTTTTTTTTGTGAAAATAATAGGCTATTATCAGCTGAATATTTCAATATTAGAGCTGGGCTTAGGAAATGCATCATCTAACAATGAGCTGACTGTTTACTCTGTTAGTAGGCTCTTGCTTCCCAAAATAAAGAATATTCTACAGAAAATGGTGAGAAAAAAAATGAAATGTTTCTCACTTAGTAGTGCCAACCTTCACATTTGTTCACAAAAGCAAAGGATCATAAGATGATGCAATGGAGGAAGGTCTATATGGATCATCACCATGCTTTGACAGACCATGAAAAATCCACATGATTATGAATTCCATTTTATGCATTTAATCTTCTGAAAGAAAGTTCTGCTCCTTAGTTCCCAATGATTATGAAGAAAAACTGAATTATATTTACCTACCCTTACATCAATTCAGTCTGGGACTCGTCTGGCTCCCAAAGAAATAGTCTTTTCCACACTTCATTCCAGCAAAACAGGTATTCCTGGAGCTTGTAGGACATTAGATTATTTCAAACACTGGCCATACTCTCTATAAACTCCAATCCAATTCTTAAAGTGATATTCTTCACATAAAGTGCAAGGAGTGGTGAATGTCTTTTGTCTCCAGAAATGAGTTAATCTTCTCAGATGCTCTGACACATTGACTTGTAAAATATTGAACACAATATTGTAGTCTGAGCTAAGATAGAAACCCAACACTCTATGTCATTCAGTGCAAAACAATTGCAGCGGATCTTGATTTCTCAAGAACAGCATTTCGTTTTTTAAGTTCTCTCGTTTTCCAGGTAGTTGGGTTGGGTTTGATGCCTTACCTAGCCAGTGCTGCCCTCATCCTGTAAATGAATTTTTAAAAAAAATAGAAATATAGATTATTATAAGGGATCCTTTTTAATAAGCCACTGAAGGCTAGTACGCGAGTTTAGCAAGCTATTCGGGAGGCTACTAGAATGTTAGCCTTTAGAACAAGAGGATCTGAGTACAGGACTAGTGAAGTCTTGCTTCAGTTATGTAGAAGCCTTGGTTAAATCGCACCTGGCGTACTGCATGTAGTTTTGATCTCCTTACCTCAGGAAGGATATTTTTGCCATAGAAGTTGTGCGACAAAAGTTCGCCAGATTTATTTATGGATGGCAGGATTTTTCCATGAAGAAACATTGAGTAACAGGACCTGTATTCTGCAGATTCAAAGAATCAGGGGTGATTTCATCAAATCTTATAAAACACTTAAAAGGCTAGGTCAATGCAGGCAAGAAGTTTCCCCTGATTGCGGAATCTAGAATCAGGCAACATGATTTTAAAATAAGGGAGCTGTGAATTTTAGGGTTTTAAAAAATTAGGGTTGTGAACTTTTGAAGTTCTCAACCCTGAGGACTGTGGAAAATTAGGATTAGAGTATGTTTGAGGTGGAAATTGCTGGATTTCTGATTACCAATGATGTAAAGGAGTATAGGAATAGTGTTGGTAAAATAATTGAAACATTCAATTGATCAATGATAATCTTGATCGGTGGACAAGGGCCAATGGGCTGAATGGTCTATTCATCTTGCTATGTTACCTGCATTAAGCAGTTCTCTGGAAATTCACAGCTACCATTGGCATTTTTTCTTTCCAACTGCACTTACCTGACATCAATCAAATACTTCTATTGAGACCTTTGGAAAGGCCAATGGTTGTAGCATGATCTCTTCCAGTTACATATCCCAGCTTTCATGCCCAGCTTCTCTAATCTGGATAAATGGTTATTTTGTTACTATCTCTCTCTATTCTGTATTTGAAGCTTCTGCCTCAGTCACAAGAGATGAAATCTGTCTTGGGTTGTAAAACAAAACAAGTACTTCATGGTACAAAAATAGAAATTGCTGGAAAAGCTCAGCAGGTCTGACAGCATCTGTGAAGAGAAATCAGAGTTAACATTTCAGGACCGGTGACCCTTCCTCAGAACAAGTATATCACGGTAGTCCATTTTTCATACACCTAGATTTTCTTTTGACTGAGCAAAGAAAATCAGACATGATCTAAATCGAACATCAACCAAGACAAATTTTACTCCCACTATGTCTTGCTATTTAAAGATTTTTTTCCCAAAATATTTTGACTCACTCTCGATATCTTACAAAACGTTTGAAAACCTAGTTCTTTGAACATACCCATAATCCATCTTTATTGCTTTTAATCTTTTTGCTTTCTCTTTGTCATCCTCTTTACCTTCTATTATCGCATTTTGCGATGTGATTCCCAGGAAGGTGCTAAAAAGTCCATGTTCCCACATTCAGTAATTGATACAGCTTAAAGTTCATTTTGAAATAGAGTCATACAGTCTTTACAGCAGGAAATTGGACTTTTCAAGTCCATCCTTCCCACTCTGGTGGTCATCGAACATCCATTTTACAGCACTTGGCTTATAGCCTTGTATTCTATGGCATTTCAAGTGCACCTATCAATAGTCTTGAAAGTTCAGGCCCCTACCACCCTTTCAGGCAGTGAGTTCCAGACATCTACAACTCTCTGAATGTTTTTTTTTCCTCAAATCCCCCTTAAACTTTCTGCCCCTTACTTTAAACCTGCTATTCCTGGTTAATGACCTCTCTACTAAGGAGAAAAGTTGTCCGTATCTTACTCAGTCAATTGCCTCCTAGAACTTTGTACACCTCAGTTAAATCCCCTTCAGCCTTCTCTACTCTAAGGAAAACTCTAGCTTATTCAGTCTCTCTTCACAACTGAATTGCTCCAGCCCAGTTATCATCTTGGTGAATCTTGTCTGTACCTTAATGCAGTCACCTTCTTCCTATAGTGTGGTCACCAGAACTGCACACAGTACTCCAGCGGTGGCCTAACTAACATTATAAATCCAGCTCTGACACAATCTCCTTGCTCTTGTATTTGATGCCTTAACTAATAAAGACAAGAATTCATGTACCTTCTTAACCACCCTTTCTACCCTTCCTGCTACTTTCAAGGATCTATTAACATGCACGCCAATGTCACTCTGCATTTGTACTTTCTAGGGTCCTACCATTCAATTTATATTCCATTGCCTTGCTAATCCTCCCAAAAGCATCACCTAACACTTTTCAGAATTAAGTTTCATTTGCCACTGTTCAGCCCTTCTATAACATCCTGTAGCCTAAGGTGTTCCTCCTCACTATTTACCACATCGCCAATTTTCTTGTCATCTGGAAACTTACTGATCAGACCTGCTACATAATTATGCACATCGATTGCATTGTGCAGGGAGCACAGTGGCAGATGTGTGTTCTACCGCTTCTTCTCTCAGCTGATCTATTTAATATGAAAGCCATATCCTTTGGTTATGTACTAACATACTAAATCAGCAACCTCATAAACTGCTGGAACATCAGTGCCCCGGTGCCATTTGAAGACCTGGACCAAGGCTTTTCTCAGTAACTTTTTCCACTTAATTTGAGGATCTTAAGTTCTTGAATCAGATGTTCCCCTCATCTGATCTTGTTTGAAATGTTGCAATTTCCTTAAGGGTAATGTTCCATTAGATCAAGAGTTCAGATATGACTTCCCCAGTGATGCACCATGAAACAATTTGTGTCACACTGCTGGAGGTGATAGTGAATCCTAGAACAGAAAGTTCCGGCAATGAGAATTGCTTGCTCATCACCTGTATTTTCATTCTGATCCTGAAGATTTAAACCAACAATGTACCATCATTGTATTCCATGCAACGATTCACTTTAGTTGAAATAGATCTACCATGTGGTTCATTGTCTGGTTCTATTTATTGTCAGTTCTATTTGGTTGATTGTTTGATTTTCAAAGTCCAACTTCTGTTTAAAAAGATATCTACCCTGTTCTACCACATTGCACATCTGTTTTATAAAGGTAGAGATGCAAGTCTACAGAATTCAGGTTACAGACTGTTAGATGTCAGAGGATAATTTGCCATCTAGCACACTTTCACTGTGATGTATTTGTGGCACATTAGAATGTTATGATGATAACAGAGTTATCACCAAAATGGAAACCCTGTGTTTATAATTCTGCTTGTTTTTATCATAACATTCATTGGTTGCAAATATAACCAGTTGCAACTCAACCAATCCTCTACTTTTTTGTCCTTGGAATGTGAGTATTACTGACAGGGCCACCATTCGTTTCCATTCCTTAATTGCATTTGAGAAGTTCGCAGTTCTTGAACTATAACAGTCTGTAATATAAGGGCACCCTCTGTGCTGTTGGGGAAGGTGCAGGAATTTGATTCAGTGACACTGATGAACAGAGATAAAGTGCAAATCAGGCGACAATGATTTGGAGGGACACTTACAAGTGCACTTGGAACTTCTGACTGTATATGGTTACAACTACTCCAGCCTCGTCTTGTGCACTGACATTATGGGCTCCCCTGTTATTGAAGATGCAAATGTTTTGAGAGCCCCTGCTCCTCTATTTAATTGTAAATCATCAGATGTATCATGACTGTGAAGCTTTGATTTGATCCACTGGTTTCAGCACCATTTAGTTTGCTTTGTACATCCTATGCTACTTCCATTGTTTAGCATGTAATTCTGCATTGTAGCTTCACAGGTCGACACCTCATTTTGAGCTATGCTTGGTGCTGCTCTTGGCATGATCTTCCACCTTCATTGAATCATTTTGAGCCCTTTCGTTGGTGATGATTGAATAAGAGATGTACCAGAGATGTACTTTGTGTTACAGATTGTGGTTAAATACAATTGCACAGTGCTTCATGGAGGCTGAGTTTTGAGCATCTAGATTTACTTGTACTTTAAATTGTATTATGACATGAAATATATACTTTATTTTCTTTGCACTTTAAAGTGATAATTTCAAGGTGAGAAAACAACTTCCAATGACATCTAAACTATTCAAATCTAAATTCTAGCTTCTGGTATAAGGATTTTGCTAAAGATCCTTTTGTGCCTTGACTGTTGAGTTTGCAGAAATTGAAACAAATTTGTTGACAAAAGAACTATTGCTGCTCTTTTGTGTTTTTTTTAGCAGCAACCTCACTCCCTGTGGACAATGCATGCATCCAGGATTAAATGGTTCTGGTTCAGCAGTCTGTGAAGGTCACAGGCTTAAGAGTAAACAGTGAAAATTTTGTTTAGGTGCAGAGAGTGGGCAAAAGTTAATTTGCATTATCGAGGAATTTGCTGCAGCACTGATTTATTCCTCTTGCCTTTCATAGTATTTTAATAACAAATACTGGACAAAATGGAATGTTCCGCTCAGAATCAACTTGAATCGATTCAAAGCCTGTGACTGGAACAAAATCATAGAAATGTAAGATATACAAGATGAGAAAAGGCAAAGGTGTATTAAACTCAACTTTTTCCTTCCTGATTGTCAAATGATATAAAGATGATGAAGCTGGTAAACAATCATTGTAATGTATTTATCAATTGGTCTAGAACAGACCTAGAGATGTGTCTTCCAGCGTTATTCCTGGTAAAGCATTCTGGAGAGAAATTGGACTCTGTGGCAACCTGTCTTCAGACTAATGCTTGAACATAATGACTTTGGATGAGGTGGAGTTTGCCCACAGGCCCATCTAACAGCATGTGGAGGAGCCAAACTATGACAATTGCAATACAAAGAGATGTACAGCATGGAAACAACCCTTCAGTCCAATTCATCCATGCCGACCAGATAAGGTAAATTAATCTAGTCCCATTTGCCAGCATTTTGCCCGTATCCCTCCAAACCCTTCCTGTTCATATAACCACCCAGATGCCCTTTAAATGTTGTAATTGTACCAGGCTCCACCACTTCTTCAGGCAGCTCGTTCTATTACACACACCACCCTTTTTGTATGTAAAGGTTGCCCCTTAGGCCCCCTTTTAAATGTTTCCTCTCTCACCTTAAGCCCATGCCCTCTAGTTTTCCCCTACCCTGGGGAAAAGACCTTGGCTATTCATCCTATTCATGCTATCATGATTTTATAAATTTTGATATGGTAACCTCTCAGCCTCCGACGCTCCACAGTAAATAGCGCAGCCTTTTCAGCCTCTCCCTCTACCTCAAACCCTCCAACTCTGGCAATATCCTGGCAAATCTTTTCTGAACATTCTCAAGTTTAATAACATCTTTCCTAAAACAGGAAGACCAGAATTGAATGCAGTATTCCAAAAGTGGCCTAACCAATGTCCTATACAGCTGCAACATCACCTCCCAACTCCTATATTCAATACACTGACCAATAACGGCAAGCATCCCAAATGCCTTCTTCACTATCCTATCTGCCTGTGACTTCACTTTCAAGGAACAACAAATCTACACTCCAAGGTCCCTTTGTTCAACAACACTCCCCAGGACCTTGCCATTAAATGTAGTGTGGTGATCCAGTGTCCTTTTATCAAAAAGGTTCTGAAGAAGAGTCACTAGGCCCGAAATGTTAACTCTGCTTTCTCACAGATGTTGCCAGACCTGCTGAGTTTCTCCAGCAATTTCTGTTTATCTTTGAGATTTCTGGCATCCACAGTTCTTTGATTTTTTTTTTAGGAATTCTTAATGTCTTGGCATCCACCTGGAAAGAGTCAGGTTTGAAATATTAAGGACCAAACAGACAATTTGAAAACCACAGGAAATGCAGTCCTTGTTTCAGAGAGCCCAGGAGGCCGAGTCATTGAATATATCTAAAGCCAAGGGAATCAAGGGTTATATGGGACAGACAGACAGTTGAAGTCTTACCCTTGCTTCTAATTCTTATGCTCTTGTGGTTTATTTGGCAAAGCGGGTGGAAGGTTTCAGTCACAGCTTTTTCAGTCTTTAGCAAATAAAGCTACCTCAAACATTGTGCACCACGGAAATTGAATTAGGTAAATTACTTGCTAATGGCTTAGTAAACACGGAAATAACTGTGGATGCTGTAAATCAGAAACAAAAACAAAGTTGTTGGAAAAGCTCAGCAGGTCTGGCAGCATCTGTGAAGGAAAAAACAGAGTTCCCTTCCTCAGAACTGAGGAAGGGTCAGTGGACCCGAAACGTTAACTCTGTTTTTCCCATGCCCCATACTGTCCAAGGAGGCATAGGCCATGGGAAAATGCAGGCTTACAGGGATAGGGTAGGAGGTTGAATCTGAGGAGGATGTTCTTCAGAGGGTCAGTGTGGGCTCGATGGACCAACTGGCTTGCTTCCACACTGTACGGATTCTATGATTCTGTGTCCACCTGGACTATTTTGGGAGAGCCTCCTTCACATAGCTAAGTGGATATTAGAAGCTACATTAGTTTGCTGCATACTTCACAAATTGCTCATTATGTGGGAATTACAGCAGCACCATTACATAACTGGCAAGAAGTTAATAAAGAAAGATTGCAAGAAGTCAGAGAAAGTGCAGCAGCAAGTGAAGTGACAGGAAATAAAAGAATGACTACAAAATGGACTCTACCACATGGTATAGTTAATCAATGATGTTGCCTTGCTCAACTACAACTCTCCATTCACCAGTGGTCCCACAGTCAGGGTTATGATGTGACTCATTGTGTTCCTGTCTCTGAGCCAGAAGCTTTGTGTCACCTCTCACATCAGAGCTTTATGGCCAAGAAAAGTATGGCTACATCTTGGCTAGAGATAGTAGGAACTGCAGATGCTGGAGAATCTGAGATAACAAGGTGTAGAGCTGGATGAACACAGCAGACCAAGCAGCATCATAGGAGCAGGAAGGCTGACGTTTCGGGCCTAGACCCTTCAGGCCTTCCTGCTCCTATGATGCTGCTTGGCCTGCTGTATTTATCCAGCTCCACAACTTGTTATCCTACATCTTGGCTAAACAGATTGCAAATCCTTTCAAAAAGCCTGATGGCTGGCAGGAAGGATGGTTGAGATTCCTAGTCAGCCAGAGCCCCTGTTGTAAGTGGAGCACAACAGCCTCTCCTGTTAAAAGGTCTGCGTGCAGGTTTTGCTATGGGGACCAATTTGTGGCAAGTGTCCCCCTCTCCTTTTGAGGCACTACGAGAAGTCCCAAACTCTATCATTAACCAACACCATATCCTCTTTGTGGTAATGCCAAAAATAGAAGTCACTAGAAAATCCACATTCCGCTAAAATTTATAGGTCAGGCATACAAACTTAACTTAAAAATCTTGCTGCAATACCCTAGTCCCCACATTATATGTGCCTTTGTTTGCCGTATTGCCTGTATAAGCCGCTTTCCCAGGAGCTGCCGAGAAGTAGTAACAGAACATGGTTGACCATCAATTGAAGAGACTGGAGATGGCACCGGTGGGGACCTCCAGCAACTCTGGACCCAGAGGGGTCATCTGCAGGAGTCTCATCCGCCTGAAACCAGCAAATGCACTTGTTGTAGGCCACTGTCCTTGGTCTGGGTAGCAGTAATCTAAGGCCATCCCCTAACCAATTGTTCTCCATTGAAGTAAGGTACACAACAAAATAGTAACACACAGCAATAATGGTAATGCATCATGAGCTTACCTTGCATACACTGTCCAGTCTTCAACCATTGGTCAGTTGACAGCTAGCAAATGTCACAAGTGTGTCATATCTCCCACAGTGAGTTGATGTTTCACACATTAGGACTTTTCTTTTCTGGAAGGGTATCTGTTTTTTGGTTTTAACAAACCTTGGTCCGAATTGCTCACTGCTGCTCATGTAATTATTCCCATATAGCTTTTGTGTTGGCAAATCAACTGTGTGATATTTATGCAGCACACCCCTGTGATCAACTGTGCTCTCTTTTGATGGCAGTGTTTAATTATTCAATTTTGGGCCTTGCGTCTGGTTTGAACAGGACTCGATCCAGACATAACAAGGTGTAGAGCTGGATGAACACAACAGGCCAAGCATCAGAGGAGCAGGAAAGCTGATGTTTCGGGCTTAGACCCTCCTTCAGAAAGGCCCGAAACATCAGCTTTCCTGCTCCTCTGATGCTGCGTGGCCTACTGTGTTCATCCAGCTCTACACCTTGTTATCTCAGATTCTCCAGCATCTGCAGTTCCTACTATCTCGATCCAGACATACTGTGTCACCAGTTCAGTTCACCACTTCCTAAGTTGCAACACTTAATTTAAACACACATATCCCTTCAGAAGACTTAGAAAACAATAAGTCACTATCTGACTGATTGAACTTTTAATAGGTCAGGCTTCATACATTTTATCTCACTTTGATTGACCCAGCAAATTTAGAGCTACTACTTACCTAACCGATGACCTGTCTTGGAATTCCCACATAAATGCAACAGTCAAGAAGGCACAACAAAGCCTCTTCTTCCTCAGGCGGGCTCAGGAAATTTGGCATGTCCATGAGGTCCCTCACCAACATCTACAGATGCACCATTGAAAGCATACTGTCCGGGTGCATAACAGCCTGGTCTGGCAACTGCTCTGCCCAGGGCCATAAGAAACTACAGAAGGTGGTGTGCACAGCCCAGACCATCACGGAAGCCAACCTTCCATCCATGGACTCTATTTACATGGCTCTGCTGCAGAAAGGTGGCTAATATCAAAGACCCATCGCACCCCGGCAATGATCTCCTATGACCTCTTCCGTCAGGCAGAAGATACAGGAGCCTGAGCACATGCATAAGCAGGTTCAGGAACAGCTTATTTCCAGCCATTATCAGACTGTTGAATGGACTCTAGCCTCAAATAATGTAACCTGCAATGTAATCTGTATGCCTCTCAGTCTTTTTGATCTGTACATCCTTTGCTTGCTGTTTTCTGCCTGTACCTCTCATAAACAAAGCTTTTCACTGTATTTTGGTACACGTGACAACAAATCAATCAATCAATAAATCAATCAATACATGGTTTAGGGCAGGGTTAGGATCAGGAAGTCTGTCTTCCTATAGTTGCTCCCAGCAACTACTACTTCTCCCAGGTAGCACCTCTGTAATCCGACTAATCTGTACAAATGTATTAGTGGAAATGACTAGTCAACTACCGTGAGGGCACGGTATCCTTTTGGAATACTGATGTCCAGAACCAAAAGGGCCACTGGATACATTGCCTCTACAGTTGTTCCATGGAAGCCTCTTCTGATGCAGTAAAAACTGTGGAATTGACTACTCGACATTTCACAATGGTGGGTCCACAGAAGAGGACCACTTGTTTCATTTTGGAAAGGATGTGCTTGAAACACTGTATAAAGGTTTATGCTGAGTTGGTTTAATGTTTTAACATTAAGCAGGCTTTTCAATTCACCAAGCATTTGGGTGTGTACACCCATCAACTTTCTTCTGTAGACTGACCCATTGAAGACACATTTGAGTCTGGCTTCAGCAAAACTAATCTCCAATCAGCTGGTGCCAACATGATCATTTTGTGTGCACTGGCTCATACTTGCTGTGCCAGTTGCTGAATTGGTAACTTCAGGTAAGGCCAAAACAGAATGTCTTTTCATCTTTACTTTCTTTTTCCTCTTCCACCACAGATTAGGAGGATTCCAATTCTTGGATATAAAAGCATAGAAAAAGAGTAGGTAGGAACAAGAATAGATAATTTGACCCTTCGAGCTTGCTTATAATAATTATGGCTGATTATCAAGCTCAATATTCTAACTCCATCGTCGCCCCATAACCCTTGATCTCTTTAGTCACAAGAGTTATATCTACCTCCTTAAAAACACATTATGTTTTGACCTCAGCAACTCACCTCAAATAGCAGCATCTGCTGTTAACAGCCCAAAACTTCCATTTTACATTTAGATCTGAATTGTTCTGTCGTAATGAATTCACCACTCTCTGGGGGAAATCTCTCCCCACCTCAGTCCTAAAAGGTCTAGCCCTTATCCTTAAAGTATGATCCCTGGTTCTGCACAGCCCCACCATTGGGTACATCCCTTCTACATCTAACCAGTCAAGTCCTGTTAGAATTTTGTAGATATCTATGAGAACTCCTCTCATACTTCTAAAATTCAGTAAATACGATCCTAACCAACTCAAACTGTCCTCATACAGCAGACCTGCCATCCAAGGAATCAACTTGGTAAGTCTTTGCTGCACGTCCTCTATAGCAAGAACAGCCTTCCTCAGATAAGGAGACCAAAACTGCACACAGTAACCCAGTTTGGCCTCAGCAATGCCCTGTATAATTGCAGCAAGATATCCTTACTTCTGTACTCAAATTTTCTTGCTATGAAGCCAACATGCAGTTTGCTTTCTTTACGGCTTGCTTCCCCTTGAAGGCATACTATCAGTGACTTTCAGTACATGAGGACGCTCCTCCGAACTTTCTCTTCTCTCAATTTGCAACCATTTAAGTAATAATCTGCTTTCCTATTTTTACTACTGTAATGTTAGGCTTTTAACTGCCTTGAGGTTCTTTCAGATCTGATCGAGAAAAGGTCAATAACAAAGAATCTTACTCTATTATAATGAATAAATCTAATAATTCAAAACCACATGTTAAAAGATGCGCAATTCAACTAGTAATTGTTCCCACTGCTTGCTGATCATTTGCATGGTGGTCCACCTGCAGATACAGCTAACTTATACTCTGCACATCTTGAACCAAGACTGTGCAGTGATTGTAAATATTAGTGATCTCTCATATTCAGACATACCTCAAAGCATCACAGCATAGATTATGACTCATATACAAGGTTCAGGCTGTCTTAATAATGTTAACCAAAATTGGCCCGTCTGCTGCAGTGGGCAGCCAGTGAAAAGTACATTAGTACTGGTAGCATGTAGCAATCATATAAACCAGCAGATAGCAGCAATTTACTGTGATACCTTCTATTCAATAAATGGGTACAGTGATTAAGGGTTAGCCAGTTTCTCTCCCTCAAATATTTTTACAAGCCTCTGCTTATATTTTTTTATAATGTTCTAACCATATCCTTGATGGGACCCTTGAATGTCAATATTTCTGGTTAATGACTCACTGACCTATATTTAAATAATTATTTGATCAAGGTTGATGGCAGACAATATGTGAAGAAAGCATGAAAATCTCATAGTTGCCACTGTGAAATTGTAACATTTCAACATGTTCTGAAATCATGAAACAATCCTGACTCTGGATGTTGCCATGCAACTGTGAACTATCTTGTGCCAAATATTTTGGATAAAACGTTGTCTGGAGCTCGTGCTGTGGACAGTCAAGTGAAGAATTCCTATCAGAAGACTGTTCACCTTTGGTGGGGATTGTCTGGCAGCTATGAATGTAAGCTCAACACAGACCTAAGAGTAAAATGGAAGTTTTGGGCTGTTATCAGAAGACGATGCCATCTGAGGTGAGTTGTAATGAGATTACAGGCTGGACCACTTTCAATCTGAATTGAATTAGCTTTATTGAATTGAAAACTGTCTTAAGCACACCAGATTTCTGGGCAGGCAATAGAGGATAATTTCTTGAAAAGCAAGATATGCTACAGAAATGCGCGCTGAGTCCTAGCATTGTAGGGTATGCAGGGTAAATTGATCTTAGTAGGATAATAGGTTGGCACAACATCGTGGGCCAAAGGGCCTGGACTGTGCTGTACTGTTCTATGTTCTCTGTTCTATGTTCATTGCACGAATGCAAAAGGGTCACGCGTTCAGCTTGCATGACATGATACCTGTGGCAGAGTTTCTGCTTTAGCAGGACTTGGGCTTCAGGGATGGGAATGCCTGTCTTGTAGGGTACAACTAGTGATCCTATGTCGAACTCATTAGTTTATATGTTATGGTCATGCATCAATCCTGTTCCAGAGTTATTGTCCTGCTTTCAAATAAAATTTGTTGGATCGTGGTAACTTATGTCATACAATTTCATTGTGCTGTTAGAACTAAAATGAAAGGTGTGAGATGCTCACTTGATCATTGAATAATTTCCTCTTTGGTGGAAGCCTTTACCACTAATGAGAATGTCAGACGAGTTGCCTTCAATGAAAAAAATAACAGTTAAAATGGAGATTAATGCCTGACTAAACATGAGGACATTGGAAAGAAATCATTTGGACAAGGACTTCACTCAGCTCTTTAAAATGATGAAAAACGTCGAGAATGTAGATGCAAAAACACCCATTACATTCAACTGGGAATGTAGAACAAAAGATACAGGCTTAAAGCACACCATATCTTAAGTAATAGAAGCTTTTGTGTTTCATTTGATCAGTGGAGCAGCAAAAAAAAAGCAATATCAATTCCCTCTTTCAACAAAGAAATTAATGAATGCTTAATTTAAATTGAGTTTTAAGATTAATGGACAGAGATGATCAATGGAGATTCGCATCCTGCTAAATTTCACAATCCATCATCTGGAGAACAGCAAGTCAAGCTTCAATGATAGTGATTGCCTTGGATCAGCGAGTTATATTTGTCAAAACCTTCCTGCTGTGCATAAGTGCTGAGAAGGAGGATAAAAGAGGATATGACTCACTCATAGAGTTGCAAAGGAAGATTAAATGAAAAGAACAAACAAGAATGAGCCTGAATCCCCTTTAACAGGGACAAACAAAAAATCCCAAGGCCCTTCAGACATATGCGTTGGAAAGGATTCTGAACAAGGAAGATAAAAAGACTGAAAGCAGTATATTTTCCTGAAGTAATTAATTTCAAGATGTTTTTGTTTAAAACAGTGTGGGGCTAGGGAGAGAATTTCAGAAAGCACAACCAATGAAGTCAATGAAGGGGAGTGAGGAGGAAAGGAAAGATGAGTAGAAGGCTGGAGCTGGAAGATCATGAATGCTAAACAGATATTTTTTGCAGGTCTGTTTTACCACATAAAGAAACGTAACAATTTATGGTCCAGTATTCAATACATATCTCTGATTTGGGCAAGTTTTAACCTTACTTCCATGCTAACAGCAATCTCACATTGTCCTACGGTTGTTTTGCATTTTGCAAGCAGTCAAGCCAGTTCTTTGATCTTGTGAATGTAAGCTTAAGCTTGGTTATATAATCTGCTATTTTGTGGATTCCACTTTTTAAGAGTTACCCACTGAGCAAACAACTTGTGGAATGTTTGCGCTTTGCACTATTTAAATATAAAAATCCATATTTAATTTGCATTATGAATAGCCAGCATTAGCCAAATGAATTGTTTAAGTTAGCAGTGATGCAAATCAAATGGTCTCATCAAATTATAAATTGGAAAATTAAAAATAAGAAGGAAACAAAGGCAGAACTATTTTTACCAAATCCCATAGACTGGACAGAACGTTACTAATTTTACAAGAATATTATAACCAGTTTGGACCATTGTCTATTTTCTTTGGTGGGGTCAAACTTTAGGATTTCAGTTACTATAATTCCCTTCCACGATTTTTCTATGGTTTAAATGGAAGCTCTATGCTGGAAATTCAAAATCACTTTGAGAAATTGATGAAAGAATTAGAGATTGAGGGATAGCACGATGAATTGAGGAGGAAAGATCAAAAAGCAACAGTCTAATTGGGAATAAAATGGCTTGTTCATCTTCAACTTAACAAGCATTTATTGCTATATTTATTCCAAATATATTTCCTCAACATCAGCTTAGCAAAACAGTGTTCTTTTTATTCACTCATGAGTCATGGGAGTTGCTGCCTGGTCTTAAGAAAGTAATAGTGAGCTGTCTTCTTGAACTGCTGCTGACCATGTGCTGTAGGTAGACACACAATCCCTTTGTGGAGGAAATTCCATAATTTTGACCAGCAACACCGAAAGAACAGTGTTACACTTCGAAGTCAGAATGGTGAATGTTTTGGAGGGTAACTTGCAGATGGTGGTTTTCCAATGCACCTGCTGCCATTGTTCTTCTAGATAGAAGAGATCATGGGTTTGGAAGGTATTGTCGAAGGATCTTTGGTGAATTTCTGCAGTGCATCTTGTAGATAGTATTGTTGTTACTGAGCATCGGTGGCCGAGAGAGTGGATTCTTGTGGATGTGGTGCCAATAAAGTTAACTGATCTTTCCTGGACAATGTCAAGCTTCTTGAGTGTTGTTGGAGCTGCACCATCCAGGCAAGTGAGGAGTATTCGAACACACTTCTGACTTGTGCCTTGTACATGCTGGAAAGACTTTAAGGAGGCAAGAAATGAGACACTCATTGTAGAATTCCTAGCTTCTGCCCTGCTCTTGTAGCTATCTGCATAGTTGTATTGTGAATCCAGTTCAGTTTCTCGTCAATGGTAACTCCCAGGATGTTAATAATGTGGGATTCAGTGATGGTAATGTCATTGAATGTCAAGGAGCAATGGCTAAATTGTGTATTATTGGAGATGGTCACTGCCTGGACTTTGTGTGTAATGAATGCTACTTGTTACTTTTCATCCCAAGCCGGGATATTGTCCCGTTCTTGATGTACTTGGATGTGGACTGCTTCAGTATTTGAGGAGGTGTGAATGGTGCTGATCATTATTCAATCATTGGAAAACATGATCTTACGATGGTGTGAAGGTCATTGACGAAGCAGCTGAAGATGTTTGGGTCTAGGACAGTACCCTGAAGAACTCCTGCAGAGATGTCTTACAGCTGAAACGACTGACCTCCAACAATCACAACTATCTTTGTATGTGCCAAGTATGACTCCAAACAGTGGAGATTTTGCCCCGATACCCATTGATTCCAGTTTTGCTAAGGCTATTTGATACCACACTTTGTTGAATGTGGCCCTCATGTCAAGGACTGTCTCTCCCACCTCACCTCTGGAATTCAGTGTTTTTGTCCATGTTTGAACCAAGGCTGTAATGAGGTCAGGAGCTGAGTGGCCCTGGCAGAACACAATCTGGGTGTCAGTGAGGTTATTACTGAGTCAGTGCTGCTTGCTAGCACTGTTGATGACAGGTTCCATCACTTCACTGATGATCAAGAGTAGACTGATGGGCTGATAATTGACCAGGTTTTGGGTTTGTTCTGCATTTTGTGTATAGCGTTAACCTGGGCATTTTTCCACGTTGTCAGGTAGATGTTAGTGTTGTAGCTATACTGGAATTTCGATTCAAGGGAATTTCTCTCATGTTTTTTAGGTTATATTAATATTTGAGTCTTTTGAACTGTGTGTTTAGATTATGCAGATATTATTTTCATTTATCTCATGAGGCTTTTGTTTTGAAAGTCAATATCGTACAGCAATTTTTTCACAAATCTGTCCAGTTTCCTTGTTCTGCCAACTGCTTTATTGACAATGCTTTGTTTTCACTCCTTAACTAATCTATTAAAAAATACAACTGGGAGGCTCAAAAGTTTTAGAGCCCTTAGATGTATTATTTTGAGTTCTTGTTAAATGTGTTGCATTCTTATTTAATACTACGGGCTCAGTAGCAAAAGATAAAGGAATGCTTGAATCCAGGATCTAGTGTCATTAGAGCCAGAACAGTGCTATTTATTTGTGAAGAATTATTAAGGTAATATTGGCATAGTTTAAAAAGAAATGTCCAAATCAGTTAACTACAGGGAAAAGAAGTTCAAGAATCTGAAGGTCAAGCAGCATCAGAGGAGCAGGAAAGCTGACGTTTCGGGCCTAGACCCTTTCGGTCTAGGCCCGAAACGTCAGCCTTCCTGCTCCTCTGATGCTGCTTGGTCTGCTGTGTTCATCCAGCTCTACACCTTGTTATCTCAGATTCTCCAGCATCTGCAGTTCCTGCTATATCTGTATTGAAGTAGTATAGTTTTTAGCATATGCACATTGTAGCTCCATATATGGATTGGGCATGGAGCAGCCATGTCACCAGCAGATAGCCCACATAATCGCCCTTTGATTTGACATCATGGCACTGTGAACTGCTGCAGAATGGAGGCAATGGGATATTTTTAAAATATATCCACTCAGGGGATGTGAACACCACTGGCTAGGTCAGCATTTATAGCCCATCCTTAATTGCCCCTTGAGAAGGTGGTAGTGAGATGCCACTTTGAACTGTTGTAGCCAATGGGGTGAGAGGGGTGGGTACACACACAGTACTGTTCGGAAGTAAGCTCCAGGATTTTGTCCAAGTGACAGTGAAGGAACAACAATCTAGTTCAAAGTTAGGGTGGTGAATGTGCTTGAAGGGGAACTTGCAGATGGTGGTGTTGCTGTGATGTTGAACATAGACCATTATGTTTCCCTGTCTATGGTCGCACCCCCGGTTGGATGTTGAGAGGATAGAATCACTTCAGTTGTGGCAGTGGGCAGTGCGTTCTCATGCTGCACCCACAAAGCGATGTCTATACAATCAATGTCCCTCGACATCACAAGGAAGCCTGCAATCCCAGTTAATACCCATGTGCTTTTTGCTTACTTTGTCTGCATTTTTTTGACAAGAATGTTTGAAAATTAGAGAACTTCAGTAACTTCCCTTTTGTGACCATGGCAAACTGTGAGATGTTACAAATATCCCTAGTTGAAGACTTGACAAAGCCAAACTTATAAGAGTTGATTGCCAGTTATTTCACAGTCACTGGCCATGCAGTCTTTGCCAATTTCTAAAGTTGGAGTTGTGGCTAAAGCAGGTGGTATACCTACATAAGGAATTCCCAATAGAAGAACAGACATAATGCACATTGTTCCATATTAACGTTTAGGTCAGAGAATTGAAAACCCTTAACAGATGTGGTCTTCTGCTCTCAGTTCATATTCTTCCCCTTTCTTCATCAGCTTGATTTGCTCTGCAAGGCTTCTGATCTCCAAGTGGAATTGCTACGTGTGTACCCTTGTCTGGGAGAAATTTGTTTATGAAGACAGCTTGATGTCAGCAAGATGTTCATTAGTATCTGTCACACCACTTCCCCTAGGCTCATACAAACTGAGACAATGATGCAAACTATTGCAGAATCATAGCAAAATCCAGAGCAGCTCAGTTAGAACGCGTGGGAGAACCTTTTAACTAGCTGGTAGGGTTCCTGATGCTGACCAGGTGTTTACCTGGGGTGATTAAGAGAGCTGAGCTCTGAAATATCAGTGTTAGAGTAAAATCGATGTAACATGCTAATCAATGATCTGACTTGCATTCTGTCACCGATCTTTCACTCTGTCTGCACTAATGCCTGACCAATGTTGAACTCTGTGATTCACTCTACAAGAATGCCTGCACATCATGGATACCATTTTCAGGCTCTAAGGGCTCTGGCAGAACTAAAAGCAGGCAGGAATGTGCCTGATTTCTCATCAACAGAATGCAGCTTGCAAATTGGGCAGCACTGACACTCATAGTGGCAATGTGAGCTAATGCCAGGTACAAATGCTGCAATGGGGTTTGAAAAGTCTCAGTTTGGAGTCAAAATGTTCACACCGTTTCTGTCTCCACAGCTGCTGCCAAATCCTGCATTTCCCAACATGCTCCACTTTTATTTCCCATTCTTAGTTTTTGTGTTTTTTTTATATGAATGTTGCACGGTTGGTTTTATTTTCATTCCTTCTTTTTCCATCAGTATTGTGATCATAAACCTTCACAATAAAGGCTTCTCTGCAGGATAAGTTTGAGGAGCGGGCAGCTGTCACCTCTGCTCAAGAAATACTGAGGCATTTCCAATCCAGTCAAGATGTCTGAAATATTGTTTTAAGATTCACTGCATGGTCATAGGCTGGGCTTCACTAAATTTGCATTTTGCTTCTGTCAATGGTTGGTGCAAAGTAGTTGGTGAGTAGCTCTGCTCTCCTGGGAGCCAGCCCTTTACTCTTCCTTCACCTTCAAATGAGTAGTGCCTTTAAGTGGCAGCATTTTGAAAGCTCCAGGGATGCCTTGCATTCTCAACTGCAGATCACATGCGAGTTTTGACACTGCACCTAAAATTCCTGTCAGCTCAGATTGGGAGACTGAATTGCATCATTGGTGCAATCAGTGTCATACCGAAAACACAAAGATGTGCAGAACTGTTTTGCCATTTCATACAATTGTTGCTGATTATTGAAGGAATTGAAAGAAGTTACTTATTGTATTAAATATTCTCCTTTGCCTTTCTTGACACATCTTTGGATAGCAATCTGGTTGAGACTGCAGATCTCATCATTACTAGACAAAACAAAGCCATGTGCAGAGAAATTGAAGGCCAAGGTGACTTTTCCAGTCTTTGGTATTACTGTATGGATTGTTGATCATTTTTCATGCTATTTAGCTCTAGTTACATTTTCTTTGATATTATATAACTACAGTAATGATGTGAAGAGTTCATACAACCTTGTTCTCCCAAGTTTGCATAGTGCAGTAGATTGACTTCCTCTTTCTAATAGTGCTTTCTTCTCTCTCAATAAGATTAATTTTGCTTCCATTCTGAGAAAATAACTTAATTCTTACATAGAAATTGGACATTGAATTATTTGGTAAGCTTAGCTTTATAGGATTGTGAAAATTTAAGAATGAGAAGTTCTTCAGGGGAATCCATTTAGTCCACTGCAACTTCTGTAAGGGACTGGTCAGAGCCTTCAAGAAATTATGGGATGTTCAGGTACAGCAAGATTGTGCCAGGGAGGTGAGATATTTCATTGACCTTCACTAGTAGGTGACATGTAAGCTTAGCAAATGGTGAATGACCCTGAGCAAATGTATATTTCTGAACTGGACATTAAAATGCAAATTAATTTTTCGATTGTGTCTTTGAGAAATCATTAAATTGTAACAGACCTTTCCTGTGGTTAATGGTTGCCGTCTTACAAATAATTAAATAAGCAGTTTGCACAAGACTGTTTACAATTCATAGAATGGATGTGAGAAATCTCTAATTTAACATTACAGCATGTGAAGGAATAAAAATTAGACCCTATTTGTTTGACAATGGCCTAGCTTTCGGGAATCATTAGTGAGGATAAAGCACAGATGCACTTTAGCCACATGGTATAATTAGTATTCATATAAGAATGATCTACCCTGGTCCATCCACATCGATGCTACAGTCAAGAAAGCGCACAAACACCTCTACTTCCTCAGAAGGTGAAAGAAATTTCCCATGTCCACAATGACTCTTACCAATTTTTAAAGACGCACCATAGATAGCATCCTATCCTGATGCATCACAGCTCGGTACAGCAACTGTTGTGTCCAAGACTGCAAGAAATTACAGTGAATGTAGTCCAGTCTATCACAAAAACCAACTTTCCTTCCATTGACTCCGTCTATATTTCCTGCTGCCTTGGAAAAACTGCCAATATAATCAAAGATTTCTACCACCCTAGTTATACTCTATTCCACCCTCTTGCATTGGGCGGAAGATCAAAAGTTTGAAAACACGTACCAACAGATTTAGGAACAGCTTCTTCCCGGCTGTTATCAGACATATGAACAGACCTCTCATATATCAGAGCTGATCTTTCTCTGCACCTTCTCTGTAGCTGTAATGCTGTATTCTGCATTCTGTTCTATTACTTTAATGTATTTATGTAGGGTATGATTTGTCTGGTAAGCACGTAATACAATACGTTTCACTGTATCTTGGTACATGTGACAATAATAAATCAAATCAAACATTGAATATGCACATTGAATATGCACATGCAGCAAAAGAAGAAACATCTGGACCAGCAAAGGGACAAGACTCTGGACAATAACTATTAGTGGGTAAACACTTAGTATTGGCCTTGCTGCCTCAACTTGAAAAATTGAGCCTGTGTTTCATTTCAGGGCTTCAATTCTATCTTGACTAGAACAGAATAAGACACATCTGCTAATGCATGCAATTTGTCTTCCTAAACTTCTGAACCCTATTTACGGTAGATCAAAAGGGGACTATGTCTCAGGGAAAAGCAAGTGTGATGGGGAATGTTTGAACATTTAAGACCTAACTGCATGCTGTCTTTTGTAATCAATCTTCTTCTTGAGTGTGCATTTGTTAGTTTGAAAGCAAAAGTGGGTGTGAATGATTTTTTTAAAAATTAATTTGTTTATAGTGCAGAAACATTGCTGACTGGTCCAACATTTATTGCCCATGCCTAGTCACCTTTGAAAAGGTGGTGTGAGCTGCCTTCTTGAACCACTGCAGTCCATGTGCCGTAGGTAGACCCACAATGCTGTCAGGGAGGGAATTCCAGGGTTTTTATACAGTGACAGTATCCAGGACAAAGTGGCCTAATTAATTGATGTCATATTCACCATCATCCATGTTCAGTTCCTGCCGCACAGTGGCAGCAGTGTGCCTCATAAGTAGTTGCTTCACAGTGCAGTATTTAAACGTTTCTTGAAGGAGACAGAAAGTCAAAGATTTTTCTCCACATCTGACAGTGGACAAACGGTTTTGAGTTTCACAAACTTGGGAATGATCAAGCTTGAGCATGATTGGCATGCTGTCTACTGTGACTGGGCAATAGGATGCGCTGATTGAGATGATCTCCCAGTCATTGGAATGTCTGACCTTCATACCTGGCAGCATACTGGCACTGAAACTCACACATGAGCCTAATCATTTGTGATAGTCAAAATGCATTTTTGTTAACTTGACAGCAGCATCCAAGCCATCAGAAGGCCTTTTCATTGACCCTTTCATATGTTCACCATTTTTGGCCATGAACATTGCTCAGTCTACTTCAGATTACCCTGGAAGGAGAAGGAATCTCAAAAAATTTGAGCTGAAGCTAGCTGTCTCACACTGCTACTTTACTGTAAACCCACAAGGCGATTTCTACACTATTAATGTGATTCTGCTACTGGACTTTATATGTTAAAAATTCCAGACCATGTTGAGAATTATACCAGAAACCAATTTAAGGTTATCAGTTGGGCTCACAGTGAGATACATTTGCATGTGTTAACATACAGATCCCTGTTTTATTCACGGAGAAGAAACTTGCGCATATGTTGCACCACTCTCGTTAAACTAACATGGGGTCATAGATGCTGCCAATTTCTGCTGCATTCCCTCGATAATATCCTGATTAATCAGAGTTTACCTGCCAGGTCTGAGAACGAAAATTGACAGTTAAATGTGTTCACTGTATCTCCATGCAAACAATAACCCACCTAAACACCCACCTTCTCTTCATGATATATGAATGGTGATGAAGGGTTCAGGCCCGAAAAGTCAGCCCTTCTGCTCCTATGATGCTGCTTGGCCTGCTGTGTTCATCCAGCTCTGTACCTTGTTGTCTCGGATTGTCCAGCATCTGCAGTTCCTACTATCCCTTTTCTCAATTTGGTTTCTTGCATCTAGTCCTTATTAAGGCAAAGCAAAAATCTTTGACTTTTTGTCTCCTTTTAACAATGTTTATGAGCATACCAACTGTAAGCTGTGGTGCAGTATCTCACCAAGGCCCATCCAATGTTGCCTTCTAAACATGTGATCTTCACCATCTATAAGTATGAAGGCAGCTGATGCATGAATAATTCTGTCCACGTCATACATATCCAGACTTTGACTGTATTACCATTTCTTCCCTGTTGCTGGGTCCAAATCTTGGAACTCCGTACCGAATAACACTGTGGGTTTACCCTAATGACAGCAGAGGTTAAAGTAGGCAGCGCACCATGACATTCTTGAGAGAAGTGAGTGATTGGCAATAAAAGGTAGCTTTGCCAGTGACGTTCACATCCCATGAATCAATTTTTAAAAACCAAATGGGAGGGTGGGAGGCACGAGAAGTCCACACATAGTTGAGACCAAGGAGGC
Source organism: Rhincodon typus (assembly GCF_021869965.1). Taxonomy (NCBI): domain Eukaryota; kingdom Metazoa; phylum Chordata; class Chondrichthyes; order Orectolobiformes; family Rhincodontidae; genus Rhincodon; species Rhincodon typus. Next base: position 98,276,138 of record NC_063336.1, read on the forward strand.
CGATTGATGGCTGGTAGGCCTGAGGGCAGCACTCATGCTCATTCTGGTCCACTAGGAGCTTAAACATAAATAAATCTTTGCATCTTACCGACATCTCTTCTGATCAATTTCCTCCACTATTTCGTTGCTGATGTCGGATAAAATTGTTGGTATAAAACTGTTGCAACACCAACAACATAATTGTTATATGGCTGTGACTTTTAAAATGGTAAGTAGGCCCATTGGTTATGGTTAGTGGAAAACTTGAGCTCGCACCTGTCTTGAGTTGCCCAATCTGATATCTTAATGCTTTAAATAGAGATCAGGGTAAATCCTGGAAGTAGGTAAGATTTACTAGAAACTTAAAAGCAATAGGAATTAGTTAAAGGAGTAACTTCAGGTTGGGCAGGAAGTAAACAGTGGAATGTCTCAGGGCTCAGAATTGGGAACACAACTACCTTAAATTTATATCAATGCCCTGGACTCAGAAACACAATGCAAAGTGGCTAGATTTTCAGGTGGCAGCAAACCAAGAGGGAGTTGGTGAAAGTGGCCCAGGAATATCAGAGTCAACTGTAGAGTAAAAAAAATTGAAGCGGTCACAGGTGAAGTCCAATACAAACAAAGATAAGGTATTGCAAGTTGTAATGATAAAAACGACTCAGTAGCGATACCTGCGCAAACAGTGTTGAAGTAGCTAAAGATGAAGTCAAAAAGGCTGAGGAGCTCACAAAGTATTAACTGGTATAGATAAGCTGGACACAGGACATTATTTCAAGGTTAAAGCGGGATCTAAATTTAAGCTAGTGAAAACGAAATTTAACACATGTGTACTTCATTCAAGCAAAGAATAAAAACACTGTAATCTGCCTGACCAAAGAGCTTAGGGATGTTCAAAATATAATTAGACCCTAGGTTCGGTGAATTAGAGTACTTGAGTGATTAGCTGGGTAGTTATTTCTTATCCTTTGACTTCTTTATGTTCTTATGTTTGATATATGCTATTGTGTCACTGAAATGTTGAGTAGGCTAAGAAGTAGACTACTCTTTCCTTCAATCCCTAATGTTCTCATTATTTGGAAGGCTTAAGCAGTATTTTTCCTCAGTAATCTTTTCTCCAAAATTCATGACTGCAAGTTTTTCTTCTGAAGCGAAATTCTAAGTTCCCCTGAGCCATGCTTGTTTTGATTGCAGTAATTGGAATTCCCTAATATGCTCAGGCTAACATAAGTTTAAGAAATGCTTCCTTTTTTTGTCGGATTTAATGCCCATTCATTTTACTATATTGCTGTAAAGTTGAGTCCAATATTGGCAGCAATACATCGAGGTAATGAGGGCATCACATCTTCCCACCAAGGGTGAACAAGTTGAGCACACTAACCACTTGGATTTGTTCCTTCCTTAAGAGCTGTCATGGACTTTGCCTCGCCATTTGGAAAGTTCTAGCACACAGGAATACAGTCATTTATTGTAACTTTCAAACTTTGTTAGAGTATAGATGGAGCACTGTACAGTTCTGGTCACCTTACTGAGGAAGGATGTGAGTGCACTGCAGGAGATCCAGACAGGATTTACCAGGACGTTGCCTCGAATGGAGCATTTTAACTATGAAGAGACGCTTGATTAGTTTGAGTTGTTTTCTTTAGATCGGAGTACGCTGATAGTGGACTTAATTGAGGTGTTTAGGATTAGGAGTTGCATGGGCAGAGTGGATAAAAATCAACTGCCCCCACCCCCTTAGTGGAAGGATTAGTAATAAGGGGGCATAATTTTAAGACGAATAGCAAGAGGTTCAGAGGAGATTTGAGGAAACTTTTTCACCCAGAGCATGGTGAGAATCTGGAATGCACTGCCTGGGAGGGTAGTTGAGGCAAGAAACCTCACAAACTTTAAAAAAAACTTGGAAAAGCACTTGAAATGTCTTAACATTCAAGGCTTTGGGCCAAGTGCTAAAAGCGAGCCTAATCAAGATTTAGAGTTTTTCTTGTCGGTGCAGACCTGATGGGCCGAAAGGCCTCGTTAGTATTATACTATGGTATGAATAATGGTCGGTAGCTGTTTAGTCTTTGCTGCGATATAAGAAGGTCAGATTCACGGGCAGGCAGCTATATTCCTGTCTCTAGAGTCCTCTCACTTCTGACACAAGTAATCTTCACTTTCATTCAGAAGTTATTACCCCACACAACTGCTGATTTCTTTATTAGTGTCAGTGATCAACAACAGAACAATCACTCCCATGGCAGGAATGAATCAAGCTGAGGTGTCATATCTCTAGAAGTTTTCATTTTCTGGCTCTCAATTTTCTTGGTGTCAGTCAATATAACTGAATAACAGATTTCACTTCACACCAGTACTGCAGCTATCATGAAAGCCGAGAAGAATGTTAAACTTGTATACCACATTGATTGGATCACACTTGGCATACGGTCTCCACTTTTTAAAAGATTTTACAGGCAGTTAAGAAAATGCAACGGTAATTTCCAAGGCTGATACAGACTTCACAGCTGCAACCATCAGAATACCCTAAACAAGCTAGGATTGTTTTCCACTAGAAAAGAACAGATTGAAAGATGACTTGGTAGGGATCCTTAAAATTAACAATGTGACTGCTAAGGTAGACCTATGGAAGATACTTCAATTTTTGGCAGAGTTAAGAACTAGAGATCATCAATATAAGATTGTCACTGGCTAATCTAATAAGGAATTCAGAAGTTTTTTTTTACTCTAAGGACTTAAGAGTGTGGAATTCACTACAACATGAAGACAATAAGGACTGCAGATCCTGGAAGACAGAGTCTATGTGTGTAAGCCTGGAAAAGCACAGCAGGTCAGACAGCATTCGAGGGGCAGGTTAGTCACCATTTGGGTTGAAACCCTTCATCAATCCTGAGAAAGGGTTTTAGCCTGAAACATTGACTTACCTGCTTCTCGGATGCTGTCTGACCTCCTGTGCTTTTCCAGCCCCACAACTATAGTCTACAACATGAAGTTGGTTGAGGCAATTAGCATAGATGCTGTTACAATCAGACCCTGGCTGAAGTTTAACAATTAGTAACTGCCCAGGGTGGAATATCCAAGTTGATAAGTTCAAAGTGAGGAGGAATGAACTGACTTACCTTCTTTATTCATCTACCCCCTCGCTCGGTTGTTTTGATGAGAATCACTTCCTTTGTAGATACCTTTCTCACAGACCCAAATGAATTTAAACTTAAACAGAGTTCATTTAATGAGGCTTTGTTTTATTAACAAAAAGAGAGTTTATTAATTATTACAGGTGAAAAGAAATACTATTTCAACATCCAACGCATGCAGATTAGAAATAAGAGGTGAGAGCAAAAACTTGCAAATAATGAGAAAGGTTATATGGATCAGTCTGAATTATTCATGAAGAGCAGATAAGACTATACTACAGCCAGTACTGGATTATACCCATAATGTTGTTGTTGGCAGTTGAATAAACCATTTGTAAGATTTTTGATCTTTTTGGCCGATGGAAGTTCCTTCGTTCGATTGCTTTTTCTTAACTGGTTCACAGCATTCAGAACGAGAGACTTCCTTGATCTGCAATACATGGGCAGCTAGGACGTGGTTCTTGACTATAACCTTCTGAATATGCTAACACTCGATTATAGGTTGGTACACATGAGAGTGTTCAGTCTCACTGGGCCTCTTCATGAAGTTGAAACTGGCTTCTTGTAACCCCTATGGTTATGTAATCTTCAAAAAGAAAAAAACAAAATGTATCTGCAATTTGCAACGTAGCCATTTGAACATATCTTGGAATTACAGATTAATAATGTTCACCTTACTTTGGACCTCTGACCATCATTGTATCAATGCCTTTAAGGAAACTTTCAATATGAGAGAGGAAGGAATACAAGAATTGTTGGTAAAGTTGTGTGAGGAGGCTTGAAGCAGAGCTTAAATATCATGATCGACCAATGGAGATGTATGGCCTGTTTAGGATGTAGACTTTTTTTATAAATTCTTGTAATCTTGTCTGAATCAAATGTTAAAAGGAAATTCAAATTTCTGAAGAAGGGTCTAGGCCCGAAACGTCATCCTTCTTGCTCCTCTGATGCTGCTTGGCCTGCTGTGTTCATCCAGCTCTACACCTTGTTATCTCAGATTCTCCAACATCTGCAGTTCCTACTATCTCTGAAACAACTTTATTAAAACTCATGTGATTTCAGCTAAATGCCCAGTGAGTAACCTGGAGAGACAATTGTTTTGTTCTTAGCAGATTTGAGTCTTATGACTACCAGACAGGGAAAGGGAATGAGGCAGGACCATGTTCATGTAGGGGGGAAGAGACACATAATAGCGGACTTGCTGTTATGAGCAATCTCCAAGCAGTCAGGGTGAGAGAGAAATCCCGAGGTACATAGAAATCAGTGAGAACAAAATCTCCAGACCCAAGTGAGGTTGTCAGAGATGAAGCCATACTACAAAGCTGTTGAAGTCATCAGTTTAGCAAATCCATGTTAAGTAACAATGCATTGAGTTGGCAGTCTGTTTGAAGGATCTCAGGGAAAGACATGAACTGAAGAAAGTAGCACTTAGTGAATGCACAGAAATTTGACAGAAGGAAGCTGATCACAACTGTGGCAGATGAACAAGAAGCTTTAATGTGGAATTAGGCGTGAGTCTTCACTGAGGTTTGAGTGTTTGTAAAGGTACTGCTGGTATCAAAGTGATGAATCTTGCTCTCTGATGTTTGTAATGAGATCTTTCATTTTTTTTCTTTTGTAATGTAATATAGTTCATGCTTTTCTTTTGTGAAATAAACCTTTATGTTATTTTGTCAAAAGAATAAATATAAAAATTAAATTTTGGCAGTCTCTTGAAAATATATTAAATGATTGATCTCCATGTTAAATAAAAGATACAAATTGCAGTCAATCAAGCTAGTTTTCACTCAAGGATCTGACTTGTCCAGTATATTACCAATAGCTAAATTCATAATTAAAAAAAGACTGGAAACTTTATGGTTACAGGAGAAAAATGTACATCTGTGAACTGGAAAGTTTTGCAGTTGGAAATAAAAAGGGGATAGAAGACTGGAGCTCAGAAGCGCAAAAGCAATTGCAGGAATTGCATCTGAGGCAGGGTATAGCAATTTTCTGTAAATTTAAATGAAATTGGAGGGTTACTTATAATTACTATAAGCCACTGAATTCAACAAAAGTATGTGAAGTGAAAAGCAATTTCAAATTTTTGTAATAAAAGTGACTCTTTTTTTCTGTGGGAGCCTATCTTTAATGTAACATCCAAATAAATACTCAATTGGTGTGATAATAACTAGTTACTTTCAATTCACACTGTCTGGGATATTCCATTAAAAAGCTAGAAAGGAAAGCAACATGAACATATATTGGAATGTGATTGCTACAATGCTTCTTCTCCATTCAAGGAATCAAATTAAGTTAACAATTTACGAGTACCATGAATATCACTATTGCAGGTACAAGCAGCAAGAAGATTATCAAGTAGCAAAATGCCATCTAGATGCCTTGAAAGCGACTATTAAGGCATTTTCAAAGAAAAAAACATATACAGACCTTTCGACTGTGACCATACCTTACATTGAATTAAAATTAGAATTTCTCCAGGAGGGGAAAAAAATCTGATGTGACAAATGAAACACAATAAAACCTGTGCCTAATTTCAGCAATGCCACAACATTAGAAGAAAGATTAGATATATTTGCCCTTCTCCTTGTAATCTGTAGTCATGTTGACGCACATCATGACCTGACTTCCATCAACACCAAACTGTTTCCCTTTTTCTCCTGGATGTGATGACCAGAAAGACACAAGCTGTTGTTTGAGGGAGTCTACCAGTGGCAGAAACAAGTCCAACCAGAAGTGATACTCATCCAATCATTGTAAACGTAGCCTTCTTCACTCTTCCTGAGTAATGTAGTATTATGTCATAGTTCAGACAGTCATCTTCATCTTGCTAGTCATCTTCAAAAATAAGGAAATACTGTTTGGCACTGCATCAAGCATTTGAAGTCTTGGACATACAGATATGATGTACGGATAAGCCATGCCATATTCTATAGGCTGTGAGCAGATGAAATTACTTCCTCAATGAGAGTGATTGAAACCTGGCCACTTTCATAGTACAAAGCAACAGCCTTGGCCACGCAACCTATATCTAGCAGTGCCACAAATTTTAATGATATATGTTAATGAATTGGAGGAGGAAAGTGAATATACTTTAGCCAAGTTTATGAATGGTACAAAAGTAAGTGACATGGCAAATTATGAGGATAAACAAAGAGAGTTATAGACAGTTAGAGACAATGGGCAAAAACTTGGCATTTGGAGTATAATGCGGAGAAATGTGACGGTATGCACTTTGGCAGGATGAATCGGGGAACTGAACATATAAATGAAGAAAGATTGCAGAAAGCTACAGAACAGAGGGATTTAAGAGCTTTAGACTAAGCATCACAAAAAGCTAGCATTCAAGTTCAGCTGGTAATAAGGAAGGCAAATAGAAACATGTCCTTTATTTCAAAGGGAATGGAATATGAAAGTGAGGAGTCTCTTCTAAAACTATACAAGGAACTAATCAGACAACAGCTTGAATGCTGTAGTCCCTTATCTAAGGTGAGATAACTGGCATTGAAGACAATACAGAGAAGGTTGATAGATGTTTTGAGGTACAGTTGTATGAGAGGTTGAGTATAAATTTAGGAGAATGAGAGACAATCTTATTGAAACATATAAGATTCTTATGGGACTTGACAGAGTGGATGCGAAGAAGTTGATTCCCCTTATGGAAGAGTCTAGGACCAGAGTAAATAGTCTCATAATAAGGGGTCACATTTAGGACAGAGATGAGGAGGAACTCCTTCTCTCTGAAGGGAGTGAATGTGCACATTTCTTTACCACAGGGGACTGACAACGTTGAGTTCTTAAGTATACTCAAGGCTGAGATAGACAAATTTTTAATCAGTAAGTGAATCAAGGATTATAGATAAAAGGCACGAAAACGGAGTTTGAGGGTGATCAGATTAGCCATGATCTTATTGGCTGGCGGAGCACACCTAATGTGCTGAATGGCCTACTTCTGCTCTCATGCCTAATAGCCTTATGGTCTAAACTTACTGAAATAGGCATCCAAAATGTTGTTGGACCCAAGGAAGAGGATAACGTTTTGGTTAAGCGGAATTTCAGATGGGTGAAAAGGTAAGGCAAAAGGAAATAACTAAAATAGAGTTTGCTCCTCTGACAATCTATTTAGTGTCCACAAAAACTGTCTTTATAACACAGATATGCTACAAATTTAAAAACTCTGTTATGTGAAAATCAACGTGTTAAATTTTCTGACGTTGGGTGAGCAATTTTTTTCACTCACCGCAGATGGCGAAAAAAAAATCACTCCTGTCTATCATAGAAAACATCGTAACCATTGTTCCCTAGCACAGATATTTTAGTTTGGAATGGACGTACGTGATCTGACTGCACAGATGGTCTTCCAAACAAAATTCATTGTAACCTGGGAATTTATGTAATTCACTAACTCTTTAAGATCCTCTTTCTTTGGTTCATTCATGGTGAATCCAATGAAACAATCTGAATTTTCAATGAAATATGCAAAGGTTGTGCTGTCTGTAACCAAGCATGACCAACCTAGACATAGCTATTATTAATACAATAAGAATCAATAATCTTATTAAAGAACACGTTTTAACATACACCCTTCTTAAACTTAATGATTAGATAGCAGCCCCCAATATACATACTATAATACTGAAAATGACTGAATAATCTTTTGTGAAATAAATATAAAAACTAGTTATTTATTATGGTCAAATAAAGTTAATTCCTCACTGATAAATTCAAGTGTGTTCGCATAATCACAGCAGATGTTGATTGCACAAATGAATGCATAATTGATCAATCATTCATAGGCTAGAGACAATTACTCTCAATACTTGTGTGTTTATCTATTTAATTTTCAAGCTCATTACATGATTGGTGGCATTGATCATTGTTATAAGTTTATGCACTGTAAGGCAATGTCTCTTTATTTTTCTGTATTTTTGATTGTGGACTGAAGTGGGAAAAGGACTGCTTTAAAAAAAAGTATTATAGAAAGGATTACTAGGATTACTACACTTTTTGAAAGCAATTTACCTCTTACTCATTATAAGTGCTGTTAGTACAGCTGATTGATTAAGCAGTGAGAAAGGTTATTACAGACAAGTTGGAGTCAGGGGTGTGTGTATGAAGGATGATTTAGCAAGCAGCAAGTAGCTGATTGGTCTGTGGAGTGGTGACCAGTTATCAATGACTTTCTGCCTGCTAACAACTTTATGATCAGCTCCCACGTAGCTGAATAGACTGGAGGAGTCAGTGTTTGGACAGAAAACATTGCAACTCTGGAAAGGAAGAAGGAATCCTTATTTAGTCTTCCTCATTAGTTGCTGTAAGCTGTGGCTCTTAACCAATAAGTAGAAATCTTAATATAAATGTGAACCAGTAGCTGTGAGCCTGCTGCGAGCAAACAAAAGTGCCTGGAAATGGAAGGTTGAAGATCAGCAGGTCCTGACAAGGCAGAAGGACAATTTCAGCAAATTCTGTGAACTGGGACCATTGCACTGCTTTACCAGTATTTCCTTCCACCTATAACATACATGTTTTATTTCCGTCTGTCCATGTGGAGGAAATTTTATAAGGGGTTAGGGTTTACCTAGTAGATATAAATGTAAGCAGTTCATAATTGTTTATAGAATTCCTACAATGTGGAAAGAAGCCTTTTGGCCCATCAAGTCCACAGCAACACTCTTAAGAGCATCCCACTCCCTACCCTCACTCACTGGAAAACTCTATGAGAATTCTTGGCAATCATCTATAAAAATAAATGAGTAATAAGACTTTCATTTTCATTTCACATTTTAACTACTGTTCTCCTTATGTAAGTATTTATATGTGCAAGTATAGCAGCCAGGAATACATATCAGTGCTGGTCATCATTTGCATTTGGTATGTAACAATATCAGTATGATAGTACTCTTCTCAGCAGGAATGAATCTGTAGAATTTCCAAAGTCTTTATTATTTACTGCATTGTGCAGTTTGCAAATGCGGTTGCTCCCAAAACAATATACAAAACGTATTTTGTTGATTCCTGAGGAAATGTATTTACAAGTGTTCCCTCCTGAGAGAAACCATCATTCTTCTGACGCACTCAAGAGATCGTAGCCTCATTTGGTCATCAATATTTAGCCTTCAAAATACCTGAATGTCCATGAGCAGTGAGGTACTGAGAATCTATCACCATGACATTGTCAGCAACATAAGAGGTTTATGCAACTTCCAGCCCTCTGTTGGTGCCATTGAGAAAAGGCCTAGCTGATCATCAAGTGACAGAATTAGGCCCCAACTGGGAGTCCAGGCCAAAAGAAGAACAGAATCAATAGAGATTAAGAAGACAACATCATCAACAAAAAGAACGAAGAGTATTTATTTAGTTCATGAATCACTTGGAATCACACAAGAAAATGAGTAAAATAAAGAAAGATACAGAAAGATATTTTAATTAAAATAGACTTTTTAAATTTAAGAGACCTAGGAAATTTAGAAAATTCAGAATTATATCTCACTTATGTCCTCAGTCACAACTTGCAATGAGTTTGAACATTTGTAATGCAACGGCTTGTCATACTGCCAACATGAAGTGATTTATAACAAGAAATATGAATGGTTACTACAATATGCTCTGATATTCAAGCTTAATGCCAAAAAAAGTATGTGTTGCAGATGGTGAAGTTTCTGAAGCAAACTAATCTTCAATTGATAATGACTGTTTTAAGGCATTGGATAAGTGTGCTATGAAGGTCTTTGCGTATATCTGTAATTTTACAGAAAAATATTCTTTTCTTTAAGTTGCCATTATAAACCAACGACAGTTGATTGAAATAGCTTTTCCTTGAATTTTAATGAGAAAACCACTCCCCCACAATTATGGTAGATAGTTAAAAATAATATGTAGATTTTCTCTGTTAACTGACAGAGCAGACCCATTTCTAACAAAAAAGAAGTTTCATAAGACTGAAGGGTTTCAGCAGTTAAGTTGCTGGCAATAGAATCTCTCCGATACAATGTTGCTAAAGGGTTGTTTCAGTACAATGTAGATATACTTCCAATTGAGGTGATAGATGAAATTTTTAAATTAAAATGGATTACAGGGTTAAATCTGCCCAGCATTGTAAATAATACAAAAATCAGTCAATTTTTATGCCATATTTATGGGATCTGAAATGACATTAAAACAGCCAGCTGAGCCACATATTTTAATCAGGTCACAAAATTCTGTTTCTCAAATAAGATATGCATTTTTATCTGCGGCACTAGGAGACCGTGATGATAGAGTTGTTAATCAGGCTGAATGCAGCTGTCTCAAAGATTTTACTTTATAAAGTTTGGTCTTTACTGTTATTTAATGCACCTGTGCAATTAACATATTAATTAGATTAATCATTCTTATTTATGTCTAATAAACATGGAAATGTGTGACACCTTAATGATATAGATTTCTACAGAACACAGATCCGAATACCACAGCTGCCTTGAAATTGAGGGTTTATCCTTTAAAGGGTTTTCAAATCTAGAAAATACAATGCTGATAATGATGCATAAACATTTTTCCTGCTGATTTATCTGTTTCAGTAAGGAGCATGGGTGGTGTAAGGAAAACTTTTCCTGAGTGAATCAGTGGCCAAGTTAGTATTACCTAGGAATTTGGTTCAAAGTAAGAATTCAATTGGCAATTCTTTTTTCCTGAATTCAATTCTAAAGTACAAGTCAGATTCTGACCTAGAACTAACAATCTTTAAAATTGTCTCGTTTAATAGTCATAATCATCCAATAATAACTTGAAATCCTTTGCCTGAATAAGAGTCTGAAAAGGTGTTGATTGCTGTAGCAGGCAGTTTAGCTGCGCAATAATTCATCACAACTGGAGAAAGCAAAGGGATTTTAGGATGCATGTTCAGTAAGAATCATGGTCTGTGTAAAAAGGACTTCGCCTGAGGGGGACAAAGGGCTAAGTAAGTAAATTGGATGAAAGAAGTGTTTTAAATAATGCTTGCAGCAATAAGTTGTTTGTGCTGTGTGGGGAATTTGGTGAAGAGTGGAAAAGAGGCTATTTTACTGTCTTCCTTTTTTTCTTCAGGCTCTAGGACTTGATTTCTAATTTTGTGCAGCAGACAGAAAAGGTAGATAAGGAACTGGTACTGTTAGAAACTGTAGGTTTTAACAGCATTGCAAGTATTGTATTGTTTTATCAGAATTGTAATGTCTACTGGCAGTGCTAAAGTATTTTGGGGGTACAGACTGTATTAATAGCAATTACTAATTAATTAACACATATTAGGGATAGCAAGGCTGGTTTGTTTCCATGCTGTATGACTCTATAATTGCACATTGTGATCCAAGGTAAATGTGTGTAGCTGCAGGATCTTTGACTCAGCGTTATTGAGAGGCCGAACTGCAGACACTACAGCACATCAAGAAAGGACAAAGTTACCTGAAAACACTACTATTCCAGGAAGTAGTCACAGCTCTTAGAATAAAGTTTCCTGATTTGTGCAATAGTCAAAGCCAGGAGGGAATGACAACAGTGAAGCAGGTAAAGTGATCCAAAAGGCAGGCAATTTGCAATGTATAACAAGTTTGAGGTTTCATCCACTTGTTTGGAGGTGAGTGAGGGTTGTAGAGTAGATGGGTTAAGTGGTCATTGCAGTGTGGTCCAGGAAGCCAGTCAAATTAGGGTGAGTAAGAGAAAGTATAATGGTAATAGGATACAGCATCACGACGGGTCCTGTATTCTCTGTCAGCTCCAGCAGAGAGTGAGTCCAGACAGTTTTGTTGCCTGCCCAATGCCAGAGTTCAGGATATCCCTTCTGGGTTGGAGGTGAATTTACAATGAAACAGGAAGGATCCAGTAGTTGTGTTCCATATTGGTACTAACAACACACATAGGGCTAGGAAAAGCAGGTTCTGCTGAGGGACTGTAAGAAGTTAGATGTTGAATTAGAAAGCAGCCCCTCAAAGGTAATACTATTTGTATTACTACCTGAGCTGCATGCAATTTGGCATTGGATGAATAAGACTAGAGAGATGAATGCTTGAGTCAGTGACTGGTCTGGGGAGAAGTGGGTTCCAAATCATGAGGCATTGCATCAGGACTGGAGAACGTAGAGTCTGCAGCATTGAGACAGTCTAAGCCTGAACCATGCTCAGAGTGTTCTTATGTGACACATAACTACCTAAGTATAGAAGGTTTTAAAATAAACTAGAATGGTGTGGAATCAAGCTTGGATTATTGTTGCAGTTCAAATGGGTAGAATCACAGTAGGACAGCAAAGGAAAAATGAGGTTAGAATATTGCAGAAAGGGACACAGAGACAATATCTGAAAAATATCAGCAGTCAAGACAAATGCTGCAAAGGTAACAAAAAAAAACCTAAAGGATCTTGTATGAATGGGCATGGCATCCATAACAGAGTCAATGAATTGACAGCACAAGTTGAAATGAAGAAATATGATCTGATGGTATGATCTAAATATTAAGGGATATGTGACATTCAATAAGAATTGAAAGCGTGTTAAAGATGGAACAGTAGCATTTCTGGTCAAGCATTGGAACAACTGTTAGTTACGAACCTGGTTTAGAAGGTTAGAATGTAGAATCAGAGTGGGCAGAGATGAAGGATTGAAAAAAAAACCCTTTGAAAGATAAGGGAAAAATGTCTCTGATGGGAGCGATGTCCATGATTCTGAACAGTATGGATAATGTTCGATAAATTATACAAGATAAAATATCTTGTGATAAGGGGACAGAAATAATTGTGATTTTTAGCTTCATATATACTGGAAAAATCAGGTTGTTAATAATAGCCTAGTTCATTGAATGTTCTTGATTTGGTTCTATTAACAATGTTGTCTAGAAATGACCAGACAGCAGGCCAGAGTGGACATTGTTCTGTGTAATATGACAGGATTAATCAATTACTTCACAATGAAGGCACCTCAAGATAGCAGTGATCATAATATAATTGAATTTTACATGCAGCTTGAAAGGGTCTAAGGCTAGATATTTAAACTTAACAAGAAATAACTATCTGGATATGAAAGCTGAGATAGAGTCATAGAGTCATAGAGTTATACAGCACAGAAACAGACCCTTTGGTCCAATTCATCTGCACCGTCCAGGTATCCTAAACTGATCCAGTCTCATTTGCCAACTTTTGGCCCATATGCCTCAAAACCCTTCCTATTCGTGTACCCATCCAGATGCCTTTTAAATGTTGTAATTGTACCAGCCTCCACCACTTCCTCTGGCAGTTCATTCCATCCACACACTACCCTTTGCGTGAAAAACTTGCACCTTAGGTCCATTTTAAATCTTTCTTGTCTCACCTTAAACTTATGTCCTCTAGTGTTGGACTCCCCTACCTGGGAAAAAGACCTTGGCTATTCACTCTATCCATGTTCCTCATGATTTTATCAATCTCTATAAAGTCATCCCTCAGCTTCTAATACTCCAGTGAAAGAAAGCCCCAGCCTATCAGGCTCTCTCTATAGCTCAAACCCTCCAATCCTAGCAAAATCCTTGTAAATCTTTTCTAAACCCTTTCAAGTTTCACAACATCCTTTCTTTAGCAGGGAGATCAGACTGAACGCAGTATTGCAAAAGTGGCCTAACCAATGCCTTATAATGCTGCAACACAACATCGCAATGCCAATACTCAATGCACTGACCAACGAAGGCAAGCGTACCAAATGCCTTCTTCACCACATAATAAATAAAGAAAGAACTTTGGATATTGGAAATCAGAAACAAAAACAAAATTGCTGGAAAATCTCAGCAGATCTGGTAGCATCTGTGAGCTCTGTAAAACTCTGTTTCTGTTTCTGTTTTTGCCTTCTTCACCACCTTGACTACTCTCCTACCTGAAACTACCGAATTGAAATGGGACATTAGGTGAGGGGACAGATCAATACAGATACAGTTGCAGATATTTTAAAGGGTATTTTGGAATACTTGGAAGTGACATTGTCCAATGAAAAATTCCATGGTTAAGGAAAGCATCAAAGTAAGGAAGAAGCATAAAATTGCACAAAGATGAATGGCAGGTCAGATAACCGGTCAGAATACAAAGAATAGTAGAAAACAACAGAAAGTTTAAACAGGAATAATGAATTAAAGTATTCAATGAAACTAGCTAAAAACATGTGGCAAGAGTTTCTAATGCTTTCTAAAAGGAAAGAATAACTAAAGTAAGTGTTGGTCCTCTCAAGAGTGAGAATAGAGAGTCAGATAATAGAGAAATTGCCGATGTAATAAGTATTTTGCTTCTGTGTTCACTTCACAGGATATGAAAAATGTTCCAATATACTTCTGAATCTGGAAGCTGAAGGAAAACAGGAATTTGGTGAAATTACAATTACTAGAAAATGATCAAACTAATGGAGCTTCAGGTTGATAAGTTTTCGGGTCCTGATGGACCTCATCCTAGGGGCTTAAACAAGATGGCTAATGAGGAGTAGATATATTGGTATTAATTCGCCAAATTTTCTTTATTCAGAAAAAGTCCCATTAGACTGGAGAATAGCAAAGATAATCCCTCTATTCAGGAAGGGAGAGTGCCAGCAAACAGGGAAATAAGGAGGTTAAGTTGTTAAAGAAGTCATAACTAAGAATTTGCAGGGTTTTTTTTTGCAGAAAACAGACAGTATACATAAGTGAGTCTGTTTAAAATTAACAGGATGTCACAAGTGGGGATGGGTTGGGGAAGGTTCCTCACAGGTCATACTGGGCCCTCAACTTTCTACAATTTATGTAAATGACTTACATGAAGTGGGTTGAAGATATGATGGCAACATGTGCATATGACCCAAACATATGTAGGTAAAGTTGTTGTCAAGAAGTATAACATAGATGTAGGTGTGTAAGTGAATGGGAACATTTCTGGAAAATAGACTGTTATGTGGGAAAATGTGAAGTTGTTCACCTGGGTGAGAAGGATGAAAAACAGATTATTTAAGTGGAGAGCAGATGCAGACTTCTGAGGTGCAAAGAAATCTTAGAGTCTTTGTACATGCACTACAAAATATCAGTGTGCAGGTACAGCATGTCAAAGGAGGCCTAATGGGATGCTAGCCTTTATTACAAAAGGAATTGAACATAAAAGTAAAGATGTTATGTTGCAGTTATACAGGACATTGATCAGACCTCATCTCAAATATTGGATGCTGTTTTAGTTTGCTTGTTTAAGAAAGGATGTAAATGCATCAGAGATGGTTCAGAGGAGGTTTACTAGATTGATTCCTGGAATGAACAGGTTGTCTTCTAAGGGAACTTTGAACAGGATGACCTTGTTTTCATCAGAGTTTAGAAGAGCAGAGGCAAACTCAATTGAAGTTTATAAAACTCCAGTCCCTCCACCACCGATGCTCAATAGCAGTAGAGTTTGCCATCTGCAAGATGCATTGTGGAAATTCACCAAAGATCTGTTGACAGCACCTCCCAAAGCCATGACTGCTTCATTCTAGAAGTACAAGTGTAGCAGATACATGGGAATACCATCACCTGCAAGTTCCCCTCCAAGTTACTCACCGTACTAACTTGGAAATATATCATTCTTCCCTTACTGTCACTGGGCCAAAATCCTGGAATTCCCTCCCTAGTGGCATTGAGACTTAACCTGCAGCATGTGGGTTGCAGTGATTCACACAGGCAGCTCAACGCAACTTTCTCAACGGCAACTAGGGACAGGCAATAATTGCTGGCCAGCCAGCGACGCCCGTACTCCACAAGTGAATAATAGAAAAATCTCAATTGACTTTGACAGGGTGGAGATGGGAAGGAAGGATGTTTACTTTTCTGGCCTTGCAGGATAAAAATAAGGAGATCTTGGTAAAACAATATAAGGTACAAGTCTGACCACAGTAAGAATACTGTGAACAGTTTTCATCCCCTGATCTAAGGAAATATATATTGACATTAGAGGCAACACAGAAAGTGCTCACTCATTTGATCCTCGGCATGGAGGGATATTTTCATGATTAGATCATGAGTAGGTTGGGCTTGTACTCATTAGAGTGTAGAAGAATGAGACGTGGCCTGATTAGAACGTTTATGATTCTTTGGGGACTTGACTGGGTAGATGTTGACATTTTTTTCCAATAAAACTATAACATATAGGAGCAGAATGAGGCCATTCCGTCCATCAAGTTTGCTCCACTGTTTGATGATGGCTGATAATGTTTCTCAATTCCATTCTCCAGCTTCCTCCCTATAACCCTTGATCCCTTTACCAATCAAGAACTACCTGTCTCTGTCGATAGTACACTAAATGATTTGGTCTCCATAGTCTTCTGCATAGATCAGTTCCGCAGATTCACCATCATTTGGCTGAAGAAATTTTTCTCATCTCAGTTCTAAAGAGCTGTCCCTTCACTTTGAGGCGTTCCCTCAGGGCCCAATCTGTCCTCCTAATGGAAACATCTTCTCCATAACCACTCTATCCAGGCCTCTCAGTATTCTTTGAGTTTCAAAAAGATCCATCTCATCCTTCAAAACTCCATTGAGTACAAACCCAGAGTCTTTAATGTTTCCTCGTATGACAAGACCTTCATCCCCAGCACCATTCTTGGAAACCTCCTCTGGACTCCTCCAATGCCTTAGACATAGGACCCAAAACTGCTCACAATATCCAAATGCAGTCTGCCCTTATTTTCTAGCCCTTTTGAAATGAATGCTAATGTTGCATTTGCCTTCCTAACTGTCAACTGAACCTGCATATTAACCTGAAGAGAATCCTGAATTAGAACTCCGAAGTCCATTTGTGCTTCAGATTTCATAAGCCCTTCCCCATTTAGAAAATAGTCTACGCTGCAATTATTCCTACTGAAATGCATAACCTCACACTTTCCCACATTGTATTTCATCTGTCACTTCTTTGCCCACTTTCCCAGCCTGTCCAAGTCCTTCTGTAGCTTCCCAATTCCTCAATATTACCTGACCCTCCACCCACCATGTGTGCCATCTGCAAACTTATCAACAATGCCCTGAGTTCCTTCGTCCAGATCATTGATGTCTAACATGAATAGTTATGGTCCCAACACTGACCCCTGCAGAACTCCACTAGTCACTGGCTGCAATCCTCTCCCTGATGTATCACAGTTTTTAAAGCTCAGAATCCAGCTCATCAACTCTAAGCTTGTGTTCCTCAAGCTTCTTACCGCAGATGTGGTCACTATGAACTACAATGGGATCCACCAGTTCATGCAGGTACAACACATCACATTGCTCTGAATCTCTATTTTATTTGCTTAGTTCTTAATTTGATTTTTTAAAATTTCCTACTGGTCTTTTAGTTTGTAACCTGTAAATATTTCCCCTATTTACTTTCAATCTGAATTGTAGGAAAGTCTAGAACCAGAAGACATATCTCAGAACAAGAGCTATCCCATTTAAGTCAGAAGAGGAGGAATTTCTTCTCTGAGGGTAAAGAATCTGTGGAATTCTTTGCCACAGAGGCTGTAGAGGCTATTTCAAGAATCAGGGATTATATAGAAAGGAAGGAAGGTGCAGATGAGGATTATCAGCCATGATCTCATTAAATGGCAGATTGGTCAGTTGGTCAAATGACCTACTACTACTTCTCTGTCTTCTAGTCTTATGGGTAAGTCCATCACTAAAGGATACTGGTTTCAAATTACGAGAAAGATGGCGGAATTTTTTGTTTCGTCTGGCGATTGTGTGACTTTGGAACTCTCTGCCTTAGAAAGTGATGAAGATGGCGCTGTTGGATGTTTTTAAAGCTCATTGGATAGATTCTTGGTTGGCATGAGCATCAAAGGTTATTCGGGACAGATGGGTATGAAGTTGGAACACAACAGATCAACCATGACTATATGAACATCAGAGTTCAAAAGGGCCGAATGGACTGCTACTCCTTGTTCACATCTCTGTGTTATTGGAGTTTATACACCAGTCAATTTGCCAACAGATTCGCTGTTGCTTTCTGACTTGTATAGATTTCTATTAAATCCTTCTTTATGACTTACTGGAATCTATTAATTTCCAATATATCACTCATGTAAGGTCAAGTGCTAATGCCTGCTCCATATGACAGTAGATGGTAGAATCTATCATGATTTAACATTGAATGGTGTGAAGTAATCCAGTCACCTCAGAAAATGTTAACGCATTTAGTTAAATGAGCATCTAAAGGAAGCCAATTTGACCCTTGAGTGAGGAAATATATTAATATTTGAATCAGTTAATATTTGAAATCAGAAACAGTCTGTCCATACTGAGCTGTGACAGTGTCAATCAGTATGTAAATAGCCAACAATGGCAAAACTGATAGTCAATACTTAAAGTTCATAAAAGACAGAGTTTCTTTTGTCATATCACACAATTGTAAAACAAAAAACTTCACTGTCGAACCACCACTTTTATGTTCCTTAATTCTAAGTAGAGAAGACCTTAACCTACAGCTGATCTCAATGTAGGTTAAGCTTCTTTCTCAAAATCTTTTCCTAAAATCTGTTCACATGTCGATTTGGAAATTCGATAAAGAATGGATAAAACATTTAACTTGCCTGCTTTGTGCTCATATCAGAATACTTATTGTGAGATCCACATAGACAGTAGTTGACATGCATTTCTGATTTTGCAGTTGATATAATAGCCCAGAGTCACAACCCTCTGGGCTGTTTACACTTTTATATTTCATCTATGTGTTTGGTTATTTATGAAATCTGGACATTAATAATGTAAGGTGTTGTGATTTATTCCAAACATAAGCACTGCTGTGGTTTTCAAATTAGTTAGGGTTTCTTACAGTTCTCATGTATTTTGTGCAGGCACCGTCATCACCTTCTTCACCTTCAGCTGATGAACCAAAATATGAGAAACGTTGGCTAGATACCTTATCGGTCCCTTTGTCGATGGCTCGAGTCTCAAGGTACAGAACTGGAACAGATCAATTAAGGTTTGTGACCCAGCGAAACAAAGATTGAACAATCTGGAACATTTCAGATAATTCTTGAATGAGTGTTTAGGTACGTTGTGGGACAGAGTCCTTTGCAAAGATGCAAAAGCATTTTATGTTTGATGCAGTGTATAAATTTACCAGAAGAGACGGTTTGCATTGGATTAATCATGTTTATGTTCACAGAGATATGAGGATGTGCAAAGTGAAGCTAAATACCTCCATATCTCATCAGCTCTGGCAAACAGCCGCACCAAATATGTTGGTGTACAATCAAGCAGTCATTCATTGCTTTCTCTTTTTGAACAAGGTGAATTCAGTTTTAGTAGGCATGCAAAGTTGGGTCCAATTACAAAACTATTTTTCAGATATTTAATGTTAACAAATCTGCTGAAAGTTGGTCACAATAGGTCAGGCCACAAAATGACGGGAAGGTTCAGCTGTGTGATGTAAGATTTAGTATGCTTTTTCATCTGAGATTCAATTGTCTTTAACTTGTTCTGTCTTTTCTGGTCGCAAGTTTGACTTTTAGGCTGCAAATTTTCCCACCTCTGGCAGTGGTGAAAGAGGTGGGAAGATGGGACAGAAATGAGTGATTTTGACTTGGAGAGAAACTCACCCTTTTCTCACCATTTCACTTATTAGGTTATGATCAAGAAGCTCCCTCGATATTAAGTTGTAAATTAGTGGCCACTAAGAGCCTCAGTTTTCCACTTCCCTGAACATCTGCCTTCTCATTGGGCAAGAAAAGGTTGGCTGAGTATGCATGGCAACCTGACTGGCAGCTTGGAGAGATGCCTCCCATTGCCCTAGTCTAAAATTTCTATAGAAAGCCACACCTCTGCCCTTGCTTCAGACCCCTTTAACCTTGAACACCTTGTGACATACCTCCCCTACGACAAGAAGATAACTGTAACTTACCATCTCACCACTGAACACCACCCCTCTTCTCCCCACCAAAACACTGAGGCATAGACCTGGACTGGTGAACTTAGGGAGCCAAAAGTTTCCAGCCTCTGATTGACAGGCATCTTCCAGTTCTCCAGATTGCCCATTTCAAGGTGATTCACCAAGAAACTCACCCATTTTCAGCTGTCTGTTCTTAGTGAGCTGATTGGCAGGTGATTAAATGGGTTCTCTTATAGTGGGGTGGCATGTTAGTTGCTACCTGACATACTCAACCCCAACACTTAACCACAAAAATGGCATTTAGTTGCTATTAGTGAGGCTCTGACTCCCTTGGGAAACAAAATGGCTGACCTCCTCCTATTTTTGATGTTCAAACATAATCTGACATCATGACTTTGGATGATATTTCCAAGAGGCAGCCTATAGGTGACAAATAGGCGAGGATCAAAGATTGAATCTTAGGGAATGCTCTCATGTCATACTTGAAGGTGCCTTGAAATATTTTAAAATCAGTCTTTTTTTTTCTGAGGACTACAGCATCTGTTTTTATGCCTTAACTGCAGTAATGTCAGACTAAAGAGCAGGGGAAGTGGAGATTCATAAGGAAGTTATGATAAAGTGATGGCTCATGCTGTAATTTGACCTGCAGGTGATTCCAGGATAAGCACAGCATTGCAGATGATTGTTATAGCTGTCAATTTTTATGGTTCAGGCTCATTCCAGACTGCCACAGGAGACCCTGCAACTTCCAGTCAGTTCGTAGTGCACAGATGTTTCAAACAGGTGACAGATGCATTGTTTTGCCAGAAATAGCAACTTTGCCACTTTCCCCACGGATAATCAAATAGAAAAAACTTGCGTTTATGCCTGAGCACTTGTGTCCTCAGGAGTGCTCACAACCAGTGAAGATTTGTCAATGTGTAGACAAGTTGCGTGTTATCACCATACTGCGTTCCCCAAAGTCCTGAACAATATTGATTGCATTTATGTAACCCTCTGTGCTCTGTGCACGATCCCTTTTCATGAAATGAATACGTTGTCTTGAAAGCATGGTGGAGGTAGTTTCAGTTGAAGTTTTTTTATAGGATTTAGATGGTTGTTTGAAAAGGAACAATGTGCGGGGTTACAAAGAGAAGCTCAGAGAATGCATGAAGTAAAATACCCAGATGGAGACCTGGTGTGACCCGTTAGCCGAGATTTTCCATTTTGGAACTGGTGACAGGCATCGTAGGTGGCATCACATCTGCCAATACAAAGGACAAGTTATCTTGCATGATTATTGTTTTTCAACTCATCTTTACAAGCAAGATATTGTGTGAGTCACTTGGTGAATCATGTAGTGAGGGAGCAGGAAAATCTTGTCCTTGGCAGATTGTAAGCTGTAGTGTACATTAAAGGCCATATGGATATTACTTTATTCACTGAAAGCTCGGAGAATCCACACAGCCTGCGGTGGTCACCACCCCATCAACTTCAAAGAAATGCCTCCTAAGAAGCAGAAACTTACCTCTCAATTCAGTGGCACTTTGTTGCAAATGCTAATGGATGGAGTCAAGGACAAAAGAGCAGTCCTCTTCTCTGGGATGGCACCACAAAGCTACCCTTTCAAACCCGTCTGACCTGGGCTGAAATGACAGCGTGGGTCAGTGTCCCAAGCAAATGGACATGGCTGCAGTTCCACAAGAAAATAAATTAACTCTTATCCTCACAAGGGTTTGTGGCACCCTCTCTTTTTTTTTCGTTAGTTCATGCTATATCTTCTCCTCTGGCACCACGTTCAGCCCCCTTTGGCATCTGAGATTGTTGAGGGTGCAGCACACCAGTTAAGACAGAACACTCTGTCTGGGGTATACTGATGGCACCATCTGTCTATTCCACAGTGAGTCTGGTCCAAGATGAGCAGCACTATGTCTCTCCTCAGCATTAGTCTGAGGGTTTCATAAAAGTGGCATCATTCAGGTGCAGAGTGATGTGCCTAGCTGAGAGCCTTTGAAAATGGTTGGCACCTGTGACAGATCCAGGGTATCATGTGCAGACCTGTGTTAGCCGTTTTTTTGTCACAAATCCTTTGAACGTTAACCAAGTGGAATCCTTTTCTGTTGATGAATATTGCTGGTTGATGATAGGGTGCTCTGATTGCTGTGTGGCTACGATCAATTCCAACCTAAACCTGCAAAAATGCAACAATGACAGTAAATTCTAATGCCCTCGCTGGTCAACTCTGTGTCAAGGAGAAACTAAATCAATTGATGGGCTTTCACAAAGAGAGCATCATTGTCTTTCCAGATGCACATATGAGTTGGGGACTGCAAAATGTCTCAGAAATCCCAAGTAGCTCCCTGAACTGATCCATTTGCAAAGAAATGAAGGTCAGCTGTTATCTTTAGGACTAATGGGACATGATTGCCACCTAGTCCATATGACCTCAAGTCCACTTCCAGCAGCTGACATTGGAATCGCTTGATGTTTTCGGACAGTATGTGAAAGTTCACAGTCCTATTAAGGGTACATTTTACCTTTGACATCCTTCCCATATATCTCTAGGTTATCACACCAGGTCTAGTCCCCAAACAGCACGTGTTGTCTGTAATCCTGCATTGCTGTGAGACAAGAGAGTTTGGAAGCATCTACAATTGCTGAAAAAGGTGAATTCAAATCTTCTGGCAATATCCCTGGCCATGCACAATCGTCATCCTGAGCTCATTTAATATGAAATCAGACCCATAATTGGATGACCTGGTTCAACTTGTTGAGACACACCTTAGGGACAAGAGAGAGTTGAACCCAATCATGGCCCAGAGGTAGATACTGTTCCTCAACAGCCCATGGATGGTATAAGCTAGCTCTTTTGCTAAACCAGTTAAATCAAATGATATCAAAGAAGGCAAATCAGACCAAACTAAACCAGGTTAAATGGTGCCAGTCCCTTAAAGGGACACTGAGATAGAAATCAAAGATTTACATTTCAATTTTAAAAATTCATATTAAAATATTGTTGTGAAAATTAATAATGCACTCCAGAAATTATTTCTGTATTAACCGGTTCAGGCACTCCTCCAATACAGGTGGGACTTGAACCTGGGCCTTCTGACCCGGTAGCAAAGGCACTACACTGTGCCACAAAATCCGTTAGAATAAAGGATGGTATAGATTCTTTTGAATCAAGCCAGAAATATCATTGCATACTTCTGGAGCTTGAACCTGGACCTCCTGGCTCAGAGTTAGGGACATTGTCACTGCACCACAGAGCCCTAATGAGGATGATAGATGCTGTGTTAATGTGCTGCTTAAGTAGGAATTGAAGGCAGATGGTTCACAGTCAGTTATTGCTGGACTTTTGCGAATCGGCTGACCTCACATTCCAGAGATGAACTCAACCTCCTTTCAGCAAAATTCTATTTATTCTGCCCACTTTGAGTGCTCATTTGTCAAAGTATTGGCATTATACAATTAGGTTTAGATTGAAATAGTAAGCTTTAGAATTGACATTCACTGAAGTGAGTTTTGAACTCCCACTTTTAAGTCATGATTTGCCCAATCATTCTTCATCCTTCCCTGGACCCCCAGACTTTTTAGTTGATCCTCCTGATGTTGCAATCAAGGTCCCCATTTTAACCTGGTGACTCTAAATATATTTGACCTGCTGACTTACTGGCTCATACCCTGCCCAGATTGAGGCCTGGGTAACTTGTCTTAATCCCAGTTTTGAGACTATCCATTCCCCTTCCCTATGTTAACACACTTAACACAAGAGTCTTTTCCAAGTAAGGGTCTGTTTCCATGCTGTATGACTCTATGACTCTATGAGTATTTGCATCAGCCATCAATGTTGGTAAGGCTTCTGTTAATAACCAAGTTTGATGTAAATAGAGGGCTGAATGGACAACCAAGTAAAGATCCAATAGAACGATATTTCTGACCTAAGGGTTCTCGAGGACGCGAGATTTTAATAGAAGCAAGATGACAGAGGTATAAATCCAAGTTCAGCCCCAACATTGTGTGTACTTTATTTTATGATTCATGTACTCAGAAAATTATATGTTAAGTAGTATGCCTTCAAGTAGGTAAAGTGCAGTTTTTATCCTATGCTGAAAATCTGCGACATTTCCACTGTCAATACAATGGTAAGTCTGGATGCTTCTCAGGCGAATGATTTATAACTTTTCATGTTAAGGAAGTCCATTAAGTAGTTGTTATCATATAACCATTTGTGTCTGTTACCCAAAATAAAATCAAAATATTTCTGTTCATCACCTTAGATCAGATCTTTGATTTCCTCCCTGAGGTGTTCATATTTGATTTTCTTTTAAGTCCATGCTTCTTCCAACATTCCATTGTTGACCTTATAATGAATTGTGATGTCAACTGTGGCCACAACCAAATCTTCTTTGAATATAATATTTTGTGATCAGTCTTAGCTCCACATTGGATTGTCTACCAAATTTAGAAATCAATACCTGTAACATGCCTGATTTTGTTGTCATGTTCAATCCTCGCATTCTTTATAAACTGACAAATTCTGGAGACATGCACGGGGGTCTGTACTATCACCTTACATCTGCATAAGATCTAACAGTGTTAGGCCTTCCCCTTGTTGGAATTGATGCAGTCGGGTATAAGTTGCAATGTGATAGCAGGCTATTAATTAGTCAGGAAGATTTGATGTTATAGGCAGAATTTAGCCACGTGCTTGATACTTTCTAATTTTCTAAATATCCAATACCTGCACCTTGACTGATGAGGTAAAGCCATTTGTAGAGTTTCCACTGTCTCCGTTCTGTATATTTCTTGCTGAACGTAGTCCATGGGTGAATGAAGATCCCCATTGTGGATTTTTTGGTGTTATCTTCTTGTAACACCCCTGCTTTATTTCTCAGAGATAAATTTCCTTGAGAATGTTTAGTTTCTGTTAATCCTTTCTGGCACTGATGTTGTTTTTGCCTCAGAGGGATGCCTGAATTACAGGCCCACAGACACCTCAAGTGCTTTGTACTTTCTAATGATGGTCAATGGTATTTGGACTTCAAGTTTGGGAATACTAAGGCTTCCACTCTTACTACTTCAGCACAGAAGGTCATTGGTAGTTTGTTGTGGGAAGTGAAGAATTTAGCATCATTCTAAATGGTTTGTTCTGGTTTAACCAATGTGTTTTGAGAGGTTTCTGATAGTATCATGTGGTGATACAATCTCAGGATAATACGTGTTTTAAAAACCTCACTTTTTTTTGCACAGGCCAAAGAGTTGTTGTCATTACTCTGGAAATCCAGTTTCTCAGCTTTTCTTCCCAATCACTTTCAGCAACTTCTGTTCAAGGTTCTATTCAGACTCCTAGACATTTCTTGGTTTTCCCTGGTGGGATGTAAGCTATATTTCATCTTTAAGTCTCCAGTTATTCTGATTTTAATAAAGAAATGTACATCAATTGAAGTGGAAACTCTTTATTGTTTGATGTTAATGAAGAGACTGTTATTGACAAGCAGTCTCCCAGATTTATGCCCCTTGCTATTTTGATTAGAAATGTTTTGCTGCCTTCAATTATAGTGATATTATTTAAGGTATAAATCTGAAATTAATGTTATAAATTTCAGGGGGAAGTTGTGTAGCGATTTCAATTGTAATTTATGTTGAACTGAATTGAACACCCTTGAGAGATCCATGGAACTACAGCTAGATCTTTCTTTTTTTGTTTCGAAATCTTGATGTTTTGAATGATTTTTTGAATGGCGATATTTCCATTGCACCCAGGAATCGTAACAAGGATCCCCCTTCAGACTTGAGTTGATTTCCACTATGTCGCTTTGACTTTTGGCTGTAATCTTTGTGAAAAGTCGAAGTGACATGGATGCTGTAGTAATGGGATGCCACTTGTCTAGGTACTTCACAAGTCTTGGTCATCGATTTTGGGAATGAAGACTGTCTGTCAGTTTTTAAAGGCATTTGGAACTGTGCTATATTTCTGTGCCGAAGAGAGAAGAGGTGGGCAAGTCAAGTGGTATATGTCTGGTGAAAGATCAGATCAGGATGTCTTCTAAAAGCCTCCCATCTGGACCTGCTCCACGACCTTTATCAATTCCTTTGGCTGACGTCACCTCTCCTTCCTTTATGGGTCTCATTCATAAATGGCTACCTGTATATCTTGTGTACTTGGCAAATGCACTGAAATTCACTTCATTCTTGGGGGTGGAAAGTTTAATCTGAAAGCCCTTCTCTAGTTCCTTAAAGATAAGAAGACAGGAAGACATAATTGGTGCTCCGATGATCAGCCTGGCAAGCTGTTTCCTTTATATAAGATTTGCCAGATCTGAAAGATATCTCATGGGCTGCCCTTCTTTTCATTGTACCATTGTTTTTTTTTCTACTCTACCTTTGCAGGTTGTTCTCTGTTTAATCAGCATAGTCCCCTTAACTGAGTTGAGAAGTGTATCTGATCATTTCTTGCTCTCTATTTCATTTACCTTGCTTATACTTTTGTTGAGTCTCTGGCCCTGATTTTAATAATAGTTTTTTTGGTTTGCTGATCTCTTCCTTTACCATAATTGTGGAGTAATTGAACAGCATGGCTACGTTTCTTTACTTAAATTAACCTCATTTTTGTCAGTTTACAAGGGAGCACAGTTTGCTTATGACAATTTGTGAAATACAATTGCAAACAGTTTTTTATGTTAATTTTGATATTTCTTGTGAATTCCTTTTCACACTGCTTTTTGTAGTCTCTTATGCAACACTTAAGTGTGTTTTATACAATTTCTATACCCTAGGATTTTTTTTTTTGCATTTTGTATGTTGTTTTATTTTGGTTTTATATTGTATCTTTGATTTTCTATGGTTATCTTTTCTTGGCAGGTAAAATCCTTGCCCTATCGGTGAATTAATTGCTCTATATCACAATTTATTTCTCTGAAAACTTCCTAAAGATCTTTTCTTGTTTTTCCGATGAACGGATTTATAATTTCTTTTGGTCAGTTTAGACTCTAGAATATTAGCTGTTTTTTTTTCCTGTTCCTCCCATGAAACACAGCATTTTATTAAATCAGGTTTTTTTTTTTCTCTTTGATGAATGTTGACGTACCATGAGGTTTTTAACCACATCTTATTTAATCTTGATATGCATATTACTGGTGCTCCACTGAATGTTTTTCTCAGTTGAAGTCATTTTGGTTACTTGAAAATGATGGCTATTTAAACCTATCTGGAAACAATGTTGCCTTTAAATGTGTTGGTTTTGTCGAGTGCCATTTCATGTTGGCGAGGTTATTGATAATTGTTGTCTTGACTTTCTGTGCAAGGCAGAGTAAACATTAAAACTGGGAAATGGACATATTGGTCTGACTGGTCCTCCATTTGTAAGTATACAAGATGAGTTAAACCATTTCATTCATCAGTCTTTTTTTTCCTTCTGGGTTTGAATCTAGAGGGCTATCTACCTCAAGGATTTTTCTCTCAGCCAGTCAAAAACAGCTGTTAATAGTTTCTGAGCTATACTCCGGACCCCAGTACTGCACTTCCTCCATTTTTTAATAATGAATTTGAATTATCCCTGACACATTTACATGCAGCATTGGACTGGCATAGCACTGTGGGATCACATAGGGGACCACTGACATCTCCAGTTCATCACGTAACACCATCTACAACAAATATAAACAGTAGCAGGGCCTCTCTATCATTTCTGCCCAGACTGAGTTCTGCACCTTGAATTTACCATTCTCTTCATTCTTGCTTGTCAATCTTGATCTCCTCCTCCTTCAGTTTGTGCAAGTATTTGGAGATGCTTTCTGTAGTGCTCCAGCAAAGCTCATCACAAGCTGGAAGAGCAGCACCTTATTTTCCATCTGGGAACTCTACAGCCTTCTGGATTTAATATTGAGTTCAACAAGTTTAGAGTTTGAGGCACCTTCTCCCATGTTGTTACTCCAACCCCCACTCAACAGGCCTTGTTATCACATGGTCTGCTATTACACACAACCCATTTTAAGCCATAATAGCCTCAATTAGTAGCTATTCATTCTCCCAGGCTGATCATTATCCATTCCTTTTTCTGTCCAACTATTCTTTCTCTTTGGGTTTTATCTCCACCTATTACTTACCTATCACTACCACCTACCCCTCCCCCATTCTTCTGCATAAAAGCAAACTCTTTCCTAGCTACCATCAATTCTGAAGGAGGGTTGCTGAACCTGAAATGTTAACTCTTGATTTCTTTCCCCACATGTTGCCAGATCTGCTGACCTTTGCCAATAATTTCTGGATTCTTTCAAGGGCTATTGAATTTTTGATCCCAGTTCTAGGAATTCCCTCATTGTGCCTCATCATTTAGCTCATTTAGCCTTTGAGATTTTCTGCTCCTATTCTTAATGCACTGCTGTTCCTGTTGCTGTGCAAATAAACTCCAATTGAGAAAAAGGTTGAAAAGAGCATTTTTCCATTTGAATCAGTCTAAAACCATTTAAGCAGTCATTTGGATCTAAGTTACAGAAACAGTGGAAAACCTAGGCATTGAAATTACTATAAACTAATTAGAATGAACCCAAAATGTTGACTGCTCCTTTCCTCCAGATGCTGCCTGGCCTGCTGTGCTCTTACAGCCTCCTGTTTGTTTACCTTGGATTCCAGCATCTGCATTTTTTTTGTCTCTAGAATGACTTGTTATTTATTTAATAGAAGTTTTGTCAGCTCATCAATTCCTTTCAATTTTTCACTTCTTCAGAGCCACTTGGATACAAAATCAAGAGATTTGCAGACGTTATTGATTTATCTGACTTCAAGGCATTACTAGGAATGTAAAAATTAAGTTACCATGGCATGAGACATTTAAAATTCTGAAGTATGACTGGATCATCTCATTCATCCACGTGATGTTGCTAATTCAGGAAACAGATGAACGCAAAGTTCATTTTGGTTGCTTATTAATGATGTTGAGATCTGGCATCTGTTCAGATTGATGGCAGCTCCCCCTGGATAGAATTATGAAGATGAAATCTGACAGGTAAGCAAGAGATACATTTGGATAATACTAATCTATTAGCTGTCACTATTTGGACATGGATGTTGGCATCCAGAACAATATCTAAATAATCTTGATTTGAGGGAAGACCTGCCTCTATTCTTCAACTGGCTTGTACTGATAAAATACCGCATGGAGTGCAGTGATGTCAATGTGACAGAATGTGACTGTTTATTATAAAGGAAATGAAACACAAAGGTGGAAATGCTTTGCCAGAATTATATAGAGCATTAATAAGTACTGTGTACAGTTTTGATCTCCTTATTTAAAAGAAGATATAAATTTTGGAGTCAGTTTGGAGAAGGCTCATTCAACTAATACATTGGATGGGGGGTGGAGGGTGTGGGGGGCTGATTATCTTATGAGAAAAATTTGGACCGACTTGATCTGTATCCATTGGGATTTGGGAGTATTGGAGGTGATCTTATTGAAACATACAAGATTCTGAGGATCCTGGAAAAGGTGAATGCTAAAAAAATGTTTTCATGTTTGGGAGAGAATATAATAAGGGGATGCTATTTAGAAATTAAGGGGCCTTCTGTTTATGCTGGAGGTGAGGACAATTTTTGTCCTTTCACAGAGAAGTGAATCTTTGGAACCCTCTTCCTCAGGGAGCAGTGGAGGCAGGATCATTGAATTTAAGGAAGAGATTATTGGATTCTTGTTTAACCTTTGATTCCCTTGTTATCTGGAGGAATGGAAATGTGGGGTTGAGGCCAAAAGCAGATCAATGATCTCATTGAATGCCAAACTACATTAAAGGGACTAAATGGCCTATTTCTGCTTCGTATGGATGTTCATGAGTGGGAAGTTTGTTTTATTACAGCAAAAACTGTAGTGGATACTTAGACCTTGATTGTGTCTCATCTCAATGTGACTCTTGCGCTCTGCCTTTTTTGGATACTCAGTGAGGGGCATAGGTTGATATGACCTGGAATTAAGTTATCTTATGTCATAACTGGTCATTAAGCTGTCAGTTGACATTAAATTCTCATAGGAGCTATAACAGTCAATGGAGTGGGTGAGGTTAATGTTAAGAAAGGGGTGGAGGCAGAAGGGTATAAAATTTAATGAGCCAACTGGGATAATATCCCAGAAAATCTTGGCCAGGCTTCAACAAAGTCCATCAGAGCACCTGACAACCCTTCTGCATTTACTGTGCCCAAGGATCACGGACCTGACTTTATCCTGTACCTGTGCCCCATCTCTTCCCCCACTACCACCATATGAGGTTGTTTCCCTGAAAGCAGGAGCTGTGAACTACAACATTTCCTGACTTGTGACCCTGTATTTAGTCAAGATCAAGGATTAACCATTGGGAGAGCTAAAACAGAGGGTAAATGGAGGTTAAGCAAAAGGATTGTTGAAGGGAGAGTTCGAAGCTGATTGAAATCACAGAGAATGGGGAATTGTTTTGTGCAAAGGCAGAGAGGATGGATGTTACAATCAATGAAATATTCAGATGGTCAGGTTTGATAGAACATGAGAATCTTGAAGTCAAGGTGAAAGGAGTGGGATAGGAAGAGGTGACCCATGTTTTAAATATGCACCCATTTTTTTAAAAGATAAGTGAAAAATAGTCTATGTAGCGTGAGAAAATGAATCAATTTGAAGGGAGTAAAACTGCAAGGGAGCAGAGCCAGAGTTGGTGTTTAAGAAAAGCAGAGTTAAGGAATGAAATAAGGCAAGTGGAAATGGAGGAGAAGAGGAATACCAAAAGAGAGCTTGTAGATTTGCTGACAATGAACAGTACTGTACAGGCAAGCACCATTATTGCCCACTGCTTTTTCAGCTGCTTATTCCTCTTTACATCCCTTCCATTGTGGATTAAAGGGTTAATAAACCTTCAAAAATAACGACAAAGTATGTGCAAAATGAATTATTCCATCGTGACATCAGATCACATGGAACTGAAATTTCAATCTGTAGGATTCCACAAAGGAAGGAGCTCAATATGAGGTTCAATTAATTTTAAGTCCTGGATCTCATTTAAATGACCCATAGTGGGCTCCTGCCCAAAACTGATAAATAATATTTAGCCAGTGGGTGAGTGAAGAAATCAGGTCAGGAGACCCGAGATCATAGGGATGGAAGGAATGTGCCTAGCATGACCCAGGGAGCAGATTTCAGAAGGATTCCAGACTAGAGAGAGAGGTCATGTAATCATTGTGTAATTCCAAAGCATACCCAGGCTGCACATGAACGCAAAATAAAGTACACTCTCCTGGCTGTTTCAAAGGCTCCCACCAAGGTTGAGTTGTCATAGCTCCCCTACTGTCAAAGCAGATCTCTAACCCATATGTAGAAAGTAGTTTTGCGGTGCCTGTTACCTGCTAGGTCCATGACTTTTCAATATAATGTAATCCTCCTCCTGCTAGCCAGGAGGAGGCAGTCCTCCTGTACTTGTTTTCAAGCAAATTGTTATGGTAAGGAGCTAAAAAGCATTGAGAATTCCTGTCACCATGCCATTGTGAGCTGCACCATTCCTACTTAGCTGGTCGCTGCGTTGGGTAAGTATGGCAGGAGGATATAATGCAAGTCAACAGTTTGCAGTGGAATTTAACTGTGCTGGCAGATTTCTTGATGGATTATAGTGTTTAGTAATTCTGCTAGAATTTGTGGAGTTTGTTTCCGTTGAGTTTCTCTTGATATTTAATTGTGCATTTCATAAAATACATTAACTCAAAACTATATTGGTCAATACTTTACTATTTTCATATCGCAGAAGCTGAGGTATCATTAGTGAGGGGAGCTATCTTCCAAGTATTGTGCAAACTAAAATCATAAAGCAGTTCTTAATGAATATTTTTGCAAAATTCCACTCATCTTGCACAAAATTATATTGCCACAGAATGCATAAATTGATCATTTTTTACAAGACAACATTATCTACATTTTTGAGACCTATCAATTATTGAAATTAGCTATATTAAATAATATATCAGACGTCTTACAGAGGCACTTTAGTCAGATCTACACATTCAAACAGGGACGTAATTTTCACTCATTGAACACCTTAATCATGGCCTCCAGTCATACCAGTAATAGACTATAAAGTGTGAAAAGAACGATTTTAAAAGACTCCATAGTGTGCAATGTCTATGGAGAGGACATTGATCATAGAGTAAATACAGATTTGCATGCCTGTACTATCAATAGTATTTATAAATTTTTGTTGTGTTGTGACTAATCTAAGATTCGTTTGTTTTTAACTGCACCTTAATATTTTAAAGCACAATCACTATTTTATGTTGTATCAAACTCATAGCTTGAGGCAGTGATTCTAAATGGAAATAACTTGCAAAATAAATATTGCATCATCTAACTTCAAAGCACTATTTCTTTTTCCATATGGCTAGCTCGAGTCTTTGCTATTAGTTTTCTGCACCTTACTGTGCAGTGATTCATGCACTCTCAGATGGTGTTACAAGGTACTGTACTTGCCGCGTTCTACCCATCAATGGGAGCTTTGCATCTGTCATTGTGCAGTTGGGCACCGCTATTGTTTCCAATCTGTCACTGTAGAACAATCCACATCTCCCAACTGTTCTTATTCCTACGTGTCACTTCAGTTGAGACACATATAATCTCAGTCAAACTGGTTCTAGAGGCTAAAACATATATAAACATCAGTCAAACATGTATGTGAAAATGCAGAATGCTAAATGAAAATGGGAAACTTCAAACAGGCATGGTGCAACCAAAAATCCTCAACAAAATGAGTCACGAAATAAATTCTGGTTATTATTTTTAGGAATTGTCTAAAAACAAGAATTGTGCCTGTGGAACTGTGCATGTGAAAAAAAATGGAGTCAAATATGCTAAGGAGAATTATAGACTAGTTAACCTGACACTGGCAGTTGCGAAAATTCTGTATAGCACTAGGCACTGTTGTGTAAAAGGCGTTAAGTTTATTTGGAAACTTATTCACATTAGAAGTGAATGATACCCATAGTCCAAACAATTCATGAAAAGGTCAACTCTCGAAAACATTGTTATAACTGTTGGAAATCATATGCTTATCCGGTTCCTTTCCTGAAATTCTGAATCTGTCTCAGAATACGAAGAAGCTCAGAAGAAAATATCATTCAGTGAAGTGAGTCTGTTCCTGGAGGAGAATGAAATGATACCTCAACATACCAGAAGCATTCTGTAAGAATACACAAATTGGAATGAGACAAGTCTACTTGGCCTGTCAGATCAATTCCTTTCACATTCCAAACGTTGATTTTTAATTTAATGTTAACAATATTTAAGACATTAAAATAACAAACAAATGAACATTAGGTTTGCAGTGAAACAAGGTGTGTGCCATTAGCTCTCTTGCTGAAGAAAGAGTGAAAAATAGGAGATTCTTGTTGAATTTCAGGATCATAGTTTATCCAGTGAGGATATGTCTCCAGCTGATAATTATTAGTCAGCAATGAAACTAGTGCATAAACTGTTATGAAGCAATATTTTGTAATTAATATTATTTTTCTGGATCAACCTTACGATCTTCAGCTGGTCAATTCATTTAATGTGATGTCAAGATAGAGCTGAAGGCTTCTGGAATAGCATGAATCCAAGAATAGTACTGGAAATTTGTGTTCCAAATCTACCCATACACCTATCCAAACTGTCACAGTACATTTTCCCATCAGTGTGAAAATTGACCAGGTACTTGGCAAAAAGAAAGAACATATGTGACCTGGCCAATTACTGGCCCCTCTGTCTACTCTTGAACTTCTGCAGAGTGATAGGTATTATTGACAATGCTATTAGCAGCACTTACTTGGCCAGCTCAATTTGGATTCAGCTAGGGGCACTCAGCTTTTGGCCTCATTACAGCCTTTGTTTAAATGTGGAGAAAAGAGAAAAGCAATGAGGAGAGGTGAGAATGACTGCCCTTGATATCAAAGTAGCATTTGACTGAGTGTAGCATCATGGAGCTCCAACAAAACTGAAGCTAAAGGGAATCCGAAGGTAAGTATGCCACTGATTCGATTCACGACTCCTCCGATATCAAAGCAGTTTCCATCCAAAAGCAGCAAAACACAGCATTCAGGCTTGAGCTGACAATTTTCAGGTAATATTTTCTTCTCACAAATGCAAGACAATAGCAATTTCCAGCAAGAGAGAATCTAACCATCTCCCCTTGATATTCAACAGTGTTACCATTACTGAATCTCTCACTATCAACATTCTTGGGTTACCATTAGCAAGAAACTGTCATATAAATAATACAAGAAGCTGAAAGTTATGCAGTAAATAACTTGCCACCGAATTCCCACAGCCTGTCTAACATTGACAAGGCATTAGTCAGGAGTGTAATGGAATTTTCTCCTCTTGCCTAGATAAGCACAGTTCTGACAGCACTCAAAATGCTTGATACCTTCCAGGACAAAGCAATCTGCTTGATTGGCACTCCATGCACTACCTGAAATATTCACTCCCTCCACCATCAATAAAGCACAGTGCATACCGTCTTAATATGCACTTCAGTAACCCACAAGGCTCCTTTACCAGTACCTTCAAAACCTGTGATACCTACCACCTAGAAGGGTGAAGGCAGCAGATGTAGGGGGAAAAACCACAACTTGTAAGTTCTTCTCCAAGTCACACACAATCCTGAGTTGGAACTACATCACTGATCCTTTATTATCACAGAGTCAAAGTCCTGGAGCTCCCTCTCTATTAGTATTGTGGGGCATCTACACCCCAAGTGTAGTGATTGCAATGAGGTCAGCCAGGTGAACCTGAGTTCCCTGAATGGGGCTGGTAGTCTTGTCCAATCAGGCAGCCCTGGCTGACAGATAAGAACAGGAGGTCAGACATCCAGTTCAATCTGAGGGCTGGCTCTGACGAAGCTGGATCAGTGTCAAAGACTCACCACGTATAAATAAAAGGTGACTTGATAATAGGATATCGTCCTCTGTAGCGTTGTTATTTCATCTAGGACTGCAGTAACCCAAGACAGCAGCTCATCTCCTGCTTCACAAGAGAAATTAGAGCTAGGCAATAAATTCTGACTAGCCAGTGTTACCCACATCCTGGGAACAAATGAAAAAATATCTGGACTGGTTAAAATTCTGTCAGGTGGAAATAGAATGTGGAGCTGAAGAAGCCATAATAAAATGTATTAACTTCAGTTAATCTTTTCACAGTATTGTCAAAAGTGGACCTACAGTACATAATTTTATCTCAATCTTAGATATAAGATCCAGAACAGGGACGTTGATTTTTTGGTCATAATAGACTATGTCAAGTAATTGCCAACAACATTTGTAAAACTTTCATGGGTATCGAAAGTGATGTAGTTTGCTCTTAAAAATGACCTTCATATCATGTTTGAAACAGTAGTTGCAGGGGATCCAATAATCTAGGCAGACATTTCTGCACGTACTGACATGAATCCTGGGTGGTGTTGCTTCTCTGGAATTTGGATGTCACTGAAAATTTACAGAACTTTGAGGGGAAAGGGGAACAAACTTAAGTTGAGGGAATCAATGACCTGGAAATATAAGGAAAGTGTTCTTTAGTCCATGTTTCATGAGTTAAGGAGGAAATTAAAACACAAGGCCTCAAAAGGAGCAATCTCTGGATCACACTCAGTACCACACACTTGTGAATATAGGAAATGTAGGATAAAACACATTGATGTGGCTGGAACAATGGTAATAGGAGAAGATATTCAGATATTGAGAGCCATAGAGATGTACAGCATGGAAACAGACCCTTCAGTCCAACTCGTCCATGCCGACCAGATATCCTAGATAAATCTAGTTTCCTTTGCCAGCATTTGGCCCATATCCCTCTAAATTCTTCCTATTCATATACCCATTCAGATGCCTTTTAAATATTGTAATTTTACCAGCCTCCACCACTTCCTCTGGCAGCACCTCCATACACGCACCACCCTCTGTGTGAAAAAGTTGCCCTTTAGGTCCCTTCTAAATCTTTCTCCACTCACCTTAAACCTGTGGCCTCTAGCTTTGGACTACACCACCCCAGGGAAAAGACCTTGCCTATTTACCCTATCCATGCCCCTCATGATTTTGTAAACCCCTATAAGGTCACGCCTCAACCTCCGACACTCCAGGGAAAATAGCCCCAGCCTATTCAGCCTCTTCCTGTAGCTCAAACCCTCCAACCCTGGCAACATCCTTGTAAATCTTTTCTGAATCCTTTCAAGTTTCACAACATCCTTCCTATAGCAGGAAGACCAGAATTTCACACAGTATTCCAAAAGTGGCCTAACCAATGTCCTGTATAGCCATAACATGACCTCCCAACTCCTATGCTCAATGCAATGATCAATAAAGGCAATCATACCAAATGCTTTCTTCACTATCCTGTCTACCTATAACTCCACTTTCAAGGAAGTATGAACCTGCACTCCAAGGTCTCTTGGTTCAGCAACCTCCCTCGGAGAGGAGGGACCTGCTTAAGCTGAGCAAGTTGGACCTCAGCAGAGCCAGGACCGATGTCCTCACTGGAAGTTTTGTGGGAGAGAGTTTAAGCTAATTTGACAAGGGGACTGGCACAAGGATGAAACTAGAGAAGAGAAACTAGTTGCATAACAGTGGTGAGTGGCAAAATGCATTGTTCTGACTGACATAAAGCAACTTGAAAGGATAGATCTGGAATAAGTATATAGAAGAGTGTGTTGAATAAGATTGAATAACTGCAAGCACTGGTGGCACATAGAGCTATGATATATTTAACAGAAGCTCAAAAAAGAAGATTTGGGAACTTAATCTTCCTGGCCACAAGATATTCAGGAAAGATAAGGAAGATAAAAGGCAGCTGGTTAGGGGGAATCTCATGTCAGCATTGATCCAATCAGTTTTATAGCACTAAACAAAAATGAGGTAGCTTTAGAATGAAAGACAAGGACTATTTGATCTAAGCTAATTATAGATTCATAGAATGGTAACAGCACAGAAGGATGCCTGTGATTATATCTGTGCTGGATCACTTCAAGGACAACTCACTTTGTCCCATTCATTTTTCATTTCCCCATACCTCTACAGTTTTTTTTCTCCTTACCAATGAACCGATTCTCTTTTGAAAGCCATAATTTGCCCTTCCTCTACCACACACTCAGGCACTGCTTTCTAGGACCTAACCATATGCTGCATAAAAAGGGTTTCCCTCATGCTGGTGTTGCTTCTTTTATCAATCACCTTAAACCAGTGACCTCTGCTTTTCGATCCTTTAGTTTCCTCCTCCCTATTCCGCCCAGACCCCTCATGAATTAGAATATGTCTATCAAATCTCCTCTTAACTTTCACCTGATCAAGAAGAACCACAACTAGTCTAATGTATCCACTTTAATTCACATTTATCATTCTTGGAACCATCCTTGTGAATCTTTTCTGCATCTCCTCGAATGCCTTATAATATGATAGGAGCAGGACTAGGCCATTCAAACTGTTCAGCCATTCATGACTGCTTGAATATATTTCAATGTATTTTATCCAATTCATGACATTAACCCTGTACACAAAGGATAATCAGAAATCTAGCAATCTCTACCTTAAACATACTCAAAGACTGAGAAGAGAGTCTAATAGGGTTCTGAGTGATATGGCCATGGTGAGATCTGTGTGAGAATCAGACAACAAATGCAGCAAGGCCCATCTTGATGCCACGATCATCTTTCTCCATCATTTATACCTTTTGCAAGCAGCATCCTGAGATCCTCAGCAGAGACATTTCAAGCAACAAGCATGGGATTGCCTCCCAGTGCTTGTTTTTGCAAGCCCTCACCCAACAGCTGAGTATGCAGGACCACAACCTCCTGGCACATCCCGAGTGGCTCTTGCATTGCCCTCTGTCAGTTGGAAGTAGTTGCCTTCTTTTTATTACCAAAGTTTGCCGTCACCATGGCGATGGGTTGCCTAAATTTAGTGCCTTTGCAGGATGGTCTGATGCCTAAGCCTCCTGCTCTTGCTCCCATATCCTGCTGTGTTGGTTCCTCCTTAGCTGCATGATGGTGAAGAGAAGGGTAGGGTTTTTATCTGCCATAGTGATGTCTGTTTCAGATATCTGTGAATACAGTGCATTGATGTATACAGTCATCATTTTCCTTGAGATTTTCCCTCCACTCCTGCTCTCTGATGTTCTTGCTAAGCCCAACCTGTTTCTTCTTCAGGACTCCTCCCCAGTCAACATGCCTCATCACAGTGAGGTCCACCCTGTGCGGACACCCTTTGGTAAATCTGGAACATAACCATTATATCATTGCCTTAGCATGACTGATGTACCCCATGCCCATCCCCTCTTCCCTACCCTTTTTCTGTCACCAGTTTCAAACCTGTGACCCAGAGATTCAAGTTCTGGAGACTGTTGTTCGAGGCAACATGGTATCCTTGGAGATTGCATCCCTGTCCCTTTTGTCCCCTATATTATGAGTTCCAGTCAGCCTCCAATTAACTATGACTTCATAAGTTCATGGAATCTTGTTGGGATCCAGTGCTGTGAAGTCTGCAATGATATTGTAACAGGGAATGTCCCTGTTACCATTGGTCCTCCACCCACCATTTCCACTGATTCTATCCTTTTATGTTGACATCCCTACTCTCCCCCCAAGTCCCTAACTATCAAAGTCACAAATGCCCCCCAAGCCTGATTCCTCCCATTCTCGATGCAATGTGCACCCTCACTTTTCAGGTTCACACCCTCCCGCATCCATACCCTACCAACAAGACCAGGTAAAGTCAATCCGTGACCCTGAAACTCCTACCTGGCCAATCCAGCAGCTCTGTCA
Source organism: Rhincodon typus (assembly GCF_021869965.1). Taxonomy (NCBI): domain Eukaryota; kingdom Metazoa; phylum Chordata; class Chondrichthyes; order Orectolobiformes; family Rhincodontidae; genus Rhincodon; species Rhincodon typus. The sequence goes on from NC_063336.1 coordinate 98,314,813, forward strand.
GAAGCATCCTGCCCAGCTATTGGCAAAATGACTTAGTTTGGATAAATGCTACCATATTCACTCTTGGGCAGACTGTATTTGACCCTTCCCCCTTTCCCAACGATAGTGCTTCTGCTTTCCCCAGTCATTTCTCCTCCTTTCTGTACTGACCTTCTGTTCCAGCATTGCTTTTGCTACATTCTGCCTTACAGAGACAGCCAGCATCCTCCCCTGTGCCACTTTTACTTCATTTATTGAACCGATACTGCAACTCAACCATTCTCTTTGAATTAAAGTCATGACTCTGTAGGGACAAGGTAGTAAAATCATACCCAGAAGCCCTGGAAGAATTCAAGCTTGATAGCCTGCTTCTTATGTGCAGTCAGGTTCTGGAGGCACAGGTTTCTCAATTGATTAGAACCTAACTAGCTCAGGCCAACAACATTCCAACAAGTTGTGTTTTAATGAGATGCAAATACATACATATAGGCTTCCCACATTTGAAATTGGAAAGGTTCACATGTCTTTTAAGATGGAAGATCTGAATTGCAGAAGATTATCCTGTCATCAAGCTTTTGAATTTTTCTCTCTCAGCTAAATATATTGCACCCTCCTTTCATTTCACCTTTTCTGTCTCCATACTACCAACAAAGCTGACTAATAGACTTAGTATCATAGAATTATACAATACGGAATTGAATATGTGCTGCCAAAAATGTACTACTACTTACACAAGTCCTATTCTCCCATACTAGGCCCATAGCCTTGAATGATCTGACACTTCGAGTGCTCATCCAAATACTTGTTAAAGGCTGTGAGGTTTCCTGCCTCAACTATCCTCCCAGACACAACATTCCAGGTCCTCACCATTCTCTATTTGGAATCAATTTTTTCCTCAAATCCCACCTAAACTTCTTGCTTTTCACTTTAAAAATATGCCCCCTTGTTTTTGGCCCTTTAACAAAGGAAAAGTTGCATTCTATTTACCCTGCACATGCCCCTCGCAATCATGTGTATCTCTATCAGGCCTCCCTCAACTTTCTCTGCTCCAAAGTAAACAACCCAAGCACACCCAGCCTCTCTTCATAGCTGAAATGTTCCATCCCAGGCAACATCCTGGTGAATCCCCTCCGTACTCACTCCAGAGCTATGAAGAAGGGATCAGCAGAAGGGTTAAATGAACAGACAAACAGCAAATTAAATTTCATATGAAAGGTGTGAGTTGGTGCATTTTGGTGGGATGAATGAGGAAAAGCAATATAAAGTAAACAATGCAACTTTAAATTATTTATAGGATCAGAATGGTGTGGAGGTGTATGTATACATATATGCCCGGCAAGATGAGAAAACTGTTAAGAAACATATTGGCTTCTTAGCTTTATTCATTGAAGAATAGAATACAAAGGCATAGAGATAATATTAAACTTATCAAAACCCTATTTTGGTCTCAGCTGATGTTTATTTCTGGACACTAAGCTTTAGGAAGAGTGTCAAGAGAGGAGCAGAAGAGATTTACTAGAACGTGATCATTGATGAAGGACTCATGTCCAATGGAGAGGCTGGAAACATTGTGTTTATTCTTCTTTGAGCAGAGGAGATTAAGGGGAGATTTTCTGGAAGTGATCAAAGTCTCTAAGTGTTCTGGGAGAGTAAATAAGGAAAAACAGTTTCCAGAGAAAGAAGAGATAGTAAGAACTGCAGATGCTGGAGTCAGAGATAACACAGTGTAGAGCTGGAGGAACACAGCAGGCCAGGCAGCATCAGGGGAGCAAGAAAGTTGACGTTTTGGGTCGGCACATTTTTGAAGAAGGGTCCCGACCCGAAACCTCAATTTTCCTGCTCCTCTGATGCTGTCTGGCCTGCTGTGTCCCTCCAGCTCCACACTGTGTTATCTCTATTCCAGAGAAAGAAGGTTTGATAACCAAAAGGCACAACTTTCAGACAATTGGTAAATGAACAAGAGGTGATGTGAGTGAACATCTGGAATGCATTGCCTGAAAGAGCGATAGAAAGAGATTCAATAGTAACATCAAATAAACACTTACATGGACCCTGTGAAAGGACAAAGGAATGAGTTTAATTAACATGTTCTACCGAAGAGCCATAAAGGACAAAATTGACCACTTGGCCTTCATTATGCTATATTATTCCACGATGCCAACAATAGAGAAACATTTCTGAATTGATGTTATTGGTATAGATCTTTATTTAAGCAGTTCCAAATGGTCAATCTAATACATAAAGCATATAAATTCATTGCTGTAATGTTTTATAGCTCACAGACAAATCCTCAGATGTTATTACTTGACCTTTTGAAGTTGTCCTTGGTATTGGTGTAGATCAATGTTACTATTTCTAATTCACATATTTATGGTTAAATTGATTTTTCAGTTATGATAAGGTGACAGATTCATGGAGTCTGCCCTTGCTCCAAACAAAATACATATTTGGAGCTCAAAACAAAGCACCTCAATAAAACATACAGAAATTGAATTAAGAACTATGAAACATATTATCGTGTCAATATTTATTGTCTATTGCTTACATTTCTATGATTAACAGTGAGTGCCAAAAGTGCTTTTAAGCAGTCTACTACATTTTTCAAGAAAATAATTTAAAACTTTTGCCAGTTTTCTTTCTCGCTATATGGAATGCTATTTTAGTCGACTCTGTCTTCAGCTTACCAGTCACATATTATTTAACAACATGCTAGTCAATTGCAATCAGTGATCTGTTTCACATTTTTTTTAAATTCACTTATAGGAAGTGAGCACTGCTGGCTGAGCCAGCAATTATTGCCCGTCACTAGTTGCCCTTGAGAAAGTTATGGTGAGCTGTCTTCTTGAACTTTTCGTCCCTATGTTTTGGGTAGACCCACAATGCCACTAGGAAGGGAATTCTAGTATTTTGATCCAGTAACACTGAAGGAACGGCAATATATTTCTAAGTCAGCATGGTGATTGGTTTGGACAGGAAGTCGCAGGTGGCAGAGTTCCCATGTACCTACTGCCCTTGTCCTTCTAGATGGAAGTGGTCTTGGGTTTGGAAGGTGCTGTCTAAAGAGCTTTGGTGAATTTCTGCTGTGCAATTTGTAGATGGTACATACTGCTGCTTCTGAACATTGGTGTGCAGGGTTCGAATGTTTGTCGATGTGGTGCCAGTCAAGTGGGCTATATTGCCCTGGATAGTGTCAAGCTTCTTAGGTTTTGTTGGAGTTGTATTCATCCAGGCAGGGGAGGAGTATTCCATCATACCCCTAATCGCGCATTGTAGATGGTGACAGGTTTTGAGGAGTGCATTTGGACATAGACTACTTCAGTATACGAAGAATTGCAAATGGTGCTGAATGAACATTGTGCAATCATAGAGTCATAGAGCTGTACAGCATGGAACAGACCCTTTCATCCAATTCATCTTCACTTTACCCGAAACACTACCTAGGTAGTGTCTCCCACCCATCCTCCTCCTCTAACCAAAAAAAAAGGTTCTGAGCGCTGATTTGGTAAGGCTACTAGTATTTTTTTTTAATTTGTCTGTTTGGGAATTCAGAACAGTGGGAATGGATGTTAGGGCAGTTGTATGCTCCTCCTGTAGAATGTGGGAGGTAAGGGTCACCACTAGTGTCCCCACTGACTTCATCTGCGGGAAGTGCACCCAACTCCAGCTCCTCGGAAACCGTGTTAGGGAACTGGAGCTGGAGCTGGATGAACTTCGGATCATTCGGGAGGCTGAGGGGGTAATTGAGAGGAGTTACGGGGAGGTAGTCACACCTCAGGTACAGGAAAAAAGTAGATGGGTTACAGTCAGGGGACGGAAAGGGAACAGGCAGACAGTGCAGGGATCCCCTGTGGCCATTCCCCTCAAAAACAAGTATACTGTTTTGGATACTGTTGCGGGGGACGACTTACCAGGGGTAAGCCATGGGGTACAGGTCTGTGGCACGGAGTCTGTCCCTGTTGCTCAGAAGGGAAGGGGGGAGCGGAGGAGAGCATTAGTCATTGGGGACTCCATAGTTAGGGGGACAGATAGGAGATTCTGTGGGAACGAGAGAGACTCGCGGTTGGTGTGTTGCCTCCCAGGTGCCAGGGTCCATGATGTCTCAGATCGTGTTTTCGGGATCCTTAAGGGGGAGGGGGAGCAGCCCCAAGTCGTGGTCCACATAGGCACCAACGACATAGGTAGGAAAAGGGATGGGGACATAAGGCAGAAATTCAAGGAGCTAGGGTGGAAGCTTAGAGCTAGAACAAACAGAGTTGTTATCTCTGGTTTGTTACCCGTGCCACGTGCTAGCGAGGCAAGGAATAGGGAGAGAGAGCAGTTGAACACGTGGCGACAGGGATGGTGCAGGAGGGAGGGATTCAGATACCTGGATAATTGGGGCTCATTCTGGGGTAGATGGGACCTCCACAAACGGGATGGTCTACACCTGAACCAGAGGGGTATCAATATCCTGGGGGGGAAATTTGCTAATGCTCTTCGGGAGGGTTTAAACTAATTCAACAGTGGGGTGGGAACCTGAATTGTAGCTCCAGTGTACAGGAGGTTGAGAGTAGTGAGGTCATAAATAAGGTTTCAAGGTTGCAGGAGTGTAGCGGCAGACAGGAAGGTGGTTTGAAGTGTGTCTACTTCAATGCCAGGAGCATCCGGAATAAGGTGGGTGAACTTGCAGCATGGGTTGGTACCTGGGACTTCGATGTTGTGGCCATTTCGGAGACATGGATAGAGCAGGGACAGGAATGGTTGTTGCAGGTTCCGGGGTTTAGATGTTTCAGTAAGATCAGGGAAGGTGGTAAAAGAGGGGGAGGTGTGGCATTGTTAGTCAAGGACAGTATTACGGTGGCAGAAAGGACGTTTGATGACAACTCATCTACTGAGGTAGTATGGGCTGAGGTTAGAACCAGGAAAGGAGAGGTCACCCTGTTGGGAGTTTTCTATAGGACTCCGAAAAATTCCAGAGATGTAGAGGAAAAGATTGCAAAGATGGTTCTGGATAGGAGCGAAAGTAACAGGGTAGTTGTTATGGGGGACTTTAACTTTCCAAATATTGACTGGAAATGCTATAGTTCGAGTACTTCAGATGGGTCAGTTTTTGTCCAATGTGTGCAGGAGGGTTTCCTGACACAGTATGTAGATAGGCCAACAAGAGGCGAGGCCACATTGGATTTGGTACTGGGTAATGAACCAGGCCAAGTGTTAGATTTGGAGGTAGGAGAGCACTTTGGTGATAGTGGCCACAATTTGGTTACATTTACTTTAGCGATGGAAAGGGATCGGTATATAACGCAGGGCAAGAGTTATAGCTGGGGGAAAGGCAATTATGAGGCGATGAGGCAAGATTTAGGATGCATAGGATGGAGAAGGAAACTGCAGGGGCTGGGCACAATTGAAATGTGGAGCTTGTTCAAGGAACAGCTACTGCGTGTCCTTGAGAAGTATGTACCTGTCAGGCAGGGAGGAAGTGGTCAAGCGAGGGAACCGTGGTTTATTAAAGTTGAATCTCTTGTCAAGAGGAAGAAGGAGGCTTATGTAGAGATGAGGCGTGAAGGCTTAGTGAGGGCACTTGAGAGTTACAAGTTAGCCAGGAAGGACCGAAAGAGAGAGCTAAGAAGAGGCAGGAGGGGACATGAGAAGTCTTTAGCAGGTAGGATCAAGGAAAACCCTAAAGCTTTCTATAGGTATGTCAGGAATAAAAGAATGACTAGAGTAAGATTGGGGCCGGTCAAGGACAGTAGTGGGAAGTTGTGCGTGGAGTCCGAAGAGATAGGAGAGGTGCTAAATGAATATTTTTCATCAGTATTCACACAGGAAAAAGACAATGTAGTCGAGGAGAATACTGAGATACAGTCTATTAGACTAGATGGGATTGAGGTTCATAAGGAGGAGGTGTTAGCAATTCTGGAAGGTGTGAAAATAGATAAGTCCCCTGGGCCGGATGGGATTTATCCTAGGATTCTCTGGGAAGCTAGAGAGGAGATTGCAGAGCCTTTGGCTTTGATCTTTATGTCGTCATTGTCTTCAGGAATAGTGCCAGAAGACTGGAGACTAGCAAATGTTGTCCCCTTGTTCAAGAAGGGGAGTAGAGACAACCCTGGTAATTATAGACCAGTGAGCCTTACTTCGGTTGTGGGTAAAGTGTTGGAAAGGATTATAAGAGATAGGATTTATAATCATCTAGAAAGGAATAATTTGATTAGGGATAGTCAACACGGTTTTGTGAAGGGTAGGTCGTGCCTCACAAACATTATTGAGTTCTTCGAGAAGGTGACCAAACAGGTGGATGAGGGTAAAGCGGTTGATGTGGTGTATTTGGATTTCAGTAAAGCGTTTGATAATGTTCCCCATGGTAGGCTATTGCAGAAAATACGCAGGCATGGGATTGAGGGTGATTTAGCGGTTTGAATCAGAAATTGGCTAGCTGTAAGAAGACAGAGGGTGGTGGTTGATGGGAAATGTTCATCCTGGAGTTCAGTTACTAGTGGTGTACCTCAAGGATCTGTTTTGAGGCCACTGCTGTTTGTCATTTTTATAAATGACCTGGATGAGGGCGTAGAAGGATGGGTTAGTAAATTTGCGGATGACACCAAAGTCGGTGGAGTTGTGGATAGTGCGGAAGGATGTTGCAGGTTACAGAGGGACATAGATAAGCTGCAGAGCTGGGCTGAGAGGTGGCAAATGGAGTTTAATGCAGAAAAGTGTGAGGTGATTGACTTTGGAAGGAGTAACAGGAATACAGAGTACTGGGCTAATGGTAAGATTCTTGGTAGTGTGGATGAGCAGAAAGATCTCGGTGTCCATGTGCATAGATCACTGAAAGTTGCCACCCAGGTTGATAGCGTTGTTAAGAAGGCGTACAGTATGTTATGTTTTATTGGTAGAGGGATTGAGTTTCGGAGCCATGAGGTCATGTTGCAGCTGTACAAAACTCTGGTGCGGCTGCACTTGGAGTATTGCGTACAGTTCTGGTCACCGCATTATAGGAAGGATGTGGAAGCATTGGAAAGGGTGCAGAGGAGATTTACCAGGATGTTGCCTGGTATGGAGGGAAGATCTTATGAGGAAAGGCTGAGGGTCTTGAGGCTGTTTTCGTTAGAGAGAAGAAGGTTAAGAGGTGACTTGATAGAGACATACAAGATGATCAGAGGATTAGATAGGGTGGACAGTGGGAGCCTTTTTCCTCAGATGGTGATGGCTAGCACGAGGGGACATAGCATTAAATTGAGGGGTGATAGATATAGGACAGATGTCAGAGGTAGGTTCTTTACTCAGAGAGTAGTAAGGGCGTGGAATGCCCTGCCTGCAAAAATAGTAGACTCGCCCACTTTAAGGGCATTTAAATGGTCATTGGATAAACATATGGATGATAATGGAATAGTTTAGGTTAGATGGGCTTCAGATTGGTTTCACAGGTCGGCGCAACATCGAGGGCCGAAGGGCCTGTACTGCTCTGTAATGTTCTATGTTCTATGTTCTATGTTCATCCATGCTGACCAGATATCCGAAACTAATCTCGTACCTTTGCCAGCATTTGGCCCATATCTCTCTAAACCCTTCCTATTCACATATCCATCCAGGTGGTCTTTTAAATGTTGTAACTGTACCAGACTTCACCACTTCCTCTGGCAGTTCCTTCCATACATGCACCACCATCTGTGTGAAAAAGTTGCCCATTAGGTCCCTTTTAAACCCTTCCCTTGTCACTTTAAATGAATGTGCTGTCATTTTGGATTCGCCTATCCTAGAGAAAAGATCTTAGCTCATCACGCTATCCATGTCCCTCATGATTTTATAAACTTCTGTCAAGTCACCTTCAGCCTCCAACCCTCCAGGGAAAATATCCTCAGCCTCTCCCTGTAGTCAACCCTCCAACCCTGGAAACATCCTTGTAATCTTTTCTGAACTCTTTCAAGTTTAATAACATCCTCCCCCAACGAACATCCCGATCTCTGATTTTGTGATAGAGGGAAGCTCATTGATGAAGTAGCTGATGATGATTAGGCATAGGACACTGCCCTGAGGAGCTAGAAGATTCTCGCATTACAGTGTTAGTGTCCGTAACTAAGAGTCAGGAGGCCTGGGTTCAATTCCCACCTGTGTGTCATAACATCTCTGAACAGGTTGATATAGAAAATATCTACTCTGAGGCAGTCCTGCTTTTCCAGAGCTAAGATAACAGACCTCCCAACAACCACAATCATCCTCCTCTGTGCCAGGTATGACTCCAAACAGCAGAGAGATTTCCCCCTGGTTTCCATTGATTCCAGTTTTGCTGAGGCACTTTGATGGCAAGGGCTGTCGCATTCACCTCACCTCTGGAATTCAGTGCTTTTGCCCATGTTTGAACCAAGGCTGTAATGAGGTCAGAAGCCAAGTGGCCCTGATGGAACATAAACTGGGTGTCAGTGAGCAAGTTACTAATGAGAAGGTGCTGCTTGATAGCAATGTTGATGACACTTTTCATCAAGCATCTGGGGGCTGGCTATACAACAGATTTGCAAGGGTGGGAAATGTCATCTCTAATATCCCTGCAACTGATGCTGAAACCTGTCTGATTTGTTAAGGTAGCAGCACCACTAAATACATCTCAAACACATGAACACCCTCTGTGCCTTGCTTTGTTGTTAAAAGAAAAGCAGCCTCAAAAATGTTTTTGCTGCTATTATCTCAGCTAATCAATATAATTTTCAATATAAGACAGTTAGTGCCTGAAAGTGTTAACAGATATCATGAGATAAGCTCCAACCATCAGGATAGAAAAGACTGTTCTTGGGAGGAACCAACCAGTACTGTACCAGTTCTGTGGTTGTTATCAAAGCTGTGTGAGTACATTTCAGTAGTATCAAAGTGAAATTACCTTGAAGTTGAACCTGATGTCTCACAAGAGACCGTTATGTATCTAACATGTCATGCAACCAGATGTTAAGTAATATTTAACAAACTTATCTTTTGAGTCATAGAGTCATGCAGCTTGGAAACAGACTTTTCAGTCCAATCAATCCACATCAACCATGTTCCCAAACAATAGTAGTCCCACCTCCCTGCATTTGGCCCATATCCCTCTAAATCTTTCCTATTCATGAACTTATCCAAATGGTCTTTCAAATGTTGTAACTGTACCTGCATCCACCACTTTCTCTGGCAGTTCATTCCACACATGAACCACTGTCTCTGGAAAAAATTTGCCCCTCACGTCCTTTCTAAATCTTTCTCCTCTCACCTTTAAAAAATGCTCCTAGTTTTGAACTCACCTGCCCTACAGAAAAGACCCTTGTTATTCACCTTACCTATGATTTTATAAACCTCTTTAAGGTCATTCCTCAAAATCCTATGCACCAGCGAAAAAAGTCTCAGTCTTTTTAGTCTATTTTTATATCTCAAACATTCCATTCCTTTCTGGAACCCTCTCCAGTTTAGTAATATCCTTCGTACAACGGGATGACCAAAACTGCACACAGTAATCCAGAAGAGGCGTCATCAACGTCCTGTACAACGTCAACAGGATATCCCAACTCCGATATTCAAAGGTATGAGCAATGAAGGCAACTGTGCAAAATGCCTTCTTATCCACCCTGTCTACCTGTGACCTTCGCAAAAGACTTCACTTAGGCATTCTTCCACATGATATCAGTAACTTACATTAATGCCACTAAGAAGGATTAATGGCAATGAAACTAGCGAAACTTCTTAAGTCCCATTGGGATAACAGTACTAACTGTAAAGGTTGTATTAATTGCTAAATTTGACCAGATTACTATGATAAATCATCAGATAACTTAAATAGTCCTGTACCTTTTTATTGCCAGCCTACCTTTGATGTTGATGATCCTAAATACTACAGCATTAAAGGAAATTATTTAGTCTACCTTAATTGTACAAGTGCCTGTGCTAACTCTTCAACTAACCTATCACTGATTTTGATTCATTTCAGTTGAAGTTGGTGAGCAGGTGATGGAATCTCAAAGGCAGTCATGGATGGGCAATATGAATTGAATGAATGATGATTTTTTCATAAACTCACTAATTCCTGATACCCAAAGATTTATGAGTATTCTGATCAGTCTTCATCTCTTAATTTAAATAAAAAAGGAACACATCTTCCGTATCATCTGTATCATTTAGTCTTCTATTCTAAACAAGAAGCCCCACTCATAATGTCAGCTTGCTGATGACTTGATGTTGCTCTGTGTAGAGCCAGCTATGAACATTATCTGTTTGTATCTTCTTGTCTCAAGGCAACCACTGTAATGAAGACATAAATAGTTAATCTAATTAAACATTGGACAGTGAACTTACTGTTTGATTTGTGTGTTTGTGTCAATCAATATGTTAGTATGGTGAACAATGAGTCTCTCCAAAGTTTCATCTGTAGTAGCCAGTTGTGATACTGATCAGATCGGGAAATTCTATTGGAACTGCATAACTGAGACAGTTTAAGATTGTGTATTTAATCCTATGGACTTCGTCCTCATCTTTCAACATTACAGATGAAGAGAGAATAGGATTTTTTTCTTTGATTTCTGATATAGAGTAATGCATTCAGAGTCAAATTCAGAAGAGAAGGGAACCATTTTGTCATTGAATCTATGACTGAACCATGCTTTAATTTAATAATAGAAAATATAATAAATTGATTCTTTTTCTTATTAAAAACAAACCACAAATCTTTTTTGAATGATCTTTGCTTTAATATATATTAATTATAACACTATATCCGAATAACATCTAACTGAAAAGGGACCATTAATTTTGTTTTCGACATATCCATTCTTATGTAGTTAGCTCTGGTATTCTGTTGATTATCTTTCATTGTCATTAAATAGGTGAGGCTGGGCCTTCAAGGAGTTGCAGAACTTTGACCCATTAACAGTGAATTCTGATTTTTGTATAGTATATGACATGGAGAGGTACTAGTAGCAAGGTGTTGATGTTCGATGTTGATATAGTGGACATTGTCCTTCTGAGTTGTGTTGCATGCAGATAAAGATAACTTGGTGAGGTATTGCAGTACTTTTGTTGTTACCACACTGCAGCTGTGGCAAACAGGCAATGGCGGGAGTGAATGTAATCTTTGAAGGGTCAATCAAGCTGATTGCTATGGCCTGGAGGGCATTTGAGTTTATTCTGGTGGATCAAACTTAATAAAATTATCAAAATTATAAGCTAACGTAAAGGCAAATACAATAACATAATTTAACAAAAGTTTTTTTAATCAAACTTGCTCTTCCTTCTCCACATTCCTGAGGCTACAATTAGAAATGTAAGAATAAACCAGTCAGACAGATGTGTTATAAAATTTGTTTTCTTGTACATTGTAAGATTTAGTTTTCTTTATGCACAAGTGCACTGTGAATGATAGCTATGGATTTGATACTGACTAACAATACTTTGTCTGTTATGCTTGGCTAGGAATTGCACTCCTCGGCCCAGTAGAGAGAATTGTTTCTTTGCATGCAAAAAGCTGCTTTTCCTGGTGATAATTTTTGTATATTTGAAGAATATAGAGAGAATGTCTGCACATCCATAATATTTGGGACTCTGTGTCTGGCTAGAAGTATGCAGGTTCCACTTTCAGCACTTCTTAAAACCACTTTGTCATCCCGATTTGACTATAATTCATTAAATGTCAAACCTCTCTGGGAGATAGTCACAAGCCTTGTATCTTTCCTCCAGAGTCCTTTTTTGTTACTGCAAAGAAGTTTCCAAATCAAAATAAATATTTTTTTTTCTTTCACACACTCAGGCATGCAATCTAACTCTAACCTAAAGAAGCTTGTAAGATGCAGATCCCTGCAGAATGCAGTATACTAGAGGATATCAGTGGCTTATACTGGAGAAGCATGAATGTGTTGAAATGATCTCAGTTCTAATTTCTCGTGAATGATGACCCTATCATCCATGCTGTCCACATGTCTTGTTTTCCTGAGATGAAGATGAATCTGATGTGAAGTTGAAATGACAGTTCCCTTGGCTAATTAATGGGTAAATCTGGACCTTAAGTGATTTTCTAGGTCATTTGAATATGTGAATGTTAGAATTAGGAGTGAATGTCAATCCAGATTCACCATCCCAAATAAATCAAACAAGTTTAATTTGAATAAACTGGGTCAGAACCAAACGTATTCTCTTGAATCTTTATTTTAGACCTTCAAAGCATATTTTAATAATTATATAAGCTAATGTAGTTGAAGTTAAATTTCTACATCCTGTCTACTGTTACTGTAAACTGATATGTCACTACAGTAGCGATGTTCACTTTTGTGTATTTGCAGCTGAGACAAGTGGGTAGCTGTTAGAAACAAAATCAAAAACAGAAATTGCTGGAAATAGTCAGCAGGTCCAGCAACATCTGTCAAGAGAAACCACAATTAATGTTTTAGGTTCAGTGACCCTTCTTCAGAATGATAAATGTTAGTTGTCTGAACCTGGGTTTTTGTTTTCTTCCTTTATAACTTAGAAGGACTGTCAACAAATGAAATGTGAACTCTGCTAGCCCAGCTGAGATGTTAATTTGGCATTGACCTTTCTGACATTGATAGTTTCTCTACACACGAGATGAACTCAGACAGTTTTAGTCCTAAAGTAGCTGTCTTGCATCTGTCTAGGGTTAATCCTTCATTGGGTATGAATAGAACTAATGTGGCTCACAGTAATCCCACATTAAGGAGAGAAAAACTGGCCAAGTTTCACTGTCTTCATCATTGTCCATTAAACCATCCTGAGAGTAAATGTGCATTGACATTAAGTAAGGATAGGTTCAGATTCAGTGTAACATCTTCAAACAGGGAATCATCTAAGTTGTTAACAGTGTGCAGTCTCACTGGATGGAGTCCTACATTTTTTTGGCTAAACCCGAGCTGCATCAAGATTTTTGGAAGGTATTTTGCCGCAAAGACTAGCAAATTTTCTGATTGTACCTTACCAAAGTCACCTACTGTCTTATGACATCCATGATAGAACATAGAACACTGAGCAGTGCAGCACAGGAATGAACCCCTCAGCACATGATGTTGCGCTGAACATGATGCCAAATTAAACTAATCCTTTCTGCCTGCCCTTAGTCCATATCCGTCCATTCCTTGCATATTCATGTGCTTATGTAAAAGTGCCTTAAATGCCCCTACCATATCTGCCTCCACCACTACCCATGGCAGCGTATTCCACACTCATACCACTCTCTGTGTGAAAAAACTTGCCCCTCACATCTCTTTTAAACTTTGCCCCTCTCACCTTAAATTCATATCCCCCTCTATTAGACATTTCAACTCTGGGAAAAAGGTTCTGACCATCAACCCTAACTATGCATCTCATAATTTTATAAACTTCAATCACGTCTCCACTCAGTTTCTCACACCCCAGAGAAAACAGCCTGAGTTTTTCTGGCCTCTCCTTATAGCTAACACCATCTAATCCAGGCAGCATCCTGATAAACCTCTTCTGTACCCTCTCCAAAGCCTCCACATTCTTCCTGGAATGTGATGACCAGAATTGAATGCAATACTCAAAGTGTGGTCTAACCAAAGTCTTATAAAGCTGCAACATGACATCCTGACTCTTGTGTTCAATTCTCTGACCAATAAAGGCAAGCATGCCATTTGCCTTTTTTACCACCCTATCTACTTGTGTGGCTCAGGGAGCTATGGACTTAAACTCTAAGATCCCTCTGTACATCAATGTTGTTCAATGCCAGTTTCATTTTATGATGAGATAACAAGGTGTAGACCTGGATGAACACAGCAGGCCAGGCAGCATCAGAGGAGCAGGAAAGCTGACATTTCAGACCTAGATGCACCGTTTCTAGAACAACCTGACACTCGGCTGATATCCACCAAAAGACTGGCATCACTTGGGGCCACACCAATTTTGAAAGGCAACATTGGCAATCTAGCATTGTTCCTCACTAGCAACGTAATGACACAGCAGACATGAAGTCATCCTGCCCCCACGCATACAACCAGGTGCCAGTGAGCCCTGCAATGCCTACAGAGAGACCTGCAAGTGGATCAGAGAGGTGCCATGATCATCATCGAGAGTTGGCAAATGCTGGATGCCAATATCCATGGATCAGGGTACATGCAGCTGGTGCCCATAGGTCATGGCCTATGATGCTGTTTGGTCAAAAGCAACATTTGAGGTTATTTGGAGCAATCAGCAAGATGAATCCATTAAGCACTGCCTCTGGTTTCTATGTCGAAATGTCTCCATACCTAGCTTGTTTAGCATGTTTGGTGAGACAGGAAGTGAATATTAAGGATGTGAGTTGTTCCATCAATAAGGTGTTTAACAGCAATAATCAATCCCCCTCAATTGCCAACTCACTACTCTCTAGTGAGAAGTTACCACGGTCAAAAAACGCACGAGATGCGGGGATGATTCCAACAGGCCTCATAGGGCTTCTTTTCCGAGTCTTATTCAAATCCTGCCATAGACCACATTGCTCAGGCCCCTGTATGATTTTGCACACTGTCAAACCTCTCTATGAATATGCTATTTGGGTGAGGTACCACGAGGTGCAAACTCCCTAACTGGAATATTTCAGTTTTGTCTTCAAAACAGGGAGGAAAGGACTGAAGCTGGTGAGGTAAAACAGATTTTTCATTAGCTTTTGGAGTCTGCTCAGTCCATGAATGGTTATTGCTGTGATCCTGTCACTGTTACTTCTCTGTAATAGTAAAAAAAAAGACATTTGAAAGAAATAACTTGCATTTATATGCCCCTATCTATATTTAGAATGTCCCAAATTGCTTCACAAACTTTGAACTGATGTTGCAAGTTTGCGCACACAGTAGTAAAAATCACCAGGTGATCTGGTTTTGTGGATGTTGGTTGAATTTATATGTTGATAGGACAATGGGAGACATAACTTTCTTCATATTTAAATACTCCCAAGAAAATAAATAGAATTGTAATACAGAGTATTATCTAAACAAATGCTCCTCTGACAGATCATGTATTCAGGACACGGAGTAGGGCTTGAACCCGCGGGGCTTGATGATCTGACTTATAGATGAGAATGCAACAGCTGATGGTGTATGCTATGAATGGCAACTGTTATAAACTGTTATACTTTGTTTCGCACATTTACTGTGCAGAGCTTTAGATTAGTTACTATTTCTGGTATTCTTCAGACTTGTGGGATTAGCAGGCAGTTTTTTTTTGGTTTGAATAAAGGACTAGTTGAGTCCTCTAGACAAAAGCCTGTTATTAATGGCAGTGATTCTACTTGGGGACCATTCAATTAGTGGAGTCCTATAGGAATAAATGTCAAGGTAGTTACTCTTCATCATCATTTACAGTGATGTGGATGAAGGCATCAGGGGAGCTCTCTGCAAGTTCATGGGTCGATAGAAAAATATATGCCGCTGTTAAAACTCTTATACAAGGAAAATGAATTTCAAGCATTATTTCCTCAGCAACATCTAAGAAAATGGGTCTGTATCCAGCTGATGTATTTTATGGAAGTAAAAGTCACAGTATATTCTTGGATAAAGACAAGTATTCCCTACAGATTTACTTACCTGAGGCTGCTGAACAGAAAAAAAAAGACCTGGGGCTGCAGTTCATGAACCATAAAAAGCCTATGACTAGTGGTGTCAAATTATTTTGAAAGCCAAAATAGTGTTAGGATTTATCCTTGCAAGAATTAATCAGGCATTGTGGCCAATTTTCAACTTTTCATCTTTTGAGTGTTAAAAAAGACTCTGGAAAAGAAACAGTTGAGGACAATTAAATTAATAATTAGCTTACAAATCCTTGATTACCTGGATAGATGATGAAATTTGAATTAAAATTATAGGCAACTAATTTTTTGCAATGAACATTGGGGAGACTGCTGTGCTGTTTAAAATAATGACTGAATTTGACTTTGATCCAAGGAGATTGGTGACATGATATGCACAAGCCAGATATGGCATGATATGATGACCTACAACTATATTACCGTCATATTAGCTAGAACAAGACTCTAGGTCATAGAGTACTGAAGAATTCAATGGACTTTTATTATAACACTGGTATTTACATGGTACATTATCATGACTGACTCTTGTGTGTAAGAGCTCAAGCTAAGAATGTGGATGCACTATTGCACATTTCCCTTAATGTAACATGCTGCAACAGAATGGGGTTCAGTAAACTGGAGACTCTGAGCTCCGTACCGTTAGATTATATGCCAAGACACACAGATCATATCATGAGCATGTTCCCCAAATGTAAATTGCACGTCTTCTGCGAGACATTGCACAAAAGTTGGCTATTTGAGCTGGAAATGCTAACGAAAACCAAATGTATGTTATGACAGCAGAGAGCGAAGGAAGGTTCTGAGGTACAACTTTTCATGAAGGGTCACTAACTGGTGAATCAAATTGCCTTCATGTGCATTGAGTACTGACCTACTGTAAGCATTCGGAAGTTCAAGCTGTGATCAATGTAAGTACATATAACAAACAGGTGAGTATTTGTGGATCTCCCCCCATCACTGTGCTTCCCAGATGTTTTATTTTCCCTCTTTTTATTTGGTCTACTTCATTATGGTTGGAGTGCATGAGAATGTTGTGGAATTCAAGGACTGGAGGGTAGAGGAGGGCTGGATGCACAACAGTTGCAACCTGGCAAAAGAAATTAAGAAGGTTGGCAGGTCATTTTTGTCTCTGTTAGCAAACAGCATTCAGTCAAGTACCTCAAAAGAATAAAACTTACTTCAGTGATGATAATATTTGCTTTGTCCCTGATGCCATAGACCCTAGCATGCAGAGAAAAACAAAATGAAGAAAACTGGAATCAATCGACATACAGAACCCATTCTTCAGGGATCATGGAAAAGTCAGCAGTCCAGTGAAGCTGATTGCTGTTGATTATTGAAACTGAAAACATTACAAATATAAGCTGACATTTCCTGGATTATGATGAAACCCACAGAGAACTTTTGCAGATTTATCTTGGAGGTTCTGAGAGTGTTGAGTTGATAGAGTTTTCACCACATGCGACACATAATGATATTATGACCTTTTCTCTGGAAATGAATTTCTGATTTTGCTACGCGTAAAAGTCATGTGTGAAGTGAGTCTCCCAATGCAGTACTGTGCTCAACAGAGCACAGATCAGAGAATTGAAATAAGAGTTCAGTGACCCAGTTTATCACTGGAGATTTGAAGGCAATGAACACCATATACCTGGTTTAGCGATCCACCCTTCCACTGTGCAAGATTTCACTTAGGATGCTTATCTAAAAGTGTACAGAGAAACTAGTGTTGGAGTCTAATCACAGCCAGCAGAAGATGTTTGGAATCAGTGAGACGGGCCAATTGCACACTACCTATCAAATAGAATTCTTCTCTTGATCCATCTCGTCAGTCTTTTTGTATACTTTTATTGTATTCTATTTTATTAATATTTTCGGACATTCTGCTGTCATATAGAAATAGGATTTACACTACCATAATGTTAACAGTGTCGTATTTGACTTCTGAAAGTGAGATTCAATTTTTTACATTTTATATGACAAGAAACATGAAAGATCTGATATTTTGTTATCTACCTGTCCAGCATAACTTGACAATGCAGCACAACATTAAAAACAAAATGAACGAGGATCACTAATGTGATCTCCAGTAAATGTATCTTTTGGGAATTGCACATTATTTCTGTAAAGATTGTTTTCAATAAAGGTTGCCATGTACAGTTAGCAAACAGCCACATACAGTCCATTGCAACAATTTAGCCCCATGTGCTTGTACCCCTCCTGACCAAACAGGAGTGTTCATGTCAATCTGAAGAGAACTGCAAAAATGCACTTTCTTTGTCAATAAATAAAACAAGGAATTATGGGAACCCCTGAAGTATGTCTGAATATTTTTCTTATAAGGTAACATGATTCTTGATGCCATATTTAATATTCTCAGCATTATTCTGTGAATAGATCAACTATGCTTAAAAACAACATGAAACAACTTCATGGAAAATCATTTCCAAAGTTATTTTCTTTTTGGATGAGGAGCCATTTCTTCAGATGCTGCACTTTACATTGTTTACCTCCCCTTCTGGCTATATTAACATAGAAACATAGAAGATAGGAGCAGGAGGAGGCCATTTGGCCCTTCAAGCCTGCTCCGCCATTCTTCACGATCATGGCTGATCATCCAACTCAATAGTCTAATCCTGCTTTCTCCCCATAACCTTTGATCCCATTCACTCCAGTGCTAAATCTAGTAGCCTCTTGAATACGTTCAATGTTTTGGCATCAACTACCTCCTGTGGTAATGATTTCCACAGGCTCACTACTCTTTAGGTGAAGAAATGTCCCCTCACCTCTGTCCTAAATTGTCTACCCCGAATCGTCAGGCTGTGACCCCTGGTTCTTGACACACCCACCATCGAGAATATCCTCCCTGCATCTACCCTGTCCAGTCCTGTTAGAATTTTATAAGACTCTATGAGATCACCTCTCATTTGTCTGAACTCCAGAGGAAACAATCCTAACCCAGTCAATCTCTCCTCATACGTCAGACCCGCCATCCCCAGAGTCAGCCTGATAAACCTTCACTGCACTTCCTTGAGAGCCAGAGCATCCTTCCTCAGAAAAGGAGATCCAAACTGCATACAATATTCCAGGTGTGTTCTCACCAAGGCCCTGTACAACTGCAACAACACATTCCTGCTCCTGTACTCGAAACCTCCCGCAATGAAGGCCAACGTACCATTTGCCTTCTTTACCTGCTGCACCTGCATGTCTACCTTCAGCAACTGGTGCACAAGAATGCCCAGATCCCGCTGCACACTCCCCTCTCCCAATTTAATTTGCATTATTTGTCAGCTTATCATTCTGTTACTTTGGATTTCATCCACTCACCCAACCCTAATCCTTTCCAAACACTACAAACATTATTTGTAGCTTAAGTTAGACAGACGTCTCATATAGAGTCAAAAAACCTACAGCACAGAAAAAGGCCCTTCAGCCCATCATGTCTGCATCAATCAAAAACAACCTCCTGACTGTTCTAATCCCATTTCCCAGAACTTTGTCCATAGCCTTGTATGCTTTGGCATCACAAGTGTACATCTAAATTCTCACGTTATGAAGGTTTCTGCCTTTACCACTCTAACAGGCCATGAGTTCCAGACTCACATCACTCCCTGTGTGAAAAAAATACACCTCTCTTCACTTTGACTCAAAATCTTCATGCTTAAATTCAATAATCACCATGATTATGCCTTCCTCAAACTGTTTTAAATCATTCTGCCTTTCTTTCACATGTGGCAATATTTCTCCCAACATCTTTTCCTGAAAGTGTTGATTTAGTTTCGGGTAGAACTTCCCAGTTGATCCATTCATGATCATAGGATACACAACAATCATTTTCTTTGTGCCAAGGATATTTAATGACTTATTTTAGCACTCCTAATTCCTCCAAGCTCATCTGCCTTACCTGTTATACTCTTGCATTAAAATAAATATACTTCAGATGGTAAGTCCGGCTGTGTTCATTAACCTGGCCCTGCCTGTTCTTCCTGTTAGATTTACTTGCTGTAACCTCGAAATCCTTCCCAATCACTCCACATACTGACCTAATCCTCTGGTTCCCAATCAGACTAGTAGAAACCTTTCCAAGTGGCACAAGCAAACCTTCCTGTAAGGAGATTGGGGCCCCTCCAGTTTAGGTGCAGCATGTTCTTCTTGTACAGGTCCCTCCTGCCCTAGAAGATATTCCAATGATCCAGATATCTGAATCCCAACCTCCTGCTTTAGCTATGTATTCAACTCTAATGCCGTCATATTTCTGCCCTCACTAGCATATGGCACAGGGACTAATCTCAAGATTACATGTCTAGAGGTCCTGCTTTTTAATATTCTATCTAACTCCCTAAATTCTCTTAGGCAGGCAGAGAGAAGAAGTTCTGCAATGTTATTCGTACCACTGTGTACCAGGACGATTACCTGCTCACCCTCCCTTTCAGAATGTCCTGTGCCTGTTCAGAGACAGTCTTGACCCTGGCACCATGGAGGCAACACACTATGCTGGGGCCTCACTTACAGTCACAGATATTCTTATCTGTGGCCCTGACTGTTGAATCCATTACTATTGCTGCTCACATACACCTTGATCCTGTCTGCTTTTTTTTAAACTTCAAAAATATACTTTATTCATGAATAAAACTTTCTCTACATATATAGTTGCTAGAGCAGTTCGATTCTGTGCAGTCTTAACATATGGAGAACAAACAGACTCAAGGCATTTTATACTTGTGCAAAACTATTTTACATGTATGTGAGGTCCCAAGAGGGTCTGATAACTAACTGAACGGACCTCCATTTAACTTCAGCAGAAAACCTTCGATGTTCCTTGGTGGCAGGTGCCCCAAGTTTTAATGCATCCCTTAGCGTGTAGTCCTGTACCTTGGAATGTGCTAGTCTGCAACACTAGGTCAAGCTCAACTCGTTTCTCTGGAAGACCAACAAGCTTTGGGCAGCTAAAAGAGCATCTTTCATCAAGTTGATGGTCCTTCATGCACAGTCGATGTTTGTCACGGTGTGCATCCAGGGAAACAGCCCACAGAACACAGAGCTCTGTGTCACAAAGCTGCTCAGGATCGACCTCAAACCTCTTCCACTGTTCTTTGACACTGGGTCCTCCATGATCTCCTTCTTAGTCATGGTGAGTGAATGGACTGCTCCCAAAATCCTCCATAGTCTCCTCTGACTACTATCCTCTCTCTTTCGTATGACTCCCTCTATCCTGATAAGGTTAGAAGAAAACTTAAAGCAAGACCATGCACAGATCTTTCCCAATAAAGCATTTGTGGAAACCTAAGAAAGTTCCAACTTTAATATCTGGTGATCTCAAACTCTGAAAGCTGAACGGTTATTTCTGAACTGTTAGAAGCTGAACTTTGATTCAAAGACGTTAGTCTAAGTGACTTTTCATCTCAATAAAGTTTGGCCTGGAGATTTTCTATTGCTCTACAGCAGTCAACATTTTGATTTCATCAACATGAAACTTGGAACCATGAGGAGTCATTTCATTTTATCTTTCGAATTTGGGCCACTAGCCCTCAGTGGTGTTATTCCCCTTATCCCACTCACGATTTATCTTTTTATTTTAAAACCATGTGAACTCTGCAGAGCTGCATTAAGTGTTTTTTTGTCATGTGAATGTGTCTGGTTAACTTTAAGAGGATGTAGCTTAATTCAGGGAGAGAGTTACTTGTTGACCATTTTGGCCACATGTTTAAAAATAAGCTTTGTTGAACCGTAGCTGAAGAAGCTGTACCTAGGGACCTTTGGACCAAAGATAGTGCCATAAGCAGCAACTTGTACGCTTTTCACTGTACAGATTTGACTACTTGCTAAAATAGAGCTAATTCTAATTCTAAGCCATTTTCAGTTTATTAAAGAAACCTGATGAAAGCCTCTTTTATTCTGGATAGTAGTAATAAAGAAAAACATTTGGTCATTTTGGTAATTGAATCAAAACATTAGCATTGGTGGTATTGTTCATGGAGTGATGGGATTTGATTAACAGTTTGTTCCTCCCATCAGAGTCATAACACTGGCTGCATAACTAGTGACTCTTAAGGGCACCCAGTGTATCATCTTCAGTACATCTTGCTAAAGAGAAGCTGGAATAACACATCTTCTATCATACACTTGCAGATCATCTCTAATTGTGAAATATTTCTTGGCCACCTCACTGGTTCTTTGGTCTGGCCATTCGATTCCAATGAATCTCGGTCACCCTTTTGTTCTTATTGAATTTACGCAAGCATCTTTTGGCTTTCTGGCCATTAATTCTTCCCAGCCGTATGGAACATTTATATTCTGCCTTCATAGGTAACCTTACAAGATCCTTCCTTCTTTTGGGGTTCCATCACGTGCCTGGAAATCCCAATCCACCAGTTGCCTCTTGACCAGTTTTACTGCGACTGGCATCTCTAAGAACAGTAAAATTAAATAAAGAACTGCAGATGCTGGAAATCTGAAACAAGAACAGAAATTGCTGGAGAAAGTGAAAGTTCTGAAGAAGAGTCGCTGGACGTAAAACATTAACTCTGCTTTCTCTCCACAGATGCTGCCAGAACTGTTGAGTTTCTTAATTTCTGTTTTTGTCTTTTAGAACCGTGTTGTAATAATTTGGTTTCCCTTGAACTGTTCATTAAATCTTTAAAGGAGTTGGATGATCAAGGCATCTGTGAAGGCTTAAAACTGAGACCTATTGATTGTAAATTAGAAATACATTCTCAACTCTTTTATGCTCTTTGTGTTGCGGAGTTGCTTAAAGCATACCTTTAATCTTGAGAGTTATGTCTCATGCAACATGTAGTTTTACCTTTGTAGCTGTAACTTTGTTTCTTCAGCCGCGGAAGTCAATCTGTCAATCTGACGAAACAATGCCGCTCATTCACATACGTCAAGCTTAAAATTAATGACATGTCCATTGGCAAAAACAAGTTCTGTGAATCTCTGGTTCGTTAGATCACCAGTTTCTCCTGGGAATGCATTGAGTATTTGTTTCAAATGTTAATGGTTCCATTGTATTAACATTTTTGTTAGAATAGACATTTGACTTTTGCTGGTCTAAAACTGGGTCCCACTTCTGAACATCCTCCAGAAATGACACATTATTTGACAGATGCAGCATTCTTATGACGTTGCTGGACACTGCTTCTGAGGCAATTATGTTCCACTCTACTGACACTGACTCTTTGTATCTACTTTTTGATGCACTCCTTGTGTTGGCTTGTCACTTGAATTCTTACAATATTTCCACCTAAATAAAGTGGATGGAATCTGTCGATCCCCTGTGATAAGATTGTCCATCTCCTCTCCGAATTAATCTGTGAGCCTTCCTGGTGTTTGCTTCCAGCACAATTTCAACAGATTCCCTCAAAATCAAGCCTTTTTTGGGCTTCTTTTAATTCTGTAATCAACAATGCTCTTTCAATTTCTTCGTGTTAAAGATTGAAAACTGTGCAGTATGGCAATGCTGATTGTTTTTCCTTCTTTGAAAGCTTTTATTTCTGCTAAGTAGCAGGGCTGTGAAGCTGATTTGTTTACTTGAGGTTTTCCTCCATTTTTGTAGTCAAATTTAAAGTTTATCTCCTTTTGCAGGCAAAATGAAGGCTTCTCACATTTGCACGCGCAAAATAAATGAGTTTTCACCTTTCATGGCCTAATAAGCAATGTCTGTTCTTTTTCATGACATCCCTAAAGACAACTTAGTTCAGGCAGCCTCAATAAATTCTTCCTGCTGGAACCAAGATTGAAATTATAGGTCTCCTGGCCTTATTCCAGCCTCAAAAGGCTTCCACTATCTTTTCTCTGTTAGACTCTGCTTTAACTTTTAAATTGTTCTTTTTGTCACTTTAATTCTGCTTTGTGATATTCCCAGTGCTGCAACCATGATATAAATTCCTATGACTCTTGATCTCCTCACTGCAGCTGTGCCTCGCAATGTCCACTCCCTATGGCATAACACTCATTAGATACTGTAAATACTTTTTATTTCTAACGTTATCAGTTGTTTTCTTTCTGAGTCAATAAATTTAAAGTTTTTTCCCTTTGCCCAACAGTATTTTTGAGCCAGTGCTCCAACGTATTTATTTCCTAACCGAGTCTTTATGTGGGTATGTTCTCACAGATCTTTGCTTCCCAATGGACTCTATAACTGTCAAGAGAGAATAGTCTTAAAGCTCTTTCTAGCCCATACTGCTTCTTTTGTGCTTCTCACCAACTGAAAGTAAAGGCTTCATCTTCAAATGCTGTTTCTCCCTTGTTGGCCTTTTCATGAGTTCCTGCTGACTGCTTGTTTGTTCAAAAGTGTGCAGTTGCTGTCAGTGTGAATAATTCTTAAAGTTATTAAACTAAACTCACTTGGTCTTCTGCAAGTTTTTTCTCTTGGGTCGAATGGAATTTTTCATCATTTTAACTTCCTCTATTCAGCAGCGATCCCGACCAAGTGACATTTGTTGCTAGGTGGATTCGTTGCCCCAAATGCTCTGCTTTGGGTGGGTCTAAGAACCCAATTGATTTACAATGGTAGAGGATCAACCACTATTGAGACTTAACAAGAAGAGGATTTAGAGTCTCAACAAGTTGTAGTTTATGTCATAATAGGAATAAGTAAAAATTACTTTAGTTTGTTAGATCTTATTTACTTAGACGTTGAGGATTTCTGTGGATATAAATCTGCACTACTCGAGAACTCAAGATATTCTACCTTATTCCTCCCATCCAGAAGAACACAAAAACAGGAGTAAACCATTCAGCCTATTGAGCCTGCCCTACCAGTTAATATGGTCACTTCAATGTCTTTTACCCACCCATACCCATGTATCTGTATACCACTGGTAATCAGAAATCTATCAATCCCTACCTTTAGCATACTCAAAGACTGAACCTTCATAGTCTCTGTGGTTGAAAATGTAAAATTTCCACAACCCTCTGAGTAAAAAGAATATCTTCTTATCTCAGACCCAAATGGCATCCCCCTCATTTTTAAATTATGTCCCCTGATTCTAGACTCCCCATCCTACCTGCATCTATCCTGTCTGTCCCTTTTAGTATTTCATAAGTTTCAATGATATCACCTCTCATTCTTTGAAGCTCTAGAGAATACAGGCCAAGTTTGCCTAATCTCTCTTTACAGGACTGTCCTGTCATCCCAAAAACACATTAGGTGAGCCTTTGTGACACTTCCTCTATAGCAATAATATCTTTCCTGAGATAAAGAATCCAAAACTGCACAGAATAGTTCAGGAGTGGTCTAACCAAGCTCTTATACTGTTGGAGTAATACTTTATAGTTGCTTCACTCAAATCCTCCTATAATAAAGGCTAATGTTGTATTAACCTTCCTAATAGCTTGCTGCATGTTAGCCATCAGTGACTTATCAACAAAGACAGTTAGGTCCTTTTAAACATGTAACTGTTCCAGCGTCCTGCCATTTAAGAAGTACTCTGCACATCTAGTTCTCCCACCAAAGTAGATAACCTCACATTTTCTACAGTACATTACATCGGCCATGTTCTAGCCCTTTCAGTCAGATTGTCCAAATCTTCTTGAATCCATTTTATATTTTCCACCCAGTTTGTATAATCCGTACATTTGGAAATATTACATCTGGTCCCCACTTCCATGTACTGATCACTCTGGTCATAGTCTGCCAACACAACTATTTATTCCTACTTTCTGTTTTCTACCTGTAAGTCAATCATTAATTGATGCCAGTACATTATCCGCTATTATTTGTGCTAAAACTTCTTGAACCCAGTCTCCTGTGGAAGACTTAATCAAAAGACTTCTGAAAATCTCAGTATACAACGTCCATTGACTCTCCTTTGTCAGTTTTGATCATAATATCTTCAAAATCTCCAACAAGTTTTTCAGACACAATTTCTCTTTTACAAATCCATGTTGACTGTGCCAAATTAGATCACTATCAAGCAGGCGTCTATATATCCCATCCTTTATAATAGATTTGGACATTTTTGCTCCTATTGTTGTAAAGCTAACAGTTCTGTAATTTTCTCTCTTGCTCCCTTTTAAATAGTGGAGTGACATTTACTACATTTTATTCAAGCCAGTGTGACATTATTAGATTGGTGGTGCTTAATGCAGTGCCTAACCTTAATCCTCTAGAATCATTCCCTTATACAGCATGATATTTTGATTCCTGGAGTATGATTTGCATAAGCCTGTCTGCTCATAATGAGTAATCTGTGAAAACTTGAAGAGTTCTCAAAAGAAAGCAAGCAGAATTCCAACACTAAGCACAGTTATTTAAAACAAAACTAACAAATTTTGCACCCTTATCTAATTGTAATCCACAGATGAATATCATGGTCTGAGCAGAGCTTGGTAGATCCGAATGGAATGCTCTTTGGAGGATTGGTGCAGATTTGATGGCCTGAATGGCTTCTATATGCACTGTAGGGATTCTATAATACTAACTTGCTGGTCTGTGTCTTACTGTGGCTTGAATATACAATTCAACTTCAACAAATTCCTCTGCAGATGTTGTAAGGTGTTGACAGTAGCTCTGGAGAACTCATCAGTAATCATTTGTAGTTTCCCTGCACATATTTGTTCTCATAGGCAAACCTCACACAGCTCCTCAAATAAAAACCAAAAGAATTGTGGATGCTGTGTTTCAGGAACAAAAACAAAGTTGCTGAGCTTTTCCAACTCAAGTTCTGAGGAAGGGTCACCGGACCCAAAACGTTAACTCTTTTTTCCTTCACAGATGCTGCCAGATCTACTGAGCTTTTCCAACAACTTTGACTTTGTTCCTTATACAGCTGCGCTGGGTTTGTGGAGGCATCCTTGCAAATTCTTTATTGTCTAACAGGCATACCAATAGTATTCCTAATGGGGGTAGTTTGAAAACCACTTGGACACTCTTGTTACCGAGAGAGCCTCCTTTTCTATGTGTCTCCTTGTATAGCAATGCAATGGCCTAGAGTGTAACACGCTGGTTTATGATTCTCTTCTGGCTGTTTCTGAAAGAGTACTGCTTCCTAATAACTGAAGCTTCTACAGTTTTGGTACTTGGAAAGGATAGAATGTCAGGGCATCTGTGGATGCCACCATATGCTCAACCTTTTGGAAAACATCTTCCTCACCCTTGTGTCTTCTTGACTAATTGCCTCATTTGTCAATGATGACTGAGCCCTTGAGGCAAAAATGTTACCATCCCTGGAAATCCTTTCAAGTCATGAAACTGTTTTGGATTGGGAAAATCGTTAACAGCCTTCACCTTCTGTGGGTCAGGTCTTATCCCAGCTTTGTCAACAATATGTCACAAGAAGCCAATAGATTCCTTGGAAAGTTCATACTTTTTGTATGTCCTTCAGCCTATGGGGTTTTAAAATTGAATGGACTTTCCGGATGTGTAACACAACGACACTGTGAGTCAATTTGTCATCCACGTCACATTAAATATTTTCTAAATCTTGAAATATATTCGACAATCTAGGGGAAAATTTCTGGGGCAGTTTATTGAAGCAAATAAAATGTATGTGTCAGATCTGACACTGACTCTGAAGCACCCATTGTCACACCCTAGACTTGTAGCTCTAGATCAATCAGACAATGAGCAACTTTCATTTGCTATGAAACTGTGGTTAGAAACCACTTATAGTGCCACTTGGGCATTTTATAAACTTTATATTGCTGTCAGCTGTGGTTTCAGTGTGCTGTTGTTACTTTTGAATTTGAAGCTTGAGGGTTCAAATTGTAGCTTAGCGATATAAGCATAAAATCCCAGCTGTCAGTCCAGTGCATTCGTGAGGGAATTCTGCACTGTTGGGCAGTATTAAACTGAAGCTGGTCAGCCATCCCAAATGACTGTAAAAGAACCACAACACGATTAGAAGAAGAGTGGGGCATGTTTTCCCAAATGTCCTGGATGATATTTTTTGTTGAAATAACAGAACTAAAATCGCTTATCCGGTTGTTATCACATTGTATTTTTTGGGGCTCCAGTGTGTGAAAATTGGTTGCTACACTTCCAATGTTACAATATTGGCAACACTTCAAAACACTTGATTGGCTGTGAAGGGTTTTTGATGATTAATAAAGAAATAAATGCAGCCACCCATCTTCCCAACAGCCCTGCACAGGTATCCCAACAGCTTTGAGATTTGGAAGATCTTGATAACGAGACACCACCTGGCTGGCACTTAGACATGACGTAAAGTGAGTGGTTTGGGAAAGAAGGGAGGCCGAGGCAGAAGTGGCACAAAATGTATTTGTGAGGCCAACAGGAGCACT
Organism: Rhincodon typus; assembly: GCF_021869965.1. Taxonomy (NCBI): domain Eukaryota; kingdom Metazoa; phylum Chordata; class Chondrichthyes; order Orectolobiformes; family Rhincodontidae; genus Rhincodon; species Rhincodon typus. The sequence continues at coordinate 98,342,552 of NC_063336.1, forward strand.
CCAACTTTCGCTGTCCTACATGTGTAGGATTTGGCTTCTGCAGGGTGTTAGGGGCTGCCAACTTTCTAGGCCTGTCCTTTTGGTAAAATATTCCATTGAAAAGATTTGCTTATCAGCTATGGTAAAAGAAATACAATGAATAACAATTTAATGACTAACAATAGCATATTAATAGTCTACAATGAGGCCTGTTCCCAAAACTGAATGGAATTAACAGATTTATGACAAGAATTAGAATGAATATCATAAAATGATTGACTCATTTCGTTTCACACTAACCGTTCATTCCATGTTGCTCATCTATTTCCCAGAACAGTTGAGCAACTACCTCCAACTCAG